>NC_137921.1:23672730-24272730 GCF_963457725.1 Sprattus sprattus
AGGTGGAGCTGATGACCTGGACCGTCGTCTGGCATCAGCACGATAAATCAGCCCACCTTTCCCGCTCCTGCTGACGGCCTGTTCGAAAGAGCAAAGACCAGCAGAACCACCAGAGAGAGAGAGAGAGAGCGAGAGAGAGAGAGAGAGAGAGAGAGAGAGAGAGAGGATGAGCAAGGCTAGGGTTGGGGGGTTGGGAGACAGAGAGTGCAGGGATGAGAGGGAAAGGAGAAGAAATGGCTGTAAAAGGAGAGAAAGATCAGAGAAAGTGTCCCTTCATCATCACCACCTGCTGCCTCATTCACCTGGCCTCACATCTGCCTTCCTGCTGCAGCGCACACTACCTGTAATCCCACAGACCACTCAACAGAGGGGGGGAGAGAGAAAGAGAAAGAGGAGGGAGGGAGGAAGAGAGACAGAAAGAGGAGGGAGGGAAGGAGGTAGGAAGAGGGAGGAAAGAGGAGGGAGGGAAGGAGGTAGGAAGAGGGAGAGAAAGAAGGGGAGGGAGGGAGGAAGAGAGAGAGAGAAAGAAGAGGGATTCAGGTCTGTTTGCGTGATTTCAGCTCAAATTCACATGGGCCCACATTTATCTTTGTCTCCTATGGCTTCTATTTCCCTCAGGTATGGAGGAAAGGGGCTGGCATTATGTTTCAAACATATACGTGCACACACCCACACACACACACACCAACACACGCACAATAACCCTGAATTGAGGAAACTAAAAACAGCCAAAAATTGCTCACAAACACCATTCCCCATCATTAACCAGTAACCACAACTCCTGTAATATTAAGCGGTTACATAGCACACACACAGGCACAGGCACAGGCACACACACACACACACACACACACACACACACACACACACACACACACACACACAGGCACAGGCGCACACACACTACCTCCTGTCAATATAAAGCTATTCTCCTCATACCAAACTGATTTTATATTCTTTTTTTTATGGGACAGAAAACAATCTTCTTGGGGGAAAAAAGGAATACATCTCTTCATCTCTCCCCACACTCCATATGGTTCTTTCTCTCTCTCACATTCACACTTACACTAAATGCCTCTCTTTCTCCTTCACCCTCCCCCTCTCCATCTCGCTGTGCTCAGCAGTAGCCTGAGCTTATCTGCCCCACCAGCAGCAGAGCAGGTTAATCCTGCTGTTTACTCTGCACCTATCCGCTCAGCTGAGGTCATAACAGGAGTGTGTGTGTATGTGTTTATGTTTTTGTTGGTGTGTTTGTGTGTGTTAATGTTTTTGTCTGTGTGTGTGTATCTGTTTATGCTTTTGTTTGTGTGGGTTTATGCTTTTGTCTGTGTGTGTGTGTGTTTGTGTTTATTCTTTGGTTGGTGTGCATGCACATACGTACACAAGTGGTGGGGCATTCGTGTGTGTGTGTGTGTGTGTGTGTGTGTTTGTGTGTGCCTTTCTTGCTTGTGCTTGAGAGTGCTTTTTTGTGAGGGCCAAAGGATAGTCTTAGAGGTGTGAAGAAGTGGGTGTTTTTTTCCCCCTCCTCCAGAGCGGCTGACCTCATCTAGGGTACAGTCGTGGTCCAATGCCCAGGAGAAGCTCAGTGAGGTGGGTTCAGCATGGAGAAGAGGTCTCCTCTTTCTCCCTGAATGTCTTAATTACCTTCCTTATGACTCATAAGCCCTCATCTTAATTGCTTCCAGGTCACAGGTCACCTGTCCCAGAGATGGGGAGGAGTCACACTGTCATGTAAACACACCAGTTAAAGCTCTCGCTTCCTGGATTGAATTTTTCCCAAACCCTAACCTCACGAACACCACAGACAAACCGGCAAACATACCAGAGTTTGGGTCATTTGACAAATATCCGTGAGTCTTCACTGTACAGGTTTAAAGACGGCACCATCTATTGTTTTTCAAACTAAGCAGTGAAGAAAAGGCTGTGAATCCATCCTGTGCCAGGTTCTGCTTGATCATCTCTATTGCTTTCCCCCTGAACCACCGAATGCACAGGCTTGCATTCTTGGTTTGTTTGTTTGTTTGTTTGATTGAGAGAGAGAGAGAGAGAGAGAGAGAGAGAGAGAGAGAGAGAGAGAGAGAGAGAGAGAGAGAGAGAGAGAGAGAGAGAGAGAGAGAGAGAGAGAGAGAGAGAGAGGAGGAGGTGGGGGGGGGTTACACCCGAGTTGCTGTTGTGCTATCTGTTTGTGATAAACATACTGTTCCAAAATCCACACAAATCAAAGTGAACTGAAGTCTGATGTGACCGCAGGGAGTTTGAGCATTGCGTTTGGCTGCTGCTGTTCCGTCGGCCTCAACACAGAGCGTTGCTTCCTCCCGTAGAGAGCACCAGTTATGCTGACAGCCTGCATGGTGCACTACCTTTCAGCAAACTAGAGAAAATTAAGAGCAAACTGCTTCCTCATGCAACTCAGTGTCGTGTGTTGACAGATGCAAACCCCCCATCCCCCAACCTAAGAATATAATTGTCTGATGGACACACACCAATCAGAATTCACACCTTCCCCATTGGCCACGACTAGACAAATACACCAGACTGGGTGTCTTTTAGTAACAATCTAATCAAGAATGAACTGATTTAGCGCATTCTTTACGAATGTCATCTGAGTCTAATTCAGCCTTGCCTAGGGTTGTACTGGAGAATCAGAATGTCTGCACTAATATCAGTTTTAAAGATAAATGAGTTGCAGGAGAGTGGGTGTCTGAGGGCAAAATATTCTTCATCCTTCTTCTGCCTGTGTAGAGATAATCGTGGTGTGTGAGTTAGGTGCGTGTGTGTGTGTATGTGGAATAGAGACCTACTTTGAGGAAAATAGATACACCATCGGAGATGGAACACAGCCAAAACTGGACTATCGTGTTATATTGCCTTTGTCCCGTCTTTTTATATCCTCTCTCTATATATCCAGGGAGAGAGGCTGAGAGAAGTAAGCTGGAAGCAGAAAATAGACACACAGAGAGGGCCATTTGCTGTTTACTGTCCAATAGGACACCTCATGTGATTTACTCTACTCTCCATTAACCAGATTAACACAGTTGGCTGATGCGCCCGCATACAAAATTCTTGCCCTCAACCAGATCCAAAAAATATAAGTGCATGTGTCTGAGAACGGTGGTCAAATATCCTCCACACTAACTGATCACAAATCAATTAGAACGACATATAGCTCACGTAAAAAAAAAAAAAAAAAGAAGAACTGAAAATCGCTAGCAAGGTGGTGCAATTAGCGAGTTAGCTATAGCTCTCTCTTAAGTTGGTGGGCAAAGGAGCAGGGTGTGTGTATACGCTACGTGTGCATGTGTGAATCAGTGGGTGCCTGTGGAGCTCGGCATAATTAGGCCGGTGAGTTTAAAAAGGAAAATCACACAATTATTATTAAGGTGACAGCTGACAAGACCTACATTTCTCAGCTGCAGTGGCGAGGAGTCTGAGACTGCGTGGAGCCTGTGATGGAGGGGAAGTGGTAATGACTGTTTTTGGCCGTTTGCCTTAATTGCTTTGGATTACAGGCTTCAGAGCAAACA
This sequence comes from Sprattus sprattus, assembly GCF_963457725.1. NCBI lineage: Eukaryota > Metazoa > Chordata > Actinopteri > Clupeiformes > Clupeidae > Sprattus > Sprattus sprattus. The sequence goes on from NC_137921.1 coordinate 23,676,255, forward strand.
ACACGATGTCACCACAGTAACAACAGGCATTAGTAACAGCAAACAGCCTGATACCAGTTCACAGGAGATGGTTGGTGGTCCAAGGAAAACATCTTTGAGATTGTGTTATGTATATGGTCTACCACAGTAATAGAGCAATATATGGAAAGCAATTATGCTAGTGTGTGTTTGTAAAGGACGTAAGCGTACCTGTAGTGCACATGTGTGACCGTGGGCTGTCTGTAGCCGAAGATCCACGTCTGGATGTCCATCGGTCTGGCTTTGGGGTAGCCTATAGTTATATCCACCACCCACTGCAGGCCTCGTGATTTACTGCCTGCTGAGAGAGAGAGAGAGAGAGAGAGAGAGAGAGAGAGAGAGAGGGGGAGAGGGGAATTTTTCATGAGTTTAAATTCTCTAGTGAGAGAGCCAAGCAGCTCTTCACCAGATTTCTGGTTAGCCTGTGACATGATAGAGAATGAATTAGATGTTTATACAATTGATAGGGTATAATGTTTTTTTGTGTGTGTATTTCAATATTCTGTTTCTGACCTGTCTGTTATTTCCCATAAAGTACATTGTTCCTCATCACCATATCCTAGAATTGCACATACACATATAAAGCAACTTAGCTCCGTCCACTCACTTTGTCTCTTCTCCTTCCCTCCTACTCTAGACTATGTCCACTGTAGGATGCTGCTGTAGTTTTTCCACCCGATTTATCTGCAGAAACCCTCTGCCCACAGCTGCCTAATCCCACCAAACTATTATCCACAAAGTCTACTCTGCTTACATACTGTATGCCAGCCTATTTTCCCGTGACAAATAAATACATGCCGTTTCTGACATAGTTTTCTGCTTCATTGCTCTGCTTATCCTTATAATAGTAACCTTATGAGGACAATGTACACACACTAAGCTGTTCTACAACCAGTACTTTGAATGCTGGCTCTCTCCATTTGTATCCACGCTTTATACTCTATATTTTATGAATATACCTTCTTTTATGTTTCATGGAATCATGTTTGTATAATGTATTAAACTTAATATTTCTCTCAACGTGTTTATGGATTGCAGAAAGAATGTGTGTATAATATGAATGTTAATGTTCATGCATACCAGATGCTTGCCAGTAGGCTGACGCTCAAAATAGATCATCAAAGCGCAGCAGTATAGTAGAACTCTTAAGCTTCAACGTTCACAAACAGGAAGATGAAAAGAGAGCAAGAGGAATAGGGAGACAACGCAAGCTCAAGATTGGCAGGCATTGTCACCGACTGCCAACATCACCCTCCGCTAGCATAAAAATCAGACCAGAGCAAGTGGAGACGAGTGAAACATGCATTACTCTCATCTAAGAAAAGCAATTTCAAAGTTTGCGAAGACCAACGACACACACATACTATCACATGCTGCTCTGACAATGGATTGTAGCCAAGGCAACTACGCCAGAGATGGCCTTAGCCGCCATCCCGCAGGGGCGCTCACTAGTGCTTTAGGGACCATCCAAGATGGGAGAGAACTCACCACTGGCTTGTGCTTCCTCGTTACATGGAGAGGTCTGAGGATTTTGACAGCTCAAGGTCGCTGAGGTAATTTGGGCACTCCATCAGTTAGGTTTACATTTAAGTATGTAAAATGTGATTTTAAGAATGGGGGGATTATTTCAAGTTACTCACAAAGTATTAACACCCAAGGTTAAACAACCGTAATACTGCCTGCTAATACTTCCAGCTAATAAAAAATAAAATAAAACTAATTTTACTTAGTCATTCATTAACTAAATGTATTTACTACACTTCCTAAAAGCACAGGTATTGGCGGACAAAGAGGCAGAATAAATGGCATTACTGTGGTGGTCATCTCAGGCTTTGTGAAACAATCACAACAAGGATTTCTATATACAGTTGGCGTAAATAAAGTTACTGTTAAAACAAGCTAAGTAGCAGCAACAGCAGCTACAGCAGACTTTATAAAATAGCTGGTAATGGTTTGTTGACCAGCAGCACTTGCTGCTATGCCATGATTTTAAACGGCGCAATAAAAATAGTTGAGAGCATTAAAAGAGTTGGGGAGTTAACGAGAATCGAGCCGTTTCAAAAGAATTGCTTTGCGATACAAAAGAGCTGTGGAGTAAACTGTGAAGTTTACTTGCACCACACGCCGCAAGTCAGTGTTCCTCAATTTAAAGGAAAAGAACCTTTTGACACACACGACATGCCTCTGATTGGCAGTGGCCTTTTGAACCCCCACACCCGTATTAGTCACCTAAACTAATTTCCTCAATCACTCCCTCCCTCAGGCTGATTTTATAACAAGAGACTTGCAACACTGATAACAAAACTGGATCCCATCTGTCAAGGGTAAGAGTTATTACGGCACAAGAGCAGGGAGTATCTCAACAACTAGAATGATATCACTACCAAGAAGATTTGTGACTGTATTTTTTTTGTATCACTATGGTAACTAATGATCCCCTTCCTGTGTTTGCTGTGCTGAGAAACATCCGTTGTACACATTACACAAGTGGAAGTCGCACGGGAGCGGAGCGGTAGACGCCTACTGAGGACTAAGGACTCCTACACCTCTGAACACCCATCAGACACACAGACGCAAACCAGGGCCATTTTGTCTTGAATTACACCTGTGGGGCCCTGAGACTAAATCTGAGGGCACACACACACACACACACAGACACACACACACAGACAGACAGACAGACAGACAGACAGACAGACAGACAGACAGACAGACAGACAGACAGACAGACAGACAGACAGACAGACAGACAGACAGACAGACAGACAGACAGACAGACAGACAGACAGACAGACAGAGACACACACACACACACACACACACACACACACACACACACACACACACACACACACACACACACACACACACACACACACACACACACACACACACACACACACACACACACACACACACACACACACACACACACACACACACACACACACACACTTCTTTATTACATTTACAGAAAAATCGATACCGTGATATATACCGTAACCGTGATATCAAATTACTCATATCGTGATAGAAGATTTTGGCCATATCGCCCACCCCCTAACACACACACACACACACACACACACACAAAGCACTGAGCGAGTGCACATAGATACACACACAAACACAGAGTGTACGCAATGAGCACGCAAGTGCTACATAAGGGTGCAGTGCCTTTAATCTTGCAGGGGAGCACATCACTGCAGAGGACGAAGAACAGGCACAAGTGTGTGTGTGTGTGTGTGTGTGTGTGTGTGTGTGTGTGTGTGTGTGTGTGTGTGTGTGTGTGTGTGTGTGTGTGTGCGCGAGAGTGACTATGTAATGCCATTAGTCTTTAAGGACAAGAGCACTCTCTGTCACACACACACACACACACACACACACACACACACACACACACACACACACACACACACACACACACACACACACACACACACACACACAATCTCCTGCAGTAATGGCTCTATTAGTAGATGAGGTTATGGGAAGACATGGAGGACATGCACGTTGTCCTGCAGACGTCTACGCACAGTGTCCTTCCAGGGTAGTCTGTGAGGGGGGTTGTGTAAAGAAGCAGAGGGCCTTCTGTGACCTGGCTGTTTGTGTGTGTCAGGGCCCTTCAGACACAAATCCACATGATTCTTGATGGTGAGGTGATGCTTGTGATAAACTCTGTCCAGGGGGCATGTGATGAAAGAATCTAGCTTCTCATTAGTGTTTTACTCACAGAGTGAGGCCACTGGTAGCGGTGGAGTTTGAGGCAAAACGTCTTGTTATGCATTATCCTCCCTTAAATCAGGTGTGTGCGTGTGTGTGTGTGTGTGTGTGTGTGTGGGGGGGGGGGGGGGGGGGGGCGGCGATTCTGGCTAGAGCTGCTGTCGTAGTCGTCTTTACTGCTCCTGTTGTGTGAGCATTCTCGCTAATGACACAACACAGCTCTGTACAAATTACGCCTTAAAAGAGACAAGCAGAGAGCATAACAGAAAATTAGGAGAAAGTGAGAGGGCACCAAAGAGAATGAAAAGGAGAGAGAAAAAGAAATCACAAGAAACACAGAGAGACAGATCGAGCGCAAAAGAATGAGAGAGTGTGAGACAGAAAGCGAGCGACAGAAAGAGGGAGCATGTATTGATTGGCCTGTCGGTTGTCATTCGCGAGGAAGAAACGGTTCAGCTAAAAGGACATAATTAAGCTCACCAATAATGCAAAGGAAGACAAAGATCAGCAGAGAGAGAGAGGAGAGGAGAGGAGAGGAGAAGAGAGGAGAAGAGAGGAGAAGAGAGGAGAGGAGAGGAGAGAGCAACAGAGGAAAACTGCCAGTATTCCAGGCAGGTCTCCAGACAAAGCAGAAGCTCCCAGCTGGAGAAGAGGAGAGGAGAGGAAGAGAGAGAACAAAAAGCGTGCTAGAAGAAGAAAAGAGGATGGGAGAATGAGAGCAGGAAAGGGAAATAGAAAAGAGAGGAGGAACAGCTGCTAGGCTCTGAAAAGGCCCTCTGTGCGTTTCCATAACTTCCAGTTGCGGTGAGCACACTCCACCTCACACACAACTACGGCAAATTAATTGTGATGAGTCTGCACAGAACTCTTTGTGTGTGTTTTTGTGTGTGTGTTTTTGTGTGTGTGTGTGTGGGGGGGGGGACTTGTGTGTATGCTTGTGTGTGTGAGAGAGAGAATGTCCATGTGGGCATATGTGTGTTTTGAGTTTGTGTGTATTTCAGCATGCATGAGCTTTTTCTTTCTGGCATGATGGAATGGACCCTTACCAGCAGGTGTGTGTGTGAGTGTGAGTGTGAGTGTGAGTGTGAGTGTGTGTGTGTGTGTGTGTGTGTGTGTGTGTGTGTGTCTACCTGCATGTCTTTGTGCCGCCCACTTACTGCTTACACATCATCAAAATAATTCACGACTCAGTGTCTGTATGAATCTCATGAGATAAGCAGAGGAGACTTCTCATAACAAAGCAGCCCTCCCTTCCCCTACATCAGCACTCAGCATTCTGCAACTGCACCCTCAGGAGAAGCCAGTCTTCCTGAACAGATCAGCACAAAGACATACAAATGACCAGCCAGCAGCTGACCCAGAAACAGTTCTACGGTTAGGATTGCCACATCAGGGGTAGCTTCAACCAGCTTCAGATGACCGGTTCCCCTTCAGAAGTCGGAGAAACAGTGAGTTACAATATTTCATAATCGTGCCACTGAGCAACGTATGGATCAATCTCCCTTGAAGATCCAGTTCAATATTTCCTTCTTCAGCATTCCCTGTCAAGTTTTCCAAAGTAGGCTGTGAGCATAAGTGGGGGAATGACCACTCTGTCAGCAGTGAATCAGCAGTCAGTAAAGCCCCTATAAGGTTAGCAATGCATGCTCAGCATCCTGGGGTGGGAATCTCTTGGCACCTCACGATACGATTCCGGTTCAGAGGTCAACAATTCGATTTTAAATCGATCAACATAAAATCGATGTGAAAAATCGATGTGAATTTTTTTTTTACACATCCATTTTATGTTGAAATGCAAGCTGCATCGATTATTGCATTGCTCAAAGAAAGTCAAAATTGTGACAAGAAAAAGCTTTTTCTCTAATAAAGCGAATAGAGAAGGTAATTCATCTGATTATTTTCTTTAATTATCAAATACGAAGTAGGAAGTGATTTTAGACTCTGAGTTGCAAACTCAAATGATTTAATAGTCGAAATGCATCGATAATCGTTTTTATCGGTTTCGAATTGATAATCATTTGATAATTGCATTTCAACATAAAATGGATGTGTAAAAAAATTAATAATAAAAAAAATATTTTAATTACAAAATCGATTATAAACTTTTCTGAATCGAAACAGAATCGTTTTAGAGAGAATCGAGAAAAATCAATTAATCGATTTTTTCCCCCACCCCTACTGCACAATATGTACTGTACCAGTTGGTTTAGTCTACTTGTGTGTAATAGGTGTGCTGAGGCAGTTTGCCATGTATCAGGGGTGCTATTATTGTCCTTTCCTGCCACTCCAATAAGACCTCAGATCAGTTTTAAACGCTTCTGCAGAGGTTGTGGAGCTGGTTTTGCTGATTGCAGTGCGTTAGTTAACGCATACCTGCTTATTGGTGAGGACCAATTGCAGTAGTGAGAGAGATCCACTAGCAATTAGAATGCATTGATTGAGCTCTTCCCCATCATCAATCATGCCGCTCATCAGCTGACAGTCAGAGTGAGGACATAAGAGAGCAAATGAGCAACAGAGAGATATAGAGAGACAGAGAGATTACAAAAGGTAGAGTACATGTTAAAGAAATAGAGCAGGAGACAGGAAGGAAAGGCAGTACACCTTGTAAAAGCACGCTCGTTACTCGGCATGTCTGTTGCTGTGGACAACAGCAACCATGATGTGAAAACATTCGGAGCGAACCTGAGAGAGCTGACCACAGCCTGCTCAAAATATTTAGCCATATATGGCATTTCTACTTCAATTTTACACTTTGCTTCAGCAAGCTCTCATACATTATTCTTATTTATTATACGGCTCTTCAGAATGTTCCAAAAAGTAAGGTTTTTGAATGGGCCATCCCTACGTCATACCCATACATTAATTCCTGCTAACAGACCTCTGCGAAAGATAATCACCGCTGTCATTGGCAACGGGTTTTGTACTTCTAATTCACATCTTTCATATCATTCCGCCAGAAGTCCAGTCATTTTAACGCAACAGTAGAGAGTAATTTGAAGTCAGCAAGTAATGGGTTGCTATGCAACACCTGAAACTTCAAAGTTCTATTTGCTTGAAGAACTATTTATTTCTAAACGGGACACATGAAACGGCACCTAAATCATTAAAAAGAGGTATGTTGGAGGAATGTCTTCTATCGTTTTTGGCAAGTACCCGTATAATAAGCGGGATAATGTATTGTCCGTCGGTCATTCTCCAAAAATAATTCCCTTCAGGACGAAACAACACCCTCCACTGCGCGTCGGGGGTGTTGTTCGCCCCGTCGGGAATTATTTTTGTAGAATGACCTCCAGACAATACATTATCCCTTACATATTGGAACACCTCGTAAGTTATTATCCTGTATACAAACATTCACCCAGACCCTGGGCCACTTTTACATCACAGGTTGAGAAGCCAATGAGGTCACCTAAACCACAAACATTCAGTTACACCAGATCCAAGAGTCTCTCCCAAGTCATCCGAAGGTTTAAACTCTCCAGAACCTCAAAAAAAATATCCATCACTGCTTGGCTCCAAACTTTGGTGTTGTCTTAAACAAACTGTGGTTGATTGGGTGTTTTTTGGAACTGAGAAATGAACACACTTGCACTCTCTCTCTCCTCCTCTCCTCCTCTCTCTTCTTTCCCTCCTCTGGGCTGCCAGCCATCAGCAAACTCCCCTGCTTCATCGGTCCAACTCTGCCAGGCCGCGCTCAGTCATTTTTTGAACCTCCACTGGCTGTGAAGAAAACAAATCTGTAAACGCCATTAAGAACAGCTACCGCATGGATCCGAGCGGTGTGTTAAAAACATGCTTTAAAAATGCAAATGCAAATGCACCCTCACGGGAGACCATGTTAGCTCAAAATCTCCCTGTCTGGATGGCACTCATAAAACCACCACATCAACACCGTATACATTATAGAGATTGCGAATTGTGCTTGGTGCACCTGCGACACAATCTTTTTTTAGGGAAGAGCTTAGGCCATAACAGAGCATCTGCTAGTGTGCCGCTGATGCCAGACTTCCCTCTGCCTATCGTGCCTCTGTCCAAGGCTGGTAGTGCCAGCTGAAATATGCACTCTGGAACGGTGATGGGACTCAATTCACTCCTCTCTCAAGCCCCAAAAAAGGGGGAAGTGAGGAACCTCTGTGGAGAGTGGTACCCAGCAGATGGCAAGGTAGCCGTCACTTTCCAGAGGAGACGCAGAGGGGATATTTAAGGACAGAAAATAACAAGGAGATGGAGGGAATGAGAGGGGGAGAAATAGAGAGGGATTAAGAGAGAGATAGAAAGAAGAGAGAGGGAGAGAGAGAGAGGATTCAGAGAGACAGTGAGTGACAGTAGGGCTGAACGATTAATTGCATTTGCGGTTTAATCGCGATATGATGAGACGCGATTTTCAAACTGCAACTTAAATAAAACGATTAAAAAACGATAAAAAAAAATTAAAAAATAAAAAATGGGAAATTTTGCACACAGTGATTAAAGCAGCATAACGGATCACTTGCTAATCACTAACGAGATGATAGTGGCTCAAACTAGCGAAATCTCTTGAAATGTGCTTACTTTGACACTATGACCAACTAAAGGGCCAATAGTTTTCCGCGAAAACGGAAAAACGGACGGAATACGCGGAATGGACCATCTGAAACAGAATGGACCATTGAAAACGGAATTGCAACTTTTCAAACGGAAACATAATTTTGTGCATCAAAATTGCCCAAAACCCCCTGTATTTTACCCTGTAAGACTGAATTTCTTTCAAATAAACACAACAACGATCGCAACAATGAACAAACATTAATTAAAGAACAAAAGCAGTCAGAAAATGTGACGTCTGCGCTGAACTCTGCTCCGGCCACGCCCCCCTTTTCAACGGTAGTCACGTTCATTTGCTCATCTTCCCAATCGCATTAAAAACAAAAAATGTTTTCTGTTCTGTTGATGGCTGGCAAACAACAATCTAAGAAGGGCACGTATTATTCACTGAGTTACCAAAGCAGTCTTCTTTATGGGGACTAATTAGCACTGCACTGAATTACATTAACATAAGTTATTGCTACACAATAACAATTACACAACTAATATTACTAGATACATATAATAGTGGACATTACACTAGGCAACATGGATCTCATTCATATCTCATCCAGTCGAAATCTTAACAGGATTGAACCTATGCTGTCCTCGTGATGATGTGTAGCCTAACATCCACTAGACAGCTAGCTAAACTTTCCTATGCTCCTAAAATGAAGAATGCTTTGAAATTCTCGTTGAAGATTTATTCTTATCCACGTCAACATTCAAGGGTGAAGAAAGTGAAACTAAAAACACAAACAACATGTTGCAATTAGCCACGTAATATACATACATATTTGGCACTATAACTAAGTTTTAAACCACAATGAAATGAACTTAGATGAAATAAATACATACAAACGATGCCTCCGCTTGGGAATCAACCGTAAACGTCAACTTGCCGTTATCAAACTAACTCCTGACACTTTTCCTGCCAACTTCCCGTTTCGATTAGAAAATAAATCGTCAAAATAAAAGTCCGTGTTAAAACGCAATTTTACAGATTCAAAAACATATGCCTGGAGGCAGAACAGAACCCATCTTTATTACAGCGTATCAACATAAGAACAGAACATAGCTAAATCTCCGCTTAGCATGCTTCATGAAAACCCTTACTTTCATTAGGTATGCACATAATTCCTCACATACAGGTCGAACAATGATGATTTAAGCATTGGAAATGTATAAGGCACAGTATGGTCAACTACTTGGCGACAAACTGAATTCGTCACTATTTTAACTGAGGGAGCTGCATGCACGCAGACAGCATTGCTAGGCAACATCACTATCACTATGTTTTTCATACAGTTAACGTGCGGAAAGGCATTTTACGGCTGTTTTTTTTGACGCGGAAAACACGGAATCACCAAAAACGTGACACGGAATTTGCTTTTTTTTTGACGCGGAAAACTATTGGCCCTACAACTAGTTACAGGCATGAAAACGGGTCAGGGGTGAAAAAGGTGAGGAGGATATTACCCCTCTAGGGGGGTCCGGGGGCGTGCTCCCCCGTAAATAAAATTTTAATATTCCATATTGTAAATCTGATGCAGTTTGAGATGCTTTTTTTCCAACCTGGGGAGAGCTGGAGAAACTTAGCTTCAGCCATGAGTCAAAAATGATTTTGGCCTCCTTACTTAGTATTATGCAAGCCATTTCATGCCAGCCTGTCACTGGGTCTATTATTTACATTATATGAGGCACAATGTGGTAAGGGCACCACAAATGGCTTAATGCATAGCCCCCACGAGAGATGCCGTAACTTAACTTGTCTACTCTTCCATCCATGATTGACAGCCAATACAATGTTATGTAATTCAGATTTCAATACATTTTATTGGTAAGGCCCTTCACGTTAATCAGCGGCGAAAAAAACAATACAATCATATATTCTTTAGAAGTACTAAATGATGCAAAATGTAAGGATCTCTTTTCATTTATGGAAGAAAAGAAGAAAATATGATTCTATTGGGTTTTTTTCGCCGCTGATTTATTATGTTGAATAACTGGATATATATATATTTAAATATATGTTAAGCTCCTATTAAAGTATCCATCTATCTACTTCCAGTGGCACTTGCTCTTGACTGCTTTGCCTCATAGCTTGGCGACTTGGCCTTTTTGAGCAGAGCTCACCTTTCTTGTCACCAAAGTGCTTATCATGTCAGTGCTCAGGGTTGCTCTGTATTGGGTCTTGTTTATGGTAACGAGACTGAAAATCGTCATCTGACGTCATGATTTGTTTTATACCTGCAAGGCTTGTAGGTTGACTGGCTGCAATAGTAGGAATTATTTGCTACGTTAACAGTCTGTAGTCAAACACCTTTGCAATGGTCACTTTGCCCCAACAGAGCGATTCAAAGTTAGAGCAGGGAGTCTCCGTGGCGTTTGAGTTAATGTAGCTAAATAAGCTTACTCCATCAGTTATTCACACCGTAGCCGTCTCAACCAGGCTAATCACATCATATGATTGCTAACTTTTTTATACAAATGTATCTGAAGGTTATACCCCTTGAAATGAATCATCTCGTTAAGTTACTGAACACATGTTTTAACGTTTTATATGCTTACATTACGGTCACACAAAAAAATGCGTCCAGCAGGGATTACAAAATTGTCCGGGATTTTGCCTCGTCGGATATTAGTGTTTCTCTGGGTCTTTCACAAATTAGTTATTACGTCTTTACACGTTTTGGAAACTGTATCTAAGACTTACGTTCCACCTTCTTGCGGGAGCTGACTGTAGACAGAATTGTCATTGGTCAAACTTTCCCAGTGTTGACAGATAGAATTCATTATCCTCCAAATACGATCATTTTGAGCCTTTGATATGATACGCCATTTACAATCTGGCAACAATCTGGCAACCCCCCCCCACCCCCCCCCCCCCCCCCCACACACAAAAACAAAACTCATCAAATCTACACGATTCACGTAGGTCACCTATTTTGTTTTCAAAACGGCTAATTTCGCTGAAAGGTGAGTGATTCTCATGCCTGTAGTTAGTCAACAACTGTCCTAACACAGTCAAACATCAAGCAAGTGCAACACAAGACGGCAAATAAGCATCTTACTAGTTTGGCAGACAGTAAAAACCAGGCGGCTTCAGGCACACCTACATAACGCAGTAATTTGCCTACGGACCCTGGTATGGCAATGGCACAGAGGCGATTCTCCATATTAAAAGTCATTGTAGCACCCCAATTTTCAAAGCTGTTATTTTAAGGTAAAACTGCTTATCCTTACCCTAACCCTGAAGTACAATTACTGCATAAGGCCAATTTAAAAAGTGCATGCCTTGTGTTAATACTTGACGTTTAAATAACTTAAATGCACAGTGGCAAAGCCACCGATTTGTTTCTGTAATGAGAAAAAAGGTGGGAAAGAATATTTCACACTAAATGTATCTAATATTGTGTCATATTTAAATCATTCAGTACGTTTTGTTGGAGAAAAAAAAGAGGATAACATTTTAAAAAATCGCATATCGAATCGCAATCACAATATTTTGGGGAAACATGGCAATTAGATTATTTTCCCAAATCGTTCAGCCCTAAGTGACAGTGAGTGGCAAAGGATCTAATGGAGCGGAAGGACTGTGGGAGGTTCAGTGAGGGGACAGGGAGATGAGTCTTTTTTCATGTATGTGTGTGTGTGTGTGTGTGTGTGTGTGTGTGTGTGTGTGTGTATGTGTCTGTGCGTGTGTGCATGCATGACAGAATATGTGTGTGAGGGTATTTAGCATGTCTGAATATTTAAACTGTCACTTGAATATGGAAAACTGAGTATGTGTGGGCCTTTAGCCTCCTGACTGTGATTTTCCTGCTGACACCCCAGGAGGGCTTGCACGCACACACAGACTGTGTGTGTGTGTGTGTGTGTGAGTGTGTGTGCCATCCATGCCAATGTGTACCTGAGTGCACACACAGAATGTGTGTATTATGTATATGCACGTCCATGTCAGTGTGTGTGTGTTATTGCGGCATCCCTGCCCATGTGTACCTGTCTGTCTTGTGGTGGCATCACCGGCTTCCAGGGTGCCGTTCTCCTGCTGCGGTCCTAGTGTCTTAAGGATGACCTGCGTGGCGCCCAGGCGTGGCAGTGTGACGTGCGTCAGGTGCGGCAGATCGTGCTTCTTGGCGAAGGCCTGGCTAGTCTCCCGCCGCTTACGCAGGAAGCCGCCCTCAGGAAACAGCACGATCCACTTCCTCTCACGACTGTAGTAAATCTGGTCCAGGTGGTCCTTCAGGTACACCAGCTGCTTGTCCCGGTGCGCTTTGCCCTGGCGGGACAGGAAAGAGGAAGTTATTGCTGTAAAATGACAGGAAGTGAGGCGTGTGGTGGTGGAGGAAGTGGAGGAGGAAATAACAGCACCGCTTGCAGCATATCTAACAGTCCTGAAAGGGATGCATTAGAAGAAAAAAAAGGAACCGCATTTATAGCACAACATCCGAGGGTCAACTTCAATCCCACACAGTTGCCTGAATAAGTTCATTCTGTTTGAGCCTTTGATTTGCTGCTAAAAGACAATCCACAAACAGAAAGCAATAGGAGGGTGGTTGAACACAGCACAGAGGCATCTCATCAAAGCTATGCGAGAGGCTCGATGAGAAACTGTGATGCCAATTAGGCGACTACTTGGACTAGCATTTTGTGTCATCAGTCCAGCTCTTTAAGCGAAACAGCTCGAGCCGATCAACCCTGAGACAAACAATTAGTCAGAGAGTCAGTTGCACGGGGGTGCTGGGGTGGCTCAGTGGTGAAAGACTGAGGTGATCATAGCGGGGTGAGTCACATCAGTGGCGCCTCAAACCAATGCCCAGTGTTAATGTAAACACATCTGGCTGTGTTTTGTGGTGGATAGGAAGGTGGGTTAGGATAAGGTTGGGATGTTTTGTGGGTGGCTGAGGATCAAGTCCCTATTGTTGCTATAGCCACTCATGGTTTTAAGTCAGCGGTCCAGAGCAAGGGGTGGATTCTGAAAGGGATTGCTCCAAACTCCTTGTGAAGGTACATCAGATGTAGCCAAGTTTCCTGGAGGAGACACAAAAAAGACCTACAACCTTACCAACACTTGGGTTATAAATAACAGCAATGGGGTGATGAACTGAACAAACTGGAGCCAAAAAAGGAATTGGATGCATGTTCAGGAATTCAAGGAGTAGGGACCATTAAAGGAGTGATCTTTTGTTGCTCATTGTCATGATGGCAGATCCTCATGTCGGGTTTCTTGTACTCTAGAAGAGACGAACATACCTCTTTCAATACTTTGTGGACTTTAGGAGGCCCAAGAGGACCACGCAGACCCCACTTACCATCAACGGGGAAGAAGTGGAGAGACGGGGAAGAAGTGGAGAGGGTGGACTCTGTTAAATTCCTAGGGACGTACATCACCAAGGACCTAACATGGGCAACTAACGTCTCCAATCTGGTAAAGAGGGCCCAGAAGAGGCTCTTCTTTCTACGGAAGCTGAAACGGGCTGGCTTATCCACACACCTGCTCATACATTTTTATAGGAGCACAATTGAGAGCATCCTCTGCCAGGGCTGCAGTGTGTGGTATTCAGGCTGCACAGTGGAGAGCAGGAGGGACCTGGCCAGGGTGATCAGGTCAGCAAAAAAGATCATAGGAGCTGAGCTCCCAGACCAAGAATCTGTGTGTAATGACCGCCTGAAGAGGAAGGCAAGGTCAATAAGTACGGACAAAACACACCCTGGACACACCTTGTTTGTGTCCCTACCATCAGGGAAAAGGTACCGCACACTGCGGGCCCGCACCACAAGACTGAGGAACAGTTTTTTCCCAAGAGCTGTAGCCTCCATCACCCCCTCAACCCCCGCCCCTACCTGACCCCCTAACAAAGCACTAAAGACTTGATGGGCACAATTTGTGCATGGTGATGTGTGTGGGTGTGTGAGTGAGCGAGTGAGTGAATGTGTTTCTGTGCATGTGTGTGTGTAATGATATCTTTGCACTTCACAACTGCCATCCATTTTTAAGTATTTATATATATATATATATATATATATATATTTTAATAATTTCTGTAATTTGGTCTTTGTCCTTGTCATATTTGTCATGCTCTTATTGTGTCTTTGTGTGTTGATGTCAATTTTATATATCTAAACAAACTGCTGCTGGAGAGCGCCAAACTGTTTTTCGTTGTGTACTACAATGACAATTAAACTCCTTGAATCCTTGAATCCTTGAATCCTAACGAGGAGAGTGGTGAGTTTTGACTGAACGATCCCTTTAAGGGGTGTCAGTAGGGATGACATGGGCAGGGGAGGGAACATAAGAGAGAGTGAGTGTGCCATTCATTTTAGGCTGAGCTCAGGTTAAAAAGGCTCTTCGGCAGAGAGAAGGAGTAAAAGTTTTACACAGCAGTGCTGAACTAAGGGTATGGTTTGTGCATGTGTGTGAGGGAGTCAGTCAGTTAAGACAGTTACTGATAAGGTTATGGCAAGAATAAAGTTAAGACAAGAATCTACTTTGTGTATGGCGTATTCAGTGTGAATACCTGGGAACATATGAAAGCTTATGATATCTATTTGAGAAGTAGTTAACTACTTTGCATGAGTATCTCTGGGAGACAAATAGTGTGGGAGACAATTGCTGGGTTAAGGGGACAGAGAGAGGTGTTGAGGAATGAACAAAATCTACTACCTCTTCACCTTCACCTACGCCTGCACACCTGTACATGGTTCTAATACCATTGTCAAGTTTGCAGACGACACAACGGTGATTGACCTCATCAGCGACAACAATGAGGCAGCCTACAGAGAAGTAAAGAGGTCCAGCACCTGGTGGAGTGGTGCGCCGACAACAACCTGGCTGTAAACACCAAGAAGACCAAAGAGCTCATTGTGAACTTCAGGAAGAAAGGTGGCACACACACCCCAATCCGTATCAACGGGACGGAAGGAGCGTGTCACCAGCTTTAAGTTCCTGGGTGTCAACATCTCTGAGGACCTCTCTTGGACACTCAACACCTCAACCCTGGTCAAGAATACACACCAGTGCCGGAAAACACTACATAGAGTGGTAACAAACTGCCAACGCATCACCGGTTCCTAACTCCTCACCATTGAGGCTGTCCAGAGCAAGAGATGTCTGCGGAGGGTGTGCATCATCGTCAACAGCTCGCCACCCCACCACAGACTATTCGCCCTCCTCCCCTCTGGGAGGCGCTACAGGGTCCACCATTCCCAGACCAGCAAGTTCAGAAATAGCTTCTACCACTTTTTCTGCTTTTTTGCACTTCTGGTTAGATGCTAAACTGCATTTCGTTGTCTCAGTACTTGTACTCTGTGCAATGGCAATAACGTTTAATCTAATCTAATCTAATCCAAAGATAACCGCTGCAGTCCAGCACCCCATAAACTGAGCTGCTGATCTCCTGATTCACCCACACCAATCAGTGACCAGTTGGTCACCTCAGGCTAGACTAGCACAGAATAGCTTTTTAGTCCAGAGGCCTCAAAAGAGCACTGGCAGTTTAGCCAGGGCTAGCATGCTAAGAGACCTTAGACCCAATCCAGCGTCATCTGTTCAGTTGAATTTATCATGGCTTTGGCACAAAGTTACCCACAGTTAGCACCTCACCTCAGACAAATGTGAAAGGTTCATCAACTGAGTTAATTATTCATTACTGAGGCCACAAGGTGTGTCACATACGGGTAGCACTGTTAGCATAACAGCTAAAGCTTCCACCAAAACCAGACGTCTCCTGTTAATGACACCAAGGCACTGTTCTTATTGCAAACGCAGTGTTATATTAGGCTTGTGGTCTAATGCACTAAAATGAACCTCCTGGATACTGGAAAAAACTGACGTGGCTTAATCCAAACAGCTCATACCTCAGCCAACACTGTAAAATTACCCTTGCCAAGAATCATCTGACAACCAATGAAAAACTGACACACCCTGTGCTCTGATAAGTGAGCATCTGTGTATATTTCCACAGTTTACTACAACTTTGCTACTTAAAGGCAATGCCAGTCCTCTGCCACAGCATCCAACAGAAAATAACTTTTTGGACTCATAATAGCACCAGCTAATATTTAAGCCATCCACTGTTTGGTCCTTACAGTGCTCCAGAAACCACACAGAGTGAGATGAACTTGATCACACAAGGCACTTGCTGGTTAACCCACTTCAGAAAGGATAATTTGTTGGGTGGTGTTGAGTGTCGTTTACCTGTCTGATGAAAAAATCTCCATGGATCAAGGACACCCCACCAAAGTTTGTGTATTTAAACACGTGGTCCATCAGCCACAGCATCTTCCGCACCACCTGAAAGGGAACAATGGACACACAGTTAGACCAGTACTCATGTTGGGTCATCATTGGTTTGCATATACCTGATAACAGTAAATTCACACACTAAATTCAAACACAGGCTGGAGGACAATAAGGAAAACAAGAAACAAAGAATCTGTTCATGAGCGGTCATCATATCTGCACTGCCAGAGCACGGACTCTGCTGATGGCAGGTTTTGAGGCGAGTGTTAGCTTTGTCCTTGGTTTCCCATGAGGTGCTAGCCTGCTCTGGGGCAAAGGAACCGGGGCTGCAGCTGCTCATGCTGATCGAGTCACTACCTCCCTTGGCACCGTGACATTAGCGGCCTCACTTCTCCTGACAGCTACTGAAGACTAGCAACTCAACTTCTACCACACACGCACACACACTCACTTTGAAACACACCCAAACATAACACACAAAGACCCTCATGACGCTGGCCCTGGGCCTGCGGAGCCCCAAACAGCCACACAGCCAAGGTCTGCCCTCTCTGGGGGGTAGGATATCCCAGGCCATGCTCTTTTTGCTGCTACTGATTGACAAAGCAGCCATTCACTGTGATTAACTGCCTTATGGCAACTACACCTCTCCATTCAGAATGCAAAATAGACATAGATGTGAACAGAGCTGCCACTGCAGTGACTGCACCACATGCACGCACACCTTGTCTGTACCATCACTGAAGCCCAACCAGGCATTTTGATTCGTAAAATGTATGTGATGGCGCTCAACAAACCATGATCTTTCTGATTGATACTAAAGCCCACACAACCATCACACGTCAGTGCGGTTACATGTGTCCAGTTTTCGGGCGTTGTCGGGTTTCAATCAAAGATCCATTTCATGTAACTCACCAAATCTAGATTTCGTGTGTCCGACTGAAATCAGATTTACACCCCCAGATAAGTGATCGAAATACGTTGGAAATCGGATAACGCGCACTTGTAACACGCTAATTCACTGAACAAATATTTTCATATTACTTTTCCACCACTTGTTAGTCATGTCATCCATTCATATCGATGTGAATCAATCAATACTAATACAACTTTAACTGTGATGTCTTTTTGTTTCATTTCACAACGTATTTACTGTGTAATCAACGGTAGCAGATGCCCGCTTGTAAACATTCCACATTTGATTTGAACTGACGCGGCCAAGATCTGGATTTGTCACTGCCATGTACAGTGATATAACGCAGTTAACCCCCCATGGATAGAGAAGCCGGGCTTTAGCCGAAATCGGGTTTATGCCATCATGTAAACGTACTGACTGATTTCATCTGGGTGTGTACAAGAGAGACAATCTGTGAGAGAGGGGGCAGGGGTGGGGTGTGGAACTTAATCCTTTTGAGGGTAACTGTGAAGCATGTGGATCAAAGAGAACCTTGCACTGAGCTGGAGTCTGTTGTGCGCGAGTCCCAAGCCAGATTGTAATTGTGTTACGTAAAGGCATCGATTGGCCTTTGAAGCCAAGCCAGGCACGGGCACCTGATACCCAGGGCCAAGGCCTTCTGGAGTTTGGGCGCTTGCCACTCAACGACAGAGGGATTTGAGCATCACTGTAGGTCAAACACTGAGAAGAGAAGCATGTATCAAAAGCTACTTCAAAATCAGACTTCTGTGTTTGAGCATGAGCACACAAGTGCACTATTAAGATCAAGTGTATTAGGCTTCTATAAAGCACTTTGCGAGGTGTATCAAAAGAACCCGCAGTGATGGCCAGGTTTAGGGCTGAATATTACCAAACCAGTAGACATTTTTGATTCATGACACAATTTCCTCAATACACTTTCATCTAAAGGTTGGCTTTGACCATCAAGAGAAATTCAAGATGCCTAACAACTACTAGAAAAAATAGCTAATAACTTTATATTGATAGGGCACCTCCTTAAAGGCACCCAGTGCAACTTTATATAAACATTCAATGAAAAATAAACATTCAATTTCTAGTCTTTTTTACACGTAGTAAGTTTCAATAACTCCATACCATTACATATCGACATTCAAGGAGCAAAGATGAGACGTTGTTGTGTGATGAGAACTGATAGAAAATCGTAAACAACAACAATCGCCGGTGGGGAGAGGCCATTTTTCCATTGACTGGAATCCTGCTTTATTTATTGTAGGTAACAAAAAATAAAGAAAATGGCGGCGATTGTTGTCGTTATCGATTTTCAGTTCTCACCACACAACGACGTCTTAACTTTGCTCCTTGAATGTCGATATGTAATCATATGGAGTTATTGAAACTTACTACGTGTAAAAAAGACTAGAAATTGAATGTTTATTTTTAAGCCTCGAAAGTTGCACTGGGTGCCTTTAAATACAAATGCGCAAATGTAACATGACAAACAAAAACTGTAAAGGGCTGCAGAGACCTAACCAACTTTCCTCTTTGCCCCAAGCCTATGCAAGTTTAGAGCCCTTTTATATGTGTGGTTGCTTTAAAGTGTTGCATCTAGCCCGACAAAACAAATTCAATTCATTTCACTGACGATGGAGGGGCAAGATCAAATTGGGAGGATTAGGGAGGTGGGGGGGTGGGAGTGCTTCATATTTATGGGCCAACAACAATGGAGACATCCAGCCTCCAAATAGGCAAATGATCTGGGTAGTATGTGGGCTGAGCACAGAATTCCCAAAGACACACGCAAGCCCTGGCCAGGCCAGACTTTTGTGTATGTGTGTGTGGCAGATCACAAAGATAAGCAGTACTCAGAGTAGAGATGCAAGGCAAATTACCCAACTTTACAGAAAAGCCAAACTTGGTTTCATGGGTCAAAAGCCTTCAGGAATTGGAAGGAACTAATTTGGGGTTAAAAACTAAGGTTATTTTTTTGTAAAGACTTAAATAAGAACTTAAATACTGTACATGTTACAAGCTACACATTTGATTCCTTCAATCAAGACCATGTAGAAACTAGAGTCACTATTTCCAGGGCTAATGACAGTAGTAGTGGCAATTTGTTTAATTTCCAGGGCATCTATTTTCGCAATGACCATGAGGGTCTAAATGCTTAAGTATTTTTTTAAAGTAGCACTTCCAGCAGCTTCATCCAAGATGGCAGCTGAAGTCTGATGGGGGAAATGGCCCCTTAATGACCCCAGTGAGTGCACTGGAAGGAATTAACTCAAGAGCACAGAGTAATCTTTTGGAGTTCCCCTCCTTTAATTAATCATTAGAATCTGAGCTGTTGGTTTATTTCAGCCTTGTCTGGCAACGGCCATCAGTTGACGAGCACAACGAGGAACGGCTTCGATAGCTTATCTTGGGCAAACACACCCCTGCTTAAGTCAATGCTCATTAAGGTGGCCTAGGCTTGGTCTACTCTTTGTACACAAAAGAGAGGGAACAGTACTCTCCACACACACACACACACACACACACACACACACACACAAATACACAGACCCACCTATCCACCTCCCAACAAGGACCTAAAAGGAAAACATGGTATACCCTTTTATCATTGGAAGAAAATTGGAAAGTCCATATTTTTTTGTAGTCTGGGCTACGGTTTACCTGAACTCCAGTTCAAATGTAAAAGCTATACGATCTACACCAGGTAGTAAACGCTATTTATGACCACTAATGGATCCAAAGTCTCCCACAAAAAGGAATCACTGTTCACTGCAATTTTCTAAAATGCTATCAGTCTTAAAAACAGTGACTAGAAGCTAAGGTGACGTAGCAATTCATGATTGAGGGTATGTGGGTATACTCTGCAGGCAAAGCTGCAAATTCATCTCGCATTGCCAGCTGGCTCCGCAAAAACCTCCTTATCCAAGCAGCTACCACCGTTTATTCCAGTGCGGGAATGACCAAATTAACAAAAAGAAAAAACAAATAGTGTACAGCTTTCAATTTTGCCTTACTTACTTTGAGTCTTTGCTCAGAGACATCAATAAAAGTGGCATGTTCCTTACGTGTTGACATAAATGGACCATGGTTCGCAACCAAATAATATGATGTGAAAGGAGTGAGGAGGGGGGTATAATCACACTTAATTTCCGACCAGCAAAATGGACCAAGTGTGAACGAGTCCCCTTGACCAGCCCTTTGTGTCAACAAAGTGCATTTGCAAGTGAGCTCGACGCACCTAGAGGCACACAGCTATCCCATGAGCACCTGTCTACCTACCATCCCCTTGTCCTGCAGGCACATCATGAGGGTGCAGACATCTCCGGTGGACTGGTGGTTGACGATGACCATGGCCTCTTCCTCCGAGATGGGCTTCACGTCGTCTCCCCATTCTGTCACTAAGAAGGCACACAGACCAGAGCACCTACATTAGAGCCATTAACTTTCACAAGAAACAGACTTGAGACGAAGCCTTTCTCCAGTGTACCTCACATACAGTATGAGGCTGCACAGAAGGTCAATGAAATGCAGAGCTGATGGGAACATAATGATACGTCCCATTGCCCAGAAGTACAGGAACCACAGCAATGATCTCACATGGTTATGGGAATTACCAGAAGAAGCAAGAGAAGATGAGTTGTCATCTTTAATTCAACAGTTACAATGACATTGAAACCAACAGACCAAAAAAAGCCATTGGATATCCTGAATAAAACCAAATATGAGGTTTGTGGCTATTGCCATTGCTCTTGCTCAAACACCGGTTTGCGATATATCACCCCCACCTCCCCCCTATGTGGTGAGGTTCAGCTTAAGGTTTCTTCCTTCCTTTTTTCTTGCCACTGTTGCCATTGTGCTTGCTCTAAGGGAGATCAGGCTCTGGGTTCTGTAAAGCTCATTGAGATAATTTGATTGATTTGGCCCTATATGAATAACAATTGAATTGAATTGAATTGAATTGAATTGAATTGAATTGAATTGAATTGAATTGAATTGAATTGAATTGAATTGAATTGAATTGAATTGAATTGAATTGAATTGAATTGAATTGAATTGAATTGAATTGAATTGAATTGAATTGAAATTAATCTAGTTCTGGCTTTTACACCAAATGACCAGTTGACAGTGGATGTAAAGTGTTTCGAATAAAAAACCTTAATGTCGGATTTGTGTCAGTTATGTTGCATGCAGCTCTGAAGTTTTAAGGGGACAGGAAGCATGAGGTTACTACTGTTATATTAATACTACCTTCCAATGAAGCAGAAATGAAAGTGTTCGTGGTAACATTTCTAACCATGCCAAAAGTCCACTTCCTTGAACTATACCTCGAAAACAATTGCATCTCACACAGCCTTAAGCAATTATTGCCAGGCCTCACAAAGAACAGCCTCTGTGTGACTGAATTTGACCAGGGAGAACCGGAGTCCTCAAACATATCAACACACTTTTTATACTATTTGTTTACTGAGGTAGTCGATTGTTTCATTCATTTGTGACCAAATTGACTAACTCTTTACTTATTTGTAAACTACTAGGGCACTGACTCATCTGCTCCGATAACTCTGACTAGAGGAAGAAATGCCTTGAGTTTGACAGACACATCATTAAACACAATAAAAAAGCAGACCTCAGCTGGGCCTTCATTTTCGGCTGCCTGATTTAGTAGTGATGAACTACAGGTAAATTGTTTGAGAGAGGGGTTCCAAACACAAGCATCAGTTCTGGGTGCCGAATACGGGCACACAACATTTTCTCTCAAGAGACATGTGGGAAACTGGACATCGATAATCCTACTCGATTGGGAACGGGATCGGTTTATATTGATCCCAGGTCACTTGTACAAGATGCATTTCAGAATCCAGTTTGAGAATTCCAAACAGTGAAAGATGATGCCAGATCAGTTTGGCATGTTCAGTATTCGAAGCCCCGATTTTCCACAGTTAGGCCTGATTCTATGGCCCGTGGAACAGTTCCTGGGCTTGGTTCCGATCCTCTTTCTCAGTTCCAGGAATTTGAAAGGGCAGGCGAACAAAAAGTGTGTGCCAATCTATGGTCTAGCTCCTGGGCTGTTGCTAGGAGATGGGACATCTGATCTGCTCCCTTGCTGGGCTCAGATAAACTCTGTTTATTGATCGTTATTGATAATAATATGGCAAACATGCACTTAACACCCAAGTTTACTGCAGTTCTGAAGATACATGCGTGACTGACAGAACTTAATTATATTGCATGGCCAAGGGAGAGCAGATCTAAGGAGAAGAAACACCCATGCTGAACAAGTCTTCCATCAATCCATGAAGGAGGTTGTAATGACAGAAATGTGTTAAATTAAAAGGATCTCTCAGTAGGCCTAGCACAGAACATCACACAACTCAAAAAAATGCCCTGCGTTATAACCAGTGAGCGATACAAACAATATATATCTGTTAAGCTAAAAATAACATTGACTTAGATGAGAATGAAGCAAACTACTTTCACCCTGAAGTCAATAATCATACACAATGAACAGAGTTTTAACCCAGAGAGCATCCCTGCTAAAAAAATAACATCAGCACACAAGCCGTATTGTGTTAAAGCTAATCTGCTATAGTGAGAGCAATTGTTTGCTACACTGACTGGGGTCAACGTGGCTACAGTTATACTCAATAAGATCTCTGACAGGAAAATGAAAAAGTGAAACAGAAACAGAACTAAAAGGTGGAGAGGGAGTGAATTAATCGCGTCGAACAGTCTGGCAGAGAAAGGAATAATTCTAGACAGAGACGTTTTTTAAAAAGAGAGCTTTTGGGCCTGCTAAGGTCCTCACAGAAGGAGGGGGATGGGGCCTGACCCAGGCAGGGACTTTAAGGAAGAGTGTCAGCGCATTATAAATTAGCCTCGCCGAGACATGTTGACACACGCTGAGACTGCAAATGTATTTTCAAAACAGAACAACAAAAATAAAACACAGAACAGTGCCAAGCAAAAAGGCTAATAGTTATTCCTGCTAGTATTCTAATAGAATTGGAAGCATATGCAAAAAGACTGTATGTAGCCTAAGCCTATGTAATTCAATGGAATTGTGTCAAAGGTGTAGAGGAGAGGATAAATGCCATTCCAAATCTGAGTTAACATTGCTATTATTATAACCAGACCATGTGGTAAGCATATATAAATTGGTTATGGTTATGGCTAGCAATGGTTATGGCTGGCAATCAAGAATTATAAAAATAAATATATTCTGGCGCCGCCTTCCTAGCTGGGAGTCATGGTTTTTCAGCGCTCGATCTACTACAGCTACGATCGGAATTCACTGCTAAACCATCAGTGGATAAATGCCAATTGTTTCATCTCCATCTTTTTTTAGTCAATCAGAGGAAATCTGTGATTGCATACTCCGCGTAGACCTGCTGGCCCAGAAGCAAAAGGTTTAGCGTCAGTGAGTAGGTGCCCTCCTCAAGTGGAGGAATGACGGCGCACACATATCCTGGCCATCTGCAAGTCAAATGTGCGCTCTCTCTCAATGGTTAAATCAATTTACTGGCAAGGAAGACTTTCAAAGGAACTCTGTCTCACTTCTTCTGTGAAATCACAGACACCGCTGAGGATTTACCTGGATACCATCTCAGCTGAGCTGACCGGGATACAGCGGCATGTGGAAAATTAAAGGGAGCAGGTATGTGTTTTTACATCAATAACAACTGGTTCTTGGCTGCAATGAAAGCAAACCAACACTGCTCTAGTACCCTGGAATCAGATTTTATTGAGTGCAAACCATACTCCTCCACAAGAGAATTCCCGTCTGAATTTAACGTGTGTAATTGCTCATGGGAACTGCCGAACTACAAACAGCTGGTGAAGTGTGCTACACATGACGGTAATCAACTGGACCACTTTTACTCCACCATCATACAGCTCAATCTGCCCTGTGCACCCCTTGGACACTTCCTCAGATTGTTCCAGAAAATGAACATCTCTAAAGTTGCACCCAGTTCTACAGAGCCTCTATGGAGAGAGTGCCCACCTCCTCCATCACTATGTGGTATTCCTTGTCCTCCCACCAAACACAGAACTGAACACATTGTGCGAACAGCCAGTTGGCTCACAGGCCAGGAACAGGTGCCAGTGAGTGTTCTGAGCCAGGAAACAGGCCAGTAGGATAGTGATGGACCAATCACAACCGGCTCACTCTCTCACTCATCAGGGAAATCACATCCGGACGCAAGTTCTGCTCCATCAGGACCAGGACCATCAGAAACCTGAACACTGTATGGGACAGTGCAACCTCTACTATGGACCCAACCATCCTGCCAGGACTGTACGATCTGTAGCATAATGTAGCATACATTCATGCTTTACTTGTGCACATTCTTGTACTTAGCTTGGGTATTCTTATTTATGGTTATTTTATGTTCCATCATGTTTCTTCTTCTACTTTCTCCTTTTCTGCTATTTTACTGTTTCACTGTGCTGTATCACTTCATCAAATTTTGAGTACATTTGGCAAATCAAAGGATTCTGATTCTAGAGCCAAAATAGGCATGATGATGAAATGATGAAACGCAAGGGAGAAAACACTGGTCGAGTATCCAGATGAACACTTCATAAAAAATTATAATAAATAAATAATAGCCTAATAATAAAAAAATGAATTAAATAATTCTCTCTCTCTCTCTATATATATATATATTTATATATATATTAGTGCTGTCAGTTTAACGCGTTATTAACGGTGTTAACGCGAACCCATTTTAACACCGTTAATTTTTTTATCGCGCGATTAACGCGATGTAAAAAAAAAAAAATAATATATATTTTTTTTTTTTTTTTTTAAGATTAACGTTATTTTGCCCTCCCAAACTTTGTAGTAGGCTAACGTCACGTTTCAGTGAATGATGAGCGCGATACAGCGAAATGGATGATAAAAAGCTTCTGAATAGAAAGTTTACCTTTAAAAGTTGTGTTGTGCAAAAGAAGCGAGCTTCACTGTTGTCTGGAAATGTCAACAGGCAGCTGGCAGCAAAAAATATTAAGCCATGGTTTAACTGCACTATAGGCTGAGTCCATGTTTATCTTAAATGTGCACTTTATAATTTTATTTTGTACCGCCCTGTTTGGCAATGTTGTTTTTCAATAAAATAAAACATTGCTTAAAGCAAGCCAATCCACTTTTCCATGTTGATAACAGCATTAAAATAAATTAAAAATGATGGAAAAAAAATAATTGAAGGGGCATTTAGAATAGATAAAATTTGTGATCGCGATTAATTTTGATTAATTTAATCACGATTAATTTTGAGTTAACTATGACAAAAATGCGATTAATCGCGATTAAATATTTTAATCGTTTGACAGCACTAATATATATATTTTTAAAAGTGACTCAAAACCACAGCTAAGTAACCCTTATTTACGATTTTATTTTACTCAAAATCACTGCAATATTTTATAATTCCTGCAGCCACGAATTCAGTCACTTTTAGCCGCAACAATCCCTACAAACCCTTGCAAGATCCTGTAGGGACTGCCCTTTAAAAAACACAGAAGAATGGAGAGCTAAGGTTTAAGACATTAGTGGTGGGTCACTTCTTCCTCTGTACTCTTCACCTAACTGAAGGCAGCACTGCTGGCCCAGCGCCGCCTCCTCCTCCATCATTCACTCCCTCCCCCCTTCCTTCCTTCATTATCTTTCTTGTTTGCTTGCACTCCCTCTTTTCTTCCTTCCTCTCTGGTGACTGGCGATCTGGCAGGACACACCTGGCCTGCTTTCCAGCATGTTAAGGAGAGTGCCCCCCCCCCGCACGAAATCAAGTTAACAAGTGAAGATGCCAGAAACAAAGGAGATCTCCCATAATACCCTGAACCCTGCTCCTTTTTTATTAAGCAGGAGCATTAGGCCTTATTTTGTTTAGTTATAGACCTTATGCATACCGACACATTACACAACAGAGGGGTATCCTCTCAATCCCCAGTTTTTTGTGCTTTAGTGGGATGTTTGTAGAATGATTTCTGCCAACTCCTGCAATTAAATCGGTAAAACACTACAAGCTCTGGGTCTCTATGAGTGGCAATGCGGGACTTCAGTAAAACAGAATAACTCCTACCAGAAGGACTGGATCTCACTTAACTATTATTACACCACACTTCCTCCAGATTACATCAGTGGAATGAGGGGAGTAGTCACGCAATGGCTAATAGTTCATTCTGGGTGACAGGACAACAAACCCAGTCCATATCAATGTTTGAATGTTATGCTGGCCAATGAACTAGTCAGGATGACCACAAACTGAGGCCAGGACATTTCACCCTAGTCTTCCCACTGCTAACAAATAACAGAAGAATATATAAAGAAACTCTTCCTAATCAGACAGCAGAGCCACCTATGGCAAAATCATCACCCCAACCGAAGGGAAACATAAAGACAGTAGTAACCATATTGCTGACGTGGACCTGTGCTGCCTTAACCCCTGAAATCTTATTAGGCTTTCTAGAGAGTGCGTGCCTCCCTAGGTCCTCTTAAAATCACTGTTCCAGCTGGCCCATTGGTGGAATCTAATCCTGAACCCCGCCCCCATGGCTCACGGCACCTGTCTGGCCTGGGAGTGTGACGGATAGACTCAGGTCAATGGCTTGCAGCTGTGTCTGATCTGTGTGCACACACACACACACACACACAACCCAATGCACAGTTATGCTCCTGACATGACACACAGCACAGAAAAGCTCCTTCTCAGCCAGCTTAAAGAGGCGAGAGGACAGGCAAAGCTTGTGCTTCTTGTGTTTGTGTGTGTGTGTGTGTGTTACTATGACAGGCCAGTGTGAAGCTCAGTGCCAAGCAACAGGGCAGTAATAAACTTGATAACCAAGATTCTCATTTCATAACATAACCTCTTCAAGCCAGTTTACAGTAACACTCCCATCACCACCCACCTCTTTGTCCCCTCCCCTGCCCAACATACACACAGAGCCAGCTTGCAGTATCCCCCCCTCTGTGTCACGTGATAATGCAGCAGGAAGATGAACCCCCTATCCCATGACACATGCCAGACTCTGCCAGGCTGGATGCCAGCCACAAGTTGCGAGCGTGCCGACCAAGCAGACTGGCATGGGCAGACAGCTCTGATTAGAGAGGGGCAGGCCTACTAGTGAGGTCAGTGCACAGACACACACACACACACACACACACACACACACACACACACACACACACACACACACACACACACACACACACACACACACACACTATAATCAAATCAGCTAAACAGATCACTAAGTATAAGGCTGAGAGGAGAGCAAATAAGATAAATGAGCAGAGAGAACAGTATGCAACTAGAGTGGCAAGCAAACTAGAGGAGGATTAATGAATGGAGTTGGTAACACGGTGGTGAAAGCGAGTGACCGACAGTGAGGGGAGAGCAACATTAACTGAATGGGTAACGAAGGGCAGGCGTGTAATGAGAGAAGTGAGAAAGAGAGACGAGAATATTACAAGAGGTGTTCGTAACACGAGGAACGAGAGTTAATGTGAGGGAAAGCCAAACGAGAGGAGAGGAAAGAGTGGTATGGATGACCTTGGGGTCTCCGACACAAGGAGCAATAGAGTGGTTTTGGTTTGTTTTGTTTCATATAGTACGCCTATGAAAACAATAAATAATGAGCTCAAAAGTCAACCAACCCCATAGCTAATCAAAAAGTCTGCCATCATTTCAGATTAAAGGCCTACGTATGCCAGTACCTGGATACTTCAAAATAAAGGACAATCTCTTTTTTTAAAACCCCAATAAATTGGTAATTATAGGTTCTATATGTTATGCAATTAAAAAGTAAATACAAAACTTAGTGTCATTGTAAATTCATCCAGTAAGGCAATGCCACCTCCGTTTAGCTTGTGTGTGTGTGTGTGTGTAGAGACTAGGAAACAAAGAGCCTTTGAGAATCCCTACCCGGTATCCTAGAGACAGTGATTCACCCGTGAGCATATACACCCTCTTCCGCACCAAGTCTGGGAGTTTGCATTCCCAGAATGCAACTCCCCCGACAACCAATGCTCTAGATTTGCCAGAACCTTCTGACTTTAAGTCGTATAGAAAGAGAGAAAGAGGAATATATATATATATATATATTTAAACTCTATGCCTGTTATTCAGACTAGAATGAAGTGAAGGTCACCTTTCTCAGAGAGTGCGATTGGAAGCATAGACAGCACGCTCCAAAGATGAGCTCACTGCTTGCTCCAAAACAGTGGGCAGTTCCTCAAAAGGGGACCATTCACCATGGTGACGGTAGCTCACATTATGATATACCTGGACTGTGCAGCATCATAAACATTACTCTGTGTCTGTAACTGACTGCTGACTAGACCAACTGCTGACTGACTGCGAAAGAGACCAACAATAACACACTTCTCTGACTCTATGGATGCTCAAGGCAGTTATCAGGTCGCATCTCAAGTGAAATTGTCTAATTAACTTTTCACAAACACTACAAAGAATCTGTGCATTTACTGTGGGAGCACATATAGCCTAATAAATTCTCTCACACTGTCAGAGACAATAAAGGTTGACCGTTTTCCCTGTTAGATATATCACATTTATTCACTTCTAAAAATCTTGAAACCAAAGCAATCCACGGTGAGAAGAATAAGGCTGCACCTTTACTTTCTGTCTATGACCCTTTGACCCTGACATAGAGCCAAGCATGGAGGTGGTGTAGGCTACTTTATTTAACATTGTAGACCCATTTTGACTCAAGGAGAAGAGGTAAAGAATACACATGAGTGCAACCCCATTACACAATGGTGACAAAGCAGAGAGTGTAGAGACAGCCTGGTAATGTAATAACTGTTAGAGACTGAACCTCCACAATCTTCTTCTTGAAGACATTTGTACGCCATGTTGGCCATCTTCACAACGTTAAAAACTAGCAGCACTATTTAGAGGCGGAGCATACTAGACAAAGGATTTATAGGTACATATATACGATGGATGACTGCAGCTGGGTCTGATTCTGATACAGAAGTAAATAACAGAATCTCTCATTGATGAGCAAAACGTGAAACTGGAGAGCATTCATTCGCACACCATCCTGCAGAATCCAAGACCGTCGCAGCCACCACACACCAAAGGTTTGCATTCAGTCTCTCAGTTGTTCCTCTAACTCAGCTGGCAGAGCCTGGTGACAGCAATGCCGGGATCAGAGGTTTACTTCCTGCTGGGATGCACTGAAGCATGCTTGGGTTTCCTTTACTGCAAGTGGTCCCACATAACAGCGACAGCATTACAACTGGTGAGGGCTGTCCCTTGACCCAAACAAATCCTTAAAAGATGTTAGCCGAGCTCTACTGCAACCACAAAAGGACTTTCACTAAGTAATTACAACTACTACTAACGTTGCTCTTCCTCATCCACTACCACATCTCTAATGCAAGATAAGATAATGAGCCCACAGCTACCACAGTAGCACAAGATAACTGAAAACAATGACTGCTGCACAGTTTGAAGGACATAAATATACAGCACCAAAGCTTGGTGTTGCATAGGAAGACACCTCTGCATTATTTAACAGCCAGCCTTGTTGTCATCATGTCCAGACACTTTTCTATTTTGTAAGCATTTTGCTAGCAGGATGAGTGAAACCAAACACTGCGTGTAAGATAACAGATGCCTCTAATAAGCAAGCCAATGACAGTAGGTACAACATACATTCCTGTTCAAGGATACACAATAAGGTTTACATGACTGTGAAAGCCTGGCTGTGAAAGCCTGCATCCTGAAAGCATAAGTCAAATTGTCATGATGGTGGGAAGATAACTGTAATAACAAAATACAGCAGGCTTTCAATGTTTTTTTTTTATGATTGAAAGTAGTAAATAAAATAGATGCATTCTATGGCCATTCATCATTAAAACTGGGACTTCATATGTGGCCGATAACATAGGAGTTTCAAAGCCAAACAAGCAAAAAGAAATGATGCAGCAACAGCGGAGCACTCACCTGTGTAGCCAGCCGACCATCCCCAACAGGAAACCATCGCTAACAACCACTTGAACATTACTCCTTCGATGTGCCAGAAAGTACGACTGTCCATTATTCTCAAAGGTTGCAAAATAATTAAGTAGAGGCAATAGGAAGGGATAGCAAAAATGTTATTTAAAAACATGAAGACGAAACGTAGTAACGCCTTGAACAGAATCCAGCCCAGTTTGCCGGCTTCGTCAAGGAGGGATGCCATCCTGCTGTTTCCTGCCTGTTAGAACAAGGGGGGGAAAGCAGTTTACAGAAAAGAAAAGCAGTGGAGAGAGCATAAAAGTTACTGAAAACACTTAATTTACAACAGCACCACCATGTAAGGCAATCTACAGTAATATTATTGTTACCAACTGAACAATATACCCCTAATTTAGTCATGCCCCTTTCAGCTGAACTGATTAGCTGACAGTAACATGACAGACTCATACTGAGCGTTTGGATATTAGACGACCAAAGAAGCAAAACATTACCTCTCAGGAAGGGTCCTTGAGGTGGGTTAACGGTGACTCTGTTATAAGACTTCAATAGCGTTACCATGTAGGCTATCTGAGGTCGCTCACAACTAAATGTTATCCTAGCTTTCTATAAACTCATTTAACATGCCAGCTATGAATGGTTGCCAGCGGAGTTGGTCACCTGCTTCTAACCTGGCAATGATATTGATCAGATAACCAGAGATATGATGGAGCTCCAATCAAATACTTATAACGTTACTGTTACTAGTTAGTCACTCATACAAGGGTATAAAGCTAGGTCACTGCACGTTTGCAGAATGAAGCTGTTACTCCAGTTGCCGAGCCTTTTGCGCAGTGATGGCCTGGAGAAAGTATTTTGTGAGACAATAGTTCTCTATGGGTTTGTTACGAAACATTCAGCTGTCTTCTGAAATGAATAAAAAAAAAACACGTCCTTCAGAGCCCCGCATTTTTAATCCATGATGCGCAGGCCACTCGTGAGAATGATGCCAGGGAAAATTTTACTGTGATCGCGCCCATTTTGACTGACAAATTATATTCATAAACAAGTGACAATACAATTTGCGAAATGATTATAAACGTTACACCAAATAATGTGCTTTTCACTCGAAGGAAAAAGGAGATTTCCAACAAGCTAATATAGCTAGCAACCTCGCGCTAGCTATTCTGGAGGCGCAGGGCATCCATTCGGATTTATTCGCCAGCAAGTGCCATCCAATTCAGTACTTTGGCCACCTCAAAGACAAACTTAAAACTCTAATCAGATTTAATTCGATCCCTCAAATGTTCGCATTGACTGCTTGAGGGTTACGGTTATCTTGCTGGCCATTTAGGGATATAACGGTCTCCAATTGACTCGATTGCTAACTTGCTAGATTAACATTGGCTAGCCAACCAAGATAAATGGATAACGTTAGCAGTTTATGAACGTAGTAGCTAGGTACCCATCCATCCCCATTAAGTTTCCAAGATATCTAGCGGGCTGGTTAGCCACCAACATTACCGTTAGCTAAGCCAATGACACCTTCCGAAAATCATCTTTAATCTAAATGACCAAGACAAGAAACTATAAGACTAATCTAGCTGATGAAACACAATTCAGTATACACTGCAGTCAGACTTAACGACAATAGGGGTTTTCTTTCATCATTTTATTGAGATAGCTAGCGATAATATGGGCTGTTTCAGAGGTATGTCTATCAAGCAATCGCTTATATCGAGAATGATAGCAAATATCCGTAACTGTGCTAGCTAAATATTAAACGTGACATAATTTATTCGACAGTGTTGCACCGCATGTGACAAACGCAATTAAGGTTAGCTACAGAGTGACACATTTTCAAGCATCGAATCGCTGGTGAGAGAACTACACTGGTTTCACTATAGCCACCAACGAGCTCCGTCTACATTACTCACTCAGTCTCACTGTCCCCGTACAAATGCCGGACGATGACACTAGCCAGCTAAATAGCTGGCCAAAGATGGTTGTATGTCGAGTCACATGAAGTTTTTATGACAGACATTTCAAGTCTAATTCTTTTTCTCCTGTCGCCGGCGCGTAGTCAATATAGCCTCGTTGACATTCCTCATTCCCGTTTGATATCATGTATAAAACAGAGTGTCTCTCAGTCAATGGCACGCGAATAATTCAATCGATGCATGAGCTAGGGATAGTTCCAAAGCATTCGGCTTTAAAGTTGATAAGTCCTTGCTTTGCCTTCGTCTTAAATCCAAACGGGTTAACGCAAAAGAGGTAAGAACATTCCTTTATTTTGCAGCAAAATTGAGGCCCGTTTTAAGGTGTAATTTCGTGCATGTTGGCTTTCTGGTCAGCCCTCTAGTTTTGCAGTTATTAGCGATTGGATGATCAGTTCGACTCTGCAGCCACCAGAGGAGAATCTCTTTATGACGACATCACTAACAGCGGGCGAGCACACATCTGCGCAGGCGCCGCTCCTTAGCTTAACGAAACATCCACAGAGTGTTTTCCATTCCTCACCCTTAATGGACAAACAGTGATAGGTTAGATTTCCCGATTTCGCATTTAAACAGGTCAAAAAATGTTAAAACAGGCTAATGACGAAAAAGCTTCTGGCTAACGAAGAGCATTTAGGCTACATTGGGTTTAGTTCATGAGGGGACCTATCTGCGTTCATGCCTTAGGCCCTAAGCTTGAGGTATAGTTACCTTAATCCAGTTAGGTCATTTAAGCAATATACTTTACAAGACAGCGCCAAAATAATATCTAATTATAAATACTTACTAATACAGGAAGAAGTGCTTTTTGCTTTGGCTCGACTCAATTTCATCAATTCATCTTGTATAACATGGGCTGTAAGGTGTTCTAGAAAATTAGTTAGTCTAGTTGTAAATTTATATTATAGTTCCGCAAAGGTAAAGGTACTATAGCTATTATAGGTCCGCATAGGTATAGGTACTATAGGTCCGCAGTCGCAGTGTCTAAGAATCAAACATGAAAAGTTGGAAATACGTTGAAATCTGATTTCATCTTGCTTGCATAGTAGGCAGCGGGCCAGAAATCATAGCTCATCTGGAAAGTGAGTTTCGTTGTGACCGTTTGGTGGCAACTTAAAAACATGTTTTCTTGATCAATTTGGGGGTGCTGAATCCAAATCTGGCTGTTGCCACGGCGTCAGCCTGCACGTTTGACCACCACAAGGGGCGCTATATTCATTTTTGCTTATTTATGGTTAGAAACAGAGTTTTAAAGTTTTCTTTCCTGTTCAGTGATAACATTTTACAGATAGCTCTGTAACAACATTTTCCATGAAACTGAAAACTGTGTGTATGTGTGTGTGTGTGTGTGTGTGGGGGGGGGGGGGGTGCAGGGGGCTAGTTCAAACTGACTTCAAATGCTGGTTTTGGACCGTTTCTTTACTTCAAGCCATGTTTTTCTCCAAACATGACAGTTGATTGTTATATTGTAGAACAGCATACATATACATTACAATCTAGACTCAAGGATTGAAGAATGGAAGATTAATTAAAAAATTAAAGAAAGATTAAAGAAAATTAAAGTTTTATTAATTTTATTCAATTGGAACACACATGTTCCCATCTTAACTTGTGTCTTGATCAGGGCAAATAATCTCTCATTTGACATTGAGACATCAATACAGAAACAGTCACAACTAAGCAAAACACTCATGTACAGTATGTAAAACCCATAACCGGAGAACAATCAAAAAAAGGCATACACAGTAGTTATTGTGTGGGTAGTCTCAGTCAATAGTAAATTCGATAAAGAGGCTGACTTTCATATTTACACGCATCTACAAATCATCTTCGCTGTCATCTTCACCACTGCTCACAGCATCATCTTCTTCTGCATCATTGTTTTGACAGTCAACACAGCGACAAAGGTCAGTGCAAGGTAGTTCACCAGAAAGACATGAACAAGTACGTGAACTGCACTTCCCCTTCTTACACTTGCAAGAGACACTCTGCAGCACACTCAGAGGAGCCACAGGACCTGATGTCCACTGGAATGAGATGCTCTCTCCTTCCATTTGCCACCCATGGCCTACTGGACTGGGTGCCTGTATCCATGCCTTGAGACAGCGCCTATGTATGGCTGCCTGGTAAGATGCTCGTGCAGTGTGCAGTTGAAGGGCATCTTTGTTTGGTGGTAAACCATCCTCGAAACGGCACAGCAGTGTGAAAACATTGTATCGAGCCTCATTGATGCTTGTTGTCTTTTCTCCATATAGTGCACAAACAAACTCCTCAACTCCCTGAAGCAAATCATAATCTGGATTCCAATCAGTACCCAGACGCTTAAAAATGCTTACAGCAGCAGGCGAATCAAGCATCAGGCGAAGGGGTTTCACTTTCCCTTTGCCTTTGAATGCACTGACGCTGTCACAACCAGTGAATACATGGAGGCCCAATATGGCATGACATATGTTTTGTCCGTATTTGGATGACATGTGTGTGATGTCAAGGACTCTGCTTGTTCTGGAGGTGCCAGTTGCCAAGAAGAGGTTGCATTTGGGCATTTGGCTAGCATTGGCCAATGACAGCACAAATACATCGGTGTCAGGACTTTGCACAATAACATTGTGGTATGTTGCACTAGCGTGGTACGCATGCAGCATAAGTCTCGTGTCAGCCTCTTCTTGGTCTGTTGCCAACTCTTCCACATCTTCAGAATCAACACTGGTGTCCACAAGTTGCAGGCGGTGACACCTTTCGCCATGGGTAATGTATATTTCCATACCTGCAGGAATTGGTGCATCAGATCTGCGCCATGTATCAAAAATGAACTGCAAAAGTGCTTCCTTATTCTCCCCGCCTGCAAGGAACTTGACCATCTGCTTGGGTAAGGGTTGGTCTGGCCGCACAATTCTTAATGACTGAACACCACCAACTGCTCTGCGGCTACGCTCACAGGCTTTAATGCTGATGGCTGGATATCGGTCACCAACAAAATCAACCCGAGCACAGTGCATTGATTTTCCAATGGAAACAACCGTTCTTAACAGCTGATTTGCATAATCCATGAATGTTGTTGGCAGTTTGGTTTGAGCATGAATAACTGCCATAGCATCCAGAATGAGAGCTGAATCTTGAGCATTTACTGGAGGAAAGGGGTTAACCACAGCTTGAGGTGTTTCACGCTCTAGGTAGTGCATCAGAGAAGACTTGTCTGTCTTGACATTAACGCCATCAATGGTACCCAGAGATGCTGGGACTGGTGTAAGGGAATGGCACAACAAGTCTCGCAAGTCAACTTTCCTGTTTTTAGAGATGACCAACAAGCGGTTGAAGAGTTTGGTGCTTGCTCGCAGGCTGATCAGCTCACCAGACACTTTTGTGGCAATGGCCTTCTTATGCCTATTGGCAAATGTCTTCAGTCGCAGTGTTTTCAGTGGTTCAAAAAACCCTGTGCCTTTGTTTATTTTGTCATTGTTGAACGACAGGTAGGCATTGGCACCCTTTAGATATGCTCCCTCCAAGTCACTCTGGATTTCATCTCCAAGTACCATACCTGATGCAAGGTGGATTAGATGTGTCTGGTCATAGTTGAATGGGTGGAGCATGGCTGTAATAGTATGGCACACCTTCCTCACAGCCTCTGAGTCATTCTGTATCCGAGGATGGTGAAGGTCTTTCTTCTCCTGCTGGACATCGACTTTGCATGCCATATCTCTGCACACTTCTGAAATCGCAGCCCTATCTGAATGTGCCAAAACCCAGCGATTCACAGCACCTTTATTCAGTGTAAATCCAACCATGCCACCTTTAGTCTTGCTGTCCCGATTCAGTGTTTGTTCAATGACCATGTCACATGCAACTTGACTGAATGCCTCAGACGATCTCTGCACAACCCAGTGCCCTGCCAATATCGATTGATGCACAGAGGGGTGTGTATTTTGAAGCTGAGACATCTCTGCATTGTAGGCTGGCAGGTACCTTGAATAATTTGTTCTATCATATGCAAAAAACCACGGCGTAATGGTCTTGAGTGTTGAGAGATGTAGAGGCCAAT
This sequence comes from Sprattus sprattus, assembly GCF_963457725.1. Taxonomy (NCBI): domain Eukaryota; kingdom Metazoa; phylum Chordata; class Actinopteri; order Clupeiformes; family Clupeidae; genus Sprattus; species Sprattus sprattus. The sequence continues at coordinate 23,712,727 of NC_137921.1, forward strand.
CACCCATTCTTGTTGCCCGAATAAACATGAGAAGTTGTTCCACCATGTCAATGTAGGAACTCCATAGCTCAAACATCGGAACCTCTGATCTCTTGCGCGCCACATATGAATCATACATATCAAGCATGGACATGGTGTTGTCTTGTTCAAGGACAGCCTTGAGATCAGGAGTTGGCCCTGTAGAGCAGAGCAATGAAGTCACTTCAATGGCTTTGACATGGTCTTCAGGATCTAGGCTTAGTAGAAAAGACTTCCATCGCATCTGCTGTAAGGCCTCGTACAGGATTTTGTGTGTGCGGACAGCTCTGTTGTAGTGATGGCCTGACATTACTCCATTCAGTGATCCTGCAGCAACAAGTTCTGACTCTATGATGACATCCTCAATGCCTGATTCCTGGAAACGTTTTCCAATACACGCCAGGAAAGACATGCATGTATGAAATTCACCAAGGCGAAGGACTAACCTCTTCTGGAAAACAGGGTTTTGCCACCGTATCTTCTGGGCTTTGGAATATATTGCTTGATCAAAGACCACAACAACTGCATCCAACTCCAGCTCATCTGCAATTTGCACACTACGCAGTAAGATGGTGTACACTGTTGCCATCTCTGTTGGGCTTGCATCAAGTATTGGGAGGTAGCCAATCGATGACTTTTCTGGAACAGAGGTGGCAGAAACCAGGGTATTGAAACCAGTCCAACCAGGTAGAAGAGAGTGAAATTCAGGAAATTTGGTCAGGCAGTACGCGAGGTCCATTACCTGTGAAGTTTCACTTTTGTGAAGCACTCCAAAAGGAGTTGGTGCACATTTCTGGTTGAACTGGCCAATTTTAGTCAAATTCCCACATTAACAAATGTCGCTATTTCAACCTTGTTTTTTAAATCAATGTGCAACTTTCGACGACGGCAACACCTAGAATATTGATTTATGTACTATTATGTACTGATATCAGCAAAAAACAAGTTGCCACCTGATCACTCCGACGAACCTGCAAGATAGGATTTCTGGCCCACCGCCTATAGGGCTTGCTAATTCTGGCAGACTGGACAGTTTTGCACAACACTGGCACCTCGTGTTTGTAACTTGTATGACACGAAATTAAACCATTTTAAATGTATTATTGTCACCTTTTAGCCCACTATTAGGGATTTTAAATAATTGTGTCGAAAAATGAAGTAGATGGATAAGAAAAATCCTTTCATAGATTACCGTGGCTATTTTTAAATGTAATCAGTAGCGACCTGGACTGCGTCCAACTCACAGCTTTCCCCTGAGATTTAAAGACATGTCATCATTGGCAATATCCGACGGGGTGCTGAAATTACCCTTTGTTTGTTTGACTGGTTGTTATTTCGGTTGACATTGGACTTACATTCGTTGTGCCAACCCAGTTTGTTAACTCCATGACATCTTCACAATGGCTGTTGTTTAAAGAAATCAAATTAAAACCGTTCATTCATTGGTGGATTCAATAGGCATGTTTCACTACCGTAAAGATTATTGAGAAGATCTCTTTGCTCACACAAAAATGTATTTCATGAACTATGTTACCTGTGTATTTGTGGTGACCATATTCGAGTTTGAGAAAAAGAGGACACTTCGTGGTTTATAATACTTCATTATAAATGGTTTATAAATAGGTTATTAATTAGGTTGTAAACCCTTTGTAAGTCATTAATAAGCCCTTATAAATGAGTTAAACACAGTTTTTAATCATCGATGCAGGCTCACTATTTGGGAAGATCCCCATCTTGGCAACCCACTGTTTATCCCTTACCTTTCTCTCTACTCTACTAGCCCAATTGCACACTCCCTACCATTCTTGTATCTGTTACTAGAGATTAAACCCCAGGAGGGGGGGGGGGGGGGGGGGGGGGCTCACAACGTGCCCCCCCAAAACAAAACTTAACAATAAGGTTCCATTTTGCCAGTTATACATGTTTGTAACTGATTACTAGATGATGATGTGTTTCACACTTTACAATAAGGCTCTGTTTCACCAGTTATAAATGTTAGTAACTGATTAATAAAGGGTGATTTGTTGTGTAATGAGTAGTAAGCAGTGACTTGATCTTGGATGGATGGATACTTTATTAATCCAAAAAGGAGGGGGCTTCTTGTGTTTCCGTTCCGTTCCCACTCCTTTTGAATGTGTTCTCCCTATGTGGATGTGATTTGTGGATGTTGTGTCTGGATGCTACTGGATGTCCTAACATTTCCCTCTTGTGAGCCCCCCCCCCCTCCTGGGGTTTAATCTCTAGTAACAGATACAAGAATGGTAGGAAGTGTGCAATCAGGCTAGTAGAGCAAGTTAAGGGATAGACAGTGGGTTGCCAAGATGGGGATCTTCCCAAATAGTGAGCCCGCATCGACGTATACAAACTGTGTTTATAACTTATTTATAAGGGCTTACTAATGACTTACAAAGGGTTTACAACCTAATTTATAACCTATTTATAAACCATTTATAATGGAGTCTTATTGTAAAGTGGTACCCACTTCGTGGCGGGGGGGGCGTGGTAGTGTAAAGCATACAGATGACCCCCGCAACGAGGTTTTGCCATCTTTTCATGTCATATGCTGTTATAAACAGTTCAACTAGTGTTTACAACATCACATGTCATCTGAGTAATGTGCTGTTGTAGACAATGCATCTAGTCACTTGTTGCATTGTTTATAACAGAACATGACATCTGCATGTGGAAAAGATACTATTTACTAGTGGAAGTGGCAAGTCGTCAGTGTTGCCAGATTGGAAATGGCAAAGTATCGTACCAAATGCTCAACATTATCGTCTTTGGAGGATAATTAGTGTGCATCTGGCAAAACTTAGAGGGCGACCGACAGTTCTCTCTACAGTCAGAGATCGCGCAAGAAGGTGGAACGCAGTGTAAGGTCTGTGTTCTGTCCCTGTATGTATCCCTTGTGTTCTCACGTGTTCTTCATTTGTGTTTGTTTACCGTAGTCTCCTCGTGTCTGACTCCTCACGCCCTTCCCTTGTGATTCTGCTTGTTTGTTTATTAGTTTGTCTCCCTTGTGTTGTCATGTGTGATCTTTGTTCCTCTGTCTAGTTCTTGTGTATCCCTGTTCACCATGTGCTTTCCACCATGTGCTTTCCTGTGTTTGTTTGTGTATGTGCCCTTGATGTTGTCCGTGTCTCCACCCCTCACCTGTGTCCAATCATCACCTGGTTTGTTTGGTTAATTGGTTTCTCCTGTGTCCTGTTAATTCCTCTTGTTTAGTCCACCTGTGTCTCATTGTCTGCCCCGCCTTGATTGTCTTCACCTGTCCCTTGTTATCTGTTGTGTGTGTATATATAGTCCATGTGTTCTTGTCTCTCGTTGCTTGTTCGTCATAAATGTTGCGTGTTTGTCTCTCAGTGTTCTCAGTGTTTCTCGAGTGTTCCTCCGTGTTCACATAGATTTAATTAAGTTTATCTCGTGTTGCCAACCCTGGACTGTATTTCGACTTCTCTTTTCCCTTTGCCCTTTTTGGATTTATTTGCATGCTCTGGACTGCCTTACTGTGTACCGACCCTGGAAAGTAAAACCATTATTCTAAATCTACTGCATTTGTCTGAGTCGTGCATTTGAGTTCAATACCCCAACCTCAATCCGGAACACGTAGTGGAGATACCCTTTCCAAAACTTGTAAGGGCGTAAAAACTAGTTTGTGAAAGACCCAGAGAAACACAAATATTCGACGAGGCAAAATCCCGGACCATTTTCAAATCCCTGCCGGACGCAGATGTCTGGGAAAAAGAGGACGTCTGGTCACCAGCGTATACTCTGATACATTTATTAGAATGTATTTACTATGAATGAGATTTGGACATACCATACTCAAAATGGTCTGGCATCCAGAAAAATTTCCATTGTGCTTACTTGCTTCAAAGCAAAATTGTACTAAACACCTTGATACTAGGAAACAAATTGAGATTCTTTTTCTTTTTTTTTATTACAGTGGCCTCAAAATCTACATGTTCCAACAGACAGGTAAAAAAAAAAAAAAAAGTCCCTGTTAATCCCATTTGATGAAGGTACAGGCTGGAGTGCTTTATGTGGTTTGAAGTTTGGGTCCAACAAGGAATGGTCCATATGAAGTTTGATCATATGCTACAGTTTGAGCAAATCAGGTACGATGCCTTTTGTTTCGGATGTCCTTTTCATTTTCATGTGAGACTATTCAGAGCACCTGCGGGGTCCCCCTGGTGGCAATTACTAGAAGCGCCCATAGGCACTCCTCTGAGCGGCAGTGTGGGCTGCAGCCTGCTGTGATGGTTGTGGCTGCTGCTGAGGCTGTTGGGATTGTGGCTGTGCCTGCTGTTGCGGCTGCTGCTGTGGTGGTTGCTGCTGCTGCTGCTGCTGTTGCTGAAGCTGGTGCCTGAGCTGCTGGGAAAACGGGTCCTCCATCGACTTCACGGACACAACCGAGCGCGGCCCTGTCTTCCACTCCACCCCACTGTCGTCAACCACGGACGCCTCCACCGTGACTGTGTGGCTGCCCAGCACAGAGAAGTTGAGCAGGAACTGTGTGCTAAAGTAGTCATTGTGAGGCTCCACCCTCTGCTCGATCTCATTGGTCTTTGCCTCTAGAGGTACCTGACAGCAGATAAAAGTTTAATTCCGTAGCTCATAGTGTAGGCTTACCACTTTTTTGTGAGATGCTGTTTAACTACAATGATATTATTTGAAATGACTGATTAACAGTATATCTGTGTGCACTTTTGGACTATCTTATATACAATAAGAATTACATATTAATAGCTCCTTTTGCATTTTTGTGACACTTTTTACAGCCAGCATTTGCTTTTCCATTTTGATCCTCACTTTTAAGTCTCTGTCAATAAAAACAACTGCTACATAAATGTAAATATATATCAGATCAAAAAGGTGACGTGTCAGGAAAGTCCTGATCAAATATTCCCTGTGCTGTTGTTGCTTTGGGACACACCAATATGCTAATTGATTACATATCATGGAAAAGTTAGTGTGTTATTCCTTCCTCTACGCTTTCTCTCCCATGGCTATGTGTTCATTGTCAGTTACCTTTAAGTCAGGTCCTGTCTTGCTTTGCAGTGTGGAGCTGACATTTAGGCAAACTGACTGAATCTTCCGGAACAATCCAGGGTTGGAGCCATGCTGCACTACACCCTCCACCTTCAAAGTCATTAGCTGGTTGTTTTGCACTGGTATTGGCTCACTTGGTGTCCGTGGTGATGGTGAGAGGGCAAGCTGGAACCAAGAGTGCATCCATTGTCAACCATTTACATTATGCATTATTATATTATTATTATTATTACTATCCACAGAACAAAATGATGGAATCAGACACTCACAGTAAAGGTGAGACACTTAAAAGGGTTAAACTACCAGGAGATCTTTACAATTATTGCAGATTAATTTAGAACACACACCTGAGCACTTGCACATAATACCTTTATAAAGGACTCACTTTAATGCTGGTGGACTGAAGCTTCTGGAAGAAATACCTCTGGAAGGACAGTGGTACTTTCAGCAGAGCTATTACAGCATCGCACAGACAGGCAGTGTGCTGAAAGAACAAAGGGAAAGGAGAGATGGAGAAGTCAGAGAGAAATTGTGTAAATTAGTTGAATATTGATTACCTTCACTGACCTGGTAAGATATAGGCCTCTACCCCTCAACTCCCAGTTATGATTTTTTACGTGCACAATGTACCAAATATTCCATGTAAAGACAAATACAGAACTTTGAATTTCCTTAGTGAAAAAAATAAATACATAAGTAGGTCCCTTGCCATTGTCCCATTTTGTTTCCCTATTCTGTGTGTGTGTGTGTGTGTGTGTGTGTGTGTGTGTGTGTGTGTCTCACCAAGTACGAGACGGGTGGGTGTTTTCTGCTGAGGTTCTCCACCTCCTCGAGCACACGGCTGAACACGGCCATCATATGCCTCTCGTACTCACTCTCCGTCTGCACTGCCCCAGCACCCCCATACTCTTGGAAACTGGAGAGAGGAGGAATGGACAAAGAGAGGGGATGAACAATGGAGATTGAAAAAGAGCATGACGAAAAAGGAGTCACCCCACATTAACACCGCCCCCACATCACTCGTCCCTCAGAGGAACAGTATGTCCAGTACACTGAGAGACACTGTAGCAGTAACCTCAAGACTTTATAGAGAATACACTCCGGGGTTCTTGGTTGTGGGCAGATATTGCAATGCACTAATTGTTAGTATCGGTTGTGCGTCGACAGTTGCACTCTTCTTGAAGGACTCTGTTGTTGAATGTATACCAACAGCATGCTTAACAATCCATGTGTTGTTGAAGCGATTACGTTACATTAAAGATAGAGTCCACAATTCTGGGGAAAGGTTGTTGATATTTGAGCTCAACAGCCAATCAAAATGCAACCCTCTCTTCTGTGCTCCTGAGGTAATGTGTTGATTGTTTATGGCTTGATCCAAGCATCTATGTCTTTCATTTACAAAGCCTGACTGTATATGAACACGAGAGTTATTTTGAGTGCACGTACTGAATGGATAGGTGGAGGACTGTGAGGATCAACTCTGAATTTAACAAAAAGTTTATTGGATTACAATCGCAGACTGCATGTTTAAGCCAAGCTTATGTTTATTGTAAACCACGTTGTTGGGACGCCAATGACTAATGTTTACCAGAACTCTGTGCTGCTGTTATTTGCCTCTGATGTGAAATTGAGATGCCCGCCTGAGCATCACTAAGTGTGATTCTGTACCCTGTGAGATTTAGGCACAATCCAAAGAATAACAAGTTTTTCAGACAGAGTGCAAACCTACCTGGCTGTATGCGGGTCAAGGATGAGGGCCTCAATCACATGGGACACCAGCAGGCAGCTCTGCTGTTGACTTACCATCAATTAAGGCTCAAACACACACTGAGCATGCCCAGACATAAACTTCCTATTTGCACAACTCAACTGGTATTGCACTGCATCAGCAATTGTCAATGTCACTGTTTTGATTCCTGATCCGATAAATAGAGGCATTAACCTTAGGCTGAAAGCATCTGCTCAATCAGTAATTGTTTGAGTGGATATAAAGCTGGGGAAGGGGGAGGCTGAACAGATGCTAACATGAAGTTGCGACCAAGGATACAGCTCAACGTTGCGCAGAGTAGCGGAGTCAGCATCAAAGGACGATTGGTACAGGTCAGCATAGCGAGCAGCCAGACTCCTGAACTCATCCAGGGACACTTTCATCTGTACAAGACAGAGGGAGAGAGTAATGAGGTTAAAAATGGAGGTGGAGTAGATGGAGGGAAGAGAAAGCAAAAAAAAAAAAAAAAAAATGTTTGTAAAGTCCCGTAAAGATGTGCAGAAGATAGAAATATCAAATATTTAGAGGGAAAACACAGTATTTAGTATTGAGATAGAGTCTGACCATATATTAAAGTATGCATATGAACACAAACACAAGAGTATGTTGTCAGCACCAGCTAATGTCGAGTATGTCTGCCCTCACATGTGGCCCAACTATCCGTATATGCCTAGAGTGTCAGACCGCAAAAGTGTGTGCATGGGTGCCTCAGCAGTTGCGCGCGCGTGTGTGTGTGTGTGTGTGTGTGTGTGTGTGTGTGTGTGTGTGTGCGTCTCTGTTTGCACAGTTGGTGCCCATTCACTCATATAACACATACAGTGTTGGCGAGGCCAGGAAGCAGACTGGTCATCAGTGGTGTGTGTGTGTGTGTGTGTGTGTGTGTGTGTGTGTGTGTGTGTGTGTACCTGCAGAGAAATGCGCCCGCAGCGCTGCAGCTCGCTCCCTGATGTGAGGGCAATGGAAGTGGCTATGGCAGGAGGAGGGCTGGTCTTCAGGCTGTTGCAGGTGCAGATGAGCTGGGCCAGAGCCTGCAGCGTGTCGATGCGCAACTTCACAAACTCACACTGGAACGTCAGAGGGCTGAGGGGTGTGCTGGCGGCCTAGACATTTACACACACATCCAACACATCCAGGACAAACGGTAACTATATAGAATGCTTACAGCAGGACACATTTTTTTTGATTGAGACAGACAGAAAGGCTAGACAGACAGTTACATTGACTGTATATTGTGTATCTTTATAAACATTCTTCTGGTCGGTACACCAATATCCTACCAACAAACAAATAGACACCCTCGTAGACATATCATTTTTTTTCTCGCGCTCATCGCTGAGGCAGCAGATGATCAGATGTGAGTTATCCAAGCTTGTGTTAAAGTGTTTTACTCTCACCACTATCTTTCAAGGTAAAATGTAACTGGAGCGGATTTTTCCCTTTCCTGCTAATGACAAGAATCTGTGGGTGTTCTTTAACAAAAAGTGTTTACACACACAATTCTGTCCCTGATAGTCTAAAGGCTTGTAGTGTTTAAACACGGATGTAGGCTATTTGTAGACCGCAGCTGTCCTAATTAAGTCGTAGTTTAGGCTAGACTATTTGTTTGGTGAGAAATTCAATTAATTATCCACTTATTCAATGAATTGTATGTAATCTGAATTTGTATCACTTTATTATGTTATTTGATATTATTTTATCTGTAAGTGTGTATTTTAAGGGTGTATTTTCTTTATTTTCTGCAATTATAATAAACAAATTGCCTATGATACCACACACACAGGCCACAGCCATAATCATCATGAGCCAAGCACACATGGCAAAAAGGTAAAGACACAACAGATTTAAATTAAATTGTAGAAATACATTGTATTAACAAACTTAAAATGACAATATATTATATCAAAGTAGACATACAATTGATTGATTCTTAAAAATAGGCTAACAGTCTGTATTTTATTTCACTTTCGAAGTGACCGTGTTATAAGCCTGTAATTCTGAAGACCTTGAGCTTAAGTCCAAGAGCATAGTGCAGTGGCTCCCTCTCTCTGCAGGCAGCCGTTAGTGTCTTGTGTGTTTTAGAAAATACAAACAAATTATTTTAAAGGAATCATTCCAGCTAACACTGCTGACTCCAGAATGTATTTTTCCAATCCCTGGGGCTTGGCCGTAGGTGAAGCTCCGCTTGTGAACTGTTACCTCGAAAACATATTGTGTGTTTAGCTGTTGTTTTTGCAAGCTGTATGCATATTATGTACATGCTATAAGCTACTGTACATTTACAAATATTCCTTGTCTTTTAAGATCACTTGATGTCTTTTAAGGCCATTTACAAATGCATTATGTGCTCTCTTTGGTACACACACACATAAATACATACATCTGGACATACACACAAACATACCGTGAGGGAAGCGATGCCCTTCTGGTAGGACCTGAGAGCCTCAGCGATGGCAGTGGTGGTGGCACTGTAGTCTCCGTCTTGCAGGTCATTCAGGCACTGCTCTGCCTGGGAGAACTCCTGCAGGCTGCTGAGCCAGAAGTACAGGTGCTCCGACGCCACGCGTGTTCGCACGCTCTGATAGAGCTCACTGGAGAACGAGTGACAGCCCTGGACACATAGAGGAGGCAGGTTAAAGATGGTGGTACGTGCAGTATGTGTTCACTATGCAGAGATCCAGCTGACACAGGTCAGTCACAAGCCATTGTCTGAATGTTTGATGTGCGTGTGTGTGTGTGTGTGTGTGTGTGGATATAAAGTGTATGACTTTGGGATCTATGGAAGTTGTATGTCTGTGGGTGCGTCTCAGAGAGTGTAGATACGTGCGTGTGAGTGTGAGGCCCAAATGGATGTGTGTGTGTGTGTGTGTGTGTGTGTGTATGTGTGTGTGTTACCATGCGTGATGCTTGTCTGGCGATGCGGTAAACGGTCCATCCATTGGCAGCGTTCTCAAGCTGTTCCCTGATCACTGACTTCACCTCGGCCGACAGACGCGACTGGCTGGCCACAAACACCACAGTTGCCAAGGAGACCTCCAAGTACAAAGAAGAGATGAAGAGAAACAGGACAATGGCTTGCCACGTTGGTCTGCAGTAAAAACAGCACCAAAGATGATAACACAAAAAGACTGAAAGTTGCTGATGTGATTCAAACCACCCATTTCCTTATTTGAAGTTCAGTAGAATTGGTATGGGAATTAAAACTGCCGATCATAAATTACTTCTGTAACAATGGACCCTTCCGCAAACTCCGCCCCCCTTAGCAACGGTTGCTATATCAGTCAAGCATTCACGTTTCCCAGGTTTTCAGCATTGGTATGAATGGCGTGGCAACATGTTTTCAACCGTGTCAATTTCAGCTCTACCCAAAGAAATCACAAGCATTTTTTGAAAAAACGGCAAGATCTCAGATCGAAGCAGGCAAAAGGGTCTGCAATATGCTTATATAGGCTACAACCGCGACATTACATGCCTTGTTTGTAGACAGACAAATGCTAAGGCTAACAGGTTAATTCCAGCTATGTTTATTTGTTCTATTATCTACACCAGGGGTCTTCAACAGGGGGTCCGCGGAGGTACTGCAGGGGGGTCACGAAATCTTTGGTTGATAAAAAAATGGTACTCCACCAAACTTGAGGTATTTCTCATGGCGTGGAAGGATAGTCTCCTAAGATATAAACGTGTACTCTCTGAGGCGAAATCAGCTTACTATTCTTCATTGATTGATAGTAATAAAAACAACCCAAAGTTCTTATTTAACACTATTTCTAGGCTAACAAAAAACCACAACACAATCGAACATTCGGTTCCCATCATCTTTAGTGGTAATGATTTCATGACCTTTTTCAATAATAAAATCCTTAAAATAAGAGAACAAATCCAAAGCTTCCTCCCCCTCTGTGACCCTACACCCCTTCCAACATGCGCCAAGGTAACACCATTTCAACCGGGTGCTATCCTTGAATTCTTCGCACCCACCGACCTCCCTGAATTAAATTCCTTGATCCTCTCATCTAAATCATCAACGTGCCTACTAGATCCTATCCCCACAAAATTACTTAAACATGCACTTCCCTTTCTAAGTGAGACATTGCTCAATGTAATGAATAACTCACTTATCTCAGGCTACGTCCCACAATCTTTCAAAATAGCAGTGATAAAACCATCTCTTAAAAAACCTAACCTTGATCCCGATAATCTCGCTAACTATAGACCCATATCTAACCTTCCTTTTTTGTCAAAAATACTTGGAAAACTAGTTGCTAAGCGACTTACTTCTTTTCTACATCAAAATAAAATTGAAGAAACCCTCCAATCCGGTTTTAGGGCCCACCACAGTACTGAAACGGCCTTAGTCAAAGTCTTAAATGACCTACTAATCGCATCTGATCATGGGTGCACCTCAATATTAGTTCTCCTAGACCTTAGTGCTGCTTTCGACACTATAGATCATCTGATCCTGTTACAGAGACTTGAACATCATGTTGGCATCAAAGGTTGTGCCCTATCTTGGTTTAGATCTTACCTCTCTGATCGCCATCAATTTGTTCATGTCCATGAGAAGTTGTCAAATCACACCAGAGTAAGCTACGGTGTCCCACAAGGCTCTGTCCTTGGACCACTGCTTTTTTCCCTCTATATGCTACCCTTAGGTGCTGTCATAAGGAAACATGGCACCATTGCTATGCTGACGACACCCAACTCTACCTATCAATGAAACCTGATGAAATTGTACATCTACCCAAGATAGAAGCTTGCCTCCATGATGTAAAATCTTGGATGACTAGCAACTTCCTGCTCCTCAACTCTGATAAAACTGAGGTTATGCTTGTAGGCCCCGATCAACTGAGAACTACACTATCTACCCATTTACCCACACTCAATGGCTTCCCAACACCCAACACTAACATCAAAAACCTTGGTGTAACTATCAACCAAGACCTCCTACTTGACTCACACATAAAACAGATCTCAAAGACATCATTTTTTCATTTACGCAATATTGCCAAAATTAGAAAGGTCCTATCCCTCCAAGATGCAGAAAAACTAATCCACGCATTTATTACTTCCCGCCTCGATTATTGTAATGCTCTCCTGTCCGGATGCAGCATCAACACAATAAAGAGCCTCCAACTTATACAGAACGCTGCTGCTCGTACACTCACCAGAACTAAAAAATATGAACACATCTCACCGGTACTCGCTTCTTTGCACTGGCTCCCCGTTAAAAGTAGAATCGACTTCAAAGTACTCCTGCTAACATATAAAGCCCTAAACGATCTCAAGGAATCTCAAGGAATTAGTCGTCCCCTATTGCCCTCCAAGGCTGCTCCGTTCCCAGAGTGCAGGCCTCCTGGTAATTCCAAGAATATCAAAGACCACAATAGGAGGGAGAGCATTTAGCTACCAAGCCCCTCTCCTCTGGAACAATCTCCCTGCCTCCATCAGAGCTGCAGACACCGTGCCTATATTCAAATCAAGACTTAAGACATTCCTCTTTAGTGCATCATATAGCCAAAAGTAACCGCGCCAACAAACCAATCACCTGCTGTACCAGCCACCCAGACATATCCGAACACAAATTCAAATATTACTTGCATTTAGTACCGCAACATCAAATGTGTTTCCTGCTTGCCGAGTGGATGCATGTACGGCCCCGGCAAACAGATCACAACAAAAAACAAATTAAATTACTACTTGTAATTTAGTACCGCAACATCATATGTGTTTCCTGTTTGCCGAGTGGATGCATGTACGGCCCCGGCAAACAGATCACAACAAAAAACAAATTAAATTACTACTTGTAATTTAGTACCGCAACATCAAATGTGTTTCCTGTTTGCCGAGTGGATGCATGTACGGCCCCGGCAAACAGATCACAACAAAAAACAAATTAAATTACTACTTGTAATTTAGTACCTCAACATCAAATGTGTTTCCTGTTTGCCGAGTGGATGCATGTACGGCCCCGGCAAACAGATCACAACAAAAAACAAAATGTTCAATGCCAGAAAAACTAAACATATCTAAGTATTGCAATATGCAACAGGCAAACCGACACACAGGTGACATGTCCCTGGTTGGTGAAATGATTCATCTGTGTGTTTGTTCGTGCTGATTCCCGACTGACAGACCTGCAGACTGATTCGTCATTTCCTGTTTGTTAGATGGATCAGGAGGAGCCTCCTGGGCCTGATAACTCCCCTCCTCAGCCCGCCCCGAAACGCCCCTGCAGACCGGCTCCAGAGCAACACCAGCGTCGCCCACGCCGCCCTGCTCCCCATCCTGGGCCCTCAACCCAGTCATCATCCCCTTGACGACTTCTCCCGCTGGATGTGACGACCCCCACCCTGGTCATCGGCAGCTCCATGGTCCGAGATGTCCACACCCCCCCCTTCAACAAGCGGCCCCTGCAAGGTCCACTGCCTCCCCGGAGCCTGGCGTGTTCCAATCGCTGATGGATGTGGAACTTTCCCTCCCCACCCCCACCACTCTGCACGTAGTCTCTCTACCTGGTCTACCTAGAGAAACCCTCGGCCAACCGCACCCACTGCCACTGCATTGCCGTACACCTACTCTACCCAATACCCTATGCTAGCATTTATGTACAATATACATTATTGCCTCCACCGAAATGTTTCTCTGTCCCTACATCCCCTACCCCTGTAACAGTAACCCTATTGCCACAGTAATCTGGTCTTGTCTGTATCATGTATTTACCACCAGATGTATGTACACATATGTCCAGTGACCAAATGCTGGCTGTGTATTGCCCCTGTTGCTTCCTTTCCCCTTCTGCCACACTACCCTTCCCCTTCCCCCCTTCCCCCCGTCCCACCTTCCTGTCTCCACCCGGCCGACCTCAAGCAGATGGGTCCCCCCTTATGTGCCGTGGTTCTGCTCAAGGTTTCTTCCTGCCTAACAGGGAGTTTTTTCTTGCCCCTGTTGCCGTTGTGCATGCACTAAGGGGGTTCAGGCTCTGGGCTCTGTTAAGCGCCGAGAGGCAATTGTATTGTTATGGCGCTATACAAATAAAATTGAATTGAATTGAATTGAAATTGAATTGAAGATAATTTTTTTTATATTTCTAAAAAAAAAAAAAAAAAAAATTCAACAAATTTTTTTTTCCACAAATTTAAATGTCTTCCTTATCAGAATTGATTTTATTCCCTTTACATTTACATTAACATAAATCCAACATATTGTAGCGAACGTATAAATTGATCAAGAAGACGTTATCTTTCAGTCCAATCGACACATTCAGCTACCCACAGGAGCTCTCTCAAGCTGGGCACCGGTTCACTCACATCACCTTTCATGCACAGGCACTAGCCAATCAGATCGCGTTTCTGCCCAAGTCTAAAGAGCGCGAAAATCAAAGATAAAAGATGGCGGACCAAACTCCATAGCTGGTCTTGTTTGTACCTATAAATTAGTAGTTTGACATTTTTTTGCTTAGATTAAAAAAAATAAAAAATAAAGAGAAATAGACACTGTACAAGGTCAAAAAACGTAAATTGTAACTGAAAAATAAGTGAGGATTTGCGAGGTGTGTGAGCCTCCTAGCTAATGTAAGCATGCTACTACCTACAATCTTAACAACTTGCTAGCGGTGTGATTGGTTTGTTGACCTGTCAATCTCACTATAACATCTATGTTGTCAACACAACTCCATGCGCCAGACTCCTCCTCCGTCATCCGTTGGATCGTGTCAGTCAGGAGTTATTGAAAAGAAGATACATCTCACTAATGTAGGAGGATGTGTGCCATCGACACAATAACAGGGTAGCTATGTTTATTTGGCACTAGGCCCAGTATATTATAAACAAAATGTTATGCAATTTATATAGTAGGGGGTCCCTGCTCATCTCGCCATCAGTTTGGGGGTCCCTGGCCTGAAAAACGTTGAAGACCCCTGATCTACACAGTCGCCGCTACGCAAACATGTAAGGTGGTAAAACTGAATCCTATTTTAAGCAAGGGTTTTCTCACGTTTTCGATGCAGTGGGCAGATTTTAGCGACATAGCTTCTTGGAACAAAGTAGGTGCTTCTGTTTACGTTACTGACATTCAGCTGATGGGGGGGTCGTCCACATTGTTTGATCCACAGCAGGCATTTCTCTCTCTGGGTCTTGGGTTTCGGGAAGGGATAAAATGTTACCCCTCCCTCCAGCCTTTTTGGATATCGGCTGTCAGAATTACACACTCCATAAGCGCAACGTTTCATTTTCTCTACTCGAGCAGACGTCTCTCTCATTGACTTCCATTCATCAAAATGGCTCGCTTGACTGAGGTCCCGAGCTTAGTAACCGTTGCTATGCTATGATTGATCAGTTACCGTTTTGGGGAGTGGTCGCGGAAGGGTCAATTGTATGGTACTGATTAAATGCTTATATTTAGCGTGCTTTGTGATGAGACATTAATATCATCTCACAACGAATCACTGTGGACTCTGATGATGTGGAGTAATTGCTACACTACTGCAGATGTGATATAGTACTGTGTCTTCAGCTGTAGTCTCACCAGTAGCTCCTGCTGGTTCTCAGAGCTAGAGTGGCCAGCGACCCTGTATAGGTCAACTACATCTCCCAGCATGCCCTCGCCAAGCACAGGCAGCTGGCTGGCGACGGCGGCGAGGGCATGGCACAGGTGCACGCGGGCAGGGTCGCAGGCGGAGCGGAGCTGGCACAGCAGCAGCTCCACGCACACTTGTGCCAGGTGAGGGCGCACCTTCAGCATGCGCACAAGGGCCAACAGCGCCATCTGCAGGGGTGAAGAGGAAGGGCAACAAAGGGGAGGGAAAAACATGAACATCAAGTGTAGAGGAAAGAAGAGTTGCCAGAACTAAAAGATGAGACTTTAAAAAGTGTGTGTCGTTGTAGCCTCCGGGATGTAGCGGTAGATAGTGGCATAGAGTCAAGGAACTGTGAAATACCAATATGGGATGATTCATCAATTGAAATTATTTTGTCCAAGGAGAAACAGATAAACATCAACACCTTGCAGCAGCCTCAGCCGCAGCAGCCTCAACGGACTCATTTTCATTTATGGTTCTATGACGGTTGTGGGTGCTGAAAAGCAATAATTAAAAAAAGAAGGCGGCGGACCAAACTCCGTAGATCGTCGTATTTGTACATAAAAGTTGTTTGTTTGACCTTTTTTTGCTTAGATTTTTAAAAAGTAACAGAGAAATAGACATTGTGCAATGTAAAAACCCCTTAATTGTAACTGAAAAATACAACTGAGAGGATTTTGCGAGGTGTCTGAGTCAGCTATCTAATGTTGGCATACTAAACAGCGATGTATTGACAGATAGACGAAGGCGGATAGTTACAAAATTTGGGGGGTGCATGTCAAGCCATATAGAGGTTTGCCACGACGGAGAGGGCTCTCCATGTCTCCATAAATTGACGACCACAAATCTGCCTTAAGCCTCAAGCATCCCACTTACACAAGATAACATTTCTTCTCAGCTCGTCTTATGCAAAAGATCTTTGATGGATAATTGTGGAGTAGAACACATGTAAGGACCCACACACCTTGAGAGTGGTCTGTGCCGTAGCGCTGTCATCTTGACTACAGAGCACCATCAGAGACTCCACTCCCATGACAGTGTCCTGCTCCAGCTGGATCACATCTACAGAGAGGAGAGAACATTCTAGAATCCGATTTGCATAGGAAGAGTAATGCTGCTCAGGGCAGTAGTAGCAGTGTTTTTTTTTTTTTACTCATAAATGGAATGGAAAAACGGAGGTAAAAGAAACACCAATTGGTTACAGAAAACCTGACTTGGAAAAAGAAAACCAACTGAGGTCACCCTTTCCATTCACTTTATGCTTAGGTCCCAGAGAGAAAGAAGAGAAAGAAGGAGAATAAAAATTAAAATGCAGGGAGGAATCTCATCTAAAGGTGGGGCATATCATGACTGCAGTTTTCTATTCCAACCCAGCAGCAACCTGGGATGCACTCCTCATTATTCCCTCCTGTCAAACACACATGTTTAACTTACAGGCAGGAGAGTGTGTCAGGAAGGGCTCCTCATTAAAGTGTTTCAGCAATTAAAAGTCCTACTCTGCACTGGACACTTGAATGAAGGTGTATAAGGGCTTGAATTTGGAACTTTAACACCTGATACAGTTATTTGATCAGAGGACTGTAATTTTCTCAAACTCAACTGCAATACATCTGAAATACTCATAATTGGCCCTAAACACCTCACCCACTCAGCCCAGACCTTCTGTCTCAACATTGACCGCAACCTTGGTATTATCTTCAATCCCACCCTCTCTTTCTTACCCCACGCCAATCACATCACCAAAACTGCCTTCTTTTACCTCAAGAACATTGCACGCCTCCGGCCCTCCCTGTCCTTTGCCACCACCCAAACTCTAATCCATGCCCTCATAACCTCCAGACTTGGCTACTGCAACAGCTCTCCAAACACTGTCCTCAATAAACTTCAATATGTTCAGAACTCTGCCGCTCGACTGCTCACCTCCACCCGCCACTATGAACACATCACCCTGGTCCTAAGCAACCTCCACTGGCTCCCGGTCAAATACAGGATTGACTTCAAAATATTACTCACCACCTACAAAGCCCTTAACATCCTGGCCCCTCCCTACCTTTCAGACCTCCTCCCCCTTCACGCCCAACCCGTTGCCTAAGGTCTGCCAGCGCAAACATTTTTAAGACGCCGGACCTGGGGTGACAGGGCCATCTCTGTTGCTGCACCCTCCCTCTGGAATGCCCTCCCTTTCCCCATCTGTCAGGCTCCCAACATAGCATTATTCAAACAAACCCTCAAAACTCACCTTTTCAATCTCGCCTTCACCTGCTAATCCCCTGCTCCCTCCCCTCCACTATAAGACTCATATGCTTAGCTTTCTTTCTAAAAGGTTCTATTTGTTTGTTTTGTTTGATCCTTTGTCTTTTATATTTTTGCTGTTGTATTGTTTTGCTTGTCTTCACACATGTAAAGCGTCTTTGGGTATTGTCACGACCCAGCCTGGTCTGCCCCGCCCCCTGCTATCATTGCTCTGTGTTCTTCCACAGCTGATAAGCAGAGTCTGCGCAGGTGTCCGCAGGTGTGAGGCATGAAGACCTAATGAGCTCCACCATATGAAGGCCATGGCGGACGGTGCAAGGATCTCTCTCTGATCGACACGTAGTTTATGTTGTTTGTTTTGGACACATGTACACTACTCTGACACCCGCTTACACCACACCTTTATTTGCTGACATTTACACTGACTGTTCTATTATACTTTAAATAAATCGAAAGTTACGTATGTAACTACGATTCTATGAATCACTGGATGACCGCTAGACGGTGCTTTCAGCACTGGATGTTCCATCTCGTGCACGCGCAGGTCGAGTGTATACCAACATTGTCACATCGTGACCCCGATGACCCCCAGATAGTCTATATCTTCCGGTGGGGTCAGGGAAACTGCTCCTACACAATCTTCTCGCAAGAACACAAGGATTCTGAGTGACGGAGCGGTCTAGCGGTCATCCAGTGATTCATAGAATCGTAGTTACATACGTAACTTTCGTTCTATTTCATCCTTACTGACCGCTAGACGGTGCTTTCAGCACTGGATGACATATACCAACAAAGTCACGAAGAACTCTATCACTTGCCTTACTGAGAGGAAGAAGCAGAGTCACGCAACAGGACCACAGCCAACGGCTGGGGAGTGGCAACATACACCCGGTAGAACCTGGAGAAGGTACTAGGTGATGTACATGACGCTGCCTCGCAGACATCTTCCAGGGGAATGCCCCGCGAGGCTGCCCAGGATGTCGAGACAGCTCTGGTGAAGTGGCACCTCACCTCGGATGGCAGGGGGTGCCCACTTCCCTATATGTTTAGGTGACAGGATCACAGCCAACAGCTGAGGAGTGGCCACGTTCACCCGGTAGAACCTGGAGAAGGTACTAGGTGATGTCCATGACGCTGCCTCGCAGACATCTTCCAGGGGAATGCCCCGCGAGGCTGCCCAGGATGTCGAGACAGCTCTGGTGGAGTGGCACCTCCCCCCTAATGGCAGGGGGTGCCCACTTCCTTTATACGCCTGGGTGATGGCCTCCACCACCCAGTGGGACAGTCGCTGCTTGGAAAAAGCAGAGCCCCTCCTAGGGTCACCATAGCAGAGGAAGCTGACTCGACCGCCGAATACCTGCGGTCGCAGTCACATATGCCCTCAGGGCCCGCACAGGGCACAGTAATTTCAACCTGTCTTCCCCCTCTGGGGGAATAAGTTGCGGCAGGTGGATAGGTCGATTGAGGTTGACTGTGTAACCTTCAGAAGAAACTGAATTCGGCCACAGGGTAACCCCTGGGCCATCCAGGCTCCACCTAACAGGGGCCGCTCATGGACAGTGCATGGAGCTTCCCAACGTGCTTCGCCAATGCGACAGCGACGAGAAAGCTGTCTTGTTAGAGACCCACTTTAGCTCTGCCTGGGCCAGGGATTCAAAAGGAGACAACACAAGGCCTCAAGCACAAGGTGCAGATCCCATGCTGGGGCGCGCCGTAACGCGCCCCTCAGAAAAAAGGGGACACCAACCTGTGGCTCCCCACCGTGTCATTATCTACCAGAGCATGTCGGGAGGATAGCTGCCACATACACCCCCAGGGTAGCCGGGGACCTGCCCCCATCCAGGAGTGAGTGGAGGAACTCTAAGGCGCTCGGGACCACGCAAAGCACGGGGCCCTCGCCATGCGTCCAACAGCCGCCACCTGTCCTCATACTGCGCCCGGGTAGAGGATGCCCGGGCATTCAGTATGGTATTACGGACAACGTCCGAACATCTGTCAGCAGTGGGTTGGGCCCTGCGGCGGCCAGGCCAACAGCTGCAACCGATGAGGGTCGGGATGCCATATCCGACCCTGTAACTGAGACAGGAGATCCTTCCTGTCGGGGAGGCGCAGCGGCACCCCGCTGCAGCCTGCATAGAAGTGGGAACCACGTCCTCCCTGGCCAGAAGGGGCTACCAGCAGCAGTCTGTGGCCCTGCTGGAGAACTCTCTGTAGAGTTGGAAAAATCAACGGGATTGGCGGAACGCAACTCCCTGGTGATTGATATGGGAGACGGACGAAACCTTGTCTGACCGCACGAGCACGTGTCGGCCTTCCAAGAAGGGCAGAAGCCTGCAATGCCCTGTGCACAGCCCGCAGCCCCAGAACATCAACAAGGTGACACCCTGGGTCTCCTGTGCCGGTGCTCCTCGGCGTCCAGATAAAACTGTGAAGCCCCCACTGGAGGGGGCGTAGCGACAGCAGGCCTAGAGGGACCAAAGTAGCAGCTGCTGTCAGCTTCCCTAGAAGGCGCAGAATTCCGCGTAACGCAACTGCCTGCCTTCCTGAATGGGGAAGAAGGTGTAGGCCGTCGTACAATCGCCGTGGCGATGGACAAGCCCTCATGGCGACTGAATCTAGAGTCACCCTGAGAAGAGTGTGATCTGCGATCGGACCAGGCAGCTCTTTGCTAAATTGAAGGAGATGCAGCGTGTCCAGGGCCATCTGAGACCAGGACGGGGCACAAGGGGCCAGTCGCCCAGGTACGGCAAGATTGTCATGCCCTGCGACTGTAGGGGTGAGAGGGCTGCCACCACACACCTGATGAAGGCACGTGGGGAATGGAGAGGCCAACTGGGAGCACCCTGAACTGAAAGTGATGTCCCTGAAGCGCAACCGCAGAACCGTCTGTGGTGTGGCGCTATGGGTACCTGAAAGTAGGCATCCTTGAGGTCTACTGACGTAAACCACTCCCCCCTGGTTATTGTACGCAGAACCTCTCGCCATGCTCAGCATGCGGAACCTCAAGACCTTCGGGAACCTGTTGAGGCCCCTCAGGTCGAGGATGGGACGGAGTCCGCCAACTTTCTTTGATACTAGAAAGTAGGTTGAGTAGAACCCCCCGGGTTGTGTCAGGGGGTCTACCGGCTCGATGGCACCCCTGTCCAGGAGGGTGGGCAGCTTGGTTGCATCGCTGGGCCGGGGTATTTATATTTACGGTCAGTCATTCAGCAGGCGCCTTTATCCAAAGCGACCTACAATGTACACACATCTCTACATTTACACTGATGGCACACTGCACATCAGGAGCAATCAGGGGTCCAGTGTCTGTTCAAGGGCGCTTCGACAGGAAATCGAACTAGCAACCTCTTGTCAGCTGTTCAGGTGGCAGACCCAACAGCTGATCTGCCCCAGCCAATCTAGCCGCCCTCACTGCCTGCGGTATGTAGCTGCAATTCATGCAGGGGTTGTCTGAAACCCTGCCCTCAGGTGCTCGACACAGAGACAAGAGGGGCATCGCTCATGGCCACCCTCCACCTGCAGAGGGCCATGCAGGCCGCACAAGAGTGGTTGCCCACCATGTCTGCAACCCACGCACCACTGAGAGAGAACGGTAGTAGTTAGCCTCAGTAGTGGATAATGGTCCCACATAATGGGGACAATCAGAATAGACTAAGTGCCGGGAGAGGGAGGCAGGAACCGCTGCCTCCACCGACAATATTCACAGGCCAGCAGTTACAAACCACACCTGTGCTGGGAGCGGGGAGCGAGAGCACTACCTTCACCAGGAGAGGGTGGATGGCCACACACAACGAATTATACGGTGCAGAGCAGATGCCGGGAGAGGGAGGCAGGAACCGCTGCCGTCACCGACAAAATACCTGCAGGCCAAACTACAAACCAACCCTGTGCTTGGAGCGGGGAGCGAGAGCACTACCCTCACCAGGAGAGGGGAATAGCCAACTCAATGGGTTAATCAGCATAAATATAGAATAGATATAGATGCAGAATTGATGCCGGGAGAGGGAGGCAGGAACCGCTGCCATCACCGACACATATTTTATAAATCACACCTGAGCAGGGAGCGGGGAGCGAAAGCACTACCTTCACCAGAAAAGGGGAATCGCCACACTTAATGGGGCTATGCGCAGAATCTATGCCAGGAGAGGGAAGCAGGGACTACTCACCGTCACCTACAAATATTTTATAAATCACACCTGAGCTGGGAGCGGGGAGCGAAAGCACTACCTTCACCAGAAAAGGGGAATCGCCACACTTAATGGGGCTATGCGCAGAATCTATGCCAGGAGAGGGAAGCAGGGACTACTCACCGTCACCGACAAATATTTTATAAAATCACACCTGAGCTGGGAGCGGGGAGCGAAAGCACTACCTTCACCAGAAAAGGGGAATCGCCACACTTAATGGGGCTATGCGCAGAATCTATGCCAGGAGAGGGAAGCAGGGACTACACACCGTCACCGACAAAATTTGTATTAATCACATCTGAGCTGGGAGCGGGGAGCGAAAGCACTACCTTCACCAGAAAAGGGGAATGGCCACACTTAATGGGGCTATAGCGCAGAATCTACGCCAGGAGAGGGAAGCAGGAACCGCTGCCTTCACCGACAAAATATCTGCAGGCCAAACTGCACACCACACCTGTGCTGGGAGCGGGGAGCGAGAGCACTACCTTCACCAGGAGAGGGTGGATAGCCATACACAACGAGCTACACAGTGTAGACTAGATGCCGGGAGAGGGAGGCAGGAACCGCTGCCCTCACCGACAGATATTAAAGATCAACAGTCAACCACAATGTGCTGGGAGCGGGGAGCGAAAGCACACCCTTCACCAGAAGAGGGGAATGGCCACACTTAACGGGGCTATAGCGCAGAATAGATGCCATGAGAGGGAAGCAGGAACCGCTGCCTTCACCGACAAATATTTGCAGGCCAACAACTACAAATACATGCATAACATGGTACGAGCTGAATGAACGTTAGTGGTGGGTCGGAGGGGCCGTTTGGCACCGACTGGCTGACACGCTTCCGTCAGTCTGCCCTAGGGCAGCTGTGACTACTGATGTAGCTTACCACCACTGGTATGATTGTCTGAATGTATGACCTAGGCCAGACTACTCTGTAAAGTGTCTTCGAGTATTTAAAGAAACACTATAAAATTAAATTGATCGGCTGGTTGATACAGACCACACCTGTGCTGGGAGCGGGGAGCGAGCACACTGCCTTCACCAGGAGAGGGTGGATGGCCACAACAATGAACTGAAACAACAGTATAATACTGGGCTTTCCCACAAATATTGCAGGGAGAACTTATTTTAATAAATCTGACTCAATTCAATTGAGGATTCAATTTAGTGCCAGGGCGCCGGAGGCGGGATGCGAACCCGGGTCGCTGGCGTGGTAAACCAGCGACCTGAAAATTAATTCAAACGTGAATTCAGGTTTGAGTGAGGGCGCCGGATGTGGGTTGCAAACCCTGATCGCTGGCGTGGTAAACCAGCGGCTTTTCAAGTGGGCTAAAGCATCACTAAAGAAATAGTTAACTGTAGTCACAGAGGGGTTCACCATGCGCAAGAAATTCGGCTAGCGGAATTGCAATGCGTTTCCTCTGAGCACCGGAAGAAGAAGCGAAGCGCGTCCTTCCAGCGGCTATGGGTGTGGGACAACCACTATGACAATAAACGTAACAATCGCAGTAATACAACAATTTAGTATGGATAGTGGGAGAGGGGGCGGAACGCAAGCCTTCACCAATTACCAACAGACCAGCGATTTGAAAATGAATTCAATGATGATCAATTTTCACATTTAAGCGCCGGACACGGGATGCGAACTCTGGTCGCTTGCATAGTAACCGGCTACGTACCCAGTGGACTAAGTCAGCTCAATGGGTTATAGTTTGAATTAGCAAATATCAGCTGGTTAGGCAACGTAATTTAACTGCCTAGGTGGTGGGAAGGGGCGAATACGCTACCTAAACCACAGCATAATTAATTACGGCCTCGCATACCTCTCGGCACGCGCAGGCGATGGTTATAGTTGCAACCAGCAATACATTGAGAAAAGACCAAAGTACTTATCCAATACGATCGGTGCGGCCTCTGGAGGGCGAGAACTCTCGCAGCTCCGACTATGTCGCAAGGCCAACGGAACAGGATTAAGCACTTAATTCAAGCTTTGGTTTCCTTACACGCAACTACCTGCGAGCGAGAAGATGAAAGGAGCAGTTTCCCTGACCCCACTGGAAGATATAGACTATCCGGGGGTCATCGGGGTCACGATGTGACAATGTTGGTATACACTCGACCTGCACGTGCGCGAGATGGAACATCCAGTGCTGAAAGCACCGTCTAGCGGTCAGTAAGGATGAAATAGAACCTTTTATTACACAACCTGGCGTCGGAACTCCCGTTCATGTAACATGCAATGAGCCTTGTGTGTTACAATATTTAGAAAAGCACTATTTAAAAATGAATTATTATTATTAAAACTCCAATATGTGACCCCCTGCGCTGTCTGGTTTTGCATTAAAAGTAGAAAAACCTGTGGCTACATGAGCCTTTGTGAACCGTGAAAACATAACCTCCCAGACTCAGCTCTGACTAATGAGATAAGGAATTGTATTACATATCAGTGTGTTATGGCCAAAGAAAACCTGTACAGAAACTGAGAGCTGATAAATGATGGTATTTTAATATGCGGAGATGCGTGAGGATCTTGGCATACCTTCAGGCGAGTGGCGGCTCTTCTCAGGACAGGAGATGACAATGTTGGCCAGCACAGTGACCCCGTGGGCAGCCACGGGCAGGTTGCTATGGTAACAGCACTCCTGAGCGAGACGCACCAGGTCTGTCTGCCGAGGGGAGGGAGAGGGACAGCCTCCTACTGAAGCACAGGGGAGAAATGTTTCTAGAATATTCCATCAAATGTTCAAGGCATTCTAACAACTTTGAATAATCAGAAACTCTCAATCCTTTCCTTGAAATATTTAAATAATTTAGAGTAGATCTAAGTTGCAATGTACAAATGCTGCTTATATTGTTGTCTGATTGGTATTTAGTATTCATACTTAAATTTCTTTAGAAAAATAACATAACAGTACCTAACAGTTGAACAATGAATTGTGAATGACGAGTGAAAAATTATGCAATGTGGATAGCTTCTCACCTGCTCCAGAGCTCAAGTACTGTTTGATGGCAATAGTTTCAGAGAGGGCAGAGAGTACGGACAACATGCCCAGTTTCAGACTGTTGTAGGGACTGCTAAGAGCACACTCACAGAGCGTCTACACACACACAAAGAAAATACAAAAACCTGTTGGCACATATCTTTTCACAGAACATGTACGTAATCACCAACACCCACAAGTTTTCTTAGGCCAAACACTACCAAGAAATTATAAAACCATGTTTATACACAGTATTTACACATAACATTTGAGACATAGTAGGGATCGGACACCTAAAATTAAGCACAGTACTTTTGGAAGTACATCTACTTTGCTCTAAGAAGCACTGGATCTTCTGGTCAGCAGCTACTGCAATATTTTGTAATTAATCATCTTTGGAAATCCCTGTCAGCTCGCGAACAAAAAAGAACACAATGGTATGTATGTGTTTGTGGGAGTCTGTCTTTTCTGTATACCTGTGTGTTGTCCCTGGTCCACAGATGTGGTGCTTTCTTTGCGATCAGCTTGAGGTCCTGAATGCAGAGTCTCTTGATGGCCTTCCTGGGGTCCTCCCTCAGGTACTGCAGTAGCAGCTGGATCTGAGGAGGAGGTGTGTGTGTCGTCACATTGCATAGACCATGAGGTATGCAATCACAAAACAATCAACTAACAAATGGTCTAAGTATAGTCACAGCCATGCTCATGACAGAAGATGACACAAGGCTTAATAATATACATACAGTATGCATTCATTAGTTGTAACTGTAAGCTGTGTGAATAAGCCAAAAAGGCATGTGACCAGCAGGGTAAGAGAAGAGTAATGGCTGTTCTGTTTGTCCGTCTCTGTTTTTCTCTTTCTCTTTCTCACACCCACCCAACCACCATCCCCCCCCCCCCCCCCCACACCCACACCCACACCCACACCCACACCCACACACACACACACACACACACCTGTTTAGGAATGTCGATGAGCGACGCGGCAGCGAGCTGAGTGAAGGTGTGGAGCGTGACGACCACCATGTGTGTTGAGGGGTAGGAGGAGAGGAGCTGCTGCAGAAGCTCCCGGCTGGTGGAGGCCACAGAGGCGTTGTGGTGCATGTGCTGCAGCACCGGAATCAACTTGAGCTTCATCTCCACGGGGGTGTCAAGCCCTGACCATCACACACACTCTGGTTATTACATGTTAACATGGTATGAACGTACACAAGAGCTACACTGTTCCAAACACACGGACAAACGTCAGAACCAACAAATTACTATAAAGAAATGTGTTGTAAAGAAGTATGTATACAGGATATTATAATGTTACAGGTACACACATACACAGACACACACCTACACAATCATGAACACACTCACACAAATTACCTAAATGAATAAAATCTCACACAAATGTACACCCATTATTACCTTGAATCATTTCACTGAGTTTGTTACAAATGCCCACTGCAAAATCTCTGAAAATAGAAAAAACAATAAAACAGTTAAAGTACCATGCTCCAGAATACCACTAACACACTAGATAATACTGATACACCTGTATGTTGGGTTTGTCGAGCAACTGTCTCATGTAAGAAAGCACGATGACAGACTCACTTTGACTGGGCGGCAAAGCATGCTGCAGCGAAAATGGCTGCCTCCACCTCCACGTTGTCATGAGAATCCAAACTCTGACGGACACTGTGGTGGGCGTTCTTCCGCTCAGGGATAATGGTAGCCAGGCTGCCCCACATTCTTCCCAATAACAAACAAACAAATTAGCATGAAAAAGCAACCAGGAAGATATTTAATCATCAGCCAGGTTTTTCTGTCAATAATACCTTACATCTGTGGACAGAGGTGTACATGTGTGTATGGCCATGGTTAAGAAAATGAATGCTTTGAATGAACAAGGTTTCCACTGCAAGTAAGGAGAGTTCTTAGATCAATGCACAGTTAGCATGTTCCTTATCAAGGATAACCACTGTTACCAACACAGTGGAGGATGATTACCTGAGGGTGATGGCTCTGGCCACTGGGTCATTACTGTGAATAACTGAAAAAACCCTTTTGACAAACTCATCAACATTAAGAATCTTCTCCAGATGCTTCTCACTCTGCTGGGTCACTTTCAGCACACACAGCCGCAGAAAGTTGTTCCTGATGTCATGGTAAACAAAACATGCAAAAATTCCATACACTTAGGATGAAATATAAGCATCAATTAGTAGATTAGTCGAAATGTCTGATATCACAAATGTATTTTGTCCAAACCCAAGCCGAAACAACATACATACGTTTTATAAATATTTTTTCAGGAACGGTTGTCTTACAGCAGACAAAAAATCTCTTTTAAATGACACTAGATACATACCCAAGTCTGAAGATGTCAGCCAACTTCAGGAAAGCAGAGTTTATTAAAATTGGGAAAGGGTATTTCTGGAAAAGCTTTGGGAAGAGTACCACCGCTTCACACTGCTCTCCAAGCTTGCCAGACCGCAGTCCTGTCAATAGTAAGTAATATAACGTTGATGTCATGACATCCAAGTGAAGTTGCCCAATACTATAACATTGTCAAGTTGCTATATTGATAGCTAAGCTACGGTGGCCATGTAATGTCCCGTAGCGGAACTGCCACGACACCAAGAGCTAAACAAAGAATAACTCTGGTGCAACCTTTTGTAGAACTACTGAACGTTAACAGCAATCACTAAACATAAAAGTAAGCAACACATGCTTTAGCTTGCAAACATTGTTGATGAATTTAAAACAGTGATGCTAAGTTAGTTAGCCAGTGTTATGTTTTCAGAGGAGCACACCTTTGTCTAACTCCATGAGAGCCGAGTTGGCATCTAGCTCTTGTTCACCATACCCAGCTTCAGATAGGAACGAACGCGCAGTTGACAACGACATTGTAACTGCAATTTAAGACAAAGTTGTAAATAGTATTCATAAAACCTTATTCAAAAGAATGAATAACATGTTTCGCTGAGAGCAGAATACCGGAAATGACGTACCAGTAGAGACGGAAACTTACACTTTGGCGAATCAGAAACAGTTCAACAGAAATTACGTCATTTTAGCGGGTAGTTTGTCTTTTGTCTATGATCCCAAAGTTCGCGGGAAGGGGGTTTCGTGCATTAGCAAACGGGATAACGTGCACCGTGGCAATACTCAGACATCTCTTAAAACGTCCCAAATTGAGAGCCTTATCCCGTGAATTTTA
Organism: Sprattus sprattus; assembly: GCF_963457725.1. NCBI lineage: Eukaryota > Metazoa > Chordata > Actinopteri > Clupeiformes > Clupeidae > Sprattus > Sprattus sprattus. The sequence continues at coordinate 23,740,766 of NC_137921.1, forward strand.
AAGAATGTTGTTTCGCGCCTTGGTTGACAGAGGAGTCACCAAACGAAAATGCAATGGTAAGTGATCAGTGACTTAATTTCGCCTGACTTGGATATTTATATGCTTCCTACCCAATTGCTTTCGTCTGGTAGTGAGCCAACTATCGAGCAGGCTATCAGACTACTGCAGGACACAGGTATACCAAAGTTAGAATTGTTGATGCATTCCATGGTATAGTTATAATTATCATGATTAAAGGTGATTGCTGTTTGATGTATTCCAGACGAATGTTTAATGTATCCGTGTCCATGTAACGTAGATGTATATTTGAAAGTCACAACCAGCCAGGGGAATGTTAGCTAGCTGATGAATCTGCCTTCAGAACACTTAATTTGGAACCCACGATCCAACATAAAAGGAGTGTACCTCATTACATTTGATGACGATGATCAGAATATGATATTTGAACATATAATGGGATGTTGTAGCGTTTTGTTTTGGCTGGGAAGTTAGCTCAGTTACCAAGTGGGCAGTCCAGAGGGCTTGTAGTTGGCGGGACTACATTGGGTAGCTTCCTGGTTCTCTGCTGACCCCGGGTCATTGTCGTCCATTCGCTGTAGGTCTCTCCGTGCAATATCCACTTTCACGTCTGCTTGAAGGTTATCAGTGCGCGCGACAAGATGAGCACATTTCCTATGGGAATTCGGGCGTCGTGGTTCCGCCATTTGGGTGCAGCTTTTCATCAGGTACAGTTGTGCCGCTATCACATTCCAGTCATTCAAACATATTTGTTGTGGTTCATGTCTTGAGTTGATTTATAACGTTAAAGTGCCTATTAACTTGGTATAGCCCGAGATCTACAGAATGTTTTGGCAGTGGCCAACGAAGATGGAATCGTTCGGCTGTACAACACAGAAAATCGACAAGATCCAATCCTGAAAGGTATCATTTGAATAACCTTGAAGAATGTTCTCCTTGTGCTTTAGGTACACTGATGGCCATAGTCAAGCCCCCAGTCTAAAGAGTTAAATGACTTGTGTATTTAATGTTGTTTTGGTCATTTCTTTCAGAGTGGATGGCACATGACAATGCAATCTTTGATGTCGCTTGGGTACCAGGAGAGGCCAGTCTAGTAAGTTAATTAAGCCTCTGCCTACGTGATCTGATTTCAAATCTGGTAATAGTGTCCATTATAATTTACAGCTGCTCTCGGCAGAGCTGAAAATGTATCATGTAAATATAATTTTTCTACGATTGTACAAACCATGCTTGTACATTTGCAGTTGGAAAATCAGTGTTCAAAGTTTTCTTAATAATAAATCTACAAAAGGTAAACAAAACCTTCCTGACTGTCATGTCTGTCTGATGTGGTCCTGCAGGTTACTGCGTCAGGGGACCAGTCAGCTCGCCTGTGGGATGTGAAGAGCGGGGAACTGCTAGGAAGCTTCAGGGGACACCAGTGCAGCCTCAAGTCTGTGGCCTTTTCTAAACAGGAGAAGGGTAAGGACCACACCCACCTACAGTTCCTGGGCCCTGTTCGGCGTACAACTGAAGCTAAGATAATTAATTTAGCTCGCGACACGAGATAATATAGCTCGCTAAATGAGAACAGGTCAAGCATGTCTTCCTCAGGTTAAATTGTCCCCGGCTAAAAATTGCGCGTGCACGTCCTGCTTCAAAAGGCAGGATAGGTCGATCACCAAAACCATGATTTTTTTTTTTCCCGAACAAAAGTCTAAACTCAAAAACCGCTAAGGCAGGATATGACCATGAACGCGTTATGAAGAATTCAAGACCATAATCATGTCAAAATTCAACACTGCCGCATCTGTGACAGCAATATAAGAAACTGTCTTTAGGCTGTCTAAGATGTGATATCTTTTCAGATGACTAATATGTGACTCTGGTGCAGCGGTTAGAGCTCATGGATTGCATGCTACAGATCGCTGGGTCGAACCCCCTTTGCTTCCCTAGTAATAGTAGTTTTACATCTCCTTGTAAATAGCTTTGAATAAAACCATCTGCGAAATGACTAAATGTAAATGTATTTATAAGAAATTCAATAAATTGAAGCAATGAAAATATATTGTGTGTGTAATTCTCTCTTCTTATCATGCATCCACCTTTTCTACAAAAATTATATGCTCTGAGGTAGACTTCATTAACTACTGCACAAAAATGATATGCTCTGAGGTAGACTTCATTAACTACTGCACAAAAACGTTTGCAAAACTATACGTTTGCAATGATGTAAGTAACATTTGTCGATGACGTATGGTTAATAACATCGTGATTGTAGAAGGGACAAAATCAAGATCTTAAACAACTTTCGCCAATATCTCCGTAATGGAGATGGGTTATGTGCTCAAATTTCCTGGGATCAAAGAAAACGTTAGTATTCATATGCAAACAAAAATCACGTCTCAGGCTGAGCATGAAAGTTATTTCGGGTTTATCAACTGTACCAATGTCTCAACTGTACTAATAGGCTACCACTGTCATATAATTATATGTGCTTTGTTCTCCGCATCGCCGACGATGAAGGCTACCACTCGCAAAGAAAGTGAAGGCATTCAATGTTCTACGGTGGTGTATGCAATAAATGACTCGAGAAGGTCTTATAAATTAATTATTCCTTGTCGGGTGGATCGGTAGCGCTCATACAAGAACTCATCATGATGGAAAAATGGATCTTCTTGGCGATCGCAAAGAACTTTTCCTATGCTAATCAAACTATAATATGACTCCTTGACCTTGTCAATGGAATCCCTCCTTTTGGCGTGGGTGCGGCAAGTTTAGCCAGCTAAACTTTGGTTAGCCTCCCCTAAAGCAGGTTAGTGCTAAGCGATTGGTTACCATGGTTATTAATCAAAAGTTGCTTCGCCGAACTCGATAAAGGGGTGTTGTCTTTTTTTTGCCTGGAATTTAGCTCGCTAAACCGCTTAGCGAGTGTCGCCGAACAGTACCCTGGTGATTGTCTTGCAAAGTGTTTTTGTTTGTTTGACCTGTCAAGGAAGACACTCATTAATAAGAATGTAAGTGACAACTGTCTGCTATTTCTGTAGCATTCATGTAGTACTGTAGCACTGAATGGCTCACCCCACCCTTCTTTCCATCTCTCTACAGCCGTGTTCTGCACTGGAGGTCGAGATGGCAACATTATGCTTTGGGACACGAGATGCAGTAAGAAAGGTAAGAGGTTGGGCTCTAACTCAAGAGACCATATCAAACAAACTCTGTGTGAGAACAAGACAGAAAATGACCATCACTGTTACCGATCACTTTAATGACAACAAACCACTATTTGAGACCAGTGAATAAAGTATAAAGTTAAGGCAATACGAATAGAAAGTAAAGATTACCTTTATCATATCATGGATGTTGGTGATATAAATTGTTATAATCCACATAGTTCTGTGCCAGCTCTTACTGCATACTTTCTCATGTACATGGACAAATGGGTAGGTGGAGTATAACAGTGTTCAATATTTATTTCTCCCTCAGATGGTTTCTACAGACAAGTGAAACAGATCAGCGGCGCTCACAACAGAAACAAACCAGACTTGTCCAAGACACCCAAATCCAAGAAGAGAGTGCAATGCCAGCGAGTGGCTGTGAGTGGTGCTATGGCAACAAATACAGCCTCAGTTCTATACTAGTTATAACTGCAGCACATTATCAAGGCACTAATTGATTCCAATAACTTGTTTAATAAGTGTGTGGTAACAATACTGTGGCATAAAAAAAATTGTAGGATCAAGTATAAACAAATTAGCTGCACTTTTCAATAATTACCCAAGAGGGTTGACTTATAGCAGCCTGAATGATATGTGTGATTTTGAGCAGCCCGGAGGCTTTGTAGTTGGTGGTTTATGTTTGTACTCTCACTGACTCTTACTGAGTCTTGCTGCTAACTGTCTTCACAGGATAACCAACAGAGTGTGACAGTGGTGCTGTTTCGTGATGAACACACTCTCATATCATCAGGAGCTGTGGACAGGTAAGACTATAACATCCTAAGTGCATTGTAACGGGAAAAGCATGGATGTTGATTATGTTTTGTTTGACTGTAATGTTGGCTCACTACTTTGAAATTGAGTCACCACCGCTTCTGAATTTCATCCTGACCTTTGTGTTTGTAGTTTCTTAATTACAATTCCTTGTAAGTGATTCTTATTTTTCCACTGATTTAGGACAATCAAGATGTGGGACCTGAGGAAGAGCTACACTGCCTATCACCATGAGCCTGTACCTCTACAGGTGTACCTGTACCCTGGCTCCAGTACACGCAAGCTAGGTGAGTGCTTGGATGACTCACTTGAACAGTCGTACCTACTCAAGTAAGAATGTGCACTTGTGTGATATTGTGGAAGATTCATACAACCCTTTGCTCTTTTGGGGATGAAAAGGGTCCTCCTAGCAAATGCACACTAGTTAGATAATTCAATGTGTGGTAGATTATATCAGGGATTTTTAAGAAGATGTGGTGTTCAGTTCTAAGGATCATACTTCCTCCTGCCTTTGGCATGATGTTCTAAATGTATAGGAAACCTGTTTATAAATGTTAATGTTAAGGTACATTTGAATTGGCCTCATAAATTCTACATGGGTTCTTATGTTTTCAATTTTCAGGTTTCTCAGGGCTTGTGTTAGACTCCACATGTTCCAACCTATTTGCCAATTGCACTGATGACAATATTTACCTGTTTAACGTCAGTGGCCTGAAAACAACACCAGGTAAGAAAAGATTGACATGACTTCTTGCTCTCACATGCTTGTTTCAAATGTTGGATAAGGTTGCAGTAAAGACAACACATGTTCTATAGGGGACTGGCAGAGCTGGCAAATGTATGTGTTCTACCTCAGCATTTCAATAGGTGGCGCAATATAGCTTTTGATTTCTGTGGCCCAGTATGTTCTTGGTTGGCTTTATACACAAATAACAAAAGAAAAAAATCTTATTTGAAATGCTTAAATATTATGCCTAAGAGAAGTATAAGACATCTATAGATGGACAAATTGTTGCTGGTGTGTAAATTCTGATGGGCTCCTGGGCTTTCAGGATGATTCCAAAAGACAGATTAAGTCACTTCCTCCAGCATATAGGATATTGAAAGGGTGAAATAAAGAGAAATTAATAAAATGGTACAACAACAACTCCAGAGCTTAGAGAATAGTCATAACATAGTATAACTCCGTATTCACTGTGAAGTTAATTGAGAATTCCAGAAAGGGTACATTGTGTTCCCACAAAAGCCACGGGGGACGACTGTACCACGGCATCTGAGCTGTCAAACTGTTTTCAGGTTCGGAATGTCGAACAGCCTCGGAATTCTCCAGAGGGACATGATCATTATAGTCTTTCCCACAGTTCTGAAATGGTGGGAGCTGGCGGAAAGGGCAGGCTTTACCTGCAAGCCCAAATATATGTGTACTACATGGGACAAACAACAAATATGTGGAAGTTCGGTCTGGCTCTGTGCCGTTGGGGAGAGATTATCAGAAGGCAGGATTCTGCCGGACCAATCAAATTGTCAGGGCGGGCTTTATACGATGATGGACAGATGACCAACCAACTCTTGAGTTGAATTAACCGTAGAGTCCAAATCGTACCAAGATGGCGGCGTCTCGGGAGCCTGTTAGTGGGACATATTTTATGTGATTTAAGCTATCTACACGACTTTTTTTTTGTCTACATTGACTAGGTTACTTGTGTATGTGCAACACGAATGTTGGAGAGTATTGTAGGTCTTAACTGAAGCTCTAGAGACCATTATTGTTAGGTTATTGCTAACGCTTAGACCAAAAATCCATTAAAACACATAGTAGCTAGCTAGCCTCGCTGCTAATAAGTATATCGTGAGCTTGCATGTCTCACAGATATTGACACCAAAAGCTAAACAAAGAATAACTCTGGTGCAACCTTTTGTAGAACTACGGAACGTTAACAGCAATCACTAAACATAAAAGTAAGCAAAGCGTGCTTTAGCTTGCAAACATTGTTGATGAATTTGAAACAGTGATGCTAAGTTAGTTAGCCAGTGTTATGTTTTCAGAGGAGCACACCTTTGTCTAACTCCATGAGAGCCGAGTTGGCATCTAGCTCTTGTTCACAATACCCAGGATCGAACGCGCAGTTGATAACGGCATTTTAACTGCAATTTAAGACAAAGTTGTAAATAGTATTCATAAAACCTCATTCAAAAGAATGAATAACATGTTTCACTGAGAGCAGGATACCGGAAATGACGTACCGAAAGAGACGGAAACGTACACTTTGGCAAATCAGAAACAGTTAAACAGAAATGACGTAATTTTAGAGGGTAGTTTGTCTTTTGTCTATGATCCCAAAGTTTGCGGGGAGGGGGTATTCATTTTGAAAGTGGAACAGAGAAACGCGATTAATGCATTTGTCGATCGAAAAGATGTTTTTGCCGTCCTTCCTACGGGATCTGGCAAAAGTTTAATGTATCAGATGGTCATACTACGTTGCTCTGATTGGTTCTAGGTATCCAATTGAGCAAAGAGGCATTTTTTTTCCTGGTTCGTTGAAATACGCCCCATAATCACAGCTCAATGGAGCAGCATCAGACTCATATTCTTACTATGACATCGTCAGGCTATGTGCACATGGGAACGCCTCTGGTGCTGGTCCATGTATTGATATTCGCAGACATGCGTCCAGGTGCTCATCTTTCAGTCAGTTGCTCAAGTCAGTTTTGACCTGAAAAATAGACAGTTGGCTTTGAACTATACAGAACTGGGATACAATATCTATTTAGTGCTGAAACTAATTATTACAAAATGTAGCCTTGCAAATGTAATTTGTACCATGCAGGGTGAGGTAGAGCCAATGCTTGAACTGTGGAACTTTGAGCCAGTCAGGGTTCCATTCCATTCTAATTTTGTCTCAGTGTTGACTAATAGTCATTTCACGTCAAATTAACTGACACGTGTAATTAATGAGGCATATGCATATATTTAGTGCCATCTCACGCTGTGCGTCTCTCACCCATCCTCACGCCGTATTCTCTTAAAATATTTTGAATAGTCAGTGTTGTGCGTCTCTCCCATCATCACGCTGTATTCTCTTAAAATATTTTGAATAGTCGTATCTGCTGAGGAAATGCATGAACAATTGGTAGTCTAGCCTCAGCTAAAGTTTGTCTCAGTCTTTATAACTGCCATATCCCGAAGTGAAAACAAACTAATAGTCTTTCTTAAATTTAGCCAGGACAACTTTGCTGTATGTTGTGCAAAGGGTCAAGTTTTGTCTTCAGTCCTGTAGCTACCAAGGCTGCATAGTTGCAACCTTCTTCCATAGAATTCAACGATGCTACCAGTGTCAGGGAACAATTACACAATAAGGAGAATAGGTGTTGCTTTAATTGGTCCGTGCTTTTAAAATATCCACCAATGTCGGCGTCTTCTGAAGTAATACTAGAGAACGTCTCTCCCTGTGTTTCTCTGCATTCAAAGCATCATGTGCTATTCTCAGTAGACCCTTCTCACGATAGCAGGTACAGGAAGGTAGAGCAAGGGAGAGATAAAAAATGCTAAAATGGGTCATCAAATGTACTTTGGCCGCTGTTCAGTGTGTGGGAAACACTGCGCGACATTATGTTTGTAGCCTAAAGTGGAAAAGCTTGCAAGCTTCCAAGCGAAACACTGCAAAGTAGGGCCTTGGGGTTAATGTTACAAAATTATTAAACTCATTAACCCTCAATATCATAACAATACGATTCATCTACATCCCTGGATTCATGGGGAACTCACTACTGACATTACATTCAACAGTGATGAAATAGAATGTTAAGTCCTTCTTCAACCTCACTGTGGTTACATATTTGCCTTTATCCATTCAGTGTCAGTTTTCAGTGGCCATCGCAACTCCTCATTCTATGTGAAGTCCAGCGTCAGTCCTGACAACCAATTCCTGGCCACTGGCTCCAGCGACCACAATGCTTACATCTGGAAGGTAAGGCCTCTCTTGTTACCTGTAACCATGTTACCTGTGACCATGGCCAGGTGTCTCCAGCTGGGGAGGTTAGGGGTGGACAGAGATGGTTTAGAAGGTGAGGGACCATGTTGGGAATGGTCTCCTTGCTGCTTCCATCATTTCAACCATCTCTGTGCATCTTCGTTTGAAGTCCTGTGCTTCCTATCAACTGCTCTCTCAGAACCCGTTCACATGTGCTGACCTGAGGAGCCGATGGGAAAGTTGTTCGGCTTCCAGAGCTCCTACCTCTCCTGAAAGAAACATGCTGGTTCACATGAATTGGGCGTTCTGCAGCCTCACACGTTTGGCTTTTGTCGGTGTCTCACCCGGTTGTGACCTCCTTTTTGTTCCAGATATCAGAGCCAATACAGGCTCCCATGATGCTGCAGGGCCACAGTCAGGAAGTAACCTCTGTCGCATGGTGTCCCACAGACTTCACTAAGGTAAGAGTTAGTTTTTGCCTAGAGGCAATTGTATTGTTATGGCGCTATACAAATAAAATTGAATTGAATTATTATTTTGTGTGTGTGCTTGCCTTTCTGTCTTTTTTCTGCCAGTGAAGGTTTGAAATGCTGTCCTCACACACCACAACAATTAGTACAGTCAATCAAATGAGTCTGGATAAAACGGCTTGTTTGGATGTCCTGTACATTGGGATTTTGTACATACTGTGAAGCTTATTGTTAGCCATTCTTCTGAAATAAAGTGTGTGTGTGTGTGTGTGTGTGTGTGTGTGTGTGTGTGTGTGTGTGTGTGTGTGTGTGTGTGTGTGTGTGTGTGTGTGTGTGTGTGTGTGTGTGTGTGTGTGTGTGTGTGTGTGTGTGCCCTGGTTAATCTCAAGAGTTGTCTTGACAGATCGTTTCTTGTTCCGATGACAACACCATCCGGATCTGGAGGATGAACCGTGGGCAAGATGGAGAGCGTTCCACCATTGGCCAGGCAAACCTTGTGGGTTGGGCATGTCCCAAAGAGAAATCAACAAGTCCTATTCCTCCTGGTGAGTCCTGAGAGATGGAAGGGGGGAGTACTTGAACACTCTTCTTGCACTGGGACACTTTCATTTTTAGTCCTTTTGAATTGTGGCTATGCAAAGGTTTATAGTTATTCATTTAGTTTAATAAGTTAACAATAAAGTTTTTACTGAAACGCATACTGAGGTACAAACATTGTACCACAACCTATGCTTTATTTTCTCACTCTCCCTGCCAGGTTCTGTAAAAGAGTGTGAACTCACCCCAGCCAAGAGCCAACACACAGATAGCCTTGGTCCCCTGTCTTCCCCTCAACCAGCCGCTTGTGCCCCAAGCGGAGCGGATCTCCCTCTCCCATCTAGCACCCCTGACCCACTGGGACACAAAGCATTTACTCCTCCCCGAAAAACCCCCTCCTCCATCCGTCACTGGTTTTCCCGCACCCCTGGATCCCCTGCCGATCAGCTCACTCCCCCACTCAGGAAGGTGCTCAGCCCCTGCCCCCAAAGCCCACAGCCGCGCCAGGCTGTGCCTTCACCTCCTGAACGCCGTGCCAAGCGTCGCCTGGAGACTGCCGACGAGGAGGCCTGCTGCCGCAATGGAGAGGGGACATGTGGCTGCGTGTCGGAACTGAACCCAGCCGCAAAGAGAGGCCGTATCCAAGGCTTAGGGGAGGTTGCCTGCGGAGGGGTCCAGAGAAGTGAGGCCCAAGACGGGGAGGAGATGGGAGATAAACCCTTAACTGTGGAGCTGGAGGGGAAGCAGAGGTCAGGTTCACACCCAGAAGCGGATAAGGAGAACAGCTCTTCATCTGCTGCAGGTTGGCTGGCAGCTTTGGGTCGTGGGCAACGGAGAGGACTCGGCACACCCCCCCGCTCTCCCAGAAGCCCTGGCTTTGGAAGGAGGCAGGAGAAACGAACACCAGCCTCTCCGGTAAGTGCAAACACACATGCGCACTACATAAACGCACACCATGCATAAATGCCAAGAACCTCTTCTGCCAGGCATTACCTAGAAACCTCATTTATATAAAATTGGCATTGGCGTTCTGTTTAAAGCAATGCTGGAATCTTGAGATGGACCTCTTCAAATAATGAACCATCAGTTAAGGTAAGCTAGCTTGTGAGTTGGTAATAGGATCTATAGCTGCTCACAAGCACACAGTAAACAATGACCGTATTACAAATGCATAAACAAAGTCGATGTTGTCATGATTTACTGGAAGAGTTGCACTGTGGTTTCCAACTTCATATTCTAACAGTAAACCATATAGGCATACTCACATTTTTAAAGTTTGAGTGCTTTAACAGTGAAACACTTTGGCTTTTGCTTGTTTTTTGACCCCTCTATTCTCTGGTGTCCACAGACCCTATGCTCTCCTCAATCCATGAGGAAGATTTCCTCATATTTCTGCAAGAGGACTCCAGAATGATCTAAGTCTGATTCTTCCTCTTCACCGTTTCGGAGAGAGGAGATTTACCTTTCTATGGGACTCTTGGATAACGTTCACAAGTCATGTTGATCATTTTATTCCAGGAAAGCACCTTGAACTTGCACCTCATATACAAGGTGTTCCTGCAGGACTGTTTTTTTTTTTTTTTTTTTTTTTTTTACTTCTGTTCCTTGTTGTATGTATTGTATATTTTAAGTGGGGAGGGGGGATTGCTTCTAAGTTTGACTTAAATGTTTCTGCATGGCTTTCTATCTAACAAGGTGTGTTGTGAGTTTGGTTTGGTTTGATTGTGCTCATGTCAACAAAAAAAATAAGAGCCTTTTCATCTGTCTACATTTTTATATGTAAATTGACATTTTGATAGTGAATATTTCTGCAATTTTGTCCAAGGTCGCCTGTGTATATGTACATATCTCTCTTGTATATTGACCAAACTTGTCTGGATATTCTGTACAATTAAATGCAAGCACTTTGGTTTACTGACTACCTCTTATTAACTCTCTTATACATACAGCCGCGGAAAAAATTAAGAGACCACTTCAAAATTATCAGTTTCTCTGGTTTTACTATTTATTGGTATGTGTTAAAGTAAAATGTACATTTTTTGTTTTATTCTATAACCTACTGGCAACATTCCTACCAAATTTCAAATAAAAATATTGTCATTTAGATCATTTATTTGCAGAAAAATGACAATTGGTCATACTAGCAAAAAAGATGCAGTGTCTTCAGATCTCGAATAATGCAAAGAAAACAAGCTCATATTCATTTTTAAACTACACAATACTAATGCTTTAACTTAGGAAGGGTTCAGAAATCAATATTTGGTGGAATAACCTTGATTTAAAATCACAACTTTCATGTGTCTTGGCATGCTCTCCACCAGTCTTTCACATTGCCGTTGGGTGACTTTATGCTACTCCTGGCGCAAGAATTCAAGCAGCTCGGCTTCTTTTCATGGCTTGTGACCATCCATCTTCCTCTTGATCACATTTCAGAGTTTTTTTTTATGGGATTCAGGTCTCGAAATTGGGCTGGCCATGACAGGGCCCTGATCTGGTGATACTCCATCCACACCTTTACTGGCCTGGCTGTGTGGCATGGAGCATTGCCCTGCTGAAAAAAACACTTCTCAGAGTTGGGGAACATTGTCAGAGCAAAAGGAAGCAAGTTTTTCTTCCGGGACAACGTTGTACTTTGCCTGGCTGAGGTTTGTAAAAGACCATAAGGATTGAACCAAAGCGGACTGGAGGGTCTCCTAGTTAGTCTTCTCTGATGAGTCCAATTTTCAGCTTTGCCCAACACATGGTCGTCTGATGGTTAGACGGAGACCTGGAGAGGCCTACAAGCCACAGAGTCTTGCACCTACTGTGAAATTGGACTCATCAGAGAAGACGAACTAGGAGACCCTCCAGTGCCTTTCAAAGGCATTCCAAATTCATTAGGGATCCAGGGGATGCTTTGTCATGACCGCCAATGAGGCTAATTGAGCAGGTGGCTAGAAGACCAATGGCTTCCCCAACACTGCTTAGCAAGTGACCATTCAAGCTAATGTAAAGTATGTACAACATTCTGGTTAAGTTATAACTCAAGGAATGAGAAACCTTAAATGCACACTTCATAGGAGTTGTCCTGAAGTTATATTTGTGCTTGTTGTGCCAGGATGATCATGGGTGCTTACCCGATGTCGGTGGGTCTACAACTCTGACAGACTGGTGTGGGCACAAACTGCATAATTGTGACACAGGTCATAAAGGAGAGATCATAGACGAAGTTGTTCAAACTGGTGAATATCCATGTCCAGTAATGTTCAAGACAATATGCCAAAAAATAAAAGGAAATGATGGCAATTACTAATTTTTAACAATCTTATAGTTATTGATTATTTGTTGTAAACTAAAGTTGACAAAATGGTTTGTATCTACTGTACAGTAGCCAATTAAGAATGACCTATACTTTAATACATCTAAGTATGGTCCTATTGAAGAAAATCCAGTATGTACGATGATACATGATTCTTTCTCTTAGCTAACTTCCCACTGGTCATATTGGATAACGTTATTATGCAGCACTTCAGTTCCTATTGGCCGATAGCATTTCTTAGCCCAACGAGATTGGCTATTCCTCCTGGCCGTCAATGACGCACTGTGACACAAGTACAGAATGTTATTCAACGTCGAGGAGACGCTCTACAGCTGTTATTAATTCTTTGGCGTGGACAGAACACTGTAGGCTCACCTGCACAGACATGAACCTTCTTTTGATGCCAGTCGTGCTTTTGTATTAAAGCCAAGCCGTGGACATTGAAGTATACGGTTTCTTAACATGATAGAGCGCTTCTTGCGAAAGGTAAGCTCTTCCAGTTGCGCGATTGTGTCCGGCATCTGAACAACTTGTGAACATTCTATTCTCTGCTGGAACGGGATGACGCGGCGTCAGAACATTTAATTCTCAACATGGGAGCATGTGTTAAAATGTAACTTTTGAAATGTCGAGACCACTTTTTTGTTATTTAACGGTCTGATGAAAGCACTTGCATCCAGTTGTGGCCTTCACGAAAACGTTGTATGTAGCCAACACATAAACCTGTAGATTGTTCGGAAATGACAAGGCAACATTAAGTGTAAGTATCGTTAACGGACAAGTTGACTCTCGCTTGCTCACCTCGGTTTCAAATCTGGGAATATTCGGTGGTTTATTGTCCCGATGTCATTGGATGACTTTACCACTCTGTACGGTTAATTTAGTAAACAGTCTAGCAAGCTGCCAGTGGACAAGGAGATGCGGGCTCGTGGGAGAAACTGTTAAAAAGGTTCACAGAAGACGAGGAAACAGTCACACCGGTGTGTCCTCATCTTGAAAAGCTTGCGGATACGCCTCAAACAGCTAATCCTTTCGTGGAAAGCTGAACATAACCGTTTGGCGCATTTGTCAATAATAATTCACAGTGAATGAATCAAAATGTCGGCTATCACTGCGGCTGAGAAAGTGGACGGATTTACCCGAAAGTCGATGAGAAAGGCCCAGAAACAGAAGAAATCTCAAGGCTCGTCCCAGTTTCGAACTCAGAGCACCTGCGCTGAGCTTTCACCCCTTCCCCAGCTCAAAGGTAAGAGGATGAATGGTGCTTGAAATAGTAGTTGTGCCACGATAGTGTCTCTTATCGGTATCTTTGCTGTTGTCTGGTAGGGTACATTTACAGATAGGAGCCAATTGTAGCCTGTGAGATCTGATCGGCTAGTCGCCTTTTTTACACTAGTTAGGTTGCAGTAACGCACTGTTACTGATATTTTTGTTACATTGACAGTCAGGGGTCAAAACTGTCTTTTTTTCGGAAATCAGATATGGAATATTATACAGAAATCTTTCTTGGGACCCAAAACTGATATCTAGGACCTTCAAGGACGTAACGTTAATGTCCACAGACACCTGTTGTTGGTTGCGTATGTGGAGTATCCTACATTGTGACTGTTACGAATTTAAGACACGCCACAGAGTTAAGCCATGGTTCATTTGAAGTCTGTTTCTAAGTTTTATGCCGTGAGCCAAACATGTAGGCTACACAGGCCTGTAAGAAATCAGTCACCAGTTCTTCGAAAATTCGAAACCTAGCTTTTTTCTTGTTTTTGTCATGTCCTTAAATCTTTCTGTTTTGGTGCCAACGATACAAATATGGCCAAAATGCCCTTTACTGCACTTGCCTCAGAAAATGAGTGCCATCGAATTAAACAAACATAACCAACATGGTTCTCTCATAGTTACCTTTGGAGGTTGTAGGACCCTCCAGAGTAAATGTAGCCAACTCTTCTGTCTGCTCTCGCTGGACAGCTAATCCATCAATAACTACATGCCTTGAGAAAAGGCCTAGTCTGTTTACCATTGAGTACATTTTCATGCTGTTGTAGTGGACAAACCGCAATGTACTCTGGGCAGGAGAACATAGTGTGCATGGTTTCTCTGGCTACCTACATACAGGCCGTCATCCATTCTACATAAAAAAGATGATCTAATTTCTTAACAGTGTTGCTGAACTTGAGCAGTTTTCAATGCCTTATGCGGGCAGTAAACTAAGAATGTGCAGGATTACCCACAGTCCTCCTCTTCACCAACAATGGATGACCAGAGTAAATATTTGCCTTCCCTCGAATCGCGACCTCAAAAGTGAAGGGCACTCTTTGCTCTCTCAGACGCAGAAGAAATTTCAAGAGCTTTCTACTTTTACTTCTGTAGTGTTAATGTACCAGTTACAGGTGACTGTATAGGGAAGGTAGGAGCTGGAAGAGTGAGTGAGTGTATGTTTGTGTGTGTGTGTGTGTGTGTGTGTGTGTGTGTGTGTGTGTGTGTGTGTGTGTGTGTGTGTATGTGTATGTGTGTAGGAGAGACAATGAAAGTGTGTGTGTGTGTGTGTGTGTGTGTGTGTATTTGGGTGGTTCTCTTACCTGTAGTTCAACTTTATACAGGCTGTCCTTTCTTGACAGAGAGGATGGTGGGTGACCATTTCAGTCCCCATCTCTTTCTCCTAGGGGAGTGTATTAAAATGTTACTTAACCCATATCTGTGTTTATGCCTTTATGGGAGAGGTTTAGGGTACGACCCCCTCAAGTCTGAACTATGGATGTTTCTAGAAGTACCCATGAAGGGTGGTGTGATTTGGGCTTGTAGACTTCTGCTCTCGAGTTGGGGCAAGTCCTGACACCAGCCTGGTGGAAGATCAGGAGGAAGGGTGTCAGCGCTGAGGTTGTGCCTATGGCTTGATAAGAAGGAAAATTATAAGAGTACCAGAATCACATGGGTAGACAGACATGTAATTGGTTTTCGAGGCAACTACTCAACACTTGATGCATGCAGCAGCAACCCTGATACCCCTATGTGAGTGCCCATGCATGTGCCTGTGCATGGGTATGTGCACGTGCCTGTACCTGCGCCTGTGCCCACCTGCCTGTCTGACTAAATATCTGCTCAGTGTTAGATTAGTATTTGTATGTCCTCTCTGTGGAAATCATGATGTCTTTGCGCACGACTGCTAGCAGTTGTGCTTTTCTTGAAGCAAGTGATGGTGATTCTAATGAAGCAGTCTGTGGTCTGCACTGGATGGCTTTGGTGGCTTACCAGTGAACAGAGATGGATCAGGTCATTTTGTGTGTTGGTGTGTATGTATTTGGGGGCAAAGATGCCCATCAGTCATGGTGTTTCAGCACGGGCTCAAGCTTCAGCCCAACCGTTGCAGAAGTTCCTATCGGTGTGTGTGTGTTTATGAGGACATCTGAATCAGATGATGGATTTTCTAATTTCATTAATGGTTTCTATTTGCTTTTTGTTAGCTTAGCATTCCTGGCGACACATAATGTATTGAGTTGCTTGAGGAATTTCTGTTAACAGTATGAAATTCCTTTGTTTTTTTGAACATGACACAGGCGGGAAATGAAACCCAGCAAGTCTGTGCATTATATAGAAGCGGGGGATCTTCCAATGACTAGTAAACATATTTGATTCCCCATGTCTTCACATTTTTTGTGCAAATATATTAGGCTAACCTTTTTCACAGAAATAGTACACCTTGGTAACTCTAGATTTCTTTGCTAGCCTTCACATATTGATGTATAGATCCATTACAGTGTTGCTTTGAAGTGGATGCATTATGAGACTCTCATGTATTTTCTGTTAGGGATTTGCCTCTGAAAGCTGTTGTTCTCATAGCAGGACAAGTGCCCTTCGCCGTGCACACACACACACACACACACACACACACACACACACACACACAGCCTCTATAACCTTACTTCTCTCTCACTCCCACGTATACACACACACACACACACACACACATAGCCTAACTTCCTTCTCTCTCACTTGCACGTGCACACACTCACACACTCACTAACACAGCCAGGTGGTGAGCCTCAGAGGCTCTGATCTAGCCTCACTGATGTGCCACACAGACACAAACCTCTGTCACAGTTGGTGAAGGGCCCTGAGGAGGAATCCCCACTCCTTCTGTTCTGTCTCCTCACTAGGTAACCGGTCACTTTTCATACACTTTTCAGTCTTGCGTGTTCACAATTTCATGCAAATTAAAGGATTCCCTGCAATTGCTATTTGCAATTTTCTCTTATTACCGCAATGTTTCTGCAAAAACAAAAACTCAACCCAAAAACACCACAATTTAAACCACAGTTTTGACAATTCCTGCAGCAAATTTTATTACTTTTGGCAGCAGCAATCACAACAAACCCTTGCCAAGATCCTGGAGGGGCTGTCTTAGACCTCCAAAACAGGGTCCACAAGACATGTGAGATTGAAATCAGTTCCCATCATTTTAACAAAAGCCATCCTCCATTGGTTTCAGCTGTTATGGAATGTGAACCATCAGGTTGGCATTAAAAGTCAACTCGAGTTCTAGGCTAAGCCTCAAGCCAAATGGGTTTACTGATGAGTTTTATGGCATTTTTGACTCCCCACCTCACCAATCTTCAAATGAATTGCTGATAGAGTAGGATTGAGTTGCCATGACGACATAAATCCATCCAAGTTATGTCATTTGTCAGCAAGGTCACTGAAAACAACTATGAGCAGCAGCACACACCCAAGGTTATACACTCAATCAGAGCACCCTCCTCACATTAGTTATCCCCTTTAAACCGGTAAACTTGCCACTGGTAGAGACGTATGCAAACCTTCATACCCACATCTCTCTCCAGTGGGTCTTGTTGGCCAGATTTACTCTCGAATGTCCTTTTTCTCGATGCCGGACCCAGGATAAATGCTGCTGTGCTTTGTTTTTGTTGTGCTGGCCTGGTAGGGTAGAGGGGGGGTTGTGTGCTTGGCCATGACGAGAGTGATGGCATCAGGGTGTTTCCATCGAATGATGCAGGTTGTCAGCAACAAGGGACCACCTGGAGCCTCTCAGTTTAGCACGTGTCTACAC
Organism: Sprattus sprattus; assembly: GCF_963457725.1. NCBI lineage: Eukaryota > Metazoa > Chordata > Actinopteri > Clupeiformes > Clupeidae > Sprattus > Sprattus sprattus. The sequence continues at coordinate 23,758,093 of NC_137921.1, forward strand.
CACGTATGACGGAGTAGCTCTATGTGTGTATTTGAGGATGGTTGGATAGATAGATGGGTAGAGAGAGATTGTGTGTGTGTGTGTGTTTTGTCTTCTTGTTTGTGTTTGAGCACGAGACATTACTGTTGTCCCATCGTGAACTGTGCATGGACATTTCCCAGAAGGCAATTGTGTGTGTGTGTGTGTGTGTGTGTGTGTGTGTGTGTGCGTGTGTGTGTGTGTGCGTGCGTGCGTGCGTGTGTTTGGGGCAGCAAGCATGCTGATGAACACTTGTAGGAGGCTGACAGATGTAATCACTCAATGTACCATAAGCATTAACAAACAGAATTGCCTCGTGTGTGTGTGTGTGTTTGTGTGTGTGTTTGTGTGTGTGTTTGTGTGTGTGTGTGTGTGTGTGTGTGTGTGTGTGTGTGTGTGTGTGTGTGTGTGAGTAAGGTGGCCCATCATTCCACCTCATGCACTCTGACATTCACAGCTCTGATACACACAACCAGGCCCTTACACCTCCACTGCAACCACAGAGAGAGGTCCTCATGCCCTTGCCTTTTCCCCAAGCGGACCGTGGATAGGCAGTGTCAGCTCCCTTCCTCCCACCATCTCACTTTTCCCTTCAGCATCACTGCAGGGTGCTTCTGTGCTTTCTCTCCCGGCTGCTTTGAAAGGCCCAAACCGAAGCAGAGTAAAATCACCGCCTCCCCACATCTGAAGAGATTCCGCAGACCTATCCAAGTGACAACCAACCCTCCTGATCTTTTGTTGGGGCTTGCCAGCACTTAAAGGTCAATGGAATGTCACGAGGCATTACCGTTCAACTGCTTTTCTCTCAACTGTGTGTCTCTACCTGAGAGTCCTCGGGCTAACATGGTTGTCGGGAATATCTTCTCTCTGGAGAACTCTCAACAGTGAGGCTCAGATTGTGTACACTGGGTACTCAAATGTAGCATAGCATTAGCTTAGACACGGTCAAGGCTTCGATTTCATTGGGCCTACTGTAGGAAAGAAATGTAGGTTAAGGTCACTTTGTCACTCACACACACACACACACACACACACAATTTCAGTCCTGTGATAAGGAGCAGTGAGCACTCACAAATGAGGAGCAGCAGCAGTGCCATGCCCGGGGAGCATTTGAAAGTTAGGTGTCCTGCTTGTCTACCCTCCCAGCCCAAATTGTTTTCATGCTGTTCCAGGGGATCGAACTGCCAACCTTTTTAGTAGGGGTGGGAATCTCTTGGCACTTTACGATTCGATTCGAAATCGATTCAGAGGTCAGCGATTCGATTTGAAATCCAATTTCTATGAACAATAATCGATGCAGCTTGAAATCAGTGCTGCCATTAGAGGCAGAATTTTACTGAAGACCATTCCGACCTCATGAGATGTTGATGAAGGCAGCGGGGGTTATTATGTGTTGATGTTCTGGCTTGTTCTCTGTGTGTGTGTGTGTGTGTGTGTGTGTGTGTGTGTGTGTGTGTGTTTGCTGTACACAGTAGGATTGGTCATCATAGGAGGCATGTGACGAGGATTATTTAAGTGTATTATTATCGGTTATCGTTTGTGTAGCCTGTGTTCCTGCAAGGCTGTGTGCTGCATAACTGAAGAATGTGGGAAACCAGTTTTCCTGTGTGCAAGAATGAGTTCATAAGAAAGTGTGTGAGACACAGTTTCCTCTTAATGTCCTCTAAAGTGAGCTGAGGCAGCAGCAGACATGCGATTCCTCTGGATGGAAACTGGTAGTATGGTGCCCCCATCGTGTGTATGTGTGTGTGTGTGTGTGTGTGCTTGAAGGAGGAGTTTCAGAGGGTGTTCTAAAAATGGCACCTCTGCTCAACCTGTGGTGGGAAACAGCAGTCAAGACAGCTCTGTGTGTGTTTGTGGCTCTGTGTGTGTTAATGTGAGGTGTGTGTGTGTGTGAGTTTGCATGTCGCTGAGATGGGGGCTGTTTACAACTGCGCCACTGAAACAAACCGTGACTCACCATGCCCTGTTGCTACGGTAACTCTGGAGCCCGGGCCTCTAATGGCAGCACTTTGCATGGCTGACTAACTGGCCCACCTCTTTATGATTCATCTTCAGTGTGTCGTTGCGTGAGTGTTGACTTGCCTACGTGTGTGTGTGTGTGTGTGTATGAATAGTGGGATATCAAAGGAGAAAGGTGGTCGAGCGGGCAGCTTTCATGATTAGTCTCATACACAAGCTCAGCAGGAGCACTCCCCGAGTGTACCTCACTGAAAGACAGAGCAGTAGACGAGAGAAGACGGAGAGAGAAAATGAGCAAGTTGTGGAGAGAAGCAGACAGAGACGAAGACACAGAGGGAGAAACCAGGAGAGCACAGGGCTTTGTCTGGTGCAGCAGCAATGGCATCTCTGCCAGCTGTGTGGAAACACTCTGGGTTCTCCAGCGAGCCGAGGGCCTGAGATCAGCTCCACTTTAACCGCCAGTGCCTGAAAAAACTGAATGTAGTGGTGTGTGTGGGTGTGTGTTTGAACACGCATGTGTGATTGTCCCTGAATATGTGTGTGTGTGAGTGCATGTGTGTTTGTGTTTGTGTGTGTGTGTGTGTGTGTGTGTGTGTGTGTGTGTGTGTGTGTGTGAGGTTAATCATGCATGTGTGCGTGACTAGAGTGTATGGATACTTGCATGTGTGAGCGTGTATGTGAATTCAACAGATGAGCTCTGTGGTGTGACTGGTTATCTGTTCTGAGAGTCTTCTTGAACTTTCTTTTAACCCGTAGAGAACCCATACGCCTGTAGCTCTCTGTTTGTTTTGGTAATCACACACACACACACACACACACACCCACATACTTCAGTCCGCTTTGTAAACCCCTTTAACGTGATGTAACACGGCCACGATATGAAGTCCATGAGCCCTTGTGTTGCCATAAAGAACCTCTACCACCCTGCTGGAACCTTTACAGGCACAGCAAGGGGCCTTAAGGTGATTAGCCAGCCAGCACTGAAACAAACGTCATTAGACAAATGTCAGCAGTGTTCCTGTCACTCAACTGGTAAAGCAAGGCTGCTGATAACACCAAGGTAATGGGGTTTAATTACCAGGGAGTAAATAATTACAGGTGTAGTACTTACAGTAAAGGTACTTTACCTGTTTGTTAGGCTGTTTGGATTAAAGTGTCTGCTGAATGGATAGAATGTAAATTGAGTCCTTATTTTGAATGATTTATGTTCAACTGCCTTAGTTTTGCATGATGGAATGACTGCAATGCACTAAAGTCACAATAGTTACTTAACCATGGAACCAACAAAACCTGATCTGATTTGTATCTAACCCCATCAGTGGTAGGAAACAAAAACGGTAGTACAATAGAAATGTTGTGACCCCAGGTTAACTCTTCGGGCGGAAGTGATGCAAGACAAGTGTGTTTTCTGGTTCTAGATTGTAGAGTTATGTTCTGTCCGGAATATGTGGACGGACCTGACATCTACCTGAGGATGTATCTGTATCACCAAAGGTCTGGGCTCTGTCCGGTCCCAGCACTTGAAGAAACATTTCTCCATTTGCACATGCTGCCCCCAACCCCTCAGCCATGCAAGCTGAGCCGCATCATGTTTTACAGCCTGTTGAAAGTCTGTTATTGGAAACCGAAGTCGGGCAAGGCAGCCAAATGATGCAGTGTCTCCTTTCAGATATAGCCTTTCAGTGTGTCATTAGCATTGTATTGTTGCAGTTTGTTGTTGTTGTGTGGTTTGTTGCTGCGCTGTGCATGTTTGGTTAATGCAGTGTGAGTGATGTGTCTGTATGTGAAGACATGCCGCAATTTTTATGTTCATCTTGAGTAAACCTAAAAGACACCTGAGCAGATGACCAATGGGTGTGAAGTAGGGGTGGGTATCGCTAACCACCTCGCGATACGATACGCATCCCGATACAGGGGTCGCGATACGATATGTATCGCGATACATGCGATACGTACGTATACGATACGTATCCCGATATTTTAGGCTTATAACAAAAAGAAAATTGCCTGTAACTCCTTGACAGTACATCATAACATATTTGTCACCTCATGTGGATTCTACAGAAACTCTGCTTTCAAATTATACCATCAACTGGATGATGGGCAAAGTATGCAGGCAGGCACATGAACCAAGTAGACGCTGCACAAAGAAACAGACAAAAAAAAAAAAAAAAAAAAAAAAAAAAAAAAAAAAAAAAGTGACGTGAAGTATCGATACTGACGCCTCCGTATCGATACACGCATCGTAAAGAGGCCCGCGACGATGTATCCCCGTATCGATATTTTGAACACACCCCTAGTGTGAAGGGTTGAATGTTGAGACCAGCCACACCGGTTTGACTTCTGCTGACTTCTACACACACACACACCCATACAGACGTCAGCATCATTCACACCTGCTGACACATCTGTCCCTCAGCTTTGAGCTTTGATTATCCAGAGTCCCTCCCAAGAGTGTCATTCTCTAACTGATCAGACATGTACACATCAAGCACAGTTCAAAGGGTGGAGACTCACCTCACAACACTTGGAGCAGCACTCTGGTGCTCTGTAAAATTCTTTAAGCTCAGTATATATTTGGAAAATGTATCAAGGCTGGAGGTATTGTAATACCTATTAAGAGCTGTTAGGCCGGGAAATAGCTTCTGGCCAGTCACACACCTAGAGGGACTTTGGGGGCATCCTGATTGGCTCCTCAGCGAGGCCAGCTCTTGGTTGTGGTGTATTAACAGGAAGGTGCACCCTCTAATGCTCTACTCGTTTTTTTTTCTTTCTTTCTTTTTCCGGAACAGCTGCAGCTGTAATGGAGGATCAAGTCTGGCCTGAGCTGCTTTGATTTAGCCGTTCTCCCTTCCCCAGAACACCATTGGTCTCTGTGTATGTGTGTCTGTCTGCCTGTCTGAGCATGCTCACAGGCAATCTCCATGCATATTTTTGTGGGACGCTTCTACCTGGGGGCTGTATAAGTTTCCAAACTAAGCCACCCAGCCAGAGGGACTCTCTCCTCTGTCCGCCTGCCTGCATATCAGCCCTTACTGGATGACCTACTAGCGGCACACTAGCACTAGCTGCATTTCCGCGTCCATTCCCTCAAGCTCCAGGATGCCACACACAGCCCTGAGTTTATTTGTGTTCCTCTCAGTTGGAGGAATGTGATGCTGTGATGCGAAAAGGAAAGAACAGCCCACGTGATCGCTAAACCTTCAGTGGTTGAGGGGAGGAGTGAATGCAGAGAAGGTAGCAAAATGCTAGCCACAATCCACAATATCTGCTCTTGGCTGTAGAGTATAGGTGGCCTGTTACCCTACTATACTAGTATTCTGTCATTTTCAAATATTCAAATACTTATGTATTCAGCTTTGATCCAAAGCAACCCTCCCTTGAGGTAGGCGTTTTATGGGTATTGGCCTCAGGACCTTGCTAATGCTACACCTCATAAGTGGCCAGATTACTAAGCATTTCTGACCTTCACAACGCATGACCCATCAGAACCATTTAACCGGCAGCAGTTTCACACCCTGCTGGTGGCGAAACCGACCAGACCTGTCAAACAGGCAGGTGTCTCGAGATTCCTCTGAGGCTTGTCCCACACCTCCCCACGGGGCTAATGGCTGAAGATGGACAAGTACGGACGAAACTTCTGGATTAGTCTCAGCCTGCCTAGTCTCTAGTTGTAACACACTTCCATATGAAGCTTTTGTGGTCAAATAGTTCTTGGTACTCCCCCCCCCCCCCCCCCCCTAAATATTGCGATTGCAATTTAATATGCAATTTTTTAAATGTTATCATCTTTTTTTCCCAAAAAACGTGATCAATGATTTAAATATGACCACCACATTATTAGATACATTTAGTGTAAAATATTCTTTCCCACATTTTTATTTAACTGCTCATTACAGAAACAAGAACAAATCGGTGGCTTTGTCACTGTGCATTTTAAGTAATTTAAACAGTCATTGTATAAACACAAGGCATGCAATTTTTAAAATTTAACATCGTTAAAATTATTATTATTTATTTTTTAAGACCACGTTTTTAAGATTCCCCTGTGTAAAACTCCAGCGTGGTAGCCTGTCCGACTGTTCGTCAACAGTAGAGTACATTCCGGACCTTTTTACGAATACAAACTGCAACAAAGAAAACAAACATCATGGTAGTGTGATGTTGCTTGTCTAGGCATGTGTGTGGCAGAGATGTTATGCATTTTCAAAAACTTTTTTTGTGTGAGAGAGAGAACATGTGCATTTGCCATTGAGGCTTAGAGGGCAGCATAAACGGCAGGTGCAGCTGTTTCAGATTCCCAGACTAGGAATGCACTGGAGCCTGGAGCATGTAGCATGTAGCATACATGTTCCCAGCCACACTTCTGTAGTTACTTCTGTCTTGACACTCACACCAGCTCTGCCTAAATTGCATCCGTTTTATTTCCGTTTCCAAATACCTCTTTAATACGTTTCAGTGCACCTCTCCCTTTCCTTTAATCATTCTCCATCTCTTCAGGATATGCAATAGTTTCCCAACAACTCCCAAGCCATTCAACGTCCTTTCTCAAATCATTCCTGCGCATCTCCTCTACCTAGTGCTGGTTCTAATTTTAGATTATATTGGATTCAACTTCATTGTCATTGCACAGAGTACAAGTACTGAGACAACGAAATGCAGTTTAGCATCCAACCAGAAGTGCAAAATAGTGAAGTGAAAGACTGAAGTGAAGTATAGTGCAAATGTTCACTGGCTGGAGGAGGGTGGGTGGCAGTCAAGCCAGGGTGGAGGGGGAAAGAACCAAACGTAATAATTTCACAGATTTACCGCTATAGTAGTAATTCCTCTTATTTGTATTGTATTAAAAAACCCATACCTAAATATAGTTTGGAAAGGGAGGTATCAGTGACAAATACCATGATCTGCTTTAAAGGCCATCAATCAAGTGTTTTTTACTTTTTATTTGTGCTGAAGTTTGAACTAATATCACGCTGTAAATACATTTTTCCCAGTAAGAAGTTAGAAATGACAAATTTCAGTTAACTTCCCAGCCCTACCTCAGCCACTCCTACATTTTTTCCAAATAATAATCTATCCTGTCCTCTCTTCCAGTCCCTCATCTCATGTACTCCACAGGAGACCTCACAGTGAACCTCTACCCCTCAGTAACAGAACTGCTCAAATTAAAACTGGTCTGGCCGCTTGGCGAGGCCTCTGAATGTCATGTTGATCCCAGAGAATGAGCCCTGTGGAGATGTGCTCTCATCCCCCCGCAGAGTCTCTGGCGTGTCAGGGCCCCCGATCGACCCGGAGCTCCATTTATAGCCACGATCGTTTTGGTCTCCTGTGCTGTTCTGTTCTGTTCTGTTCTAACCGCTGCCAGTGTCTGACTCGTTATTATGAAACCGGTGCATCCGACCAGCGGGGCCGGCGGCACATTCACACGTGTTGTCTGCATTTACTCTCACTCCCTCCTGCTGGGGAAACATAATGGCATCCCTCCTGATGATGGATGGATGATCGTCACTAGGAGGCCTTCCTGCACAGGGATCACTCATCATAGTGAGTTCAGTGCAGTGGAAAGGTGCCGGTTACTGGAAACAGAACTGTAAGGATTCTGAAACTCTAGTGGACTCGCTTACGCTTTTGATAATGAAAATTGTTATTTCAGTGGTGACATATTTGGACCTCAGAAGTTGCGATAAGTTCTTGCAGATTGTTTTCCAGATCTGGCATGAACCATTTCCAAGGGAAAAATCAGGAAACTAATCTACTACTACTCATCTCGGAGGTATGTTAAGCACAACCAATCAGAAAAGAGTGGGAGGTAATTTGAAAAGAGTCAAGCCAAGACTGACGAATCAGGATATTGTTTCAAACTTTTTGAATCAACCAGTCTCTCATTTCCCATATTACAGAATCCCCCCCATCCCCCCATTTGGACATAGTGCTGCCATTTGTGCCCATTCACATGGGTTGGTCTCTCAGCTCTGTTTCATTAATTTAGCTGTAGTCGCACTACTGTATGAGGCAAATTGCATTCAATAGAGATTAGATCAGATTAGCCGGACCCAAATGAAATGACAAAAGTTTATTGATTCAAAGCTGGGAAATGGAGATTACTTGCAGGATCAGCCAAGCAAAATCACAGGGGCAGAGTTATTTACAGATTATTTGTTTTAGGTCTAATGACCTGATTATATTCAGAGGTGGAGAACGTTGGGGTTGACCTTTTGGACTTAGTGGTTGATTGGAATAGCTATCTTGATTTGTATCGGTAGTCCAAGTCTCCTTATCTAACGTGATATCACGGCATTATGTACATTGTATGAATAATTCATTTGAAATATGTAAAACATTTTAAATGGGAAAACATAATAGGTTTTTTTGTCAAAGCATATATATTATATGACCAGGGCGAGTAGGAGTTATGCCTCCTGCGATGTCATTGTTGGTTCTGTCATTTTGGTTAGTCATTTTATTCATGATTAATATATGGAATAAATGCAATTTAAATTGTTGTTTATTATACTTGTTCCATGTAATTTGATTGTATATATTTATACTTTGTGGTTGATTGAGAACATTTGTGAAGGCTTCTAATCCCCCTCCAGGTCAGCTCCTGGGAACTTGTCTAACTGGCCACCCCTGTTTTGATGAGCGTAGTCTGATGACCGTAGTCTGGTTTGATTGGTGTGGGAAGATGCTTAGCAAGTAAGGCCTGTCAATCAACTGAAGCTGATGTAAGCTTACTAGGTCCCCTGAAAACGGGTTCTTGCTTACAAGGAAGACTTGGAAAGTTTAAACAAAGGAGGGGTGAATGGGTTGGAGAAAGCCAATGGCAGCACAGTAGAGAAAGAGTGAAGTCAGAAAAGTGAAGGAAAAACATGCAACACAGTCAAGGTAGGGTATGTAAATAACCGTATGTGTACTCTTAAAAGACCATAAAGAATGATATGCAGAAACTGGGACATAAGTGCAGTCTCCACAAAATCTAGGTACGTGAAAGGATCAATATTACTTGTGTGTAATTATTACAAGCAGTTGGAAGTGTCCCTGTGCTTGGTCATGAGATATTTCTTAATGAAACTGAGAGGGGGAAAAAGTCCTCTGTCAGTGGATGTGTCATGTTAACCTGGAACCATGTAGTAATGTGTTGAGTCTTTAGACAAAGTCTAGTAGGAGGTTGAAAGATCTGGTCTTGTGCTTAGTGCCACGTGTGAAGGCTTGTAGATTAGCTGGGGACCGTTGGAGGGAGGTTTCTGGTTCACCGTTGAATAGTGTTGCAATGGTTCCCTGAGTGGGAGTGTTCACAGATAATTATGCCTCATAAAGTGCGTGTGTGTGTGTGTGTGTGTGTGTGTGTTTGGATAGCTGAGTGTGCAGCTCCATTCGTTTCTGCCCTGGGGAGAACCCATTAATGCTTATCAGTCAGGATTCAACTTTATACACGCACACACACACACACACACACACACACTCGCACAGCGACTGACAGGAATGGGCTAGGGGAGAGGGGCTACCCATCAGCTGCAGCATAGATAGAAGGGGCTCCATAATAGGTTCACCATGCCCCCTATATATCCCTGCTGTGGAGGAGCTCCATAATAGGGTCACCATCCCCCCTATATATCCCTGCTGTGACGGTTCCATGAAGTGGTGCCAGACAGACACCCTGCAACAGCAGTGACCTCTCCCTGAGCACACACATTGATCGCCACCTCACACACACACGCACACATGCATTCACAGCTACAAAGAAATACTCCCTACGCACATTCCTGATTTAAATTAAAACATGTACCAGTTTTCATTTTAAGTTAAATAGGTCTCCTCTTAAATGTACATGTACCAGGTAAGAACATAATAAAGTAATGTGTAATTAACCTTCTCAGCAGACTAAAACTTGATAGTATGCACTTTTTTGGGGAGAATGTCAGTGATCCCAAGCCAGTGAAGCAAGTTCGAACAGATGGCTTTGTAGAGCTCTATCAATCAAGAGTAGAGAAGAAAAGAGAATAGCTAAGAAACAACAGCGGCTTTCTGTCGGTCAGGTTCTCCTGTGCTAGAGGATCAGCCATGCTCCTGCTGGAATGTAGCTGCTCGTATCTGTCAGTGGAGAATTTGGGTGCAGGGGTGGATGGAGGTGCTGTTTACCCTCCGCCCTGAGGGCTTTGTGTGGGTGGGACGTCTTTACTATTTAAGTATTCTCGGTTCCCTGGTGTTCTAAATCATGCCTGCTTTAACATTAACGCCTTACCCTGGGGTCGCTGCGGGTATCGTGGGATACTGGAGTTGAGGTGGCGTGTAAGCAGAGGGGGTATAAAGCAAGGCTGGGCTGGGAAAGAGACCCGACCTACCTCCATCGTAAAGTAGTCATCAGCTCCTCTGATGTTTTTTTTTTCTTTTTCTGATGGGTGCTTTAAATAGCAGCTCCCTGCCACACGGTAAAAACCTAGCCTGCTGATTCTAGTTGCTAAGTAACAGCACTGCCATAGAATCACAGACATGCACACACAACACACACATACCTAAAATATCCACCTAAAATGTCTCATGCACACACACACCTCTCCTGCAAAGAGTGGGACAGTGAGGATGAGGGGAGTGATGGTAGAGAGAGGCGAGTTGGCATGTGTGTGTGTCTGACATTTTGTTCTCTCCCTTTCGCAGTAACTTGTTTGTAGCCATTACTTGTGGGGCCATCTTGTGTGAGTAAGGTTCTGCACTGTTCAGTGGAAGACTGTTGTCTGGACAATGTCAGCACATCTGGTCTCATAGCAAGAGCGTGCGTGCGTGCGTGCGCATACGCTATGTGTATTGTCCATTTGTGTTGACATGATGGATAGGAGCTGGGTAATAGTTTGACAGGTGTTATTTCTGTTGTTCTTCGTGAAATATTACTAGTGAGAGACCGGATCTATTCTATGACCTGTTTAGGCCTCCTATATGGAGATGGTTTATCTGTTGGCAAACCTCCTGCCTGCATAATACTTGAACATGGTCTATGAATTTAAAATGTACAGTGCTCCAGGGTCTCTGTGGCTGATCTGGTGTCAGTTTTTCTGTGCTGCAGTGTGACTCATGCTTGATGGCTGCCTCCAACAGAAACTTCAAGGCTGCGTCGTAGGCAATGACTTTCCCTTCCATCAGCAAATATTGGTCCTGGAGTATCATTTTGTGTCCCGCAGCCCATCACCGGGCCCTGTTGCTGGGTTATCTGGCTGCGAGTGAATCTGTATAACCAAGGACCACTCAAACTCAAAAAGTGACCATAAGATATGGATGCCGCATGCACATGAATGGGATGAAACTGACACTGAATCATTTTGTTTTTACTTCACCTGCTACATGAGTGTATCATACTCCTGGAAATGTATTCGTGGAACAGCAATGTGCAGAACACAGTGATCTGCTGATGGGTCACCGTTCTCTGAACTTGGATACCTCTCATGTAAACACAGATCTACTCCATGTCTGTTTAAATCCTCTGTCTGCCCCTTTTTTTGATGCCATTAAAGGGCCTCTTAGGCTGAATTTAGACAGAGCCTAGTTTCACTGAATCGGGTTCATTTTTCACACGAATCGAATCTTTTAATTCCGTAAGGATGGAGCCTGGTAACTTGAGATTTGCGTATAGACGGAGCCACCAGATTGGGTTGAACGGGCTGTAGTACATACCCCACGCCTGTTGGTGGCGCTTTAGCGCTGCTACAGACAACTGAAAAAACGAGAAAAACTTAGAAGGAAAGTCTACACAGCACACGGTAAAGGAGCACAGCACACGGATAAACACATTACACAAGAAATTCAAGCTCCAATTAGCAACATTACATTATGGTGGTTAATAAAATCAGTGGTCAGACTAAAGGTTATGCGAAAATGAATTCTATTTTCTATTGATAATAAAGAGTTTGGAACAGTACAACATGACATGTCTGTCATCCCATTTCCCATGAGGCTTTGCTCCGACCATTTTACATCAATTTATGAATTAAAAAGCAAATTAAATCGCTGGCCAATTTATATTTGTGGTCATGAAAGTTATGTAACGTCTGAATAAAAAGAATTAGATCAAGATAAGAGGCTTAACAAAAATCAGTAGGCTGGATTAATGAGAGTGAGTTCGACACACACCATGAGTGAAATGTAAAGCGACAACAAGTGTTATATATATATATATATATATATACATTGGTTGGAGATCGCGTGTGGATAACGTGGGACAATGACGTCATCAGGTTGTGTCAATCCGTGCATACGAACACCAGCCCCCGTACCTATTCAAATCTATTCACTTTCTACCCCCGATTCGGATCGTTGCGGATACCGTGTGTGGATAGAGAGTGTTCGTCTAAATGATAGGGCTATCTGTATTATGAACAGCTCGGACGCAGACAAACTAGACTTCGTATAAACAGCACTTTAGATGTCCAGGAGAGGGGCCCCATCCGGTCCCAAAATACTTATTTCCTTATTTTATTTTATTGTTATCGTGTTTTAGTCCTGTCTATCCATTAACTAGATTGTTGCAAACAACAAAGCCCTGCCTCAAGCATGACTCACAGAATTATGAGCTAAAAGGATTTTGGGTCTCCTGTCTTTCCCTCTCTCTCTCTGTCTCTCTTTCTTTCTTTCTTTCTTTCTTTCTTTCTTTTTTTCTTTCTTTCTTTCTCTCTCTCTCGCTCTCTCTCTCCATGTCTTGTCTTGTCTTGTCTTGTCTGTCTTTCTTGTTTGTCTATCACTGTTTTTAATCCCAAATGCCCTCTCGTCTAGGTCTGTTTTTTGTTTAGCCAATTGATCCACATTCTTCTCTTTCAGACTCTCTCTATCTATCTATCTATCTATCTATCTCTATCTCTCTCTCCTCTCTCTCTCTCTCTCTCTCGCTTACTTTCTTTCTCCCATACTCATTCCCTCACAGAGCTCCATGCACTCACTCATATTGTTCCTTAGGGTAGAGATCTCCAGTCCACTGGGTTAAAGGAGAAGGGGAGGGGGATGTCCTGGCTAGCGTAGTTACGTAACAGAAGATAACCCAAAGCCGCTCACATGTGCGCACACACACACACACACACACATACATATATACACACACACACAATACAACACACAGCACACTGGCTCTAGGCCGGTCCTCACCGAGTGCATTGCCAGGCTGGATTTGTGGTATTGTGGTGGACTACTCTTTGTGTCCTTGCCAAGAATCTCTAGAGTGGTGAGCAGGAAATGCTGAATGGCTTGACTTCCTGGTTTTCCCTGTTCAGCGTTGACAACAGGGCCAGAGTGCTAGAGGGCACTGAAGGGGAAGGAGACTGCTGGCCCTTACTCAGGGCTGGGAAAATGGGCAGGATGTTGGAAGCCATGTTTGCTGTGACCCTAGATGTCAGTGGAATCCAAGTGTCTTGTGACAGTAGACACACCTTTGGACACATATAATGTTAATTTATAATCTCTATGCTGGTTAGAGTATAACTAACCTATAGAGACTGTGAACCTTTCATGCTTCTCTGTCTAGATTTATAAAAGTGTATAGGTCTGTGGTTATCATGGGCATGTCTTGCATTTATTATCTTGTTTCACTCATTTGTTGTCCCTCAAGGCCATTTGTCATTTTTAATCCATGGCTGTTTCTGTGAAAATCAGAAACGTGTTCTACCAGTTAAAACTTCTTCTTTCCACCTGTGAAGTTGGCTTGTAAAAATCTGTCTGTTGAGAAACTTTCTTGTATTTATTGCCCCTCCCTTATCGAGAAGACATTGTCTGCAGAGATTCCAGGACTTCATAAAGCATAAAGTCTTTGTGTAACCATTTGATGGTAGCAGAGATACCGAGTGTAGCTAAAAGGCTAAATTTAGCGGAGGCCATTTAAATGGGAAGAGCCTTAGTAGCTGGTTTTCCATCCATCTTTTTAATGCAAACTTTGACCATTGAACTAGGAGATCTTGAGTGAAAATGCTTCACATTTGCATAAATTGTAGTCCAATAAGAAATGAATGAGCTAGAGGGGGGTGGAATAATTCCTGATTCAAATAGGGTATAATGCAACTAGGGGTGTGTGTGTGTGTGTGAATCTGGTGAATTGATTGATATCACACACACACAAACAGACACAGAAAGACAAATCAGCAGTTAGGAGGGAAAATGGCAGGCTGAGAAAATGAAGACCTCTTTCTATGAAGAAAGCTCCCAACCAGGGAACTACATGCTTGTGTGTGTGTGGCTGGGGTGAAAGGTAAAGCAATGTGTGTTTGATGGTCATGTGGTGTGTGTGTTTATGTGTAAGCATGAAGTGGGTATGGGTGAAACTGAGTGAAGAGTTGATTGTGGTGGCGCTGTGTGTGTGTGTCCATTTATTTTTGATTACTTCAGTGCCCAGTCCACCCTCCACATCCAGTTGCCACATGCTCTGAGAACTATAGCCATAAAACGCCACCATTTACAGCCCCAATAAATAAACCCAATGATAATGACCACCATATCGAAAGAGATAACCAAGTGTACAGTCAAAAGACACAGCAGGTCAAGGAAAGGAACATGCCTGTGTTTTACAGGGCGCCATACACACATGCAAGGTGTGTTTTTTATTTCATCTACACGTTCTGTGGAAAAACCAAGAGTAAATCTGTAACCCTGCCACCCCTAATAACTTAAACTAATTGGATCGGACCTTGATGCAGTCGGCAGGAAAGTCTACAATTCAGGAGCCTTTTAAGGAGTATTTTTATTGGGTTCTGCCCAAGCTGAGAATAAATCTTGATGGTTTGAGGGGAAGCCGCGCACACACACACACACACACACACACACACACACACACACACACACACACACACACACACACACACACACACAGGCCTCCATTGTTGACCAGGTCACACGTGCTTTATGGCTGCCTCCAACAGAAACTTCAAGGCTGTGCCGTAGGCAATAGCTTTCCCCTCCATCAGCAAATATTGGAGTATAATTTTGTCTCCCGCGGCTCATAACTGGGCCCTGTTGCTGGACTATCTGGCTGCGAGTGAAGCTGTATAACCAAGGACCACTCAAACTCAAGTGAGTTTGTTTCCATATATCTAAGAGAGCTGTGTTGAGCTTGAACAGTCTCCGCAGTTCGTCTGCCTATTCTGTGAAGGTCAAACATATAGAGAAGAAGAGTCCGATTGATATCCCAACCTGTTGTCTGGTGACCCTTGTGTGGACACACACACACACACACACACACACACACGGAGACAAACAGAGACACAGATAGAGAGAGAGAGGCTGTGTTCTTTGTCTGGGTGTATGGAGACCGAGTATCCTGTGACACGCACTGTGTTTCCTGCTCCACGTCCTCCAAGCTACAGTTGAACGGCTGCAGCCACAGAACAGACCCGAGCAGTGGATCTGTGCACTGGGTTCCCCCAGCTTGTTTATGTAGCAGATTTGCAAAGGGACTGAGCGTGTTGCTTTAGAGGAGGCTCTGGGCTCTGGGTGGGTTTCTGAAGGGGGGGGGGGAGACGGTGACCTGGAGTGGGATGGCATGGCGTGGCTGGCATTCCTCGGGGCCCTGGTGTGTCAGCCTGAGCCAACAGCTGGCGCACACTCAGCACACGTTTGGACGACCTCTCCACCTCAGAGGTGCCATGGCCGGGTGAGGGCAATGTAAATCACATGCCACTTAAAAAGCTCACTCTCTCTCTCCATCTCTCACTCTCTCTCTCCATCTCTTACTCTCTCCATCTCTCACTCACTCTATGTTTCTCTCACTCTCTCTCCATCTCTCACTTACTCTCTATGTTTCTCTCACTCTCTCTCTCCATCTCTCACTCTCTCTCTCCATCTCTCGTACTTTTGCTGTTGCTTTCTCTCCAAGGCTGCTTGTCTTTTTCAGTCTTTCTTTCTCACACTCTCTGATGCTATTTCTCATGTTCTGTCTCCTCCTCCCTATCACAGTCTTTCTCTCTTATTCTCTCCTGCTTGCTCTCTGTCTCTCACTCATTATCTCTCTTTCTCAGTCTCTCATTCACTCTTGTGCTCTGTTGGCTGTGTGTTTCCTGACCGGTTGCCAGCCTGAAGAGAGACAGGGACTTGCCAGATCAGAGAGGAATTTGGCGGTAGGGCCAAGCTTGGAGAGGAAAGGAATAAAAGACTGCCAAAGTTGTAAAGGAATACAGGGGTGATCAGGATGGAAAGAGGAGTCGGGATGGAACAAGCCAAAGATCCAGCATCCTGTTCCGATCAACAAACTGCCGTCATGGCAACTGGACGATTTATTCGATTTTTTTCAATTACAAAAAACGAAATAATTCAGATTATACTATTAATGTGCTCTATGTATCTTCTGTTAGGAATCTAGCACACCGCTTCCCTTTACAGTGGTGTGCATTTGTCCCTCCCTACAAACACATTCACTCCCAACCAGCTGTGGTATGTTTAGTGCAGCTTGAGCTAAGATGGCTGAAAGAAACGTGCCATTACATTTGTTAGCAAGCTAAAGATATTATAGTTTATGCTACAGGCCTAATCTAGGGGGCTAATAACTATTGGCAGAAATTAAGCAAATGAGTACTGTATACGACCAGAGAGGTTTCATGAGTCTAATCAGTTCTCCTGTGTATCAATGTCCAAAAAAGAGGAAACACCATGCTTGTTCAGGGAGTTATACACTCTAGTTATCCACTACACCCCTATTGAAGACACAAATCCCAGACTTAGTGTTATATGTCAATGTGTTTAGAATATAATGTTGCCACGTTTATTTTACACGTTTTGTTATGCTGAAATAAGCACTTGAACAGCTCGGTTTGGGGTGATTCTAAATGATGGACTTTCTAGTATCACATATCACATCCCCCACATTAAGAAAAAAAAAAGAAGCTGAACAAAAAAACCCTGTATTATTAAGATATATATATGTTCTTGGTTTACTTAAAGCCTTTAGGTCTGTGTAGACTAATGTTTATGCTGAGGTGATGGCCATTGTTTGAATGAAATTGAGTGGGAGGGAGGAAGACAAAGTGAGTGGGACAGAGTGTGTCTAGGAGAGAAAGGGAAAGAGTCAACAGCTCTGATGGTGACCCATCCTCTCAGATCCGTTTGTTATGTCCACCTAAACATTAGCTAAGGCTCTGTCTCAAACCGAACACTGAAAGTACCCAGATGGCGCACTGCAAACGGTAAAGAAATGCAGTGTAAAACGATGGACACTACTCGCCCTAAACAGGCGCCATCTTGGACGGCTACTAACGGAAGAGGAGGAGCTCTTCGGCAGCTTTTCAGTTTGGAATAATATTATGTTTTAAAGAGAGAAAGATAAGTTTGTGTAATTCCGATGTAATATGGTTTAGTTAATCTGACAATCCCTCTTTTCCCTTTTTGTGTGGGGGTAAGAAAATATCTTGTGACTACATTAAATACAATGAAGAACTGAACATAAAACAGATGTGTAGGTACCCAATCAGTCATGGTCACATTTGCATGATCACTCAAACTCTGGTCGTATTGAAAGCATTCAACATTTTTCTCTGCTCTGGGTTAAGGTTAGGGGTTGGAAAGTTTGCTTTTTTGTATAGTTATAGGCCTACAAACCACTTGAGTGTACACAGTGTCCATAAGTGAGTTAGCTCACTGAAGCAATCATCTGAATCTCTTGTTATTTTATGACCTGATATGTTGCCACTCTCAAAATAGGCAACTTAGCCTATAAGCAGGCCTACTTGTTTATCTGAGGTGATTTACTGCTTTGTGTGGGTATACAGTGGTGCTTCTCCACCATGTTTGTTCTCCCTGGATACTGAACAACAGGCCACATAATTTTATTAGTGTGATTGCATTAGGGATTTTTCGACCTGGGCCCTATTTTTAGAACTTTTACGGACAATTAACGATCAAAAACAAGCTTTCTAGAGGGAAGGACGGGGAGGTGAGTCGTATTTGTTTGTCCGACATTAGGCGTATTTGGTGCGTTGGCTATTGAAAACAACTTGTATGTCTGTAGTATCTGTGTAACACTTACAATAATATACCTACTTTTATAATCAAGCAATATAGCACTCGTGGGAGTGGGGTAGGTAAGGGATAATCCCACAGGTGGTGTTCGGCCGTAGCCACCGAGGCCGCAGGCCGGGTGGCGTAGGCAACAACACCCGTGGGATAATCCCTTACCTACCCCACTCCCACGAGTGCTATATTGCTTTTATAAAACAATTCTTCTGTCAACAAATTAACATTTCAACACAAAGTCATTGATTAAAAATTGTTTATTTCGCCATTGTTTGTCCGCAACAAAAAATAGTTCCATTGTCAACGTCTTGGTTTGGAATTTTAAGAACTTTGAATTAACGGTTATCATCAACGCGAATATTTCATCGCGGAGTGATTTTATTATTAGCTGTGAAAAGTCCCAAACTGTTGGTATGTTGACGGATAATCCAACTCATGGAACGTCTCTCGTCCAATCAGAAACAGCTAAATAACACGATAGAACCCAATTGTTTTATAATTGTAAATATCTTAAGTAAATTTAAAGCTTGTGCATTGATTTTTAGAGACATTTCTTCTTTTTACCCTCCTATTTTGTAGGATGAGAAGATATGGTGTTTTACTTTTTTTCCAAAAACAATCTGCTATGCGAAAGTGATGCACCTGAGTTGACCTTTTTACCATGAACTGTGCCTATAGTTAATCGAGACAATAATCATTTCAAATTATTCAAATTATTTTTTCCTTTAATGACCAATAAGATTATATACAGAAAGCGGGTAAAATTCAAACTATAACAGTTTATACTTCAATCTGAGTTTAAGACTTAAATCTTCTTAGAAACAGCACATGATTTTACACCTAAATAAGAAATTGCGCAATAAGATATGTATAAGTGTGAGAAGGTACAATCCCTGTGGCCCTAAGGGGGAAGACGGACTGGACTCCCCTTCCTAAATGGTTGGGTTCGTGTTCCCCCACCCCTGTGGAGGGGTCCAATTAACTTTAATTGGACCAATTTAGCCTAATGGGCGGCCATACTTAAGGTGCACCTCATTGTTGCATGAGAGAGATGACAGGGTTTTTCCTGCATAGAGAAAATTTCGGCGCGCGTCTAAGCCGTTTTCCCGTTGGCCTATGAAAAATCCCGAGCGCCTAGATAAAAAAAAAAGAGTCTGCGATTTAAAAAAAAAAAAAAAACTGTCATCCAATTCAGTTTAACGGTGTTTTGAGCCCTCACGTTGAATTCAAGACAGCAGCAGCAGATCCCGCCTCCCACCCCCTCAGCCAATCATTGAACAGAGGCTTCTCCAAGTTGCCAGTTTAGAGAAGATGTTAGTTAAAAATGTTGTCCGACCTATTAGCACCATAGACATCCTATTAGCACCCACGACCTATAAACACCTACGCGCTGGTACACGTTACTTAATATAGATTTCGGTGTCAATCAGGATAACGGATTTTAAACAATATACGCTCCAGCCCAAAAGGGGTATTTAAATTGTATGTGTGCAAAACATTACAGTTGTAGAACGCTATTAAGTGTACTAGACAGCCATTTATTTCTGTGTGTACAAACTGTCATGGAACGAACTGAGCGAATTCGATTTCGCAACGAGAACTTGTGAGGGTCATACAGTTTTCAACCGACACCGATACCTCTATCCCTCTTTAAATTGAGGTTTACCCGCTTATCACAGGGACGACAGCTGACGACCGAGTGAGGAGATGTTCACGAGAGATTACGGATTTTGATAGAGATCATACTTGGTCATATCGGTAATGTTTGGCTAATCTCTTGACACGTACCACAGGTAGGCCTAAATCACGATTGGATCTTGATACACAATACCTCGTGTATCAGCTCATTTTGCGTGTTGGTCTACTACACAACGGGATAAAACCGAAAACATGTTTCAGTTGAAATCCAAACAAGTTACTTGTCGTAATCTAGACACCCACCGCTACTGAAATATTTAAAATTGATTGATTAAAGATTTTTCTATCTATCAAGGTTTATAACTGTTTGTCACCTTTTTAATAGCTTGGGTGTTAATAGTGTTTACTATAACATTAATAAGTGGTGTTAACATAACGTCACTTATTGTATGGCATAAATATTATTCTAAAACACCTTCACTATTTGTTTTAAGCAGATTTGTAAGCATATCATCACGTATGCAATGCATGTCAGCGAATATGTTCTGAATAGTAGCCTATGTTTCAAGTAGGCTACAGCCAAGCCCTCGTTCTGTTTTCATCAATAGTAATCGAGTTGATAAGTCTGATCTATACGCAACTGTGAGGTGCGCGAATGGACAGAGCGGCCAGCTGCCAATCACTTAATTACTCAACCTGCGTATGCAACCTGACTTCATCAGTCGGCGGTTTCAATATTCATGGCGCTCCATTTCTGACCACTGGTTAGTCCTAGATTCTATTGATATAGATTTCAGTAGTTTGCATATATATACAGTGGCGGACCTAGTCATTTGGGGGCCTAAGGCGAAAACATAGCCAGGGGCCCTCTTCATCCGTCCTTTTAATGCAAAAAAAAAAGGGCCACCTCAAAGCAGGGGCGGACTGGGGGGAAAAAGTGGCCCGGGAGTTGTCTGTCAGAGCGGCCCACTTAATATACGGCGCGTTGCCCGCTCAATGTATGCAAAATACCCATACACTTAACATAATTTTGGATGATTACAAAGAAATAACATTATATATGTTTTTTAATAACATTTGGATCCACAAATTTGCCTGGATGGACACATGGAATAAAATGATACTGGCTATTGTAACACTCCAAGGTAGGTATAGTTTGCTAGATGAATATGCTTAACTCTGGGCTAGTATCATATGGTTAGGCCTATATGTATAACTACAGAGCCTTTAGGAATAAATGTCAGCAGAGAAAGAGTACACAATTTTTTTGATAATGATTAGGGCGACCTACATTAAGCAATATCATTTTTTTTGTAGGCTGATTAACTCATACAGCAATACCTTTTTGTATAGTAGATGGCAGCACACAATCAAAATATTTCCCCTCTACCTACATAGCTACAGTAGCTATATGGAAGAAAGTTGCATTCAGGAGCCTTCATAAGCAAACATGATTTGGCTCCACATTAAATTATCCCACTTTTTCATTATCCACATGTCTCAAATGTTGTATGATGCAACATAGCTTTACAGGACACGTAAATGTCCAGTAACAACGTAAAGAAGGGGGCAACATATAAGTCAAAACCAACTATATTTATTGACTGATCTCGAAAGTATTGGCTTACAAAAGCTAACTAAGTCTTCACAAAGAAAATAACTCAGTGTTAGGGCAAAAAGCGAACATTCACACTGTACAACCTATGAAAAGTGACAGCGGTAGCCTACAAACTAGAATGCGTTTCGTGAACGAACTGCGAGAGTGTGCTTGCTCTGTTGCGGCCATGACCGAGAGAACAAGTGCCTTGGAATTGGGGCAGGTGTCAGCTCTCCAGCTCTCCCTGCTGGATGAGCATGCACAAATGAGTATGCACAAATGAGTATGCATGAGTGAGTATGCATGAGTGAGTATGCATGAGTGAGTAAACATGAGTGAGTATGCACGAGTGAGTATGCACGAGTGAGTATGCATGAGTGAGTATGCATGAGTGAGTATGCATGAGTGAGTAAACATGAGTGAGTAAGCATGAGTGAGTAAGCATGAGTGAGTATGCATGAGTGAGTATGCACGAGTGAGTACGCACGAGTGAGTACGCATGAGTGAGTAAACATGAGTGAGTATGCATGAGTGAGTATGCATGAGTAAGTATGCATGAGTGAGTATGCACAAGTGAGTATGCACGAGTGAGTATGCATGAGTGAGTATGCACGAGTGAGTAAACATGAGTGAGTATGCATGAGTGAGTAGAGCCCTGGTATGGAAGATGTCTCTTAATATTCCTAGTTATACAGTTGAATGGAGAGGGACAGAGAGAGAAGAGGAACCGTGCGCAGGTGTCAGTGAGAGTTGTCAGTGAATCACAGGTGCAAGCCAGTTTAATGAGCCTATTATGATGTCATAATGCCTCAAAGTTCTTCCATGCAAGTCTATGGAGAAAAAAGGTGATGGAAAAAGAGGAATAAAAAAGGAGTGGCAAGGAGTACCGCCACGAAAAGTCATAGCAGCTTGCACCGGATCGGGCCGGACGTTTTGGTGTTTGAACGGCGTCTCTATCTCAATCGGGCGAGGAGTAGTTAGCTGCAAGAAAAACTACTAGAATAAAAAAAATAGTAAAAAACGAAGAACAATAGTGTGCTTCCCTTCGGGCAAGCACACTAATAAAGAAATACAGACCGCGTTAGCCACTTCACAGCGTGCTAGCCATGATTTTCTTTCGTTCCAATTCTTGGATGTAGGGTTCCACCCTTTGTAGAAACCTGTTGAATCGATACATTTGGTGTAGGAAGTCCTAATTAGTGTGCTTGCCCGAAGCTATTTTTTTTTATTCTAGTAGTTAGTGTGCTTGCCCGAAGGGAAGCACAGTATTGTTATCGTCAAGTTTTCTTTATTTATTTATTTATTAGTGTGCTTGCCCGAAGGGAAGCACAGTATTGTTATCGTCAAGTTTTCTTTATTTATTTATTCCGTACGTTTTTCTTGCAGCTAACTACTCCTCGCCCGATTGAGCTAGAGACGCCATTCAAACACCAAAACGTCCGGCCCGATCCTGTGCAAGCTGCTATGACTTTTCGTGGCGATACTCTTTGCCACTCCTTTTTTATCCCTCTTTTTCATCCCCTTTTTCTCTCATTGACTAACATGGGGAAGGTTGAGCCATTGTGACGTCACGCACTCAAGCCAACTGACATTAGATCAGTTGACATAGGAGAAGCTCTCTTAAATGCCAGAAGTGGTTAGATAGAGAGTGCAAAATATTAAAACGAATGTAGTGGCAACAGTTTCAGGTACAGTTTATACACCCGCTCTAACAGTGTTAAGCAGTATGAAAGTAACGTGGGTTTTATTAAGGCATAGCGTGTGTAATGTGTAGCTATTTCATTCCGTTTGTTAACCTTTCCGGCTGTCTGTATACCAGCAGCAGAGCGGAGCATTTCACTCTCCTGCAATCTCGGAATGAAATAGCTACACAATACACACGCTATGCTTTAATACAATTCACGTTTTACGAGACACCAACAGAGGCACAACCGACAAGTCTTACCATTGAAGATCTTTGACGTTCGGTCTGAAACTTCATCCAGCCATCCAGGTTAATCCAAGTTGTTATGGAGAACGACAGTTGCATCAATCATATTTCATTAAAACTTCACACTTCTTACATTGGACATATCCACCAGCCTAATTAGAATCTGCATTGTCTACTGAGCAGAAAATTCTCCATACAGTAGATTTCCCTTCGTTTAGTATCATTTTAAACTTTCCAGATGACTGTATTGCCCTCGCTCGTCAAGTGATACGTGTCCAGAAACAAGGCTCCTTTGACTGGATAGCCAGAGCTAGCATAACTGCCATTGAAATCCAATGGTAATGCTACCTAGCTAGGTATGCTAATTGTCGGTATCCATCGTTAACTCGTTAATCGTTAACCATCATGTCACTGGCTTTAATTTAAGAATGGCATGTTAGTAGTACATTTAGTAGTACATTTAATATCAGTACACTTGATTCATTACTGCTGATGTGTTACTTATATATGTTACTTATTAGCAGCTAGCTACCTAGCTAGCCACTGTGTTCCGATGTGTTTTCAGTTAGCGTTAGCGGCAAGCTAGTTGCTGTAATAGTTGAGTTGAGCTTCAGTTAAGACGCTGCGTACCGTACTTCATCATCACATTCGATTATTTATTACAAACAAATTCGAATTCAGCTGTAGGCATGAGATCTGTATCTTGGAGACTAATTGCATCCACAATGTAAGTACTGCAAGCTAGACTACTATGCAGTTGACACAACACAGGAGGTCCCTGGGCCTGAGAAGGGAAGGGAATGAGTTTAATGTGGCTATAATATGGAATTTTAAATGTGCCTAAAACTAGACTAAATTGTAATGGGTTTTCGAAAACTAGACTGAAACTAAGAAGGATAACTATGACTAAATGTGACTAAAACTAATATGCATTTTTGTCTTAAGACTGAATCTAAAAATAGCTGCCAAAATGAACACTGAGATAGGGGACCCCTTAATCTGCAATTCATGGTTGCTAGCTCTAATCAGATGTACTACCTAGGCTTATAAGAGAAGACTAACTTTGTATGGCAACGAACACCAATAACTAGAACTAATTTGACAGACTATAAACCAATGTGATACACGTGCTCTCTATCTATACAGTAAAAGTGTTGCTTACGTTTGATACTACACCTACAGACTTACTCTAACTGCATTAAGTCTAACATATAGGCCTATCTTACAATAAACTTTAAGTAAAGCTGGCTATGTAACCGCATTCATTCTAATATTGTTGCAGAGATGTTTCCTTTTACCAAGATAGCAATTTCAACAATTCACTTAGCTCAGTAAGTCAGTATAACGAAACTCTGAGATACCCTCATATGTCTAAACGTCAGTGGAGCCAAAATATAATGGTTGAGCTTGGTTGCTTGCTAAAATATATTGGAAGAAGGCCCCACTACACTGATTGAGTAGATGTAAATACATGTTAATTCATAGGCACTTGTTCTCTCTGTCACAGAGCAAGCACACTCTTGCAGTTCGTTCACGAAACGCATTCTAGTTAGTGTGCTTGCCCGAAGGGAAGCACAGTATTGTTATCGTCA
The DNA here is from genome assembly GCF_963457725.1 of Sprattus sprattus. Lineage (NCBI taxonomy): Eukaryota > Metazoa > Chordata > Actinopteri > Clupeiformes > Clupeidae > Sprattus > Sprattus sprattus. Next base: position 23,782,796 of record NC_137921.1, read on the forward strand.
AGTTTTCTTTATTAGTGTGCTTGCCCGAAGGGAAGCACAGTATTGTTATCGTCAAGTTTTCTTTATTTATTTATTTATTTATTTATTTATTCCGTACGTTTTTCTTGCAGCTAACTACTCCTCGCCTGATTGAGCTAGAGACGCCATTCAAACACCAAAACGTCCAGCTCGATCCGGTGCAAGCTGCTATGACTTTTCGTGGCGGTACCCCTTGGCACTCCTTTTTTATCCCTCTTTTTCATCCCCTTTTTTCTCCATAGACTTGCATGGCAGAGCTCTGCCATTATGACGTCATAATAGGGTCATTAAACTGGCCTGCAGCTGTGCTTCTCACTGACACCGCCAAATCCAAGGAACGTCATTTTCTCTGTCCCTCTCAATTCAACTTTGAAAAAGAATAAGAGGAACCGTATTTCTCTGTCCCTCTCAATTCAACTTTGAGAAAGAATAAGAGTAACTACAGTTTCTAACCTAGCTACCGTATTTCCACTTCGTTAAGGTGAGTTGAATGGAAGCATTTTCAGTGTACTGACTGAAATTTTAATGGAAACTGATAGTTAGCCGTAGCAGCTAACATATAAATTAACGTTACGTTAACGTTGGAGACGACATTTTCCGTAATTCAAGTTGTGAAGTAAACCTTTGAAGTAATTCATCATTTTTGTTGTGTGGATATAGTGAACTAAGGCTTGTATTCCCACTACGGTAACGTTAGCTGTGTTAAGCAGAGCTATCCTAGCTGTGTTAAGCAACTGTAACATCTGAGTACGGGGCTAAAGGCTAACTAACACTACGTAACGGGAGTATCCACTGGCAGTTTCAGCTAGCCGTAACGGGGGATCATTTTCCTTAATTCAAGTTGTTAAGTAAACCTGTGAAGTAATTCATGAATTTAGTTGTGTGGTCAAGTGAGCTAAGGCTTGTATTCCTACTACGGTAACGTTAGCTATCCTAGCTGTGCGGGGCTATGCAAAGGTTGCTTATACTGAAAGAATGGTTAACTTGTTGTGGCCGATAGCGTGAGTTAACATTAACCCGTGTCCTGGGAGTAATGATTCATGAGAGACCTTGAATCATTAGGTTAACTGAAAAGCGTTTGAGGATGTAGCTGTTGTAGTGTGCTCAGTTTTCGAAAACTAGACTGAAACTAAGAAGGATAACTATGACTAAATGTGACTAAAACTAATATGCACTGAATCTAAAATAGCTGCTGAATCTAAAATAGCTGCCAAAATGAACACTGAGATGTATTAATTTTGGCAGCTATTTTAGATTCAGTCTTAAGACAAAAATGCATATTAGTTTTAGTCACATTTAGTCATAGTTATCCTTCTTAGTTTCAGAAGAGGTTTTTCATGGTTGCTAGCTCTAATCAGATGTACTATAGGCTTATAAGAGAAGACTAACTTTTTATGCCAACGAACACCAATAACTAGAACTAATTTGACAGACTATAAACCAATGTGATACACGTGCTCTCTAGCTATACAGTAAAAGTGTTGCTTACGTTTGATACTAGACCTACAGTCTAACTCTAACTGCATTAAGTCTAACATATAGGCCTATCTTACAATAAACTTTAAGTAAAGCTGGCTATGTAACCGCATTCATTCCAATATTGTTGCAGAGATGTTTCCTTTTACCAAGATAGCAATTTCAACAATTCACTTAGCTCAGTAAGCCAGTATAACGAAACTCTGAGATACCCTCATATGTCTAAACGTCAGTGGAGCCAAAATATAATGGTTGAGCTTGGTTGCTTGCTAAAATATATTGGAAGAAGGCCCCACTACACTGATTGAGTAGATGTAAATACATGTTAATTCATAGGCACTTGTTCTCTCTGTCACAGAGCAAGCACACTCTCGCAGTTCGTTCACGAAACGCATTCTAGTTTATTTATTTATTTATTCCGTACGTTTTTCTTGCAGCTAACTACTCCTCGCCTGATTGAGCTAGAGACGCCATTCAAACACCAAAACGTCCAGCTCGATCCGGTGCAAGCTGCTATGACTTTTCGTGGCGGTACCCCTTGGCACTCCTTTTTTATCCCTCTTTTTCATCCCCTTTTTTCTCCATAGACTTGCATGGCAGAGCTCTGCCATTATGACGTCATAATAGGGTCATTAAACTGGCCTGCAGCTGTGCTTCTCACTGACACCGCCAAATCCAAGGAACGTCATTTTCTCTGTCCCTCTCAATTCAACTTTGAAAAAGAATAAGAGGAACCGTATTTCTCTGTCCCTCTCAATTCAACTTTGAGAAAGAATAAGAGTAACTACAGTTTCTAACCTAGCTACCGTATTTCCACTTCGTTAAGGTGAGTTGAATGGAAGCATTTTCAGTGTACTGACTGAAATTTTAATGGAAACTGATAGTTAGCCGTAGCAGCTAACATATAAATTAACGTTACGTTAACGTTGGAGACGACATTTTCCGTAATTCAAGTTGTGAAGTAAACCTTTGAAGTAATTCATGAATTTAGTTGTGTGGATATAGTGAACTAAGGCTTGTATTCCCACTACGGTAACGTTAGCTGTGTTAAGCAGAGCTATCCTAGCTGTGTTAAGCAACTGTAACATCTGAGTACGGGGCTAAAGGCTAACTAACACTACGTAACGGGAGTATCCACTGGCAGTTTCAGCTAGCCGTAACGGGGGATCATTTTCCTTAATTCAAGTTGTTAAGTAAACCTGTGAAGTAATTCATGAATTTAGTTGTGTGGTCAAGTGAGCTAAGGCTTGTATTCCTACTACGGTAACGTTAGCTATCCTAGCTGTGCGGGGCTATGCAAAGGTTGCTTATACTGAAAGAATGGTTAACTTGTTGTGGCCGATAGCGTGAGTTAACATTAACCCGTGTCCTGGGAGTAATGATTCATGAGAGACCTTGAATCATTAGGTTAACTGAAAAACGTTTGAGGATGTAGCTGTTGTAGTGTGCTCAGTTTTCGAAAACTAGACTGAAACTAAGAAGGATAACTATGACTAAATGTGACTAAAACTAATATGCACTGAATCTAAAATAGCTGCCAAAATGAACACTGAGATGTATTAATTTTGGCAGCTATTTTAGATTCAGTCTTAAGACAAAAATGCATATTAGTTTTAGTCACATTTAGTCATAGTTATCCTTCTTAGTTTCAGAAGAGGTTTTTCATGGTTGCTAGCTCTAATCAGATGTACTATAGGCTTATAAGAGAAGACTAACTTTTTATGCCAACGAACACCAATAACTAGAACTAATTTGACAGACTATAAACCAATGTGATACACGTGCTCTCTAGCTATACAGTAAAAGTGTTGCTTACGTTTGATACTAGACCTACAGTCTAACTCTAACTGCATTAAGTCTAACATATAGGCCTATCTTACAATAAACTTTAAGTAAAGCTGGCTATGTAACCGCATTCATTCCAATATTGTTGCAGAGATGTTTCCTTTTACCAAGATAGCAATTTCAACAATTCACTTAGCTCAGTAAGCCAGTATAACGAAACTCTGAGATACCCTCATATGTCTAAACGTCAGTGGAGCCAAAATATAATGGTTGAGCTTGGTTGCTTGCTAAAATATATTGGAAGAAGGCCCCACTACACTGATTGAGTAGATGTAAATACATGTTAATTCATAGGCACTTGTTCTCTCTGTCACAGAGCAAGCACACTCTCGCAGTTCGTTCACGAAACGCATTCTAGTTTTTCTTGCAGCTAACTACTCCTCGCCCGATTGAGATAGAGACGCCGTTCAAACACCAAAACGTCCGGCCCGATCCGGTGCAAGCTGCTATGACTTTTCGTGGCGGTACTCCTTGCCACTCCTTTTTTATTCCTCTTTTTCCATCACCTTTTTTCTCCATAGACTTGCATGGCAGAACTTTGAGGCATTATGACATCATAATAGGCTCATTAAACTGGCTTGCACCTGTGATTCACTGACAACTCTCACTGACACCTGCGCACGGTTCCTCTTCTCTCTCTGTCCCTCTCCATTCAACTGTATAACTAGGAATATTAAGAGACACCTTCCATACCAGGGCTCTACTCACTCATGCATACTCACTCATGTTTACTCACTCGTGCATACTCACTCATGCATACTCACTCATGCATACTCACTCGTGCATACTCACTCATGCATACTCACTCATGTTTACTCACTCATGTTTACTCACTCATGCGTACTCACTCATGCGTACTCACTCGTGTTTACTCACTCGTGCATACTCACTCGTGCATACTCACTCATGCATACTCACTCATGCATACTCACTCATGCATACTCACTCGTGCATACTCACTCGTGCATACTCACTCGTGCATACTCACTCATGCATACTCACTCATGCATACTCATTTGTGCATACTCATTTGTGCATGCTCATCCAGCAGGGAGAGCTGGAGAGCTGACACCTGCCCCAATTCCAAGGCACTTGTTCTCTCGGTCATGGCCGCAACAGAGCAAGCACACTCTCGCAGTTCGTTCACGAAACGCATTCTAGTTGTTTTGTTGTCAATTTATCTTAATTAGTACGCCGACAGAGAAAAAAAATCTCCTTTTCCTGAAAGCAGTTTGTCGCCACAATCGCCCTTAAGGTCCGCCACCACTGGTTTGAACTTTGTTGTAGAAATGAACAGAACAGAACATACGATGGGGTGTAAACATCAGTGGTAATGGTAGTGTTGCATGCTGGGTGTGTGATTGTGTGTGTGTGTGTGTGTGTGTGTGTGTGTGTGTAGGGGTGTTAAAGGTGTCTACGAGCGAGACACGCAAGTATTAGGCTAGAGTGATTAACATTTAATAACAAATAAACATAGTAAGACTGACGGAGGAGATTAGAAAATAGTAAGACAATAGTAACCATGAGTGTGAATACAGGTCACTAGGAGTAGTATAAATAGCAGACAGTGAATCCCGTTGGTTATCATTAGAGGTATATAATGTATTCGGTTAAGCAAGTAAAACTGTCGCAACCGACGATATCTGCGGGAGGGCCGGTTGGTTATGGACTTAGGCCGTCCCATCGGTGCCTGGGTGGGCAATTTATCGTGGGCTTTCTGCTGGGTGAGGGCCTAAGGCAGTTGCCTAGTTCGCCTTAATGGTAGGTCCGCCACTGTATATATATGAGGTAAACCTTGATAATCTTTGAACCATACATGATAGCACCATGGGGCTTGGACTATTGTCAATGTATTAGCCTATTGTCGATTTTGATTTAAAGTGGAAGCAAAATGATAACCTCAAGCATATCCTCCATTATTTATGAAATGTAAGAAAAGGGGAAAAAAAAGACTTTGATGTCTGCTAATACGGTGATAGATAAGACAGACTGTGCGCGCGCAGCGCGCAATTTTTTTTGGGGTGCACCGAAGAGCCATTTTGACCCAGGAAAAACCCTGGATGACATACTGAACATATTTAATTTTAACACCTCCTCTTCATAATGGTTCCAAATACTTGGTATTCCAAAAACCGATATAGTTGCATTGACTTACACCAATGTTTGGAACTTTTGAGCTGAGCAAACAATTGTTCCATGTAAGTCAATGGGAGTGGTGCAACTTTCTTTATTATACGGCGCTGACATAGCTCTCAGCTGCAAACATACAAATATGTGACACATTTGGTGACTTTATAATTACACAGTGCCTCCAATGCAAGAAATAAAATTTTTGTTCCATGGTAACTGTTTAGTGAATGCAGGAAGGGAAAAACCAAGCCATAGAGTTGAGCAGCCTTATGTAATAACTGTGGATAAAGCCATAATCATTCCAACACTCAATTGCTATAGAAACCTCACACAGATTAGACCAAATATATATATATATATATATATATATATATTAAAAAAGAGTTTTATAACGCAATGGACCACCCGTCTGTGGAAAACACAAAGGAATGCATATATGTGTAAAAGAACAGAAGGAAATTCTGTGGAATTCTATGTTTACTATAAGTTTATTTCATGATGAACTTTTGCATTTGTTGAATGGATCGTCGCTGTGTATCTTTTTGTAGTCTATCCCCTGCCTTGTCCCACAGGGAATCAAACCATTCTTCCATAGGTTGAAACTCTCATGTAGCTTGCATAGAGTAGGAAAAAAGAGGGACCTCTGATGCTGCAACACAATCACACTTTGCATTTTATCGCTGAAATGCCTCTGTAGTTGCTAAATAAGGCCCACTCAGATGTGTAAGATATATTCAGAAGAGCTCATAACGAATTGCATGATAAACCTCTTATTCTGACCTTTTCTAATCAAAAACTCTATGTGTGTGTGTGTCTTTGTGTGTGTCCAGACGCCCCCTCCACAGAGCAGCAGGAGCTGTTTGTGCAGAAGCTGCAGCAGTGCTCCATGCTCTTTGACTTCATGGACTCGGTGATCGACCTGAAGAGCAAAGAGATCAAGCGGGCCACGCTCACCGAGCTGGTGGACTATGTGTCCACCAACCGTGGGGTGCTCACCGAGCAGGCATACCCCGACATCGCACACATGGTCAGTTACACTGCTGTCTGTTTCTATTTTGTTTGTCACACGTGTGTTTTCTTTTTCTTTCCTTGATTTTTCTTTTATTAAAAGGTTAAAATGATGTGGCATAGCATAATAGGCACAATATTTGGAATTGTGAGAAGGAGAAGTGGGGCCATGGTTGTTTCATCAGTTGTGTAGCAAATTATTACGTTATTGGCCTGTTATGTAATAACTGAGCCAATAATGTAATAACTGAGGTATCACTTCATTTTATCTTCAATATCTGGACAGAAAGTGTCCCACCTAGCCTTAATATTGCATCTTGCAACAGATGCTTAAATATCCGATCTTACAGATACCCCTCAACCCCCCCTCAACAGGAGGCCTTACAGGAGCAATTAAGAGTCATTTTGGATTAATATGTCACTCTTAGGGTTCTGTTATAGTACTCTGTGTATCCAACTCTGTGACCATGCAGGCGCTTTGATGGGGTCTTTCTAAGTTCTGCGTTGCAGTTTTCAGAATGGTATTGCAATTTACTGCCGGAACGCTAGGGGTTGCCACTGCACGAAAAGCAAGATTATCGGGCCCGTAAACGCTGTGATACAGCCGCGAATGATCACCATTCCTGGCTGATCGCGTACATTCCCCCGAAATATCCGTCTGCCGCATACGAACGGAAATTCCCGGGAAGGAACCTGCGAGGGGAGGGGGGCCGGTGTGTTTAGCATTCTCACCTCCCGCTGACAAAGGTGCGAAATGCTCTTATTAGCATATTGACTGTCAGCAGTCTAGCCACACACACCCTGCTGCAGCCATTGGTTGAAAACGAGAAGGAATTGAATTAAAACGTCTTGTGATGAGACAGAATGAGATTCTGTCTATAGGTCAGCTTTCAACTGACAAAACGTATCCCCTCCCATTTACAGCTATTGCCCCATAAAAACGAAATTAAAATGTACACGATAATAATTTAATTAATATTCTGTCTTTGGGGTTTTGCTCCGGGGTTATCACATTTCTTGATTAGCTCACCGTTTTCAGAGTTCTGTCTTTAGGGTTTTGATTTCGGGGATTTCACGATTCTTGCTTTGGCTTTCATTTTCAGAGTTCGGGGGTTGCAATGTACTTTCGAGGCTGTTCCACTCATATTCTTGAGATTCACTTTTGCCTTGTGATTATACAGAGTCGGGCTTACTCTGATATCGAGATAGTCATTTCGCAACTTGGGACATGTTTGCCACTCGTAAATATCTAACCTGTGACTTTTCAGGTAGATTTTAGGCGAGCTTCGTGAGATTTGAACCTGTGCTCTTCAGGTTAGTGGTACTTTGTACCTAATGGTGCTGTTGCTAACCGCTTAGCCACCTTTGCTGGTAATTTTCTAGCTCGTCAGTGCGACCAAGTACCTGGATTATCATTCCTCCCTCCTCTGGGGTATTTCTCTTCTGTTACTGGAGCGTGCGAATCGGGAATTGTTTTGTGGACTTATGTGACGTTTTAATTATGTTCACGTAAAGGCGCCCGAGGCAACATTAGAAACTTTAGACTCGAGTCAGAAACAGAAACAGATTTATTGTCACGTAGGTATGCGCCTACCTGAAATAATAAACGTTAAATTTCTAGTCTTTTTTACACGTAGTAAGTTTCAATAACACCATACCATTACATATCGACATTCATAGTGGTGTAGTTGTCCCTGGAGAAGTGGGTACTCTTTATTTATTCATACAGCACAGGATAAACACCCTGTTTTGAGAAGTGGGTATACCCAATGCTGACTGAAAAATAAGTGGGTATATTCCGTATACCTGCGTATATACTGGACTACACCACTGGACATTCAAGGAGCAAAGATGCGACGTCGTTGTGTGGTGAGAACTGATTAAAAAAAAATCGCCTGCCTTCTGTTTTCTGGCTTAGCATGGGTGGGATGGGGAAAGATAACACCTTTCCATCCAGACGCAAATTTAGCTAATCGGAGTTAGCTGTCTTTCAATGTCTCTTGTCGAATTATCTCACATGTTTATGGTGGTATGTGTTTAAGAGTTTTAACTTAGGCTATGTGTAATGTTCCTAACTTATATATTATTATTTCACCTTAATGTTCTTTCGTTTCTGGCATGTAATTGTACAGAGTCAGGCTTACTCTGATAAGTCATTAAGAGTCGTTAACAGTTGTTAAGCAACTTGGGCCATGGTTGCCACTAGTGGGGATCGAACCTGTGACTTTCAGGTTTTTTAAATCAGTGAAGCAGTGACGGGGTGCCTCCCCTGGCGGGGGGGGGGTTGTTGGTTGTGTTCAATCCAGGTCAATTAAATTAACATAACAAAACCTAGGCCTGGCCAAGGGGAAGGGGTGGGGGGGCTTTCACACCAATGTGGGCTTCTACGGCAATACACAGGGTCGGAGACTGTCGTAAATCCCACATTTCATGCAGTGTGCGGGAATTATCTGACCGTCTCCATTGGTCTCAGTCGCCTCGACTGGTAACATTTTTTGGAGGTACACGTCGGGCTACCATCAGGGCCGGATTAAGGCAATGGGCTTTAGGGGCTGTAGCCCCGGGCCTCGCCACCAGGGGGGCCTCAGGTTGCCCGATGTCGAGTGAGTCAACGGCACCGCGCATAACATTAGAAACATTCAGAGTGAAACAAATTATAATGCGCGAAAATGTCCGGTCAAAGAAAGCACGAGAGTGGGGCCAAAAAACTTGTCCGTGGACCGTGACCCTCTAATCGCAAAAGGCCTCAAGTGCAAAGTAAGACTGAAGAAGATAAATTCACATTTCTAAACTTTGCTTTGGTTGGCACCACATCGCATTAAGACAGGGATAAACGCTTTTAATAACGTGCTTTCAAATACGATGATGCCGGTAACAAGCCAGGCTTCCCGGTTCCATCTAAATAGGCCTAATAAAACGTAAATTCATCAGCAATTGAAGATGTATGAGTTCTTATCCTCACGCATATCGCTGCAGATAGGCTAATTCATTGAAAATTGTAGACAAATTATTTGCAAGCCAGTTAGACATAGCTAAGTGAAATGATTTAGCTCAGCTATAGAATCTTCCATTTTCGCAGTCATGGTCAAATGTAGAGGTTTTCACTGAGGTTTTTTGTCAGATCAGCAGGACTAAATAGGTTCTACGCTCAATCCAGTTTGTGAGGTATTGCGCATTCCGAGATAAGGCACAGCTGGTCGTTGCCTCATCGTCTTGCTGTCTTCTGTCTGTTTGAACAGGACATGCGCAAATTCAGCGATTTTGATTATAAAACTGCTCGAAATGATTGGAATCATGCAGAAAATACATTTATATCACAGACCAGTAGAAAATATGTATTTCCTTTGATCGTTATTTGTTTTTTTACTTTAATGATGACAGGTGAGGCTCTGTCTCCCCTGACCGCACGTCCGTGCTCTCGCATAGAAATGTGGGCGCGGAGCCAAGCTGTTGCTTCACTAATAGGCAAATGCTTAATCAATTCGTTATTTCATTCCCTGGCTATTTAGCCTTATTTTTGCTTTTGAATGAATGGAAATATGTATACATTTACATTATTGGTTTATTATTGTCTACAGTGTAGTCTACTACACACATACATTTTATCCTTGGCTTTAAACTGATCATATTTATAGAGTGGTTCTGTGGACTTTAAAGCACTGATGTGACAGTGCACCTGGCGTGGGTTTGTGTGCGTGTCATGATGTGCGTCGGGGCGATATAGGGGCCTCATCTTGGTAATTAGCCCCAGGCCTCAAAATGTCTTAATCCGGCCCTGGCTACCATAAGCGGAGCTTTACTTTTACTCTAGGATTCTCAAATCGGCCAAAACTGTGCTAGGGCCAGTCTGATCTACAAAGAGAAATTAAATTGCTTGCAGATTCGGATTAAAATTGAATAACTGAGCCAATAATTACCAATATTTAAAAGCTCTTGAATTAAAGAAATCTGTAAATTCCATAAAGGTATTGCAGTAATCTTATGTGATGATGTATCTGTATTTTTGTGTAGTTCGCACATAAACACATGTCATTACCACTAGCCCTATGTACTGGGCACCTCTCTCTTTCTTAGGGTTAGCCTATTTTTAGGTCTTTAGTCATTACATTTTTAATTCAACCTCATTCAAACAGAACTCTTTTACTGAAGGCTAAGTAACTCTGAACAATTCTGAACAAACTCTTAACTCTTAAACTGTCATATTTTCTCAGTGGAACTTAGGCTGGAGGCAATGCTCAATTTCAAATGAAAAGTTACTAATTTACTAATGTACTAATGTAAATAAAATAAAACATTAACATAAAATGTACTACTACTTTTTCCAAGATATGTCCCTAATTTTGAACTGCCCGAAGGCTACATGCCTTAGAAGAATCCATGCCCTCATCCAGCAGCTGTCCTTACTAAACAAATCTCTTAGACGCATGCTAAGGCCACTGTTGCGTCCAGCGGCCTTGTAGAGCTTCATAATGCTGATTGAAAAGTCATTATCTTTATCCAAGCGAAGGCTCTCAGCAAGTGATTTTCTTACATACAGACAGGGGTGGAATGGGATACATCTCACGGAATAAATGTGAGACTTGGTTGAATGTCCCAAGCATAGACATGTCTTGTTTTAGAGAGAATTCTATAATTCGTGATTAAATTTCATTTGGCAAGTATTGAGCTCCCGGCTCATTCCCAGCATCCACAACGTCAACCAAAGGAGACAGAGAGCCAAGTTCGGTGTCAGACAGAGGGACAGATTGAGAGACTATGCATCTCTGCCTCCTGAATGGCTTGAATGTAAGGGAGGGTAGGTCCATCTAAACTCACATGGAATATTCCTTGACAGTCCTACATCGCTGCACTGACCAGCAGCTAAGTATTTCAGTAATGTCACTGGAGTAAATATTTGGAGGGATTATCTTGATGATCTGATTAGTTCCGATGGGAGACAGACCCGCTATGTGTAGGATTTGCTCTGTAGCTGGACAGGAATGCAGCGGTAAGAGTGCTCAGCTGAGTTTCCAGCCCTTAATTAGCCTCCCACTGGAAGGTTTCACCCAAAGTGAGCTCCACACACACACACTACGTGTTTGTGGACACTGTGAGAAATGTGCATGTATTTGTGTAACGGAAAGAGAGAGAGAGAAACAGGGAGGGATCGATGAGAAAAGAAGGGAAAATACCATACCTCATTTTCACAGCTAAAAACAGACTGACAGACTTTCAGTAAGGGATTCTTGCCTGAATTGACTCTGTAATGCACCAGGTGGTGCTGAGGTAGACCAACAGGTTGTGCCACCTTTGCTTCCATGGGTCATGTGGAGCATTGCAAAAGTGATCCCCCATGCTCCATACCTCCTGCTGCTGTTTATATAGAGTGGTTGGGAACAAAGGGATGCTTTGAGTTACCGAAGCAACAGGAGGAAGAGTACAAGGAGGAGAGGAGCACAACGTGACTCATCATTGCTCAGTGTGGCATGGTAACTGTTGCTGTGAATTACGCTATGGCATTTCCACAAGGGATTGAAAGTTGAGTGGAGGGGTTAGGGTAGGTGGGGTAGATGATGATGATGATGATGATGATAAAGATTCTGATGATAATGATAATGATGATTTGGGGAAGAGCTGGAGCAGTGGGTGGGATTGCAGGGCTCTCAACATTTCTGAATCCATGTGTGCACAAAACAGCTTTGATCTCAGCTTTATGGTGCATGGTTTTGCATGGAATGCTGGTGAAGCAGAGGAATCTGGCATCAAACACAATTCGACTAACTATTTCCTGACGGACAAATCATAATCAACAACTCATTCTTTCAGCCGTCAAGGTTTTGCCTCCAAATAGCAAGTGAAAAGAGCAGAAAAGGCGAATAAAGGAGGGAATTTTAATTCACATTTCTGATAGCCTGTCGGACTGGGTATTGATTGTCCCAGGATTGATAATTGTCCCCTGTCCCTGACCGATCCCACCATAGATGCATAGGCCCTTACCTGCGTAAGAGTTGGCTCTCGTGAGGTCACTTCCTGTTGCTGGGCAAAATGCAATACAGCAAATTAGGGCTCTGAAACTAAGATGGAGGACAAGAGTCTGACCATATAATTTAAAAGCAAACTCTTGCAATTCTATGTGGCTGCAAAACCCCCATTTTGCCTGGTATTTCTTATCTAACCACGTACCTCCTAGAGAATATCTTGTGAATTTGTCCAATTATGCCATACTTTCATACAGATTCTGCAAGCACCTCCAATGTGCCAGTGTATTTACAATTTCTTGTGTAATGTACCTCTAAAAGACTTAAAATTGTGTGTGTGTGTGTGTGTGTGTGTGTGTGTGGTTTTCACTGTCAGTAAAGGAAATCTGATCCTGATACATTTACTTCAAGTAGGTGCCCATGAACTGTCTGTGAAGCAACTCCATGTAATTGGGTTTTCCGAAGAGAGTGCTATGTTTTTTCAGAGGCGTGTGTAGGTTTGTGTGTGTGTGTGTGTGTGTGTGTGTGTGTGTGTGTTTGTGTGTTCTGAATGGTGCTCAAGTGAGATTGCGCCGAGGCTGCCCAGGGCGTCATGATGACCAATTTGTTCTCCCTTTCCACCCTGCTGCTGTGACATTCACAGCATTCACTCATCCTCCTATCTCTCTTTCTCTGTTGTTCCATATCTGTCATCCTCCCTCATCTCTCTCTCTCTCTCTCTCTCTCTCTCTCTCTCTCTCTCTTTGTCTCTTTGTCTTGTTCAGTTGAATCCAATCTATCTTTTTTCACAGTAGTGAATGAGGCTCACTCATATATACACACACACACACACACACACACATCAGCAAGGGCTGTCCTTGATGAACTCTGGCATCTCTATCAGTTCATTTCATTTACATTATTGACTATATGAATTCCATTAGACCTCTCCTCCCCCGCTCTCCCTTCGTTCTCTTTCTTTCTCCTCCCTCCCTCACTTCTGTCATTCTCTGTTTGACATTGCTTTTAAAAACAGAGTGATGACACTCAGTTGCATTATTGAGTCCTGTCTGCAGAAGAATAACTCATAGTAAGTGTGTGATTGCTTGCGCGCACACAAAAACAAATGCTCACTGAAAGCCTGACAGTGTGATGATGTTATGAATGAAAGTCACTTCATAAAAGTAAAAGAAAAAAAAAATTTGAATCAGTAATGGTTTACTTTTCAGTCTCTTTTTAAAGTTTGTAAATGTTGGAATGCTTGATATCTACATATAATTAAGTAAACTCAGCAAGTATCTGTTTGGCCTGTTTTCCTTGTTTCCATGACGGCCTAAACCCAGTGCATTACACTCGCCCCCAAGTGACCCCTCATCTGGCTTGAGCGTTAGACTGCACTTGCGTCATTCCTGGTGGGGGGTCATGGGTGACTAACCTGATGTCACCCAACAGCCTAACAGAGGCTGGGTATCTTCTGGTCCCTGACAGCTTTCTACACACATTCACACATAAACATACACGCACTCTCTCTCTCTTTTTTTCTTCTTTTTTTTTCTCTCTCTCGTTCTCTTTCTCACGCACGCGCGCACACACACACACACACACACACACACACACACACACACACACACACACACACACACACACACACACACACACACACACACACACACACACACATTTTATGTACTTTATTTGATTCCACATTACAAGTTAATATCATTTTTTTAGGAACCAAATGTGATGAATTATCCAACAACTATTTGACCAACAAACATCTTGTTATGGGAATGCATCATTAAGGGTACAGGAAACATCTCCTTTTCCAGATGAACATGCTCCCTATAACAGTTGATATTGAGCAGTACTTAGCTAGCTGTCTGGCCCTTCTTTTACTTAGTCCACTGATGTTAAGTCCACTGACCACCAGCCTATGCACATGGCCTAGACTGCCAAAGACAAGAACAATGAGGACACATTTGTAGCCACAGCTTTCAATGGCAGATGTTAGAGGATGGTATTTCAGTTTTTTTGTACAATAGGATTCCTCCATGAACAGGTCAAAGGCACAGGCTACTTCAAAGAGTCTGGCTATTTTTTCATCTTGTGATATGCAAATGATGTCTGGTGTGTTGGGAATTCCTGAAAAGCAGTTTGTGGATGAGTTAAACCAGTGGGACTTGACAGAGGTATGTTTGTATAGTTGTTCCTGAGGAGCACAGGGGATCTGGGCAGCGATGAGGTCCACCAGTCTGTCATGTCTGGCAATATACAGTCCTTTGTAGGAAGGGCAACTGTTCATGATGTTACTGACTCCAGATGTTGTAGTGGGTCATGTAGCATGCATAAGGGGGAATGACTAGATGGAAACCAGAGGGAGAGATTGTATTTTGTGGGGAGAACCTGTAGGCGTGCCTTCACACAGAAGATGAGTATCTCATCACTGATGGTGGCACACACACACACACACACACACACACACCTCTGTCCTTGAACTTCTTTGGGGAACTGCAGTGACAGATAAAAGGCTTTGTTGTCAGGAGGGTGTCGCCATGGTCTCTATCCCGTATCTGTGGCAGGATGTCCGAGGCATCTAATGAGCCTAGCCCGGATTATAGGTGTGTGTGTGTGTGTGTGTGTGTGTGTGTGTGTGTGTGAATTAGCACGTTTTATTTGCGTCGGTGCACGTGTGTGTCTGTGTTCTTGAGTGCAGTTAAATCACTGAGTGTGTTTGGCTGGATGTTCCATTCTGTAATGTTACTGTTTATAACCATGATCTTGGTTCTTTTGACCTGCCTGTTAACCAAGATATAATGTGAGGGTGGTCAATGTTACACTGTCAGTTTGTCAGGGCATTATGACTTGTGTCTCATGTTACAGGCTACTGCTGTTAGCTGAAATGTTAGCCGTGGTTGAGCATATCCTCATTAACCAACAATGCATTTGGTCAAACGATGCTATAAAGTGGAAGCAGTTGGGGCAGCCCTGTGTTTATGAGATGATGATGATGTGGGTAGTGTAACTGTCGACAGATGGGAGAGTTTCGGGGCTTAAGTGTGGTGGAGTCTGTAATTATGTTGGAATGTATGATCGCTCTGCCTCAAGGTACTAGGTGTGGTTCGTAGGTCAAGCCTCTCATTCTCCTTCTCATCTATCTTTCTATCTCTTCTCTGTCTCTTATCTTTCTACCACAAGGCAGAAGGTGTCATTTATTTGTCCTAGCCTTCTCAGTCTATCAAAAACCCACACACTTTTCTCTGTCTTCTCTGTGTGCCTCTATACCTCTGGTTCTCTTGACAGTTATACCCTGACATTGTGTTACATGATAACGTAATGACAGACTTACATTTTCGAGTATGCTGTATGCCTCTTTTCTTTGTGTATTGACATGTCTCCTCTCTCTCTCCCTCCCTCCCTCCCTCTCTCTCTCTCTCTCTCTCTCTCTCTCTCTCTCTCTCTCTCTCTCTCTCTCTCTCTCTCTCTCTCTCTCTCTCTCTCTCTCTCTCTCTCTCTCTCTCTCTCTCTCTCTCTCTCTCTCTCTCTCTCTCTCTCTCTCTCTCTCTCTCTCTCTCTCTCTCTCTCTCTCTCTCTCTCTCTCTGCCTGTCTCTATCTATCCTTATCTCATTATCACACACACACCACAGCCAGCAGCCTGTGTCATGTCACTTTGCCATTTCCGGTTTCCAGCTGCCAGTTGTCTTGGCAGAGCCGGGGCCAGTGGAGCGAAAGCCTCTGTGTGGGTACTGGGCACCCGGCTCCTCTCGTCGTACCGCCCCCCCCCCCCCCCCCCCCCCACTCCGCTCAGCCAGGAAGCAGCAGGAGGCCAGGCTCTAATGAGCTCTCTGGGTCCCCTCTCCTGCAGAGTGATGGGCTTTAATTGGCGCTCCCACAGCACAACATGGCGCCCAGTTACACAGTGAAGTACTGTCACCGAACTGGAGCTGCAGGTGGAGGCTAAAGATAGTTACTGTTGAGGTACTATGGTTACTACTTCAATTAGGACCTCCTGCTGGCTAGATTCTATGGCGGTTTTCAGTCTGCATAGCTGATCGATGCTAATTGTTGTGTCAAAGTCATAATTATTGAGGCAGATGTGGTTATTTTTGAGTGCCATGACATGAACGGTGTGAATGCATAAAATGCACGTCTGTGAGTTTTTATAAGGAATCTCATTTTCCTGCAGCAACCGATTGAATCTGCACAGACACAGTATTATATAGCAGGCAGCAGTTCCCCTCGCATACATGTTGTATGTGTTTGCCATCCTATGAAAGATGTCCAAGCCTGAACATGGTTGCAGTGGTCACACATTACATTTACAATTATTAATTTGGCTGCTTTTATCCAAAGCGACTTACAATACAGATAGGGATGCACGATATTGAATTTTAGCCGATATCCGATATGCCGATATTTACAAGCTCATTTTGGCCGATTGCCGATGCCGATACCGATATATACACCTCAGCTTTTTAATTATTGAAAAGTCTCTCCTGTACTAAAATGAATCTGTTATTATGCTAGGGTATTGCTGTAAATACAGGACATTACAAACTTGATTTGTATCATTTTAGAAATAGACGTTCACTCATGAAACTGAAATGGTTTCAAATATGGCAGATTTATTTATATTTTCACGTCACAATTTTCATACTTGAACAGTACCTCCTTGAACTTGAACAACTACACTCTGGAAATGCAGCTTGCCTTACTTGGCAAGCTAACGTTGGTTAACTGACTTACTGTTTAATAACGTCCCTTCTAGGATTTCTAGACTAATCTATGTAACGTTATTGCCAAGTTAGCTGTATAAATTCCATAAATGCAAAAGTGAGCCATGTACAGATAGTGTGGGCTTGTGACATAATGTTTCACATCCCGGAAATGAGGTATCATCAACTTCTCTGGTGTCACGTAGCATGCAAGCTAACAAGCTAGTGTTGTCTAGCTAACTCCGTAACTTATTAACGTCTATTAGCGCGACAGGTAATGTTGTAAAGCGTGGCACGCGGGTGGTCTGCATCTACGTTATGGCCAAGCTGCATCTCCTCCTTTTAGTCCTGAAAGGTTTTCTGACAAATAGGCATTTTGTCATCATCCTCTGATACTGTAAAGTAGGCTACTGCCACACAGCCGACGCTCATAAACATTTGCTTCGCGTGCGCATTATTTACACGTCACCTTATCGGCCAGGTATATCGGCAGAAATTTCTCATATCTGCAGATACCGATAATTACGTTTTGAAGCCGATATCTGCCGATACCGATGTCTTGCCGATATTATCGTGCATCCCTAAATACAGATATTGGCTGCAATCATGTGCTCCTCGGATGGTTGGAGGCGTTCTTCCAACTTTGGTGTTAAGTCGAATGTGGAAACAACATGGACGCTACAATCAAAGTGTGATGTATGTTATAGCTGTTTTTAGTATTTGCGTGACAACAACAGGCAAAGGAAATGGATGAAGTGAGCCATGAAATGAATAATTCTCTTTTTGCTCAAAAGTATGGCATTGGGTGTGTTTGAGAGATAGACGTTCACCTTGCAAGTGACAAAACTAACATTTGCCAACTTGTCATTAAAATCACTTAGACACAATAGTCCATAGTGTACAGCAAAGTGAAGACACATTCTCTGATGTCTTACCACCACTGTTATTCCGACTTGTACAGAGCCCCTTAAATCCTGTGATTTAATTATTTTGTGCACACAATCCTGTCAGTATATACATACTTAACATACTGTATGTCAACCTGAATCTCCCCAGTTCTCATGAGAAAAGGGCTATAATGTTTCTGTAATGACAGTCAGTCTGGGATGGTCAGACTGTGAGAGGAGCTTAGAGCCCAGTGGGGGTGCAAGGGCATTCTGTACACTCAGCTCTTTATAATGAATCTCATCATTGCCACTGGCCGTAATCCTCAATTACTCCACCGGACGAATGATGGAGTGATATAACATCTTCAAATGCAATTAATCAAATTATTTATTTTTTGTCACTAAATATAGTCTATACCATTTTAGTTTCTCAGTCAAATCAGTGCAGGTGCACGTTACGTTTATGCTAGTCCTCAAGAATAACATTGTTTTAATAATTGAATACTGATCCAAGAAACAAGATTAAATTGTATCATGAGAGGTCTGATAATTCTCACCTGGTAGTTAATTACTGCTGAAGCAATTGACAATTGATTGAAATCCATGAAATTCCATGAGCCATCCCCACAGCTCACACAGATTCACAAAAGAGAACACATGCAAGCAAATTGCTATATTTGAGAGGTGTTTCGTAAGCTGGTTTTGCTTTCTTAGAGATAAGAAGCTGTTCAGTGATGCTGAATATTAAAACATTGTTGACTAGTAGCCTTAAACTGCTACACAGATGTAGTGAGCCGCACAGTGCGAACAGGGACTTGTAATTATTTTAGTATCCTATTGGAAGTGAAAATCCATGAGATTCAGTGTCACATACGTTAGACATGAGAAACATACTGATAGAATGTACACCTCCCCTCTACTTTAAGTTGCTTTGGATAAATGTGTATGTTAATTATATTAATGTACATGTAAATTACTCTAGCACCACTGTGTTAAAAGAAAAGGCTGGTTGAATAGCAGTATTGTTATCGCAGAAGAGACAGCTTGCTCATGGCATGTGGGTGATGGGATGGCTGGATGAATCATAGGTGTAGAATAGTATAGTTGGGTCATAAGTGTTCCACTTCCATGTTCACAGCTTCCTACTTCTCTAGGGGACCTAATGGCCCCTTTTGAAATGGATACCATTCAATAAGTGGACCTATGCATTTTGTATCCAGTGCCGTTAATAATGATCATAGAGGATATCTTATCAAACAAGAAGTGTAAAAGACTTGCCATGACAACAGTGACCATAAGATCCTGTAGATGTTTTATCATAATATGTAGATTGGTTGACCTTGTGTTGTGTCACAACTGTCACAAGGGTTGATTGAATCTGTGCAGGTGTCGTCATACCACAGGAACTGGTTGAATCTTAGGAGTTGTTGCCATGACTACACAACGTCTGGTTAATTTCTGTCACTTGACTACAGAGAGTGTGAGGTTGTTTTATTTAGTCGGAGCCAGCTTGTGGAAGTGCAACAGTCGGCAGGAGGGGCAGCCATAATGGGCTGCAGCATCAGCAGACTCGTGACGAGACTGCGCCGACAGATTCCAGACCCTTAAAATAGAGGACCAGAAAAAAGACTGTCTACGAGGAAAAACCCAGAGGAAAATTGAGGGGAGGGTTGGGTAAGGGAAAAGAAGTAATGCAAGCAGTAAAAGAGGCAGAGAGTACCTTGTTACTGCTTCCAGTACATGGGTCATGCAGTGGATGGCAGTGTGAGGAGCATAGGTCAGCTTCTGTCAGTAAGGTTCTGGCTAGGTTAGCTTGTAGCCAGGCCTTGCTACCAGGAAGTTAGCTCTAACTACCAGCACCAGGTTCTGAGCGGTTTTGCTAATTATTAGCTTCCTGGTGCCAGTATCTACTTTGCCATAAAACAAGCAATAAGTTCTTGTTCACTCTTATCGTGACCAGCTTGCTTCAGTATGTGTAATATAATGGAAGATGGTTGAATGGAAATTTTACCACTGAATTTTGCAACTCTCATATACAGTGGGGAAAATAAGTATTTGAACCCCTAGCAAAACTAACTGACAAAAATGACTTAGTACTTGGTGGAATAACCCTTGTTGGCAAGCACAGACGTCAGACGTTTCTTGTAGTTGGTCACCAGGTTTACACAAATCTCAGGAGGGATTTTGGATCCTCCAAATCTTTAAGGTTGCGCTTTCAATGGGAGGGAATGAGGTTCAAGCCCAATATTCCATGTTACATGGCCCCATCCATAGTCCCTGCTATGGTGGAGTCGTCCTGTACCCTTGGCAGAGAAACAACCCCAAAGCATAATGTTTCCACCTCCATGCTTGATGGTGGGTATGATTTACTCTTGGGGTCATATTCAGCATTTCCCCCCCCTGTCAAACACGGCAAGTCGAGTTGATGCCAAAGAGCTTGATTTTGGTGAAGGGGGTATCTTGCATGGAGCCCCAGACCTAGAGCGATTAACATTTGTTTGGTGTTGCTTCCATTTACGAATAATCGCACCAATAGTTGTCTGCTTCTCACCAAGCTGCTTGCCAATGGTTTTGTAGCCCATTCCAGCCTTGTGCAGGTCTACAATCTTATCTCTGACGTCTTTGGACAACTCTTTGGTCTTACCCATTGTGGTGAGGTTGAAGGTGTGAAGTATGATTCTTTGGACAGGTTTCTTTTATAAACGTCACCAGTTGAGATCTGGTGTACCTTGTTAGACCTAATGAGTACTATTCTGTGAGCTTCTTCGGTACATAACTGGTCATTGTGAGCCAGAATTCTTGCTGTTTGCTTGGGAGGTTCAAATACTTCTTTTTTTGCATCAAATGCAAATAAAGTCATAAATGTTATAAAATGCAGTTTTCTGAATTAGTTTGTTGATATTCTGTTTCTCACTGTTAAAATACACCTACCAATACAATTCTAGATCACACATTTCTTTGCAAGTGGCCAAACTTGCAAAATCGGTAGGGGTACAAATACTTATTTTCCCCACGTTGCTGCCCATGTGGGTAGTTTTAGTGAAAAAGGAAACAGTAAAAATTAGTAACTTGTATATAAATATCCCACTCTATTATTAGCTTCAGTGACTTCTTACATCAGGCCATTTGATGAGTCTTTCACAGTCAGTGGTGGAGGACTATGTGAACTTTGACTTCCTCTGGTGACTTAAGTGAAGTGAGGGTACCACGGTTGAGAACTTGTTTAAATACACTGTGGCTGATCTCATTATTAGGGGACAGCTATCTTGCTGTTTTAAGTGCAGTTTTTGTGGTTGTCTTGCATTAGAACTTCCAACGTAGTTTATTTTTTTTACTGGAGGGATTTGATAGTCCTTGCCAGTTGTTTTAGTTTACTGCTTTCAATTTAAGGACTTATATGTGGCCTGTCACTGATACAATTTCCTGTGGTTTACCTTAACGAGCACAGATCTTCTCCCACGTTTGACATGTTCGGCTTATACTTGCCTAAGCCAATGTACTGGATATCATTATGTTTAGCTCACTGGGTCGTGCTGGCCATTTGATGTCATGATTCAGGGTAACTTGAAGCATCCTTTAAGAAAACCCATGTTGTGTATCTCTCACTCACTTTCACTTTCACACACACACTCTCTTTCTCTCACACTCACACTCACACTCACACTCACACTCACACTCACACTCACACTCACACTCACACTCACACTCACACTCACACTCACACTCACACTCACACTCACACTCACACTCACACTCACACTCACACTCACACTCACACTCACACTCACACTCACACTCACACTCTCACACACACACACACACACACACACACTGACGTATGTAAGCTTGGCAGAAATGTTTGACAAGCAAGTTTGCTGCAATTCCATCTCCCCCTGCAGGGTTCTGGGTCAGAGAGTGCCCAGGCTGGAGTGTAATTACCCAGTGGTGTACGTCCAGATGCTTTCGAAACCAGATTTTTTTACCTCGCCAGGGATAATTAGCCTGAATGCACAAAAACACAGGGCCGCGCGCTATCTTTATCTTTATTTTTGCTAAATATAGAAGATTACCGAGGAGGGGGTAGTTGGTGTGGGGGTAGTTGTTGAAGTTGGAAAAACATTACTAGAGGCTTGGCTCGACATACAGAGCAGTGACGGATGGATACTACTAGAAAATCCCTTTTTTATTTTTCACTCATCAAGTCCCTGTGTAATAAAGGAAGAAAAAACCCAGTGGCCTTTTGATCCATTCAGTGTTTATTTCTCCCTGTGATGTTTGGTGGCAGAGCGCATTACATAAATGTGCCTCTTTCTCTTCTCTTTTTTTTTTATCCAGTCCTAAAATCATTCTCATTTGCTGGATGACTGCAGCCCTGTGCAGTGAGCCAGAAATTAGTCTTTTTGAGTCTTTTTCTTTTTTTCCCCTCCTTCTCTCAGCCTCCTGAGGAGGAGTGTGCCAGGGACTCCTGCTCTGTGGGCAGGCCTTCTCTGTCCATTCAGTTGCCTGTCTGCTCCACTCAAGTTTGACGTTTTTCTTCTTTTGCTTTTTTCCCCCTCCCCTCCCCTCCCCTGTGCCTGTCCACAGATCTGCACCAATATTTTCCGGACTCTTCCGCCCAGCGACAACCCAGACTTTGACCCAGAGGAGGATGAACCCACCCTGGAGGCCTCCTGGCCCCACATACAGGTTAGCCTTTCCTTTTAAATGCATTCTGTAAGAGATATACATGCTTTTATCCAAACCTCACTTTTTTTGCCTGTCAAAAGTATGTTTCAAACGCATTGCTATTACAAATTGCTATTGCTCATCACACAAAGTTGTGGCTAGTGTTTTTACTCAAGGAGGAGGAAGACTTTAGGACGCCATGTTAACACGACACGATTTGTCCCCAGCTGGTGTACGAGTTCATGCTCAGGTTTCTGGAGAACCCGGACTTCCAGCCCAGCATCGCCAAGAGATACATCGACCAGAAGTTTGTGCTGCAGGTGAGGCCGACTCCCTTACCTTCTCTCCAAGCTCTGAAGTCTGACACTGATGAGATGTGTAGACCAGTGGTTCTCAACCGGGGGTACGTGAAGGTAGTTCAGGGGGTACTTGAGATTTTTAAAAAGATATATTTAAAATAAGCCTCCATTCAAAAATCATTTAAAAATACTTATTATACGGCTCTTCAGAATGTTCCAAAATGTACGTTGATTTGTATGGGCCATATGTGGGTTAAATGTCTGCGTTCGCAGGTTTGTAATTCCTAGATATTAACTGCTGCGGAAAGTTTATCACCGCTGTCATTGGCAACGGGTTTTTTGCTTCTAATTCACCTTGCATATCATTCCGCAAGTAACGTAGTTAACGTAGTTAACGTAACGGAAGGTCATTGAAACTTGAAGTCAGAAGGTGGATTGCTCAGCATTTGCGTGCAGAACTATTTTTTCTTAGCGGAAATCACGAAATGGCAACAAACTCATTCAAAAGAGGTATTCTGGAGGAATGTCTTCTATCGTTTTGGCAAGTAACTGTATAATAAGCGCGATTTTTTTCGCAAAAACATGGGAGCTGAACACACACAACTGCTGCTGCACACAGAAGTGCGTTGGCTCTCTCGAGGGAGAATACTCAAACGGCTGTTGGAATTACGATCTGAAGTACAGACCTTTCTGATTGAGCACAGATCCCCCAATGCCACACAGACTGGCTTGCAAATATGTGCTATCTGGCAGATATATTCAGCAAACTGAACGAACTGAATATGTCTGCAGGGAAAGGACATCAGCATTTTAAACCTGTATGACAAGGTGGGAGGCTTCCTGAAGAAAGCAGAGCTGTGGAGAAGAGCCTCTGCACAGGGGGATTTTACCTGCTTTGGTGCAGATGGATGATTTTCTCTCTAGTGGGAATGTGGACAGAGCTCCAGTCCAGTTGGTCATCGTGGGACATTAGACCAATTTGATTACATTTTTTAATTTTCAATTTCCTACTTTCCTGACATGGAGGAGAAATCTACACAGCTGGATTGGGTGAAAAACCCATTTCTCTTGTCCGAAGCATGTGGAAGCTCTGTCACTAATCAGGAAACACTCATGGAAGTGTCATCTGATCGTGGACTCCAGATGAAGTTTGCCACATCCACACTCACACAGTTTTGGATGTGTGTGAAGCAGGAGCACCCTGACCTGGGAGAGAAAGCTTTGGAGCAGTTACTACCCTTTGCCTCCACATATTTATGTGAGGCCTCCTCCTCTGGAATGACTGTGATCAAAACAAAGCAGAGAAACAGACTGTGCCTGGAGAAGAGCTTGATCACAGCAGTTGCCTCCTTGCCACCAAGACTGACAAAGATTTTCAGCGAAGCACAAGTTTCTTACTAAAATGTAATTGCAAACGCACTCAGTTCAATACAACAATATTCAATGTTCAATCTTCAGTGCTGACAGTTTAATAAATCAGACAATGATGGCATAGCGCTGTGTATAAAAAAATGTTCAATCAAAAATGCTTTGCGCTGGTTAGGGGGTACTTGGCTGAAAAAATATTTCACAGGGGGTACAATACTGAAAAAAGGTTGAGAACCACTGGTGTAGACTAAAGACTTGCAATTCTGGCTCTGCTAAGACTGAAACTCACACAGAGATGGTGCGGGATTAAGGGAGAAAGTGGGAAAGAGAGATACACAGAATACAGAGTGGTGAGAAGATGTGGAGATTAGAGAGTAAATTGGGGGAAGGGAAAGACAAAAGGAAAGAGAATCAGAAAGGGATGACAAAAGACAAACAAATGGTGAGAGATTGACTGGGAGCAAAGGAAAGAGATTGCCTGACAGACAGGGGGCAAACGATGATCAAAATTGACAAGCCAGGTAATCTGAGGAACTGAAATTGACACATGCCATAAATTGACCACATTCAAAGCCCAAACAATAGCCTTGCCTCATGGCAAACCACTTCCTTCCCTGCAGTGGTGCAAATGGACTTTCACAACCTATTAGAGGCTGAGGAAATATTTGTCCTGGGTGTCACTGGCGCACAGACAGACCTGCAAGTGTGATGTTTGCCCACTGCCCACGCCTGTTTCTTAGAAGAGCTCAAATTGATGCAGTCCCTTTAAGTGTACAGTCCTCGATTCTGGCGAAAGGTTGTTGCATCTTATCAAATTAGATGAGCAAGAGATCATACCCAAAATGGACAGCTAGAGAACTGTTAGAAGCCGTTTGTTGAATTTGACAAAGTGTCTTGGATTAGAATTGTGGTCTGAAACTTTAAAATCAGTGAAACCGGACTTGGTCACCAGTGAATATCATAAGGCTGAATTCACTCTGGTCATTTGGAGGCACTGGTGGAAACTGTAGTCTGTGTCCCTTGATTCATTGGGAATGAGTAGCTGGCTTTGTGCACAGGTAAAGGCCCTAGCACAGTACTGTCATCTCCAGCTCCAGAAGCAGAAGATTATTAAATCCCCTCATGCTAATTAGCTATTTGTCAATCCCATTTCCCTCGATCAAAGCACTGTTTTGAAAACAGTTGGCAGTCTGTTCATGCGAGACACCAAAAGGTCACCTACTCACAGACACCAACAGAAGATGTGTGTGATTTGTTTTGTGTTTTTTAGTTTTTTGTTCTTCAATTGGTGTTTTGATTTATCCTGCCCTGAGGTTGACCGTGAACTTTGGCTAACTCTGACTGTTTTCCGAGTGTCTTTGTCGGTCCTGCACTTTTTTCTGTTTTCAACGGGCAGATTTAAAATAAATAAATAAATAAAAATGTAATCAAGAGGCCGCAACAATACATCAAACAGAGCAGCTGTGCCAATGCATAATTACTTGAAACAAAATGGCCTCCCCCAAATCCACAAGCTAGAGGTCTATGAGATGGGAGGAAAAAGTTGTGTTGTCTCTTTGATTTCTTTTAGGCTCATATTTCACCAAACCAACAAATGTTTGAGGTTTATTGTATTTTAAAGTCTCATGCAAGAGTAGGGTTAAATACACTGCTGCCTGTTGCATAGTCGTGTCAGAGTGCATTAACAGATGTACTCTATTGGTTTCCTGTAGTGATGGACAGAAATGATGTTGCATAAGCCACACAAATAAGCCTGTGAGAAATGGGCTTGGTTATGGCAGATAATGTCACTTGCGAGATGGAGTCAATTCAGTGGTTTCCTGCTACTTGGACAACCTTGTTTTTCTTTTGTGTGTGTGTGTGTGTGTGTGTGTGTGTGTGTGTTTGTGTGTGTGTGCATATGTGCGTGCATTTGTGCATAAATGTGAGTGTGTTTGTCTCATGTATATGTCTCCTGCACCGTCCAGACTGGGGGCATCTCCCGATGGAGGCCTCTCTGTGTCGCACTACTGATCTGACCCCAGATGGAGGGCCCCTCATAATGTTGGCTATGATGGCAAAAGCATCTGAGTCCCCGGCACTTTCCATGACGTGAGCGATAACTGCAACTCGATCTTTAAATAACCCCTGTGTTTACAGCATACAAGGAACTCCGTCCGTCGGTGTGGGTGTGTGGGTGTGGGGGTGTGTGTGTGTGTGTGTTAGGAGGTAAGAGAAACTAGTTGAGGGAGGGGATGTTCAGTTGTTTGAGTGACTGAAGAGCAGATGAGTGAGGCAGAGAGAGGAAGTGAGGTCATGGTGAAGTGAATGAGTGAAAGGGAAGAGAAAAAAAGAAGGTAAGACATTTGAGAGTTTGAAGCAGACAAAAAAAATATATAGAGAGAGATGGTGAGAGAAAGAATTGAAACCCTTCAATTCTTGCACTTTCTTATCACTTGCTGCATTCCTCCCTGGATAAATTGGTGGAGGCTTTCAAAGGCAGTGTTGTTTCGCCGTTACTGTGGCAACATGAGCGACAACAGTAGATTGTGTACAGGAGAGTAAGTGCTCTCAGTCACTCCTGTGTCTCTCTTTACAAGAGCAGCAGAGCCTGTGTTCACAACAATCGCTCCAGGGCCAGATAGCAGACAATACATAGCGTCTGTCTGTCTGTCTGTCTGTCTGTCTGTGGTAGAGAAACCTGCCAGTCTGTCTGTACTCTACATAAAGATTATGAATGGTCTTAATTGTACTTTAAAACTCTGTATATCCCCTTGCCCTATAAATGTAGTTTTAGCCATCAACTTGACATCCATCTTACTCTGCCTACAGTACATTTTTGCTTTCATGAGCTCTCTCGAGGCTGACACACAGTGAAAATAGTTGCGTGTGTGAAAGTCACATCGGAAGGAAGGGCGGCCTGCCGTAGGCCTGTATCAAGTTGTCGCGGTGACCACAGGCATGCTCCTTCGCTCAGTATCACTCTCTCAGCATATTCTGCTTGCTCTGAGATCACTGATAGACATGAAAGCCCAGTGCAACACACTCTCCTGCAGCATGGAACTATCCACTAGCATATCTGCAGCCAAGCTGCGCATTTCTCAACCAGCGTCACGTCTGTCGTTTTAGACTAGGAGACATGGAGGGTTTGGCAAGTAGTCGATTTAATACGTTTGTTATGTAGTATGTTTAATCCTCAATGTCCGTGGAGTAAAAATCTGTCTGACTTCTCCATGATAAACCTGAATGACAAGACATCTTTTCGTCTCCGTTTGGTTCCTCACTCAGGACGCTCACTTACACTTTGTCATATCTTCCAGTGATGATTCATGGCCGGCCTAGCAGTTACAGTGTTGTCAAACATGAGATGGCAAACAGTGCATCATAATAAGCCTGTTTGCTGTTCCCGCCATCCAAACTCGTTCTAGCTGTCATGGCGGATCCTTTTAGTGGACTTGGCAGAACCAAAGGAGCTGTCCTATACTAACCAATCCCACCAGGATTTTGCCCATTTGAAAATTCATGGATCCCTCCCCCCCTAACCTAGCCTGGACATTACCAGCCTGTGACTCCATTTCATTCCGTCAGTCAGTCTGGCCTAACTCATTGGAGTTCCCTTAAACAATCAGCAACGTTTGGTAAGCATTCGGTAGATTAAACTCTTCCCAAAGCCAGTTGGGAGAAGAGCTACGACGTCCTTTTCAATCATAAAACTTACAAGACAATACTCTTGTTCTCCTTTTAATTTTCTGATGTTCTCGAGAGTTGAGACAACTTTCCCGATAGCTTTTCGTGTCTCTTCCTCCAAGGCGAGTTTTGCGTCACAGCTCTGAACTGTTCGCTGATTGGTGCGGTTGGATTTTGAGGCCGGGAAACGATTGTCAACGGGGTTGGGCCAGACTGAGTATGAGCTTGAAATCAATTCAGGCGGAAATACGTAGGCTGGTGTCACCAGGCTACCCCTAACCCCCCCTCCCCGGGAATTCCGCATTCGGTCACTTTTGGCAGCAAACAATCACAACAATCACTGGCAAGATCCTGGTGGGACTGACTTACCTTATGCAATGATCCTAATCTACATCAGGTCTCTTTTTTTCTCTCCCTCCCTCTCTCAATCGTCTCTCCCAGAATAAGTGTGTGTGTGTGTGTCAGCCTGAACCTCAGTGTGGTCACAGTGGCTGACCGGTGTTTGTGTTCACCTATCCACAAGTGTGTGTGTGTGTGTGTGTGTGTGTGTGTGTGTGTGTGTGTGTGTGTGTGTGTGTGTGTGTGTGTGTGTGTGTGTGTGTGTGTGTGTGTGTGTGTGTATATAAAGACCACAGGCTGTGTATATGTGTTTGGCTGTGTGCATAAAAAGCCATCAGACTGAGTGTGGTTTCTTTTTTTTGTCAAACAGCAAAACACTTTGACGTTCTTTAGCCATTTAAACTCTGGAGTATTGGTTCTCCTCACATAGCTGACCTTTTCCGTGCCGCCCTCAAATTAAACTAGTTATAAATTATATTTCATAGCCCCACATTAGTCCATAAATGGCAAGAATTTGGTGAGTACAAGCTGGGAGGAAGTTCCTCAGGGAAAGTACTGGCACAAACCACTAAAAGAACAAGAATTCCTATGTTTGGAATAGAATTGTTAATGATCTGATGGGCACATGGAAAACTACACGATCTATGTATCTGTGTGCGTGTGTTTGTGTGTGTTTGTGCGTGTATACATGTGTAAAGAAGAGACTGTAGACCATAGATGCAGATGCGCAGTAATTTCAGTTGTCTTTCTGGAATAGAATATTTGTTTGTTTTTTTTGTTTGTTTGTATGTTTGTTTTGCTTCCGGCCATTGCTGAGGGAACAGGACTTTTGGTCCTGCTTGTTGCCATATGCTCTCCGGACAACTTGGCATGAAAGCAGGAATAGTTGAACACCAGTAGGGGGTTGGTAGGTAGCTCTCTGCAGGCTTGATGTGTATGCAGTTGTGGTAGACATGTTTACTCCAGAGGGCCGAGGTCCAGGTTCTGGGCTGAAAGACGGCAAGGCTGACTAGGGACCAGTCCATGGTCTTCCCAGAGCTCCCATATCTACCATGGCCTGTCCCCCTGGCTCCAGAGTTTCCCATGCACACAAGGTATTTTTAAACCAGACATGGAGAAAATGCTTGGAGAGACTGAGTATAAACACGTATAGAGTTATATGTATACATGAGGGATTGTCTCAGAGCCAATCCAATTTTCTTATCGTAAATGTAAATACTCTAAATGTCACGGGAAACAGAGAGAAAAAGACAAAGACAAGGACAGACTGAGAGGAGCACAGGGGAGTGTGTTTGGGTGGTGGGAGGTTGTGCTTGGTACAGTTAGAGGATAGGGGGCAGGGGGAGAGGAAGCCACAGGGTCATGACCCCTGCAGTGGATCCGCTGAGGATGTGTGTACGTAGCTGCCCCACATAGATATCCTGCTGGTTTCGTATACATATGCATGTCATCGGAGACACACACACATACACACACAAATCCATTTATATATTTATAGAGATATATAGGTGTATAGATACAGGCCCAGTACAAAGGTTCTCAGAGGGTAATTTTGATCTGCTGGAAAGTAGCATAACTGGTAATAAATAAATATTCATGTAGATGGGAAACTGAAAAGCTAATGCTCACTGCTCATGTAGGCTGGGCTTACTCTTTTTGTGATTATAATTGTGTGTGTTCTTTGCACACAACAGGACACACAGTCACACACACACACACACACACACACACACACTCACACACTCATTTACGTGTGGGGGGGGGGGGGGAAATCATGACAGTTTTGTTTTGGTGTATAAATGTAGCTCTCTCTCTGTAGAAGTGCCCACAGAGAGGCCACAGGTCTTTGTTAAGCCCACTCATTCTAATGAGTGTGAGAAAAGCAACCATGTCAACACAAGCATGAGGTGACGTAAAAAACACTTCCTGGAAACGATACAAACAGCCTGAGCCTAACCCAAAGGATCATGTGTTCCCATGTAGCTGTGTTGACATATACACCACATTATGCTCAGACACGCATACAAAAAGCTAGAGGTGCATGTCTGCATTCAGGGGGGTACTCCTTCAGGCATTGCTCATGTTTCCCTAATCTGGCCATCGGTTCGTTAGCCGTCCCTTGCCGGTCAGAGCTAGGAGTCTTAAACCTGACCTTAACCCTGACTGTCACTCTGGCGGTGCCAGTGCCATCCTCTGTTGGCCGAGGGGTCGGAATGTGGCGTCGACGCGGCACAAGTGTCTGGGATGCAGCTTGCATTCACATGTTTGCCCACCTGGGCCGCAGCTGGCATTCATAAACAGAGGTTCCATCTGCCGAGCTGCAGCTCCCATGTCTCCCTTTAGACTTCACGGAGGGCAGAGCTGTGTGGGACGACACACACACACACACACACACACACACACACACACACACACACCACACACACCATTTTATTTAAATAATAGGGTCAGGCCATTGATCCCAGCTGCATCCTGTTTGGGCCAGACCAATAGGCCGTGTGTGTGTGTGTGTGTGTGTGTGTGTGTGTGTGTGTGTGTGTGTGTGTGTGTGTGAGTGTGTGTATGCCCTTGCTTGTGTTTAACCCTGTCCCTAACTGGTTAGGTCAGAGGTTCAGCTGAAAGCCTGCTGGAACATATTGAGTGCATCCTGGGGTTGGGTGCACATACAGCACCTCTTTATTTACCTAAACATGGCATAAACATACACACAACCTGAGATGCTGATGGTGTGTGTGTGTGTGTGTGTGTGTGTGTGTGTGTGAAATGGGATGAGTGGTTGTTGTGACAGGTTGGTATCCATGATCATGCTTGATGATGTGACTGATGTTTCTTACTGTCCTGCAGTTTGGGCTTTCACAAACTGATCCTTACCAGCTTTACCTCAGTACTATAGCCACCCCCAAGACTCTCGCTCTCTCTGTCTCTCTGGCCCTCTCTCTCTCTATCTCTCTATCTCTCTGCACTGTCGTAAACACACACGCTCGCTCTCTCTCTCTCTGCACTCTCCACTGTTATGTACACACACACACGCTCTCTCTCTCTCTCTCTCTGCACTGTCGTAAACACACACACTCTCTCTCTCTGCACTCTCCACTGTTGTGTATACACACACACACACACTCTCTCTCTCTCTCGTGCATGTGTGTCACTGTGGTGACAGGGCTTTTGTCCTTGTGTCTGTTTCCAGGCTGTTGCATAAGCTGTGCAGGCCAGAAGAAAATGGGATTTGATGGCTGCCAACCAAAACACTCACTCACTCCCTCTCAACCACACAGAGGGAGAGAGAATATGTGACTATGTGGTTGGGTTGATTTAATTAAATTGAATCAAAATTATAAAAATAACTACCTCCACTTCATGTGTGTCCAAAGGTTTGAGGGAAAATGTCTACAAAGGGGTTGTTATTGAGTGTGTACATGTGTGGCAGGATGTATGTTTACCGAGTGGTTCTGTCATCAGCTACCACCATACGTTATCGTTAACGTATCATACAATCCCAATGAGGAGAAAAAGACCATTATACACTTGTGTATATGGGCCATTCTACCGAATTCGTGTAATATGCAGTCCCTGAACAATAAAAACTATTTACAAAACAATTAGGTATTTAGGCATAGATACTTAATTAGAAAATGTTATGGTCTATATAAACCCAATGCATTACATGAGATAGTGATAAGCTAAATATATACAAAATCATCATTTATAGGGTACCCTGACATCTAAATTTCAATGCCTTTAAATAACACTTTTCAATTTTTTTAGATTTTTTTCAATGATTTAATTTCAAAGATCTTTATGATTGGGTTGAAACAGAACTTGGAATATTTAGATTTATTGTGGGTTTAATTTTTAAATCAATTTACTATACTCAAAAAATCATGTCCCTAGTTTTCATGTCACTACCGAAACACAAGAGTTTTAGTCCATTGGCTGAGCCTGTGTTTTAGCCACGACTCTGCATTTTTGACCATGCAGTGACACTGCATCTCTGTCCCTCATGGTTGAATGGTAAGTAGCTAAATCCCATAGTTTTTATATAAATGTGTTCCAAAGTCTGAAAATCGATGTGTAACCTTAAGAATTGTCACTACCGAAACGCATGTTTTCTTCAATTAAGTAAACCTTTTGGGGTTTCATGGAAAATCTTATGTTTGTATGTGTGTTCACCTTTTCAAAGATGTGTTTGCAAGCCGTGTGCTTGCTAGAATTCTTTATTTATGCTTAAAGTTAGCTAGAATTGTCACTACCGAAACAGTCACTACCGAAACATATGGTAGTGACCTGATGATTTCGGTAGTGACAAAATGAAATGGTAAGTAGTTAAATCCCATAATTTTTAAATAAATGTGTTGTGTGGACTAAAGAGCGGCCCAGAGCACCTTTTGGAAGATTTTGGGAGAGGAATTAACATCCATCCAACAGTGCAGTCACTACCGAAACACTGGATGTCACTACCGAAACAGTGCAGCACTACCGAAAAACAGGATGTTTTGTAAAAAATTAAGTATATTGAGTAATCAACTAAAATGTTATGATACTGATTGGATTAATGTATGTTCAATGTCATCAATCAAGAACTCTGGAATCAATATGATCAGTATTTTGCATTTTACAAAGAAATATTGCACTTAGATTTTGATGAATTCTATAAATTGAACTTGAAAATTTGATAAATAATTCATTTTTATGGATTTCATTGTAAAAACCTTCAAGAAATATTTGTAAAAATACCCTTCAGAGAAAGGAAGAAAACACAATCTGAACAGGTCAATAATAATACTTTTTTACTATAGTAAATGTGATGTTTCGGTAGTGACAATTTTTGGAAGAGGAAAAACGTTCCAACACATTCTGAAAATACAATATAAAAATTGACTGTTCTTTTGCTAGATATGTGTACTTTAGATATGGTACAATATACATACGGACAAAGTTTTGGGAATAAAACATAAAAAAAATCCAAATATTTCCGACCTGACTTTGCACCAATTCGGTAGAATGGCCCATATACATATTAATACATGCAAAGCTTCTATGTCCAGTCATGCTTTGTGGGTTGTTTCATATACATGTGCATGTACAGTACAAACAAATGCAAGCGGTTTATTCAGGCTTCCAGATATTTCAATGCCGGCCATCACATATTTATTTACATGCACTCCTGTGTTTTAAGTGTTGACGTGTATTTCAGAAGGACAAGTGGCCAGTACACATCCCAAGAGCACTAAATGTCCCTTCATCAGTGTCTGCCTGTCCCCATGTCCCTTCATCAGTGTCTGCATGTCCCCATATCCCTTCATCAGTGTCTGCATGTCCCCATGTCCCTTCATCAGTGTCTGCCTGTCCCAATGTCCCTTCATCAGTGTCTGCATGTCCCCATGTCCCTTCATCAGGTTCTGCATGTCCCTATGTTGCTTCATCAGTGTCTGCATGTCCCCATGTCCTTTGGGTTGAGGCTGCGAGATCATTAGCTGCAGGCTAACAGGGCTATGTGCTGACAGAGGATACCTGGTTTTAGACTGATGTCTCTTTTCCTGCCACTCTCTCTTCTATCTTCCCCTTCTTTTTTTATCACTCTGTCACTCCCTCATGCTTTCTCTTCCTTTTCTTCTTCTCTACCTCCTTGTCCATCGCTCTCTTTGTCCCTCCCTCACTCTGTGTCCTTTATTCCTTTCTTTCTTTCTCTAGCTGTTGGAGCTGTTTGACAGCGAGGACCCTCGGGAGCGTGACTTCCTGAAGACTGTACTCCACCGCATCTACGGGAAGTTCCTGGGACTGCGTGCCTTTATCAGGAAACAGATCAACAACATCTTCCTGCGGTGAGAGAGAGAGACACACACACACACACACACACGCACGCACACATGCACACTCACATACACAGATGTATAAATACACACATGACCACATGCACATTCGCACTCATATGCAAATATGCAAACGGTTAAACTTTTATTCAGACAGCCATTTGAGACTTCCACACACATTCACAGCACACACACATACAGTTTACACATACAGTCACACATGAACACAAAAGCATGTCTTCTCATCACATCAGCACACATGCGTAGACTATACCGCACTGGAACAGGGCCACATCACCTCACATGATACCTAAAAGCGTACATGGACATTGTGCGTCATTTATCAGTGGAATTTGCATTTTGCCACTTTTGTTAGAAACCCAAAGGGCTTCTTGTACTACATTGATAATGTAATGGCAGGATTAAAAGACCGGCGTCTTGCATTCGGGTGCTTCCTGTGCATTTTGTTAGTCTGTCTAAGACATTTAATTTGTTTAGATTTTTCAGGCCCTCAAAAATGTATACAGATACATGAAAAGTGTCCTAAACTAAATCAACATGACCTGAATTACATTCTCTTTGAACTGTTCCCTCAGAATTAGTATTGTAGGTATAAACCTAGGGTTCACATACAGTACATACACACAGCTAAAATGGAATGGGGATGACCTTCAAGCAGCTGCATGTTGCCCCCGGCAAACCCAAGCGCCAAGCACATTTGGATGTTTTGGAAATTTTGAGGCCTCTAATGCCAAGGGTCATTCTGAGGTCAACAGGATAGTAGTGGGTGTGTGTGTGTTTGGAAATTGGGGTGGTCTTTTTGTGGTGTGGATTTGTGTGCTTGTGTTTGTAAGCAGAATGTGTATGTGTGTGCGTGCCGTGCGCACGTGTTTGGCAGATAGACAGAGTATCTTTGTGGGAGTGTGTGGTCTCCCAGCCCAAAGGAGCATTGACCGTGCAGGCACACAGTCCAGGAAGAGTCCAAAGTCCACAGGCCTCCCCAGCTCCTCCCTCCGCTCATAAAGGGCCTGTGCTGCTCCATCCCTCCTCCTCTAGCCCTCTATTCCCCTCTCTGTTTACTCCTTCCCTTTTTCCTGTTTTCATTCAGACACATATCCTCTCTCACTCACACTCACTCACTCACTCACTGACTTACTCACTCCCTCCCTTTACACTTTTTTAGTGTCAGATACAATTCATACAGTTCACTCTACATTGACTGGTAGTTTGGTTTCTCTTATGTTCAAAATAGTCATCTTTTTTATTAACACGAATTGAAGGTTTGGACATAGTACTGGTCTGAGCATGTTGGGTTTTAGTTTTTCTCTCTCTCTGTCCCTCTGTCTGTCACTCTCTCGCCATCATTTAGTTACGTTTTGTCCTCCCTTCCTCTCTCTTCTCTCTCATCTCCTCATCCCCTGCCCACTTCCTCTTCTCTCTGTTTCCATTTCCTCTCCTCTCACTTTCCCTCTCCCTCCCTCCCTCACACTCTCTATATCAGTCTCTCACCTCCCTCCCTCACCCTCTCTAAATCTCTCTCTCCCTCCTCCCTCTCCCTTCGTGCTATCTTTAACACTGTCTTCCTGCCCTTGTCATGGTAACTCTGTAGGCTGTTGTTCCCACAGCAGCCCTCTGTTTCCAGGTCAGCAGGACTGGAAACTACACTTCAACCGCCCATGTGCTGCCATGTCGGCTCCTAAGATGTCTGTCACACCCTAGCTACTGTGCTGAAGGCCACTTCTCTGATACTGTACCTGGCAGTTTCAAAATCCTGTTCCAGTTCGCAACTTTTATATCTATCTAGTCAATGAACAATCAGCACCGTGTCAATGTGCAAACTCGGCCAAAGGTGGATTATGTAAAGAATGCATATTGTTTGCGACCTCGGCCAAAGCGTTTAAATGGAGTTTGAGCCCCAGCTATAGATGCCCACTCTGGTTCTGTGTTGGCGCTCTAAGCAGGGTTGCTATTTTAGCAACTGCATTCTAATCAGTCGTGTCTGCTGAATGCCTGAGTCATGTGAGGAAACTCCACATGTTTTACATTCCTGTTGTTGCCACCATAGTTCACCTCTGTCACTGAACAGGGTGCATGAATTAGTGAATGAGTAACTGTGTGTGTGTGTGTGTGGTGTGTCTGTGTGTGGTGTGTGTGTGTGTGCCAATGTGAACACCTCCCCCCTCATGGTCCTGAGCCCTGCCAGTCGGGCGTCCACCCCTCTCTGTCTCTCTCTCTGTCAGCATGGCACAGAACCCAGCGGAAGTGACCACTCGCGGCCCATCTGCCACCGCATAAAAATAGCAACGGACCGCTCTGCCCACTCGCTGCCAGCTGGGCTCCGGGAGAGTGGCACCCTGCCCCTGTCGCACCCCCTAAAATAGGACGCCCTGGAAAAGGAAAGCTGTGCTTGGCGCCCAGGGGAAGGCGGACAGTAGAGTGGGCACCCGCAGCTGCACCCCGTGTTTCAGCTGGCACACTGCCTGGCAGATAGGTTGGCATGAACGGCCATGCTAAGCTCTCAGAGCCTATTACTGAGAGTGTAGTGTGGTGATGGTTCCACCTGAGCCCCTTCAGTGCTGAGAGCTGGCAGATGCGGTCCTCCAGGGAGACTTGCTGTGTGGAGGCTGACATGTTGAACGGTTTGTGCCCCAGGGGAATTAAACCCATTACCTTAGGATCACTTTGCTGTGATCTTACTGAGGCAATACCATAATATTTAAGTGTTTTCTAGGACCTTTCAGACACCTTGTTTTTTTAGGCTCTTTTATTGATCACAACTTAAGTGGTGTTTTTGCTATGAGAGACCATTGTAGTTGTATTTGGATGATTGGTTGAGCATTTTGAGCGTGTTTATTGACCATGTGAATGAATTACTTGGTTCAATAACAAACCAGGTGTACTTTCATTAGACACACAGTCTAATGAAATCCTATACTTCTAGATATCAGGAGGAAGCTGGTGAATGAACACCAGGGGCTGACAGACAATCATATGAACTGTAGGATGATGTGTGAACAGCCATAAAAACTGCAGAGGATGTGTGTAGTGGATCCTGAGGCACTAATCATGCATTCACCTGTAGTAGTCAGTGAAATGTGGAACAGCAAGTACTTCTGGTTGTCTTTCTTGTTAGGGTTTGGCCTACTTTGGCTGTTGTGACACAAAAGGACTGAATGCAAGTGAAAGACTCAATTCACTTGAGCAGTATCGCTTGCATTACAGCGCAGGACCGCTAATGGGGCAATTTCAGTGAACCATTATTCTTTGAATTCTTCCGCGTTCGATGTGGCTTCTCTGTCACTGTGGTGTTTGGAATGCAGGGAGCATCCCTGTGAAGCCAATTAGCGGCAGAATACAGAACCCCACCCTAATATGTACTAGGACCTAGCAGAAGGTCTGGTATTCCACACGGGTCTCATGAGCCAGGGTAGAATACAGATCTGTAATGTAGCACAGTGCCAACGAGGAGCACAGATCCATTGGAGGAGCACTGAACTTACTGGATTGAGAGGGAGTGCTGTAGGTACTGAACCAGTGGAATGTCTCAGCTCACACACTCATCGTGTCTATTTCTGTCTGCAGATTCATCTATGAGACGGAGCACTTCAATGGCGTTGCTGAGCTCCTGGAGATCCTGGGAAGGTGAGGGAACACACACACGCACGCACGCACGCACGCACACTCTTAATACTTTCAATCCGAGAGATGAAGATCACGTGCAGTTTTCTGCAGCTGCACACCACCCCACCCTGGCAGAGCTCTGCTTCCTCTCCATCCTGCTCCACCTGTAATTAACTCAGTCGTGTCACACGTTCATCTCACGCCAGCGTGCTCTCTGCCGCTGTTTCACTTGCCCACGCCAGCATCACGGCGGAGACACCCCCAGCGACTTCGCCGGGACCCCT
The DNA here is from genome assembly GCF_963457725.1 of Sprattus sprattus. NCBI lineage: Eukaryota > Metazoa > Chordata > Actinopteri > Clupeiformes > Clupeidae > Sprattus > Sprattus sprattus. Next base: position 23,820,861 of record NC_137921.1, read on the forward strand.
CCCGCATCCCACGCTGCAAGGCATGATTGGAGCTGGAGCATGTGACCCCTGACCTTCTTAGATCATAGCGCGTGGCTGCTGGAGGGCGTTTCCTGTTTTTAGAAACGAACCAACGTAGACCGCTCTTCTCTTCTAGCCCGAGACTCGGTCCTACTTCTATAAATACATTGCCCTACTGGACTCTCTCACTGTGTGTGTGTGTGTGTGTGTGTGTGTGTGTGTGTGTGTGTGTGTGTGTGTGTGTGTGTGTGTGTGTGTGTGTGTGTGTGTGTGGTGTCCTGCTGAAATTATGCCTACTTGCTGTCAGCATGTGTGTGGGGCTATGAATGAGGAAGAGACATAGAATGAAAGAGGTTTGTTTTATGGCCCAAAAGAAGCCAAAGAATCTGCTTATTTAAGGAGTGGTACATGCCACAGATTTGCCTCCTTAAGAGACCGTAGAGTCGTTGTACAGAACGCCTACCAAAGAAATTCCACCACAACCACCATGTAATGGGAAGTAAGACCTACAGTATATGCTGGTCGTGTGGGAGCAGGAGGGTATATTTAATGATGGTGAGATGCTGTGGTGACATGTGCTGTAAGTAAAGTGTGGTGGTTACTCTGCAGCATCATCAATGGCTTTGCGCTGCCCCTGAAGGCTGAACACAAGCAGTTCCTCATGAAGGTGCTCATCCCTCTACACACAGCCAAGGGACTGGCGCTGTTTCACGCACAGGTAAGACACAGACACAGACACATACACACACACACACACACACACAAACACACATACATTTTTGGTCACCTTCACACAAACGTGTTACACCAGTTTTCCACCAATTTGTTGTGTGTATTTGCACGTGTGTGTTCCTCAGCTGGCGTACTGTGTAGTGCAGTTCATGGAGAAGGACCCGACCCTCACTGAACCGGTACTGTACCTCATGTCTTGGATCATGCACTGTGTTATTGTCAAGTTTCTGTCTGCTGCCGTTCAACATGTTGTCATCTGTGTTCTGTCTTATCAACTATTTTGTTGTTGATTATTTGACTGATTCTTTTCAATTGAGAGAAAACCGTAAAACCTCTTGAAGTGAGTGATAGGACCCCACTTTGAAAAGGGGCTGATCATGATGAATATCCTCAGAAGTTAGAAGCCTGAACTCACGAATGTTGTGTAAACCCTTTTTTGCAGGTCCTCCGAGGACTTCTTAAGTTCTGGCCTAAAACCTGTAGTCAGAAAGAGGTGAGAGCATTTGACCTCTTTGCACTTTGTTTCACCTCACAAATCCTTAAACCACATTGTGCACTATATTTCCCGTTTTTAATGGACTCTTGAAATCCTGTCAATTTTGCCCACCTTTTTGCTCCCTATAGACATATACCATATTCCTATATGAATAGGCCATTCACACCCTGTGGCTAAATGCTTTATCCATACAGCAGTTACAGTAATGGTCAAACATCTCTTTGTCCCTCTTGGTCTGGATGTTCTTTTCTTTTCCCCTTAGTATGCTGGGGATTATATTGCAGTTCATACTCCCATCCACTGGAGGGCGGTGTTGAGCTGAGATTTCTTATCAATGTGCTCATTTGCTGTCACTCTGCGGTCACTCTTCGCACTACAGGTGATGTACTTGGGCGAGATCGAGGAGATTCTGGACGTGATCGAGCCGACCCAGTTCAAAAAGGTGGAAGAGCCCCTCTTCAAGCAGATCTCCAGATGTGTGGCCAACCCTCACTTCCAGGTGTGGTGTAATATTATGTATTTCATGAATTGCATGATTTGAATGCAGTTAGGAACCCTTTTTTAGCATGTACATTTGTGACATGTTTTATGCATGATATTGCCTCGTTTCATACTGTATTATGTAGCTTTTAGCTAAATAGTATAATTTTCTCAAACTGACTGGATCCTGTCAACTGTGTAGGTGGCAGAGCGGGCACTCTACTTCTGGAATAACGAGTACATCCTGAGTCTGATCGAGGAGAACATCGACAAGGTCCTGCCCGTCATGTTTGGCAGCCTGTACCGCATCTCCAAAGAGCACTGGAACCCGTATGTACACACACACACACACACACACACAATCAATAACGTGATAATCAATATTGTAAGACATGGAGGATCATTTCCATTTACTAATGGAAATGCCTGTTTGGGTTCACTTGTTTATTATTTGATGTCTTAATCCAATCAAGGTCGGTGTATGACGTGGGCCTCTGTAAATGTACTAATCTTCGATTGGTTATATGTTTGGCCTCCATTCATTCATCCCCTGGAGTATTAACCTGGATGCATTTACATGAAACGCTTTTGATGAGTCTTATGCAGTGAGAGTGATGACCCTTTTGTAATGCTGCTTAACCTTTAATCCTTTCTGTCTGTCTGTCTGTCTGTCTGTCTGTCTGTCTGTCTCTGTGTGTGTGTGTGTGTGTGTGTGTGTGTGTAGGACCATCGTAGCGTTGGTGTACAACGTGCTGAAGAGCCTGATGGAGATGAACAGCACTTTGTTTGATGAGCTCACCGCTTCCTACAAAGCAGAGCGCCAGCGGTGAGTCATCACAGTCAGTCAGTCAGTCAGTCAGTCAGTCAGTCAGTCAGTCAGTCAGTCAGTCTGTCAGTCAGTCAGTTCCTCCCTCATGCTCCTGTCTTCTCACCCTTTCTCTGTCTCTCTCTCTCTCTCTCTCTCTCCCTCTCACCCATTCGCTCTCTCTCTCTTTCTCTCTTCATCTCTCTCTCCCTCTCTCACTCTCCTGATACTAACAACAATATTACATTTCCAACTGTATTTTCATGCGACAATAAAATGAAACTTGATTATGCCAACCCCCCACAGCCCCCTGTAGAGGAGCCAGTACACACACACACACACACACACACACCAAGGTACTAATGCAAAGCCTCCGCTCCATCCACAGAGAGAAGAAGAAGGAACAGGAGCGTGAGGAGCTGTGGAAACAGCTGGATGAGCTCCGGCTACGTGAGACCCAGAACAACAGCCACGGAGCGCCCAACACACAGAATAACAACAATAACAACGCCAACGCCAACCACCACGATAAGAACGCAGCCACTGTCGCCACGCAAGACGGCACTGGCACGGCTACAGAGCAGGGCACTGCCATGGAAACCATATGACACCAAATTCTTTTTTTTTTTTGACTACTTTTCTTGCCAGTCTGAGATTGGTGTGTGACTATTAAAGCATTGGGGATTTTTTTGGGAACAGAAAAGAAAATATAAATATATAAAGAGATTATATTTCATGAACATTTAAGACTATTTTTGGATGTTAACGTGTGGCCACAGTATATTATGAAACTTTTAACTTTAATTTTTTGGTCTGATCAAAAGATGTATCCTTTCACATCTAGTTTCTTATCTGAGAAATGAACTTTTTTCGTGATGTTTAAATGTATTAAATGTGGGAGGAAAGGTGGGAAAGACAAAAGACTTGAAAAAAAAGTTTCTGATTGTGCTGCACTTATTAGACAGACTCCATAAATGGCTATTTAAAAAAGTGTCTATTTTATATGTGCTTCTCTTCTTCACTGCTGCCAATGTTGGGGTGCAATTTTTTCTGGCTGGAGGAAATTTTGTGTGGATGCATCTGAATGTGTGTGTCTGTGTTTAATATTAGTTTATACTGTTGGTGAGAAAAAGATTATGAATGAACAATCGTATGAGGTTCTGGTTGGGGGGTATTTGAGAGGGTGCACACTGCAACTTTGCTGGAACACAACCCTGAGATTATGTGTGCAGTCATTAACTATTTAAGTATTAGACCTGCTATAGTTGCTGAATGTGCAAATGGAAGTCAAATTAGGCCGGCTGGCATCTTTTTTCATAAATTAAGATTAATTAAGGGTGGTTATAGACCAGAGATGAGCCATATATTTTCCCCAGAGTGTCATTTTAATACATTTATATTTTTTAAATAGATGTTTGAAGTATTACTCTGCTTAAAAGATTTTTGTGGTGGCTAGTTCAAAATGGTAAGGCCTTGGTAATACATTGTACAACAGTGGAAATCTGCGCACAGTTGGTGTGTTATAGGTAAATATTTGATGAGGATGCAGGAAGATCATGTCATGACGAAATACCACATGTGAATCGATTTTCACGTCTGTGCTCCATTTTGTGCAGTTACTGGCCACTGCAATCTCGAGTAGGCGAGGATGGAAAGGGGGTCGGTGTTATTCCGGATGAACGTCTGTTATCTGTGTGGCTGTCTAGTCTCTGATGCCTTTCTGTCAGTGTACCATTCCAATCTCTGTGACATACAATCGTGTGGGGGAAGTTGTTTTGTAATGAAAGACCTTAAATGGTTTTGAACACCGTCGAAAAAAATAAAGTCTACCTTATGTTTCTACTCGATTTCCTTGCTCATTTTTATTTCCAGTTTAAGAGCACTTCCATGTTTTTTGCCACCTGGTGGCACCAAAACCAAGCTAAACACTAATAAGCGGTTCACGTGAGCTAGTTGTTGATATTGACTTGGTTGTACTTCCTCGAGTGTTCATGTGTAAATATATGGAATCGACCTGTATTTATTATTTCCTTTCTCCATTTCAGATGTGAACAGCTTTTAGGCTACTGACTTCCAAATTGTTGTCAGCGATGAGGAGTATTCTCTTCAGGGAGTGTGCTTTTCAGTTAATTACCTTTTTCTCTGGGGATATATAATATCAAATGTCAAAGTATGTTTGTGAACATCAGTAGCGGAAAAGTTTACACACAAAAAAAGGCTTTGGATTAAAATTATAAGTATAAATTGAAAAGGCAATAATTTGAAAGGAAATACATTTTACAAGTTATTTCATGACCTCAATAACCCTTCATCTAAGGGATAAGAGTGTTGGTATCACAAGTGACTTCTTCAGCCCTCTATGACTGTTGTCACAGACGTGATGGTGATATGCGTGATGTGACATAAGTCCCTGCCCAACTGGAAAGTGCAAAAAGTGGCGCAGCACCTGCACACGGGAATACGATCATTAGCCGCACAACCTCGGGAGCTCTCGTCATCATAGGACCTACTTTATAAAGGTCTAGCTTCAAGGAATCTGAGTGGACGTGATCTCCCGTTATTTTCTGGGAGGGATCGAGGAAATGGCTTGGAGCTCACCTGAAAACGGGACATTAGATTGGACCAGGGACATCTCTGTTTTTACCTCCAAACTGTCACCCGCGGCTGATAATGGAGTGGGTATTGCTATCCTTATCGTCGGTGAGTTATATTGCTTCTGAAGTCTTGAAGACGTGTACGTGCATAGCAAACATTCATCTGAGTTGCTCCGCGATAAATGACTATCTGAGAGACTTTTGAATATTGTTTGAATTCAAATACTTGTTTGTTGAGAGAAGAGTGGAATTGCCTGGCCACTTACATTAAAATGTTAATACGAAAGGCGTAAATTAATGAGTTCTGTCATAGCTTTTCATTACTGGCTTGAGGAAATATGTAAACTCTTATATGAAAATGCCTGGCCACTGACATTAAAATGTTAACACGAAAGGCGTAAACTAATGAGCTCTGCCATAGCTATTTATTATGGCTTGAGGAAATACCGTTGTAAATGATCTTTAATGGCATGGCATGGCAGATGTGTGCATGTGTGTTACTTGAGCATTCAATGGAGTCACAACAAACCATCTGTAAATGATCTAAAATGTGTGTGTGCATCTCTCTCTCTCTCACTCTCACTCACTCTCTCTCACACACACACCCACACTCACTCACATGCACATGCAGACCATGCCCTTTCACTCAAATCTATATTATAGACAGACCCAGCAGAGGATCAAATTTGCTGTTTTCATTCTTAAGGCAAGATAAGTAAAGCTCACAAACTGAGTTATGGACCCGTCACTCTCAACCTGGATGCTGGGTCTCAAATGGTTTTGACAGATTAACCCTATATACCCCAGCAAAATTCTAGAATGCTGCTGCTGGTCCCTGAGAATTTTGAGAAAAGATGAGTATTTTTTAAATACTGAAAATAATGAAGAATATCTCAAATTGAGTTGAAAATTGACAATTACAATTTCATTTTATTTGAAAGATCAGAATCAGAACTTTTTAATGATATGCAACTCAATGGTTTTCATAGATTTGTTATTTGTCAGTAGGATTTCGAACAGTGAAAAAGTGCAAATATATACATGGATTTAGTGTGAGTAGGGTATTTACATTCATTACATTTTCAATATTGAGATTTAATAAGCAGTTCCAATATAATTGTTTTTATCTATATATTATGTATTCTTATTATTTACCATAAAATCACATTTCACTTACAAAAACACCAACAAGAATCCCTGAACCATTTTCCTCAACCTACAACATTCCGTGAACACACCAGATGCAATGCCCTTTGCTCCTCGCATTCTGGAGCTAAAGCCATCGCATAGTTCATGAACCAGATTTATTTTAAAAGCTTTTAGGGACCATGGCGTGCGGTTCTTAGGGAGTGGTTTTTGCTGGAGTACCCACACAATGTATGCATTTACAATGGCAACATTGAGCATACCCCAAAACAAATATTTCCACCATTTTCTGCCAGTGCGCCCAACATTGTAATAGGATCTCATCTGATCCAGGTGATCCACTCCCCCCATTTTCCTGTTATAATTAATGATTACATTGGGAACATTTATCAATTCATCCTGCCTAAATTGTGTTCTGGGCTTCTGTGTGTCTTCCCCTGAGCAATTGGTGGACACCATGAACACATCCCTTTTGTCACGCCAGCGACAAACCATCACATTACCATCAGTGACCTTCCTGCTCTCACCAACCATCAAGACATCTTCCAAAATGGTCTTAGGGAAACCCTTCATCGTTTTGCGGATGGTTCCACAATAGTATGTACCACATTGTAGTAAATTGTTAGCCAGGGGTAAGGAAGAAAAAAAATGATGGGCATAAACATGGTAGTTGCATCCCAGGTAGCCCCTCATGAGTCCCATGACAACTCTGTGGGCTAGTCCCCTCCCATTGGCCTCATCACCATCCTTCCCTGTGTAGACATGGAATGCCAAACAGTACCCTATGGAGGAATCACAGAGGCACCATATTTTGATGCCCCATTTGACTGGCTTTTTTGGCATGTACTGTTTCCAGCGCAGCTGTCCATCATATTTGATCATGGCCTCGTCAACCGAAAGTGATGTCCAGGGGATTAGAATTTTGGGGAAATTTTGCTGGAGAATTTGGATAAAAGGCCTGATTTTGTGTAATTTATCGTCATGGTCTATTTCTGATGCAGCTCTACATTGCATGAAGCAGCAAAGTTGTCCGAATCTGTTCCTAGACATTCTATTGGCTATGTAGGCAACCCGCAGACATTCATCAGTGCTCCAGAAATCAGTTAAAGATGGTAAACTGTAGCCTGACGATGTCATACTCATAATTCTAGTCAGAATATGAGTCTGAAACTGAACCATTGGGCTGTGATTATGGGGCGTGTTTCAACGAACCAGGAAAGAAAATTCCTCTTCGCTGAATTGGATACCTAGAATCAGAGCAACGCAGTATTACCATCTGATAGATTAAACTTTTACCTGATCCCGTAGGAAGGACGGCAAAAACATATTTTCAATCGACAAATGCCTTGATCGCGTTTCTCTGTTCCTCTTTCAAAATGAATGCACTGTCAATATCTGTTGAGATATGCCTGCTCACGTTACTTAATTAGCACTCAAGGCTAGAAGCTACCATTTGTTTCAATGTTTTTTTTTGTCTACGCGTTAGCATAACCTATCAATAATGGTCTAGAGCAGTGGTCCCCAACCACCGGGCCGCGGCCCAGTACCGGTCCGTGAGGCATCTGTTACCGGGCCGTGCAGAAAGAATAAATAATTTATATAATTTCCGCTGTATTCATTATTAGCGTCTGAAAGGTGTTTTATTTTGAAAACGACTGGATTTTCTAGGACATAATATTCGACTGTGCCTCTTGTCACGTCAAGACGCTTGTCTCGTTCACGTGATACGTCACTCAAAAAAATATGCCCGCAAACTAGCGAAAATGAGTACAAAACTAAAATCTTTGGAGAGCTTCTTTGCAAAGGTGAAAAGGCCCACTAAGGAGCCAGAAGAGGAGCCTACGACCTCCAAAAAAGAAAGCTTATTTTAACAGACAATACCAGGAGTCATACTTAAATTACGGGTTAATCGCAACAGTTGATTCTCACGCACCAAGTCCGCTCTGTATAATATGTGGTGACAAGATAGCAAATAAGCCAATGAAGCCTTCAAAACTGCTTCAGCACATGGAGACCAAGCACTGATTCAGCGTTATGGTGAGTTGTATTTTTCATGCATTAACATTCGTAATACAATGGTGTTGGTCGCAAGTTACCGCCACTTCGCGTTACTGTTAGCTTTTGTATATAAGTAGACTCCATTCTATCGAACTCGCGCTTGCCTCACGGGTGTAATGATTGATTCACATCAATATGAATGGATGACATGACTAACAAGTGGTGGAAAATTACACCTTGAAGCCGGTCCGTGAAAAAATTGCCTACATTAAACCGGTCCGTGGTGCAAAAAAGGATGGGGACCCCTGGTCTAGAGTGCTTCAGTTAAGACCTACAATCCTAGGCAACATTCGTGTTGCACATACACAACTAACCGAGTCAATGTAGACATAAAAAAGTCGTGTAGATAGCTTAAATCATATAAAATATGTCCCACTAAGCTCCCGAGACGGCGCCATCTTTGTTCGATGTATATTTTATCTATCTTATCAACTCAAGCGTTGGTTGGTCATCTGTCCATCAATGTATAAAGCCCGCCCTTACAATTTGATTGTTCAGATCACTTTGGTGAGACGTTTAATCTCTTCCAACTAGTTCAATTCCAGACTGAATCTCCCAGACCAAAAATGTTGTGGGCGGAGTTCAGGCTGGTATCCAGGCTAGGTAAACTGTGAACACCCATCAGAATGTTGATTCCCACAAAGGCTTTCATTTCTTCTTGAAAAGTGTCTTACCAGGTAGGAGGGGTGTTGTTTACGGCAGCATAGGTGTTAGTATTTGCTACCATGTCCCCAAAAAAAGCCACACCTAGCAGCTGCAGGAGCAGCTCAAGCACTCCAGTTACGCTTGTTGTAGGACCAGGTTGGGTGTCACAGGGCTTAATGGTGGGAGCTGCCACCATTGCCGTCCATTCAGAGTCCAGTGGACCAGCTCCTCTCTCTCTGCCTCCTCCTCTCCCTCTGCGTCTTCCTCTGCCTTCTCCTCTCACTCTGCCTCCTCCTCTTTTTCCTCCTCTCCCTCTGCCTACTGGTCTTCCACAGTCTTCTCCTCTCACTCTGCCTCCTCCTCTTCCTCCTCTCCCTCTGCCTACTGGTCTTCCACGGTCTTCTCTCCCTCTCAGAGACAACACTGGCTGCTCTTCACATTCCTCTCCTTCATCTCCATCTTCCTCATTCTCCTCACTCGATTGAGCATCACTGCTGCTTCCACACACCAAATCCTAAAACAAAAAAGCACTAACAGGGAAAGGGCTTTCCATTTCGCTTTCTTTGTAGAAAGCAATCATTTTGCGAGAAGAGGTCAGGTCAGGTCAGGTCTTCCTAAACAAGCAGGCCTCTCCAATGTAATTCCTCCACTCAACTTGCCTGTTGCTACTTCCACTTACTATATCAATGGTTTCTCTCTCAACAGTGATATCTGGCTTGTTATATGTTTTATCCATAAGGAGGGGGCAGCTAAACTCGAAGACTCTCAGAAAATTACTAGAAATGTCACTTTACATGTATGGAGTTAGATTAGTTTCATAATTCACAAACCAGCGAAACGCGTTTCAAACCAATGAAACGCGAGTCACAAACCAACGAAACGTGTTTCAAACGAACGAAACGCGAGTCACAAACAAACAAAACGCGATTCAAACAAACGTAACGCAATTCACAAATGTATTTCATGTTTCACAAATGTATTTCATGTTTCACAAATGTATTTTGTGATTCACAAATATATGACCCCATGACATTGGTTTGAAACCTGACGAACACGAGTTACAAATCCCTGCATTCGTTCGTTTGGATTTTTGACACTTTCCTAACGCACACAGTTTCACAAATGCATTTTTTCTAAAAGATATTCTCTGCAGCCTATCAGAGCTCTTCCAATTTTAGCCAATCATGTTATGGACTACAACCACCCGCCATAGGAACGGACATCTGTCTTGAGATCTTAAGCAATGGAATCTGATACCTGCCCACCAAATGTAAGTGAAATATAGCTTGTTCATTTTATTAACCCGATTATCATACGTGGTTGAATATTCTTGAGAATGGCAGGATCCATGTTTAGTAATTCTAAGTGTTTCATAGGCTAACGTTAAAAAAAAAGAGCTAGCTAGTCAATGTCTAACATAACCGTGTCCTTGCTAACATGGATAAAGCTACACTTGACGCATTAGTTTTCTCTCTAGCCAGGTAACGTCTTACATGGGACTTTAGTGAACAAACCATTGAAACGATTTTTGTGGCATGACAAAATAATAAAATTGTGTGGCAGTAGCTTGGTAGTTAAGCATTTGTAGCTTGAAATTGGTCATTTCATGCCCAATGTAAAGTATAGCAGACATCTGAATGTTGGGATGGTCCATTCAGTTGAATTCTGAAGCACCTTATGTGTGTCTGTGCACTGTGTATTTATGTGTTTGTCTAGGGTTAGGGTCTGCCTTTATATATCATTGCCAGACTTCTGGGTGTGTCTAGAACAACAGTTTACAGGCGGATGAAAGAACATAATCTATCGTTAAGGGCCTTGTACAGTAGTTGCAGTGACAATGAATTGGATGCTTTGATCACAGAAATTAAAAACACAATGCCTGAAGCTGGATATCGTGTTGTCCGAGGCGCTCTCCTTGCAAAGGGACACACAATTTAATGGGATAGGTTGCATGCGTCCATGCATCGTGTAGATAGCGTTGGTGTGTTCTCCAGGCTGACAGGCCTTGGATGTGTGGTCAGAAGAACATACAGTGTACCTTGTCCAAAGTATTTGATGCACATTGACACCAATCACAAGCAAATAAGGTATAACGGCAGTTAACAGTTTATTTATTAACATGTAAAAAATGATGTAGGCTGTATAACATCATTGTATGTCACATCATCGACAGACCATAGTAACCAGAACTGTATGAATTTAACGTTGTTTTAGAATGCCATTAACCAATTTTTGCTCTGCTAAGATGTAGATATTGTATCATGAGACCTATGCTGTTGGAAATGTTGTGTATTGTGTTTAAAAGACACTTATCCATTGTTCATATACTGTTCTAGCTAATACGATTTGTTTTAATAAAGGTACAACTTTGTTATCTTCGGGGGAATAGATGGCTACTCAAGGAAGGTAAGAATGCTCAATGTTGAATACCATCTAAAACTATGCTTATTCAAAATACATGGAATTAACACTTTTCAGACAGATGCAACTTCCATTTGGGCATTTGTTGTTTAGCTCGGGACAGTGTAGTACAGAAATATCTGTCCCTCATGTTGGATAGAAAACGAACCGATCAAAGTACTAACTTACTGTTCTATTTGTAAATGTATGTGAGGTTATATATCTGAAGGTAGCAGACAACAACCGCTCTGACACACACTTGGCCTTCTTCACTGAAGCTGTCAATGAGCATGGTTTTCTTCTGAGGTACACACCACATAACTTTAAACCATTAATTTATCAGTTTTGTACATGGCAGTGGTAAAAGCACAGTGCTTGTTTGTCAGGTTTTGCTTTTGTTTCAGCTGGTTTACTTAACATTTGTTGTGCTTATATCTAATATCTATCTATGTCAGGATATATTTGTACCAGAGATCGAATGGGAGGAAAGCTTATACATCAGTGAGCCACACCCTGGTGTCAATGTCCCTGTGCTGGACAGCCCACTCTCAGATGAAGAAATGGTGCAACTTCAAGACACCATTGAACCACTGCGAGACTCTGAAAGTTTTGGAGTGGACATTTATCTCAACACTGTCCAGTTTGTGGAGAATTTACTTGAGGCAAGATAAATATCCATTGTTTTACTGGGCAAGTTATTAATGAAACTGCATAGTTGGCTGTACATACCTATTAAACACCTGATCAGAAAACAGGATTTTTTTGTCACCGGGAAATCTTTTTATTAGCATAACACACAATTCTTTGACAATACAACACAAAATTATTGGAACAAAGCAGTTTATAATTTGTTACACCAGTGAAGCAGTCTGGTGGGGAAGATTGCCCTGCCAAATTAGTTTTGTGTAAACAGCTTAAAAACCTACACTAGCCAAAAACCACTATTGGTGGATCTGACACACATCAATAAGTCATGGTGGAACTTGATGTAGGTCTGGTAGTGGCTGGGAAGCCTCAATTTGAAGAAACAGGTGTGTGCTACCGGGTAGGTAGAGGTCACAACCTCAACGATGAGGTTGGTAGTCAGCTGCTCCCACCCAACCCAGAACTTCAGGAGTTCACGTAACATCTCTGGTGATGCTATGAAGAACAATATGCAAAAATTGGTTAATGGCATCCTAAAACAACGTTAAATTCATACAGTGCTGGTTTCTATGGTCTGTCGATGATGTGACATACAATGATGTTATACAGCCTACATCATTTTTTACATGTTAATAAATAAACTGTTAACTGCCGTTTTACCTTATTTGCTTGTGATTGGTAGCCTGGTGACACCAGCCTACGTATTTCCGCCTGAATTGATTTCAAGCTCATACTCAGTCTGGCCCAGCCCCATTGACAATCGTTTCCAGAACTCAAAATTTTGCCGGACCAATCAGCGAACAGTTCAGAGCTGTGACGCAAAACTCGCCTTGCCGAGTTGCATGTAGTCCAGCCGAGTTTGTAGTTTAACAGTATAGCAAAAATGGCTACGGAGGAAGAGACACGAAAAGCTATCGGAGAAGTTGTCTCAACTCTCGAGAACATCAGACAATTAAAAGGAGAACAAGAGGATTGTCTTGTAAGTTTTATGATGAGAAAGGACGTCGTAGCTCTTCTCCCAACTGGCTTTGGGAAGAGTTTAATCTACCGAATGCTTACTAAATGTTGCTGATTGGTTAAGGGAACTCCAATGATTTTAAACCTCAAGATAAGCACCCGCCCATCTCGGAAACCAAAATGCATTGGGTTGGCCCAGACTGACTGACGGAATGAAATGGAGTCACAGTCTGGTAACGGCCAGGCTATGTGATTGGTGTCAATGTGCACCAAATACTTTGAACACGGTACACTGTATGTTCTTCTGACCACACACCCAAGGCCTGTCAGCCTGGAGAACACACCAACGCTATCTACACGATGCATGGACGCATGCAACCTATCCCATTGAATTTTGTGTCCCTTTGCAAGGAGAGCGCCTAGGACAACACGATATCCAGCCTCAGGCATTGTGTTTTTAATTTCTGTGATCAAAGCATCCAATTCATTGTCACTGCAACTACTGTACAAGGCCCTTAACGATAGATAATGTTCTTTCATCCGCCTGTAAACTGTTGTTCTAGACACACCCAGAAGTCTGGCAATGATATATAAAGGCAGACCCTAACCCTAGACAAACACATAAATACACAGTGCACAGACACACATAAGGTGCTTCAGAATTCAACTGAATGGACCATCCCAACATTCAGATGTCTGCTATACTTTACATTGGGCATGAAATGACCAATTTCAAGCTACAAATGCTTAACTACCAAGCTACTGCCACACAATTTTATTATTTTGTCATGCCACAAAAATCGTTTCAATGATTTGTTCACTAAAGTCCCATGTAAGACGTTACCTGGCTAGAGACACGGTTATGTTAGACATTGACTAGCTATAGTGATGTGTCGTTCGTGAACGATTCGTTCATTTTGAACGAATCCTTACAACGACTCGAGAGTAACGAGTCCTCTCAAAAAAAGATTCGTTCTTTTTCTCGTTCATGACCGCGCATCGGGACAACTGGGACTGTTGCATTGGCTAAGCCAAGGAAACAGAAATGATTTGTTGAATGCAGGTCACGTAAAAATGATCCAAAGACCCGTATCCAAGAGACCCAGTCGGAAAAAGAACGAATCATTTCTGTTTCCTCTAGCTGACTGTACTGAGCCTATGCAGGTCACGTGGAAAATGATCCAACGAACCATATCCGGCAGATGAACGAATCATAGATCCAAAGACACGGTTGTCAAAAGAACGAATCATTGAACGAAACAGACACGTTTGGCAAAAGAACGAAACATTGAACGATCCGGCAAAAGAACGAATCATTGAACGATCCGGCAAAAGAACGAATCATTGAACGAAATACCCATATCCGGCAGATGAACGAATCATAGATCCAAAGACACGGTTGGCGAAAGAACGAATCATTGAACGAAAGACTGATATCCGGCAAAAGAACGAATCATTGAACGATATCCGGCAGATGAACGAAACGTTGATCCAAAGACGGTCGGGAGGTGAACGATTAGGTCATCTGCCGGATACTAGTATTTGGATCATTTTTCACGTGATCTGCATAGGCTCAGCATGGGAAGCTAGAGAAAACCGAAATGTTTCGTTCATTTTGACTGGGCTCTGGATATTTTTTCACGTAACCTGCATAGGCTCAGAAGAGGAAACAGAAAGGACTTATTAACCTAGTTCACTTCCGAGTGTCTATGGTTAGTAAGACGTGAATGATATTCGTTCACAAGAAATAATTACAGGTTTAGTTATTTTAACTTTTTAAAACTTTACTTACAGTTCAGTGCAGCGTAATTGTTTGCCGTGATCATTAAATGCTTATGTGATAATAAATGACCATTTCATCCAAACTTTCATATAATATTATTTGAATGCAGGAATTAGTATCTGCTGGTTTACATGTAGTAACCTCCATGAAAATATGATACGTATATATAAAATTAAAAAATGTTGAGTAGCACCCCCCCCCCCCCCCCCGTTAAAATGAACGAGTGACTCGAAAAAAGATTCGTTCATTTTACTGAACGAGATTCAAAGATTCGAGTCGGTAAAATGATCCGAACTTCCCATCACTAACTAGCTAGCTCTTTTTTAACGTTAGCCTATGGAACACTTAGAATTACTAAACATGGATCCTGCCATTCTCAATATTCAACCACGTATGATAATCGGTTTAATAAAATGAACAAGCTATATTTCACTTACATTTGGTGGGCAGGTATCAGATTCCATTGCTTAAGATCTCAAGACAGATGTCCGTTCCTATGGCGGGTGGTTGTAGTCCATAACATGATTGGCTAAAATTGGAAGAGCTCTGATAGGCTGCAGAGAATATCTTTTAGAAAAAAATGCATTTGTGAAACTGTGTGCGTTAGGAAAGTGTCAAAAATCCAAACGAACGAATGCAGGGATTTGTAACTCGTTTTCGTCAGGTTTCAAACCAATGTCATGGGGTCATATATTTGTGAATCACAAAATACATTTGTGAAACATGAAATACATTTGTGAATTGCGTTACGTTTGTTTAAATCGCGTTTTGTTTGTTTGTGACTCTCGTTTCGTTCGTTTGAAACACGTTTCGTTGGTTTGTGACTCGCATTTCATTGGTTTGAAACGCGTTTCGCTGGTTTGTGAATTATGAAACTAATCTAACTCCATAGTGACATGAGCTTTGTTCATAAGCCATGCAGTCCATAAAATAGGAATACTCTGTGTACTAACAGTATAGTAAGACCGGTCATATGTTCAGACAGCTTTCTAGCAACCAACAAGTTACAAGAAGGATAAACATCTTAGCGAAATCTGCGTTGTCGACAGACCATCGTTTTGACTGGAGTTTTGATGTGCTTGCTAGCACCAAGTGGATTACCTCATCTACAATACATATGGGCTTGGACTCAAATCACTAGGAGGCCTACTTCACGATCTTCTATGGTTACCAGCAGATAAGGTAAATAATAATCGCCATATTTGCTTCAATGTTTTATAGAGTAAGAGGCTATGTGTAGGCTAACTCTCTATTGAAAGACACTGACCGGCGCATCAACACAAACTAGGCTCTGTGAGTAAAATTAGCGTAGCTAATCAGAAATGTTGTAGATGCCAGAGTTGGCAACTATAGCTCAGATTTAGGTTGTATGTTATCCATCAACATTCAATTTACAACTTACATTAGTTTCGTTGTCATTCGACTCGAAAATCTCTGGCTCAATTTGGCAAAGCACTACTGCTTCCTCCAGGGTAAACATACGAGCAGTGGTGGAAGAAGTACTGAAGTTTAGTACTTAAGTAAAAGTACAAGTACACAGGAAAATGAAAGTCAAAGTAAAAGTACTACATCAACAATCCTACTTAAGTAAAAAGTAAAAAGTACTCACTTTTAAATTTACTATAAAAGTAAAAGTACTCACGCAATGGGTTGTCTCTCAATGTCTAGGCTGTGCCATTTTGATAAAGAAATAGCGACGGGTAATAAATGCCTCTACAGATGTCACTACTAGTAGTAATTATAAGCAACAAAATGTGTTAATTGGAAAGGTTGGTGTACTTATTGGGCCTTTTGTCTGTAATACTGTTCACACTCTATCTTACAATTCTGCGGATGACAAGTTATCTACCAGGGATTATTTGCAAAGTTAATACCATTAAGCCAAACCAGTAAAGACACAATTGTATATATTTTAAGCTTTTATTTAATTGTAAACGTGTAAAAAATGGAAATATGAAACATGAAAAACAAATGGAGTATGTAAACTGGTCAATGCAGAGTTGTATGCTCTATTGATTGCAGAAAAGAAAAAAGATAACATATTGAGTAACCCAAGACTAGGCATTAAGTTTACATGCCAGGCAATAACCAGTCAATAAAAAAAGGCAAATCTTCACGTTAGCTTGACATTGCTAAACTACCAGCTTTACCTTACCACTACGTTAAATAAATAATTTTTTAGATTAGATTAGATTCAACTTTATTGCCATTATACAGAGTACAAGTACTGAGATAACGAAATGCAGTTTAGCATCTAACCAGTAAGTGCAAATAGCAATAAAAGTGCAGAGTATGTGCAAATGTAGGGTGGACTAAGTGAATAAATATGATATGTACAGTAAGAGTTAGAATATGACACAGAATTGTAATATAAACAGAAATTGAATAGCAGCAATTGAGCTAAGAGTGATGTATGATAAGTATATAAAGTGCAGGTGAAAGTAAACTGATGGTAACAAGTGAAATCAAGAGAATGAGGTAGTAAAGTACAATCAATACAGGTAATAATCAAGGTACAATCGTGTTATTTTGTTGCTATTGCTGTATGTCAACATGTACTTTGCTAGATAACAGTATAAAATCATGTCAGTAACCGCATACGATATGCAAAAGTCATAGACATTAACTTAGCATAGCAAGAACTCCGCATAACTCGACCTGTTTCTTCACATTTGAAGGCGATTTTTTTTTTCCTTTTTTGAGGTAGACAGGAAACGCACTCTGCTGTCATTGGAGCTGATAGAGCCACCTGATTGGTTGAAACATCCTAAAGCAACGCAATCCATATTTTTGTGTAGGCAACATTTTGGCGAAACTGTGTTCATAAAATGTAACGAATAACGACACATATTGTAGAAATGTAGCGGAGTAAAAGTATAGATAATAGCTGCAAATGTAACGAAGTAAAAGTAAAAAGTATGCACTATTTTTTTTACAGTAAAGTAAAGTACAGATACGTAAAAATGTAACGAAGTACAGTAACGAAGTAAAAATACTTCGTTACATTCCACCACTGCATACGAGGACGTTTCGGTGCTGTCATTTTGCCGATCTGGCTGGCTGAGGTTATAGAGTGATTAGAGAAGGCTACAAAGTGGAATACTAAGCAGTTTGTAGCGGGAAATATTGAGAGTAAAATGTAATACATTATACTGTATAATTACCAATGTCACAAATAGCTTAGTGGTAATATGAATAGCTTTAATGGGATGGCTACATTAGCCAGCTAGTTAGGAGAATCTCCGCTCTCTGTCTCTCATACCATCCTGTTCTGCAGCGAAGGCACATCACGTAATAACGTGATCATTTCTCAAAATAGTTAAATACAAATATATAGCTTTAAAGATAAAAATATGTTCAATAAGGCTTAAAGAATTAAATCTGGTGTGTAGATGAAGTTCAGCAACAGCTTTCCAGTGTTTACATCGATGATTAAATGCTGGTCGTCGCCGGCCGTTACAGGAGAATACAGAGCGGCCGTCAGCGGCCGCTATGGGGTCTAGAGGGTTAATATTGTCTGTCTTTTGTCATTTTCTCAAATCTCACTTAGATCTTATGATAATCATTTTCACACTTGTCTCAATACCATGTCCACCTTTTCAAAACTGTTACAAACACGCACCTGAGCACATCAGTTAACCTTCTTGTGAAATGCACTACAACCACCAAAACACTTCATATTTTACCTAAAAGTAATTCGTGCTGCCAGCAAGTCTAGGTAACGCAAGCAGTCGCAGCATTCACATTCTTGTCTACGCTAAGTGTCATTTAGTTAGCAGCTGAGCTATCTCTACGGCTGGTGATGTGTCTAGCGACAGCAGCAGCAGCATGGATGACGGCTCTGATGCGGACTGGCCTACCAAGACTAATTTATTTGTGTGTTTGCTTGTTTTTCTTTGCTTGCGTGTTGCCTACAATAAATGATTTTTACCTGTAGGTAACTGCTGTCTTTTTAAATTCCTTACGGGCCGTGCCTAGGCTATCGACTTTGTTGCCATTTCGCGACTGTACTTAAAACAAATCGGAAAACTAATGTTCCTGCTGAGAGTCAAACAAGACTTTGTGCATTGTCTACACACCTGTCACTTCTGAAATATGTAAGGTTGATTCATTAAACCATATTTATATTGATAAAAAAACATATTTGTTAAGCAGATTTTTTTGGTGGCCCGCGGGATAATAGGTCGCGTTACGATAGGTTGCCTTAAGTTTTTGGATGCATTAAATGTGGTGGCAAGAAGTATGACCGTCCTTGGATTATAGGACATTGTAACACCTTATCCTGATTTGAATTATTGAATTATGACATTGAATAGACATCGGGTGGACTTCTGTAAAATCATAGAAAGCGAAAAAATAGCTTGGTTTAACAAAAATAAGCTAAAGTTGGCAATTGGTTATCAGTGGCGATTCTAGGTGGTGGCCAAGGGTGGCCAGGGCCACCTCTGAAATGACATTGGTCACCCCGGTGGCCACCCTAGATCTGGTTGTCAGAAGTGTCTCCTGTAATAAACTCTAACTGTATTGAATGGTATTATATTTTTGATACTTAAGCGGTTGATCTCTTTGGTAACTTGCTCTAAAATCTTTAAGTTCCCCCTCCCTTGTAAAATGGTTGAGTCCATGAGTCCGCTCTGATCTAAGTGTG
The DNA here is from genome assembly GCF_963457725.1 of Sprattus sprattus. NCBI lineage: Eukaryota > Metazoa > Chordata > Actinopteri > Clupeiformes > Clupeidae > Sprattus > Sprattus sprattus. The sequence goes on from NC_137921.1 coordinate 23,840,250, forward strand.
TTTGCCCATCTCCCGCTCCATAGTGAGGAAATAATCGGTTTGAAAGCATTTGAGAAGCCAAAAACAAACTGGAGACAAGCCTACTGTAGGCTTGCAGTGCTGAAAGAATCAATGTACAGTACTGCTGATTCGTGAATAAAGAAAATGTAATGGGATGTCATATGTGACAGACAGTTCTGTTTAGGGATGCACCGATACCACTTTTTTACAAACCGATACGAGTACGAGTATTTTTATTTGTGTACTTTGCCGATACAGAGTACCGATACCGATACTTCCCAGATTTGGTTACCATGAAAGATTTTATTTTATCCTCTGCAGGTTATGTCAAGCCTATAGTACAACATTAACAGAAGGCTATCCCAAGCCAAAAATAAACAGAGCTTTCTGGTTTAAACAAAAAAAAAAGAGTCAATATCATCACATTAGGCAAAACGTAAATATAGACAGATGGCAATTTAATTTGCTGCATAGTTAACAACACAGTCTGCTTAACAAAAAGTGAACAGAACTATCCTGAATAAGAACATGAGCACAGTTCAGTTACAAAAGGATCAACAACTCTCTTCCTCCCCTTCTCTCTCTCTCTCTGTCTGTGTGCGTGCGCGGTTTTTTCTTTTGAAAGACGTCAGTAAAGATTGGTTGCTTTGGTCTCTTGCGCCACTGGCATGAGTGAACTTTGTGTGCTTAGCACTATGGTGCGTCTTCAGATGTTTAATCAAATTGCTTGTGTCAAACGAAGTACTTTCCTTTCCGCCCCTCGACACTGTAACAGTGCAGATCTTACACTGTGCCTTACTCCTGTCATAATTTATCTTAAAATGAGTCCAAATCGCCGTTAAGGCAGCACAACGGTATAGCGATTTCTTACTAGAGTTTAATGTTGATAATGAACTGGGCTACGTTCTTGCAGCCAAATTGACACTGATGTTTGACTGTGTTAGGGAAGTTGTTTGCAACTTAGCCAACATAGCTATCACAATAACATTGCAAATAAGTTAACGCAAGAGCACTTAATATTAGCATCAGGCGGAAAAACGAAGAAAAAAAAAACGTAATACTAGCATCAATGTCCAAGAGTGTTAAAACAACCTTGCTAACATCGCTAACGGGATGTCTTGCTAGCGGCTACTTGCTAGCGGGTGTTTATGACAAACTAGAAAGTCAACAAGATTCCTGAAACACAAGACAAGGCAGACGTCCTCTTTTACACTCACATGTCCTCCTTTCGAGACCTAAATGCGTCCGGGTAAAAGAGGAGAAAACAAATACATTCCCATCCCCGTCATTCAACCGTAGCAAATGGCAATAATATGTTTTAGGCGCAGCGTCGCTAAAGACAGTAGGCTAGCCCCTACACTTTGCCTATGTAACAGCAGTTCTAAGGTAACTGCAAAACATAAAATAGCCGAAGATAGCACTTACCTTTACTGGAGGTCGTACGTGTTAAGTTTAAAATCTCTAGCGAAACCGTTAGCTTACGCAAGCCACCTCCACACATCGTATCCAAGCTGTTATTTAATTGATTTAAACTGCAAGTTCAACCTCAACTTATCTGTCTGCAATACCGCTCTCGGCCTCTATGCAACTCGGCGCTTTCACATCTGGCAGGCATAGACAGTAAAGGAGAAGAAAACACACGCGTTAAGACGCAACACTGGGTATCGGTTTTTGGTATCGGTAATTTAAAACGAGTACGAGTACGAGTATTTTAACGAAGTATCGACCCGATACCCGATACTGGTATCGGTATCGGTGCATCCCTAGTTCTGTTGTAATTTCAATCGTTTATTTTATTGCTAACTTGCAAAAGTCGGTAGCATACAGACGCTAGCTCGCTATACAGCTTGCTTGTGTAGCGTTCCATATGGGACTAGTGGCAATGGGATTTCTGTAGGGGAGTTGCCATGGTAATGGGTTGACTTGGGGTGTTTGTTCTAAGCTCGAGTGAGATACGCTTTTATTAAACGGAGAGCTACGGTCTTATCCAAAGAGATATTCTCAGTGTGAGTTCTTGAGAGAGCCCTAACACGGACGCTACATTGGTGGCAGCGATGTTCAATGGACTTGTGTTTCTTCTGTACTTTTCCGGAATAAACGGAACATTGATTGATCTTTGGTTGCGTGAAAGACTGGCTAATATTACCGTGAGTGTGCAGCTAGCATCCCTGTCGCGGCATACACCAAAAGGACTTCTTCACGTGAGTCATCGGTTGGTAAAGTTTGTTGTTTTGTATGTGACTGTTGAGGGATTATGAGCTACAGTGCTTATCACCACAGCTGGGATGAAGATGCTGTGAAGTTCAGTGCGTCGCGGGACGCTGATAGAGACGTGCTAGCTTCCAATATGAAGATAGAACTCCCCTTTAAAGGCGATGGCACGAAGTCCTTTGCAACATGGAGCAAACAGTTCGAGGCTGCAGTGCGTGCTCACACGAGGGGGGGCTCAGAAGCACGTTATTTGGCCACACTCAGCACACTCTTGCCGACCAGATTGGATGGAGCTGCATTCATTTTGTGGGACAGTTTACCACTTGATGTCCAAGGTAATTATGAGTGTGCAAAAGAGAGACTATTGGCTGCATTTGGACAGAAACAATTCATATTATATTATATTTATGTTTGAATGCGCGCCCCAGAAATGCAAATAAGAGTTTAGAGGTGTTTGCTGCCGAGATCTCAAGGCTGGTACTGGAGGCGTTTCCAGAATATGATAAAGTAGCACAGGAAGGGGAAAAGTTTCGCCGTTTTCTGGCAGGGTTAGACACTGCCTTGCAAACCAAGTGCCATGAGATGGGGGCCACCAACTTGGAGTAGGCCATGGCGATTGCTGCGCGGTGTGAACGTGCCAGACAGGCTCTGTGTGTGAATGCACAGGCTCCTCCATTGGCCCCTCAACACACTACTGTATACGCCTTAGATTCCATTGACTGTAATGCCACAGCAACAGCTGGACTCCTTAGTGCAGTTGAGCGTCTGTCCATGAAAGTGGATAATCTACAGACGGAGATGAGGGACATTAAAGACCACAGCCGCAGGAGTGGACATGACCGATCGGACACTTACCGCTCTGGAGGGCGTGACAGGCGAAGCCCCTCACCATACTGGACTCAGCGCCGGTGCTGCAGATGTGATTGTGGGGAGTATGGCTGCCGTTCAGGTGCTGTTGATGTCAATGCCAGGGGGCGTTCTCCACAGCGCGGAGGCAGTTTCAAGCCCAACGCCCGCCCTCTCTAGAGAGGGCAGATGCACGGACGTCGACAGCTGGACCCTGGTCCTCTCGTGAAACAGAGGGGACTTTCAGGCGGAACGTGAGATTTCTCTCCCCAGGCCGCCGTTCACCCTCCCCGGCATACACGAGAAGGGAACAGGAAAACTGCCGGTGACTGGTGTTGGGGCCTAAACACCAGTTTTGCCTGCGGAGGGCCATCATTGTAGTCCGGTTGACATGCTAATGCCTGGGACTGTGCATAATTCTGTTAAACACACATCATACATAAAGGGACTTATTGAGGGTCATGAGGTGACAGTGCTAATGGACACTGGTTCAAGTGTGTCACTGATTACAGAGGGATTTAGGATGTCCATTCCCTCACTTCGCAAACGTGTGTTGAATAAGCAATATATACTGGCTAGGGCTGTCAATGGGCAACTACTGGATACACTTGGGACGTTGTTACTCTCAATACATATGGGGAATGAGAGCTGGGAACAAGAGGTGCATGTAGTGCGTGAAGCTACGCAGAGTGTGTTACTCGGCTGGGACTTTCTGTGTCGCCATCAGGCTACTCTGGACATAGCACAAGGTGCGCTGACACTGCGGAACGTCACAATTCCCCTGATGTGTACCAGCGACTTTGTCCCCGACTGTTGCAATGTTTCTGTGTCCACTCTTGTTAACATACCTCCTCTCAGTGAAATGATTGTTCCAGTGCACATAGACACTTCAGAGGATACAGGAGCCCCTACTCTACGAGACAAAATGCAGCTTGTGATGGCTCGTACAGTCGCTCAGGTTAGTGATGGCAGAACTGTGGCCCGTCTGCTTAACCCCACAGAGCAAACACTAACACTCCATCCAGGCTCACACCTAGGGCTGTGTTATCATATTAATGAAAATGACCTTGCCACTCCAGCAGACTCATGGCAGGGTAACTCAGCCCCGTCAACTAGTCACGTTGTGTCTGATGTGTCTGACTCTCCCATCTCACCACAGCAGAGGCATAAACTGGAGTCTGTGCTGCATGAGCGTCGGGAGGTCTTCCGGCCAGGACGCACCCGACAACCCGCACGGGGGCCCTATCAAGCATCACATTCGGACGGGTGGCCACCCCCCAATCAAACAGCGCGCATACCGCACAGCTCCGGAGAAGAGGCGGGAGATTGACAGACAGGTACAGGAACTTTTGGAGGATGGGGTGATAGAGGAGAGCTGTAGCCCCCGGGCATCTCCCATAATTCTTGTAAAAAAGAAGAACAATTCTTGGATATTCTGTATTGACTACAGAAAACTTAACTCTGTCACCATAAAAGACTCGCATCCTCTCCCGCGTATTGACGACACATTAGATGCCTTGTCAGGAGCCACCTGGTTCAGCACTCTTGATTTTTCAGATGGCTACTGGCAGGTGGAGGTCGCGGAGGAAGACCGCGAAAAGACTGCATTCACAACCGGCCGGGGATTATACCAGTTTCGTGCCATGCCCATGGGCCTGACCAACTCACCCGCTACATTCCAGCGCTTTATGGAGCTGGTGCTGAAAGGCCTTCCCTGGAACATTTGCATGGTTTATCTGGACGATATTCTTCTATATAGCCACTCTTTTGATTCACATCTTGCCCACTTGGACGAAGTCCTGGGAAGAATAGAGGGGGCTGGATTGAGGCTGAATGCGAAAAAGTGCCAACTAGCCCGAGACCATGTGGTTTTCCTGGGCCATGTGATCTCAAAGGAGGGAATACGTCCAGATCCACGTAACATCACTAAAGTGCAGAAATGGCCTATCCCGAGGTCTGCGACAGAGGTGCATGCGTTCCTTCGTCCAAGGCTTTGCATTACATGCTGCTCCACTTAACCATTTGATCGGGAAAGACGTGCCTTTTCAGTGGACGTCAATCTGCCAGACCTCATTTGACTTTCTGCGTGAGGCTCTTTGTTCCGAGCCAGTAATGGCTCACCCAGACTTTTCACTCCCGTTTGTGCTATACACGGACGCATCTCAAGTTGCAGTTGGGGCAGTGTTATCCCAGAGAGTGGATGATGTGGAAAAAGTGGTGGGCTATGCTAGTCAGTCACTCACAGCCGCTGAACGTAAATGGTCTACTTTTGATAGGGAGTTTTGGGCCATTGTGTGGGCTGTGCGCCACTTCAGACATTATCTGGGTCTTCAGGTGTTTACCATTGTAACTGATCATAAGCCCCTCCTTGGACTACGACATCTCTCGCTGGATAACGACCAGACAGGCAGACGCAGTAGGTGGGCCCTGGAGCTAGACCCATATGAATGGGTGATAGTGCACAAGGATGGCTCACGACATGCCAACGCAGACGCGCTGTCTCGCCGTCCATCATTGGACAATGTCTGTGATGTTGCCTGTCATGCTCCTGCCGAGCAGACACACGTAGCTACACAGACCGAGGGGGACAGTCCCGTTTGTGTTGTGGATTTCCCTGCCCAGAGTCCGGTCTGCCCACCGGTGGACACCACCGTGAACCAGCCTGCACACGGGCAGACACCCGACGCCATACCGGACCAGTCTATGTTATACTCCTTGTCCCATGATGGTGCTTCAATCAAGGACATGCAGAGGGAGGATGCAGACATCAGCTTGGTGATATCGTGGGTAGAGAGAGGCCAGAGGCCACCACGGTGGAAGGTGAAAAAGGCCCCACAGACAGCGAGGCGATTGTGGAGTGAATTCCCTGCCCTTACCTTGATAGATGGGCTGTTATGCCGTCAAGTGGACCAGCCTGGGGTGGGGAAAATAACACAGACTGTCATCCCTCATCTTCTCGTTCCAGAGCTCCTGAAGCAGTTTCATGGTGGCCCGCTGGTGTGTCACCTGGCTTTCGAGAAGGTGCTGGCACGTGCACGTGGCATGTGTTTTTGGCCCAGTATGCACCGTGACATTCGTAGGTGGTGTGATGAGTGCTACGCATGTCAGAGGAGGAAGTCACCAGTTCCGAAGCAACAGGCACCTTTAAAGACCTCACAGCCGGTGATGAGACCTTTCCAGCGGGTGGCTGCCGACATTCTAGAGCTACCTGTGACGTCACGGCATAACAGATATGTGCTAGTGGTGGAAGACTACTATACTAAATATGTCAATCTGTATGCCATTCCAGACCAAACAGCTATGACCGTGGCCTCTTGTCTGTTCAAGGACTATGTGATGGACCATGGAGTAATGGAGATATTGCACACAGATAGGGGGAGGCAGTTTGAGTCTGAGCTAGTCAGGTATATGTGTGAGTTACTAGGTATAAAAAAGACCCGCACCACGGCATATAACCCTCGGTCCGATGGTATGGTCGAACGGCTTAACCGAACGTTAATTGACCAATTAGCCAAGACCCTGCTTTCCTGTGAGGGGGAGTGGGACTCTTTTCTCAAGCAGGTCGCTTTCGCCTACAATACCAGTGTGCATGCCAGTACAGGGTTCACCCCTTTCTTTCTCACCCACGGCAGGGAAGCAAGGATCCCCGCTGATGTGCTCCTCGGGCCCCACATGGGTACAGGCTTGGGAAATGCCTCCCTGGGGAGTTTTGCTGCCTCACTCAGGGCAGGCCTGGACACTGCTTTCAAGAGGGCGGCGGAGAATGTGACCATTGCGCAGGACCGTCAGAAGGCCCACTATGACCTGAACATGAGACATCGCCCATATGAAAGGGGGGACCTTGTTTGGCTGAATGATCCCACAGAGAGCCGTCTCAAGCTAGCTCCTCATTGGAAGGGGCCGTACAGAGTGCAGAGTCGGCTGGATGTGGCAGGTGATGTTGGGGTTACCTATGAGTTGGTCAGCCCATTAGAAGCTAACGCCCCTCTCCTAATGGCACATTATAACAGACTGCGCCCATACACCTTACCATGGCCTGCTTCTCCCAGAGGCCTACCAGGGGATGAGGGATCACCAACAGAGCCTGTGAATGAGCCAAGGACCCCTAGCCCACGGCCTCAGGGGCCGGAGGAAGAGGATGTCTGCCCAGTCATGGCCCAGCCTGCAGAGGAGAGAACATCACGGGCAGGCAGGGCTATCCAACGTCCCGGTCATCTGAGGAACTTTGTCATGGACTGATTTAAAAAAAAAAAAAAAATGTCTCCCTTTCTCTCTCTCTCCCTCCCTTTCTCTCACAACAGGTTCCTGTTCCAGTATGCGAATGTTATGCAAGGAGTTCTTTCTTCTGCTATGTTTTGGTTGGGGGGAGTGTAGTGTAATGCAATTTTGCTTAGTTTATATTCTCTTAAGTAACGTGGACGTTCCTTTTTGATGGGGGGGACGAATGTAGCGTTCCATATGGGACTAGTGGCAACGGGATTTCTGTTGGGGAGTTGCCATGGTAATGGGTTGACTTGGGGTGTTTGTTCTAAGCTCGAGTGAGATACGCTTTTATTAAACGGAGAGCTACGGTCTTATCCAAAGAGATATTCTCAGTGTGAGTTCTTGAGAGAGCCCTAACACGGACGCTACACTTGTGCTAACTAGCCGTGAAGTTACCACTGTTAGCTAACCAACGTCTTTAGTACAGAAGGTGGACTGATTACGTATGTAACCTAACTGTTAAGCTATTCCGAAATCAGATTTTAGATACCACTAACCGTTTTTTCAAAAGCCTTTTTCTGGCTGTTTTTCTAATGGGCTCCATTAGACCATAGCCTATTTAACTTACATCCAAATGACAGTATTAAGCACTAAATCAGTTGTAAATCAAACTGATAGCACTGTTCCGATATCAGATCCTCTTTAAAACTAAACCACTAGTAATATTGCAGTTTCAGGGCTCAAAAATGAAGAGAAAAGGTCAGGACATCAGGACTTTTTTTCAAGAAAAGGCTTTTTGTAACAATATTTAGACTCTTGGCAACACATTGCTGTTGTCTGTTTTCACTATCTGAATTTGTATAAATTAATTCATATAGGCACTGGGTATCCTCTATTTTTGCACAAATGAGTGATGCATTGCAAAATAAATTGAGGTAAGAATATATGACACTTATTTGCAGTATGTATTGTCATACCAAACAAATACATCTCAAATGCTGCAATGTTTTACGAAAGCTCTGTGCTACAATTTCTGTGGTGTTACAGAATGTGTATAACTGCTTTTCAGCTCAGAAACAACAACTCAACATACTACCAGTATACTACAGAGTGTCTCCATGTCTTCAAAATGAGCTGTAGTTGTACAGAGCTTTGCTGGTGGTGAACATTGACTGAGACAGGTATCAATGGATTTCGGAAAAAGTGGTCATTGAATGCATTTTGCATTAAAGCAATACTAAAGTATCCTCACTTTAGTTCACATAGTTTAATGGTGAATGTGTCATGCGTTTTGAAGAAATGGATATGGTATTGAGACAAGAGTGAAAATGTTTGTAAAAAAAAAACTGTGAAGCAATCTTCTTGCTTCCTGTGTCTAAAACCTTTGGGTATTTTAGTTTTGCTAGTGGTTAGACTAAGACCGATTTATTGCTAAATTAATTTGTAGAGGAGCATTCAGTGTGGGACCTCTGGAGCAGTTGGGGCAATTTCTCCATTTTAATGGAAACATCTTTTGAAACCACCTTCATGCACCTTCAGTTTTATAACTGAAATACAACATGTAGCAATGTAACATCCATTCATATAAATCCTTGTGGTAGGTGCTCCCGTTTGGTCACTCAGGCTTGACGCCACTATTTGTAAATTTAATGGAAAATCACTGAGACCTCAGTACTACAGCTGGATATGAATGCAGCTGCCTTCAAGGTGGCCCCTATGTGTACCTTATACTGCCTCCAGTACCTTATTGCTTTTATAATACGGTTGCCAGCGACATTATAAATGATAAATAGTAATCTGCCTTTTAGCACAAAATAGTTGTAGCCACCAAACGTTGTGTATCGCATTTCAGTAGCTCAGAGAAAATAGTCCCCCTATGTGTGCCTATTGCTATGCAACAGACAAACAACATTGGGAACATCACATTGGTTAGCCTAGCACCACAAGTTTGTTGATGATTAGTTAGGAATGTCTTCACTTTTTTGCGAGTGGTAGCCTTAAATCATTTTTGTAATGTCGGCGATGCGGAGAACAAAGCACTCATAATTATATGACAGTGGTATTAGTAGTTGAGACATGGGTACAGTTGTGACACCCGAAATAACTTGCATGCGCAGCAATCCTGAGACGTGATTTTTAGTTTGCACTGCACATGAATACTAACGTCTTCTCTGATCCCAGGAAATTTGAGCACAGAACCCATCTCCCTTACGGAGATATTGGCGAAAGTTGCTTTACCTACTTCATTGCAAACGTCTAGTTTTGCAAACGTGTCTAGTTTTTGTGCAGTCGTGAATAAAGTCTCATACATACCAGATCATTTTTGTAGAAAATGATTAAGGTGGATGCATGATAAGAAGAGAGAAATGCACAATTTCACAACATTGCTTCAATTTATTGAATTTCTTATTAATACATTCACATTTAGTCATTTAGGTATTTTAGCAGACGGTTTTATTCAAAGCGATTTAAAACTACAATTCTTACGAAGGTGAGGGTGGTCGAACCAGTGATCTGCTGCATGCAAGCCAGAGCTCTACCCGCTGCACCAAAGTCACATATTCGACACAGGAAAAGATATCACCACTTAGACAGCCTATACACAGACAGAGACAAAAACACAGCTCTTACTCATTCTCGTGGTTGAAAAAAAACAAAACAGAGTCGGTAACAAAGCAGACAAACAGCTACACGTTCAAGCAATGTAATTTATTTCTTTAAAGAAATAGAAATAGAAAATGCACACGCACAAAAACACACTAAGGGCCTGATTTACTAACATTGCGACCGCAGCTTAATCTGCGGTCGCACATTAACGCACAGTGTTTTTGCGCACTTTCCGTAAACCAAATCCGTGCTGGGCATTCTGTGCTTACTCCGCCCTTTAGGGCCTGATTTAGTAACATTGCGACCGCAGCTTAATCTGCACCTTTGCCAGGCGCACATTAACGCACAGTGTTTTTCTGCATTTTCCGTGGTATTTATCAAACCAGATCCGCGCTTGGCAATCATTATTTAGCGCACCGTTAAAAGACGGGAGAAATCGCCTGCAAGTTACTCCCACCATGGAGATTCACCGTTAAAAGACGTGAGAAATCGCCTGCAAGTTACTCCCACCATGGAGATTCGAGGAAGAAAAAACTAAGGTTCAGCAAATAGGCAATAGGGTCCGACTGCGTCCTGCGTCCTCCTGCCAAGACACGCCCCGTGTACAAAGACGCGCCCCTCGTGTATAATACACGCCTATATACAACGACTGACCAATCTCAGCCAATCTCAGCGTGATAACGTAATACGTAGGATTGTAATTTTCCAACGTAGCACAGAGACGGGTAAAAAATAACGAAATATTTGTCCTTGTACTGTTGAGTACGGTGTCACAATGACAATGGGATTTCCACTGAAGTTTCCCCCGTCCTTCCTTAGTTTGATGTTGGAGTTTATTTGTAAGCAACTTTATTGGAGCTCCAGCAGTTGTCTTGTTGAGCAACAACATTGTTAACTCTTCTGTTACGAAGCTGTTCCGTTTTTGTCAAAACCTACAAAACGTAGTGATCTTTGCCATACAGCTACACAGCCTGCCACACCATAGGTACACAAAATAGGGTTTCAATATTTCAGTTAACTTCTGTAAGTCCAGATATTGCCTGGTGTTTGTAGGCTACGGGAGGGAGTCAATTTACAGTAACAGTGGAGTTAAAAAGTTAGTGTAACATTTTGCTCATGGGCAGTGTCATTTAAATTCTGGCTCTTAATATTCACAAAAATATTCATTGGAATTTACTCTGAAAATGTCAGGCTGACCAAAGAGTAATGAAGATAAACCGAATTTGCATTTACTGATAACTGTGATGTCAAATGCAAAATATGCTTGGCTTTACAGAGGTACAAAGTAAAGTTACTTAAAGGATACAAGCCTTAGAATTGTACATTTTCGTCCCTATTCCACTTGTATTGTTTACAGACAATACTTATGCATACGATAGGGAATTCTTAGTAAGGGAAACATGACTCAGGCCATAAGGGTAGGCTACATTTTTTTATTATAGAGAAAGGGAAGGTCATTACACAAAGTATTTCAAGTAAATAAAAAGGTAAATACAAAATATGTGCAATAACATTAAGGGATAAAATTATTATTAAAAATTAACACAAAAAAAAAGTACAAAATTAAGGGGACGGAGAAGAGGGCCCCCAGAATTGGGACCCAGAGGCAGAGCAGATGTGTGTGTGTGTGTGTGTGTGTGTGTGGGGGGGGGGGGGGGCGCAGCCAAACCAGCCCTTCTACAATATTTCGGCAGAGACACTTTTTACTCATAATTTTTTTTAAACCTCTTTTTATTGAGAAATATAGATTATAAACAGATTCACACACACACACACACACACAGCAGCACATGCATCTATGTGCAGTTACAGGAACAAAAACACCCTGTTTGTTTAAAGTGACATTACACTATATGTTCACGTCAGCTTTACTAATACAGGTAAGAGGTAAACATTTGGACAGTGTTAATATGCTTGACCATACTTCACAGGAAGTGTTGAATGAATCCTCTGGCCAGTGTTGCAATCTCCAGATGGCAGTGCATCACGTTACAGAACACATTTAAACATCACACATGCTAAATTGTACTGCTCATGCGGTAATGCATTTGTATTGATGTGACATGAAGGGGGTAAATGTCCGGTATTTAGCAGATGTTTTTATCCAAAGCGACTAGCAAAGGTTTTCTGCAATGGGTGGGCATCCTAAACAATCCCTCCAGGGATCTTGTGTGTGTGTGTGTGTGCGTACGAGGGTTTGGTGTGATGGATGAATTTTGCTGCAGGACTTTTCAAAAATTGTGGTTTAATTTATATTTTTTATTGAAATAAAATGTATTGCAAATAATAGACATTTTGTGGCAATACTGCGGTAAATAATAAAACAAAACAAATGGCAACCCACAATTGCAATTCAGGGAAAACCCTACAGTCTGCATGAATTTGTGAACACGTAAGTTTGCAAAATCCTGGAGAGGCTGCTTAAAAAAACTAAGTGTATTCAACACCCTTTCAACAAGCCTTGGAAATGGCATCTGAAGCATGGCTTAAGTGTAACCTACAGCCAAGCACATACTGCACAAAATGAGTACGTCTCTCACATGGGCCATCTGGTGCTGGTGTTGGTGTGTGTTGTGCCTGGGCTGCAATATGTGTGGGCCCAGCATGTTCAAAGTGTGCAGGCTACACACACACACTGACACACAGATACACACACGCACACAAACACACACACACACACACACAAATGCACACACACACAAATACACACAACCTGATCAATTCTGATATGATTATTTTTGGTCATTTACATCCCACTCCCCCCCATCATTCAGGTGGCAATCCCAGCTACAATAGCCGGGAAAGTCGTCGGTAGCATAAAAGCCCTGGAGGACTCCCCGCTGGCCGTTCCCCCTGTAGCCAGGCCTGCTGTTTTTGTAATGTTGGCAGCATTGTAGATTGAGGCACTTAGAAATGGCCAATGCCGTTCTGTACCTCTCCCGGTGGCTTGGAGTAAATCTGCTCCATTTCACCACACCTAAAATCCAATGAGCAGTGTCAGTTTAGATGCCTACACACATTTCTCTACAACCACACTTTTTGGGCATTTTTATGGCATATCAACATCTGATGCAACAGCTCTGTAAATGCAGTATTATTAAATAACTTACTGTCTAGCCAGTTATAATGGGCCTCCTCATAAAACTGTGGCTGACAGACAACAGCGTTCATTTTTTGGCAGGTCATAGCCAGCCGCAGGATGGCGGAATAACCATCTTCTAAAACCACCATGAGAAAAATCTCCCTCATCACTTCCTCCGGCAACTGTGGAAACAAACAGGTGGCAGTTTGTCAAAGGGTGAAGAGCTGGTGGGGGAATGCAAACAGGCTTTGCAAAGTTCTGCACTAGGGTTTTGGAATTCAATATCATAGGCACTGAAAGCAGTGAAACAGGAGCTTAGCAGTGTATGTATGATCAGGGCCTTTCAGTCATGTTCTGCCATGTTTGTAAAGAACAGCATATCCAAAAAGCTTTCAAATATGGTACAGTCTATGGCAGTTATTGTGACATACCTCCAAAATTCCAACCTCCTGGTCGTCAGGCCAGCGTTTTTTGAGAGGTGTAGGTGCCTATCACACACACACACAAAGTGCAGTAAATTAATATGCTGGTACACAAATTTACACTCGCTCAGACACATTCACTCAACACACACAGCATAAAACATTAACATACTGATACAGACATGTACAACACACACGTCCTACACTTGTCGGAGAGCCTTCCCAGATGAGTTACAGCTGTAATAGCTGCAAAAGATGTGTATATAAAGTAATAGTACAGCAATAGGTGTATATAAGAAACATAACTTCTTACTTTGGTCAAAACCTTCCGCTTCCGTGTTACCCGGAACACCGGTGCCAGGAGTCCATTCACCATCTGGTGTCCTTCTTGGGTGAAATGACTGAATCTTTTGCCACATCTGCAGTAGAAAGAAAGGGAAAGAAAGACAAAGAAAAAAAAAAACACACACACACACCACACACACACACTGGGTTGCCAAGCCAACATGAAAAATGTATTTATTTTGCATCTGTAGGTTAAGATCTATACCCTTCAATCCCGTAGTTGTCCAAAAGGAGCTTGCACCACCACCTCCTGAGATGAGGCATATCCAACTGAAGAGGAACATTAAAATGAAGTTTACCACATAACCATTATGATTCTGCTTCTAAATACTGACGCTAGCACACAGATAGTACTTACAACGTTGAAATCGAAGTGCGCGTCCATGGTAATGTACCAGGAGTACTGTAGAACATAGAATGTAATAATGTTGTGTTGTGATCATAGGCAGGGTGTGATTTTACCAGCAATTGGCATGCTTTGGCAGTTAAGACTAGTTTATAGTCATCTTAGAAAAAAATGTGGCCATTATAACATTAGAAAAAAAAATGCCGCGTGTTAAAAAAGGTATGATAAAGCAAATTAATGGAGCATGGTAACTCACCATGACCATAAAGACTCCACAGTCGATGCCATATAGTTGTTGTGGAACACCCTGTGCCATAAAACAGGTTGTAAGATGAACAGTCATAGCCCTACACACATTTTCCTGATGTGCTTGTTATCTCAGCAATTATTACCTCAATGTCCAAGCCAGTCTCCTCGGTCCAGGTGCCAGGCATCAATTGTTGCGCAACAACCCTAATACAAATTTGATGACAAGCATTGTACAGTTGTCAGGTTAGACAGCAAAGTGAGAAAGATGCACAACATAAAAGGAAACTAGGCAAATCAGGGGAACGTGATTGCCTAGTAACAACTTTAACTTTGGCAAGTCAGGGGAACGTGACCACCTTCCAAAATGAGCTGTGGGAAACTAGGCAAGTCAGGGGAACGTGACTGCATACAGTGGTAGCTGCTTTAACATAGGCAAGTCAAGAGAACGTGACTGCCATAGTAGTTGAATTAATGTAAGCAGGTCAGGGATACATGACCACCTTACAAAATGAATTGAAATAAACTAGGCAAATCAGGGGAACGTGATTGCCTAGTAACGACTTTAACTTTGGCAAGTCAGGGGAACGTGACCATCTTCCAAAATGAGCTGTGGGAAACTAGGCAAGTCAGGGGAACGTGACTGCATACAGTGGTAGCTGCTTTAACATTGGCATGTCAAGAGAACGTGACTGCCATAGTAGCTGAATTAATGTAAGCAGGTCAGCAATACATGACCACCTTACAAAATGAATTGAAATAAACTAGGCAAGTCAGGGGAACGTGACTGCCCAAAGGACACATCCTATTGTAACCTGAGAATGTTCCTATATGCCTTGTGACCAAAGCCTTCTTCCCGCAGTGCATAATTTGAATCGAGGAAAATCAGCCTCTTTTGGCGAGGCTTCATTACCTAAGAAATCAGAGGCTTATTATGGAGTTGTTTTAATGCATTACATATTTCAAATACAGTAACAATTGAAGAAATTGCTAATCCCTCCCCTCAGTAACAGCTGCATAGTGTTGATAAAGTCTGAATGCAACAACTACTTACACTAAGCAGAAAATGCCCTGGTGTCCACAGTGGGACAATCACTGCATCCATGGTGGTGATGTCAACCTTAAAGTCGGAGATAGAGTTGTCATTTTGAAATCGAAAGTAACAGCGTAAACTTTGATCTATGTCTGTGGGTTCTTACTGGAAAGCTGCGCAGACAATCTGAATTTGGCGATTGGAGCCATGTTGGGGGGATGTGGAGGTCAAGAAGAAATACATCTTTTCCCTACAGACAGAGAAGCCGTGGTACTTCCTTACTGTTACACTACACACAAAATAGCCAAGTTACACAAAGTATACACAAAGAGAAAGAACGGTACATACTTGATGTTCGGCCATCTCCTTGACCAAGCGCAAACAAGCGTTTCCCACCTAGAATAGACAAGTTAATCACCATAGAAAGCTTTCATTTTCATTTACAAGTACAATGACACTCGGCGGGCCAGAGATGTTGTACCTTTAAAAAAGAAATACTTACAGCAGGGTTCCCACTCTTTTTCAAAAACCATTTTCCAGGACATTTCCAGGACTGGAAAACAAATCTCTAAATGTCCAGGTTTTCCAGGACGCGTGGGAACCCTGCTTACAGGCAACTAGTCAGTCTGTAACTTTTACACCAATACGTCACTCACCATAGAGTCCAATGACTTGTTTTTGCCAAGCGTTAAAACATTTTCCCGTACTAAACAGGTTGGCCCGTCTTTAACTAGCAGCTCGTTGCTGGGACGACGCTCATCCAGGACGTAGTTCATCTAAAATTGACACAAAGCAGAGTAGAAACAATGCTTTCACTGCGTTTTCTGTGAAACAAACTGAACATTCAGCAAACTATACATCCTTGTACCAATTCCTCTTGGACAGAATGATGTCCTCCTTGTGTCCAGTCTCGTCTGCAGGGCCTGATAGTTGTCAAATTGGTCTCGGCAGCACAGTGTGGCCCACAAGCTGTGACAAGAGACATGAACACTTGTCAAAGATCACACACAATTATGTAATACATGTTCTGCGATTATGAGACTGGGGATTTACCAGGAAGAGCAGGCGCTGGAGCGGGCGCTGGAGGCGGTGATGCAGGCGCTGGAGCAGGCCATGCAGGTGGCGATGCGGATGCGGACATATCTTTACCAGCTGGGGGCAAAAACACACACATTACACCATGCAGTTGAATAAGCAGGTCGGAAAGATTTCACAGGTCACTTTAGATAAAACCATCAACTAAGTGTAATGTAGTATGATCAACATAAACACCCAGAATAGCTTTCCCAGTCGCATCCACTGCTACTGTTCCGTGGGAAAGCTTGGTAAAATTCAGCAGGGCCTTCTGGTTTAGCTGTTCGTTTCTGTGATGCAAGATGTTGCGCATCATAAAGACGTGGCTTGTTGGCGAGAGCATATTCATGAAATAGTTGTTCTTTTTCATGTCCGCAAACAGCTGCTCTGCCACCTGCGAATTGACCCAGCCACACAGCTCAGGCACCAGCTTGATGAGGCGCAGGGCGTCCCGGTCATCCTTGGTGTTCTGCTGGTGGAACGTGTCGTATAACGCGTAGTGCTCTGCGCAACCAGTGGCCGGATGACCACCAGCATCAGCGGGGACCTTCTGCTGGTTCAACCAAGGGAAATGGACCTTTAGCTCCCCTTTCTTGGCAGCGCAGATATTATCAGGAGTCGCTGCGGCTACTCTCCCTTCGTTTGGTTGGAATGGAAGGTCTCCAGGTTCCCTTAGGTTTGTGTGTGCCACAAGCCCCCTGGCAAAATCGTACATTGCAACATTGGGGAAGTGCCTGAAGGAAAGGAGCATGTCCGCATCAGTGTTGTTTTCGTCAGGCAAGACGAAAACGAAAATGACGTCGTCAGACCCCTTTTTTCCGTGACGAAAATGAGACTAAGACGAACGTCACCAAAGCCATATAAAGACTAAAATGTGACGAAAAATTTAGACATTTTCGTCAGACGAGAACTAGACGAGACTCAATTGTTAGTGAGTGGACGAACAAAGTTTCAAAACATGCTTTTTTTCCGCCAACTATAATATGCGTGCAATGTCAATCAAGAGCTCAGACATCAGAAATGGAGCCAGCTGCTTGTCCTAACAGTCAGGCCCCCATCACACACTAAAAGCCTCGCTCACGCGCAGCTGCCGTACGGCTGTACGCACTGTGCGTACCTTCTGCTACGTGAGAAGAAGAAAGAGAGAGAGAGTCTGCAATCATGCGCTGAGCCTGACCAGTGCACAAAGCACAAACAAACGAATAGTGATTTAAGTACAAACAAACGCTTACAAAAGTTATCTGACACACGCTGTTCCCAGCACGACGCATGCATTGCCACTGTAATTCAATACTATGAACGCATATTACAATAGGTAAACTGCAGACAGAGGGGCGCGCAAAAAAAATGCGGTACTACGATCTCCCTGTCCAAATGAATGGAGTCATTTGACTTTATGATCAGCATATTCAGGGTTTGCTTCAGTATCTTACACCCCTCCTCCTTATCCGACAATGTATGGCAGCAAATAAAATCGGTGTACGGACAACTAATGGCCGTTGAGTATGCAGAGCTGGAGCTGTGGAAACAGCTAAATGAGTTACAGCCAAATCGCAGTGAGCATTCATTGAGTCTTGTTGACAATGCCCGTTTAAACAACGTCAGCTGAGCGGTCATTAAGTACAATCTTAAGACATATCTACGAAGTACGATGACTGACAAAAGACTGACCGGACTTGCTCTCATGAATATTCACACAGATTTGGAAATCGACAGTGAAAAAGTAAAAAAACAATATGCAGAAGGAGAATTCACTTAAATTGTAAGGGCAATACGTTTAGGGTGGCTTTACACGACAACGCTCCCGGGTGAAAACGACAAAATATTTTATCAGATGTGCCTTTCGTTTAGACGGCGACAGCGTTTTTGGGGCTTGAAAACGCAAAGAAATGAACCCACCCTCCAGAGTGGAAATCTTAAAAACGCTCCACCGTCACGTTCCCGTCTAAAGGGTTGAAAACGCAAAAGTGTGCTCTGAGCTGCTCACGCTGGCTATCCTTGCCTACGCGTTGACGTCATACCCATGTGCAGTACATCCAAACACCAACAAACGTCAGATTCAACATTATTTTAATGGCCACACATACAGGAAATTAACATGTCGGATTGCTGCCATGCTTTGGTTTTCCGAATTTCGATTTCGCGCTAAGGAGAGAAGTAGAAGGACGTTTCAACGCATGCGCGCGCTCTTGGTGTTGTTGTATGACAGTGCTTCACAGTACCACCTAGCCACCTGGCATGCATACTACATCAAGTTTCACACATTTTTGCGTCCCCGTGTGCATGCAGATTTCCACCCAAAGTCGCTCGTCTAAACGCGAAATAAAAAGTGGGAACGCAACGCCACTTTTGCGGTTTGTGTTCAGATCGTTGTCGTGTAAAGCTAGGCTGTAACCCATTATCTGCGCGTGAGTGTTAATGTGCACGGTTTTTTTTTGTGGAGGGGGGCATTACGGAGCAAATCTCCCGACTATTGCGCCCGTCATGGTTAAAAATAGCTTGCAATGCCAACACGAACAGTGGGAGAAGGGAAGGGGTAACATAAAGTTCTTAGAATTTTAATACAACAATTTTGCCAGCGAATACAAAGTTCTAATACTTTGCCGGCGAATACAAAGGTTATAAAGTTCTAATATTTCGAGAGCGATTTTAAAGTTGAAACCGACTTAGTTGACCACACGCAAGTTAACGCAGTTAAACGAAAGCTAAAATAATGTGCTGATTCATTGCCGTTGCATCACCTCAAGCTAAGGTGCAGAGAACATCTAGGGAGGAAGAAACAACAGCCACAACAGCAGCTACAGCTACACCAAGGGCATGTTGCAGTAGGTGGCTCATTGTATTTTGTGTAACACATGTATTCAAAACATCAAGCCTTTCGCCCACTACACTTTCATGCTCCGGTAAGTTTTTTTCCTTTGCTCTCGCACGCCCCCTTCAGTGAAGCAGAGGTAATGTTTGCCTTCCCTTAGTTTTTTTCAATGCGGTTTTTTGTCAGATCAGTAAGACTATAGTATGATAAGCTTTTGAATATCCATGCTGTAGTGTTAGTTGGACAATATTTATCTATCATATAGCAGGGTGTCTACAGGTATAAACAAATTAAATTTAAGACTTTAAGACTTTTTAATACCACTTCTTAATGAAATTTAAGACCAAACTTACGATGGAAAAACAAATCAAAAGGGAAAATATACAGTAATCTTTCCAAGTAAACACACTGATGTCTGATAATAACCGGTTGAGTTTAAGAACATCGGCTAAATGTGTGTAATGCGAAAAGAGAACACAAAAATGTCATTAGTCCTCAATTATATTTATTATTTTCAGAGCATTTAGGTCCCATAAACAAATGCTTATAAAATCAAGTAAATAAATAAAAAATACTGTTCCTTTCGAACAAAATAATAAATACAATAACTACATAAATAAATTGCAATTTAGACATCCTTTGATTCAACCAAAATCAAAAGATAATAATAATAATAATAATAAACAAAACACTGACCTGGCACTTGAGAAAGCCTTACCCATTTATAACAATGTGCATGTGCACAAATGAACATAAAAACTTGGAACAGTGAAAAAGAAGGTAAGGCAGAGGTAATGCCTAATTTGATATTATGGCATATGCCTCAGTTCTGCCGATTTATCTTCCAGCTCTTTCTCAACCTCTTTGAGTTCTGTGAGCTTTTCCTTGTGTCTTCTTCTGAGGATGTTTGATTTGGTTATTAGCTGGGCCATGAGTGTGCCTGATTTTCCTTCAGCTTGTTCTGCTAGCTTGTCAGCATCTTTTTCCAGGCTGTTTGCTACCTCAATTAGTGTCTTCTTCTTTGTTTTGAGCTGCTCTAGGTGGTCTTCTGCACCTTTTCTCTTTTCTCTTTGAGCATTGCTCGCATGCTTCCTCTTTTCCTGGTCCAGGTGTATCCGGTACTGAGACCTAGCTGAAGCTGCAGATGCCAAAAGCTCCTTAGACAGAGGTACTTTGAGAACCCCCCCACAGACAGAGACATAGTCACAGATCATCCTCTGAGCAACCACTGTGTCCTCCTTCATGTTGTCTGCCTCTACCTCCTTGTTTACAGAAAAGCCCCTCTCAACCGTTGCTTGGCCATGGGAGAGAAGCAGAAGTTTCCTGCAGAATGCCCAGAGTTCAGGGTAGGATTTATGGAGGAGTCCATGCAAGAAAACGTCCAGTCTTGTATGCATGGGTTGGAAAGAGGAGAATGACTCATGTTTTGCCTCCAGAGACATGAAATTTCCAAATTGTTGGACAATCACATCACCTGTTGCAAAACAGATTAACAAGAAATTATATATATATTTTAAATCAATGCAATGAAAAAGTTTAGACAGACAAACCACAAAAAAATGTACATTCTGACTTCTAAATCTTAAGTACCAGCAGAGGCGCCTCCTGACAGCTGGTTATCATGCAGAAACCTCTGAACAACTCCTTTCATTCTTTCATAGCACAAGTCGGGGTCTGAGAACATGTTCGTTGGGTCCAAACATGCCATCTGCCTCACAATGGTGTACTTCAGTGGGCTCTTGTCTTGCATTTTCTTGACAATATTGGTCAAACAGTCCATGCAGTCCTTTCTAAATGCCAACAAACTGAGCTCACCTACGCTGCTCTTGGGGCTACTCTGGAGTTCCTAAC
Organism: Sprattus sprattus; assembly: GCF_963457725.1. NCBI lineage: Eukaryota > Metazoa > Chordata > Actinopteri > Clupeiformes > Clupeidae > Sprattus > Sprattus sprattus. The sequence goes on from NC_137921.1 coordinate 23,861,328, forward strand.
AGGAAGAGGGGAGGAGGGCCTGTGAGACTGACTAAAAGTTTTATGCAAAAATAAAGTTTTGATTTCCTGTACCTTAACCATTGTTTGATATTTGACACCTTTGCCTTTACCTTTAGGACCAATTCTGCTCCTAATCCAATGTCCACAGCCTTTAGGCCAGCCCTTGCTTCCTTGGCAGTTGTGTCCAGTTTGACCATTTGCAGTGCTGTGATGTCATTAAGGATCTCTGCCTTGATGAACCTCTTCAGTAGGCTCTGAGAACAAATACAGTACAAATAACAATATAAATAAAAAAAAGTGTTTGAGGGTTGAGTTAAAATTTTCATTTCATACACTTTCTCCATGCATGTTATACATTACCTTCATGAGAACAGCCAGATCTTTACCGATGAATGGAATCACCGGCTCATCTGTCTGATACTTAGTCAGAAATGTGGTGAAGGTCCTAGAGACAGCCATAAAGAAGTGCAGCTTGGCCATTATGAGAGGGTCATTCCGTGCCTCTGCAAGAGTGTCATAGGAGGATGTTCTAGGGTTTGGAAGCTTTTTCTGTGTCACTGCATCCACATACTTCACCATCATTGGCCATATGGTGATAGCCCTGTCGACAACGGGTAGGTTTTCGATCCAGCGATGCCCACAGAATGGTAGGGGAAACACAGATGACTTGGTCAAAGAGCAGAAATCTTCTCTTCTAGCAGGGGTATTGTGCAAGAGTGTATGCAATGCCCTGAGCACTTTCTCCAGCTGCCAGACAGTGAAGCCACATTTAAAGGCATTGTGGAGTGTGTGAAGCCCACAGCTCCCCACCACAATCAGCTGGGCACCTCCAAATGTATCTGCATGCTCCTGTTGGAGCATTGAGAAAAACTTCCAATTGACATTTGGTCCATCCATTGAGATAGAAACCAAATGTCTCAGGTCAAGCTGCTGCACACACTCCTGGAAATTGAAAAAAGACATTACAGACATTAGCCATACAACAGTTAACACATTAATTTCTGACACACCACTACTTCAGATTAATGTCAGACTGGATAAGATAAGATTTAAAAAAATAATGAATACTATTTCACAAAATAAGCAGTCAGCCATCCCTATAGCCATATTGTATATATTATTTAAAGTTATTGGCATGTTAAAACCAGACTATCTTTCTAAAACTAAAGCTGGCTGTTTTTTTATTTCTTTAAATTCATTTTATTTAAATTTGTCTAATTAATGTATATTATCATATCCATAGTTGTTAATAACTTGACAATCAGTAAAGCTTAGACTAACTATATAATAACATACCAAAGGTTAGTTAATAATTAAATGTATGGCATACTTACTTTGAAATGCTGAAGTAGGTCCTGGGCAGTTGCGTGGCCCATGAACTGTGATCCGTAGAACCTAGACTGGACATGGTCATTTAACCAATAACGCACATGCAAGTCCATTTGTTTGGTTTTGGTTGTCTGGTTCAGTGTCTCATCGAACATGACAACAAACGCACCGCATTTTTGAACTTCATTGACGAGCTCTTTTTTTTATATACGGCGCCAATCCAAATTTGGCAACGTATCTGGTCTTGTCTTTCCCGCATGTAAAAGACTGTACAAGGGCAGAATCTGGGAACATCGCTTTAAACAAGTCATCAATTCCGTCATTGGACCTGCAGGAATGGTGGCTTGTCACGGTCCTCATCACCCAAATCACCTCTGCTCGCAGTGTCGGCGTAGAGCCACAAATTGCGCGGTCAGATGGCATGCTTGTAACAGGCTGTGGATTTCCTATTGCAGCACTAGCGTTGTCAATTACATCATTGCTAGCGGTGGAGCAGAAGCTAGTAATTGTAGGCTGCAGGCGTGCTTTTGAGTAAGCTTTGTGTTTCTGGCTCTGGACATGGGATTCCACCGCTCTGATCCCCATTGTCCCAAGTTTGAAGTTTTTTTTTACACACAGTGCACCGAGCTTCATAGGCGCTACCAGGCACCGACCTTAACCAGTCATACTCGTCCTTCTCGAGCCATTTATCATTACATTTACACTTACCCATGTTTCAGAGTCGAGTGGCTATATCGTAGTGAGGGGGTCTAAATCGCGCCAAAATCTATACACGAACAGGCTGGAGCCCTGGCTAGATGATAAACCAATAAACAGGAGCCCTGGCAGGTGGCGTAATCGGGGGGTGGGGTTAATATCCCCTCAAATCTAGGCTACGAGAATCAGCACTAACAAATGCAAGAAGTTCCGATCATTTGAACGACAGCAAGAAAATAACATTTACAATTAAAGTGTACAATGGAAACATAGGACATTGTTCGTGTGTTACTACTCAAAGCATTCCAGGGATTGAGGTACAGTGGCAAGTTAGCGATCAAAGCAACAGGTAGACCACCTACCAAAATGAGAGCAACAGTAACGTTAGCTACCAATGGAGTTGAATGAATGATGTGCTAACGTTCACATATTAGAACGTAACGTAAATGTAAAACGTTTTTTTTTTTTTTTGCTGTCTCACACTGTGATAAATATGTTTAAGTGACCTCCGGATAAATATGTTTAAGTGACCTCCGGATAAATATGTTTAAGTAACCTCCGTTTAATTTCCATAAACTGTTAGTTCGTTGTAAGGTTAGGTAAATTTAATACATTGCTAGCAGGCGGAAATAGCACTGACAGGACTAGAAAGCTAGTTAGCAGGCTAGCCAGCTATTAGGCTATCTAATCACTTGTATGTAGACGCTTTAGCTGCGCAGTAGTCTACGCTCTGACCTAACCAAAGACAACGCAGCGCAGAGGCTACCGGACATTTTTTTTTGACCTGGCAGAACAGATTGCCCGCATTTTTGCACTGACATGGCACATAAATATTTAAGACCAATGCAATCTGAATTTAAGACAATTTAATACTTTTTAAGGCCTTATTTTGATGAAAATTCATTTACGACTTTTTAAGACTTTTTAATACCCCGCGGCCACCCTGATATAGGTGTCATTTCAAAGCTTAATTTAGATTTTTTTTAGTAGACCTAATGCAGCGCTTCTTATGAGGTTAAATGAATTCATCTGAAGTACATTTTTAATAGCCAACTCTTGAATGTGCTTTAAAAAATTGTGGTCATGCAAAAGTTAATTAAATAATGAATGTATAGTTAAGGAGGGCCTTTAAGGATGCCTGGGTATAGCATACAGCGTGTGTTGCGGCAGTCACCAGCCAATTGGGCAATATTGGTTGATTTCTTTTAATCCATTCTGAGAGTGATTAACATAATATTAAAATCATAGGCAAAGATTGTTTAGATCAAACAATGTCAGAGTAGGTCTGAAATGGCAGGTTTAATTTTGGCCGGTAAAAAATATGATTGGCTGGTAAAAAATTTCATCTACCAGCCAAAAAGTTAATTTCCAGCCCTGCTTGTACGGGCAGTACGGGGACAGGGAGCCGAGTCGAACGACGGTCACGGAGACGAAGCCACGACCACAACTTCATGCTGCGGCTTCAAACTCACAGGAAAAAAATACCACAAACCTCAAAAGGCACCTGAAGGCCAGTGTGTTTCATTATGATAAATGTATTGGCCTATTAAATAAATACACGCATCTTATGTATATTTGATTTTTGACTAAAACCTTTTGAGTTTTCGTCGGACTAAAACTAGACTAAAACCTTTGGAGTTTTCGTCGGACTAAAACAAGACTAAAACCTTTTGAGTTTTCGTCAGACTAAAACTAGACTAAAACTTTCAAAGATAGAAATGACTAAAATGGGACTAAAACTAAGAAGCATTTCGTCAAAAAGACTAAGACTAAAACTAAATCTAAAATGCCTGCCAAAAACAACACTGGTCCGCATAGTCCCGTGGACTTTCGGCTCGGAGGTTGAATTTAACTGCGTTCACAATTCCACAGGGGCACATGATGACCGCCCAACCACCTGGCAAATACGTTACAGAAAAGGTCAGTGTTATAGCAGTGGAATCGCATAATAATGTACAACTACACACATTATAAATAACCCTTTTTCTCTAAAAGTAAGTGCAACTTACCAGATGCTCCCCAAACCTTTTCAAATACTTTATCATATGTGCTCCGTGTCTTCATCTCCCTCAGGCGGAGCAGGAGGTCCATTTTTGATCCGGTCGCATCCAAGCCACAGCCCTTCACCAAATTCCGCAAGTCAGCAGCCTGAAAAAGGCCAGTAATTGACATGAGGAAGAGTTTCCGCTGCCCTCTTCTCCATTCTGATATGTGTGGACAAGTAACTTCATCAAGTTAAATTGATAGATATCCAAAACATACAAGGTATACATGTGGATATAGTGTACTGTAGATCTTAAGATCACATGAACCGAGGAATCACCTTCAATTTCATCAATTGGTCCACCAAGTGATCCTCTGCCAAATCTAGGGTTGCTTGGTCGGTAGGCTTTGTCGGCTTCACTTTTGCGTACTCTGTGTTCAGCACAACATCACTGGCCCTTGTTCGTGGACCAATCCATGGGGCCCAGTTCAAATATGATGGCTTTACACCGCATGGATTGTTACTGTTGCCTAATTGAGGACATTAAAGTGAATGCATGCCTTTACTCAATAACTGACAGATTAACGTTCAACAGTTGGAAATAAATGGAATTGCACACTCCTGGCTTACTTTTCAAAAAGCCACGGCAGACAATTTCCTCACTGACTGAACTCCAGAAATCTTTTATGTTGACACGTCCATTAAAATCGGGTGGTGGATCTTTGACGTCACTCACTGGAACACATCACTTTCTCATAAAAAGAACAGAATTTGGAATTTACATTGCGTGAAGTAGAAAACCAACACATACCTGCCATTTTGAAAACACCCTTCTTGTGTAAGTCCATCACAACGACAGCTGGGTGGTCACCACAATTTACACATGAAAAGTTGTGGTCGTGGGATGACAGGGCTTCAAAGTGTAAATAGCCGTGTAAAATGGAGTCGTGGCTGGCATACTTGGTTTGGTGGGTTGCCTCCAAAATGTCCAGCTGCCTGCCAACCGCAGTGTGATTCTGAAAAAAACATCGTGGGACATGACATTTGGGGTCACACACAGGATTAAGATGTCCAGTGGGTGTATGTACCAGCCACTGTGATGGAGACAAATAGCAAAATCTAACAATCAGCCTGACAGACAAGGAAAAGGTTTGTGTGACAATCACAGTTATGACAATATTAACCAACATCTTGGAATACAATTAATGCCTAGATATACATTGTTGGTTTACCAACGACAAAACTCACTTGTAAAGACTGCCGCAGCAAGATGCAGAGATGGAGCGACAGAATTACGTGGTCGTTGAAGTTGTGGAGCCCCTCACTCCATTCCTGGTATCTGTACAGATTACCACAGACACCACACTCTTTGTGGAATGAAGCTACATCTGAAACATCAGAAAAGATTCCACACTAAAATAGCATGCAGTCACTGACAATGGACCATTAATATTTAAGACATTGTAATCAGTATCACACTTTGTATGCAGTACCTTCAATAGTGCCCGAAACCATCACAATTTTGGCCTTTTTGGTAACTAGTATGGGGTCTGACAGTATCACTTTGCAGTCGTGGCATGTGGTTTCCAATGGAATGAGATGCCTCGGGAAATCAGTCCCTGGTGAAATTAAATTTTTGGGTAAAACTGGTGGAATTTTTTTTTCTGTGAGCAGGTATTTCACCTGCCTGGGCAATGCCATTTCCTCTGTAGGACAGCTGTTGCCCTCTGGTGCAGGGCCAATGTCTGTGTGTAGGGCTGCGTCTTGGTCTGTGCTCCGAATTCTCTGGAAAAGGCGCGGATGAACTTGGTTTAAGTGCCACTTACCAATTGCCTTGTGCGGGCATGGCATCCTGGGTGTGGAACATGGGCAGTGCCACGTGTTTTTATGTGGGTCATGGCATACCAAGACTCTGCCCAACCTGGAGAAGTAATTTGTTCTTGGCTCATGGACGGACAGGTATATTTTGCGGTCACTGTCCATTTGCACAACTGTGCTCAGAGGGGATGAGGAACCACGAGCTACAGCTTGTCTCTCCAGACAGGTTCTCTTTGTGCTGGAGGAAAACCATTTTTTCCCCACCATGTCAATTAGCACATTTTCCTCCAGAACCGCGTTGTTGGACTGTGACACTGGGCAGTACGTCACAGATTTTAAATGGACGCACTGGAAACCTGCAATGCCACTTCTCGCTGCAAACTGCAACGCCCTTCTGCATTCCTCCAATTCACAGACCACACGATGCTCCACTCTCCATGTGCATCTTCGTACATGGACTGGGTTCGCTGGTCCAGTGAAGCTTCTCCTGACAACAAAAATTCCATTCAGGTGGTCCACACACACAGAGGCAAGATGCCTTTCCTGATTTATGTCAGGTGCCCTAGAGGAGTGCCGCCTTCTTATGTGAAGTTTGATGTTCTTTTTATTCAGAACTAAGTTGCAAAAGCAACAAGTGGTCCTCGGCACACGTTTTATTTTGGATGGAGGTGGAGGGTGCGTGGCTGGCATTGGGCTTGGGGTGCTGAGGCCTTGAGATGGAGGTGGCTGGAGTGTGGCTGGCATTGGGCTTGGTGTGCTGAGGCCTTGAGATGGAGGTGGCTGGAGTGTGAATGGCATTGGGCTTGGCGTGCTGAGGCCTTGAGATGGAGGTGGCGGGTGCGTGGCTGGCATTGGGCTTGGCGTGTTGTGGACTTGAGATGGAGATGGCGGGTGCGTGGCTGGCATTGGGCTTGGCGTGCTGAGGCCTTGAGATGGAGGTGGCGGGTGCGTGGCTGGCATTGGGCTTGGCGTGCTGAGGCCTTGAGATGGAGGTGGCGGGTGTGTGGCTGGCATTGGGCTCGGCGCGCTGAGGCCTTGAGCTGGAGGTGGTGTCCTCATGCCAGGGCAGGTCTGCATGTGTTTTATGCATGACATTTTGCTGCCAGTAATGGTTGCGCAGACACAGTGGTAGTGTGGAGACTTTGTGTTGGTACAGTTGTGTTGGCACCTATAGATTTTGTAGCCTTCCAAAAAGGAACAGAAAAGTAAATTAGAAAATATGAACTGTTAGTATTCCTTGTTCACTACATCACAAGCTAATTGATATGTTATGAGTTTGATAAAAGCATAAAGAACATAGAATATAAAACATTAGTGACATGCATTAAACTTTCAATTACCATTGTGAGATATGGCTGCTCTCTCATGCGTTTGGACATGTGCAACCATGGCTGGGTAATCGCCAACTTTTTTGCAAACTTGGCACCCGTAAGAATCTCCCAACCGCACTGGCTGCATCAGAGATCCATCTTTGCACACAGTTGGATGGCTCTGAAAAGACAAAAAGTAATTTCTGCTGCACAAACAATTCAACCAGATTTACAGTTTAAGTCAGCTCTTAGGCATCCAATGTGTAATTAACTAAACCAACCCTATAGATAAATGCAAGTGTATACAATGTAAGCGCAGGTGTGACATAGATGCTGTAACATGGCTCACACAAACAGACAGATCTTCCTCAGGCATCTTTGATCTAATTAAGTCCTTTGCAAGCAGTGTGCAGATCCTTTCCCGCTCCTACTAGTTAGCGGCTAACCACATAGCCATGGGATGACAACTTCAAATCGGTAACACGGCGAAATGATGATAATCAAATCAATACAAACCAGTGAGAGTATAATGCGACAAAACCAACACGGCATCAAACGCGGTACTTAACAATTAAATAAGTAACATGAAAAGCAACAACTGTTAATCTTAAGCAATATCAACATAAAGGAAAAGTTAGCAGAGACATCCCAAAAACGCAGCCAATTTGTGGTTGGATTGACGACACATTATTACGCTGTGAGTGTACATGAAAATTTTAAGTAGAACTACACCAAGAACAATGACAGTATACGATCTCTGACTGATAATGCAGTCCACTTACCAAATCAATCGAGGCAATCATCATTATGCTGTCTAAATCTCCGGACTAGCTTCGACAAGAGAAGAGATCGCAAATGTCAAATAGATTATGGCTCTGCACGAGGCTATGTGTGACGCCAGACGCCGTCGTGAATCAGACCAATCAGGGCCGACTAAATACACGCCCTCCTAACAATACACGCCTCCTAAAATACACGCCCCCGTCTTGCAGGACGCAGTCGGACCCTACTCCAAATAGGCCGTAAGGTGAACACGCTTTTCGTTTCAGCCCATTCCACTCACTGGCATCTACACAATCTTTAGCTTATAAAAAAGAACGAGTCGTGGTTAGTTACCAAAAAAAAGTTTGACGCTGATTTTCCAGTCGATTGTCTATATGGCTTTGTTTTATGCAGAACTAGAGACTGCAGAACGTAATAAGATTTTTGTCGGGAGCCGTGCCACGGTTCGACACGTGATCATGCTTCAACAATGAGAAGGCTGCATTGGTCAACAGAATGGAAAAATGGCAGCTCCCGTGTGGTTAGAAACAACGTTAACGATAGAGGAAAACACCCGAACATCCTCAAAAGTGGGCTAAATTAATTCTAATTAGTGCTGTATACATAGCCGCGTCCAAGAATAACAATGAGGCAAATATACGATAATGTTATTTTTATGTTAAGTCATTTACATCAAGTTTGACATACATGGGAATACACATTACTGACGATCTTACATGGACTGTGAACACCCAGCACACCGAAGAAATCAAGGCAAAGACTGTACTTCCTACATCAGCTGAGGAAGTTCAGAGCATCCGCACCCATCAGCTGTGTGTCCTGACAACATCACTTGGTATGGGAACTGTACAGCCTGTGACTGCAGCACCGAATCATCAGAGCATCTCTCCATATTCTGCAGGAGACCTACAAGAAAAGACTTACCTACCAGCGCCATAGGTATTGTTAAGGATTCCTAACATCCTGACCATGGACTTTTTAAAACACTGGGTTCAGGCAAACGTCTCTGCTGCTACAAGACCAGAACAGAGAGACTGAGGAGGAGCTTCTTTCCTCAAGCATTCCTTATCCTGAACACACACAACGACTATAAAACATCAATTACACCTTTTTTCACACCATGCTCTTTAAACTCCCTCTTGCTATTTATGAAAAATATTTCTTGATCTTTCTTTCTTCACACTCGCACAGAAAAAACAGTAGTATTTCTATGTATGTGTCAAGCAAACCTCCATGTATCAATAAAAGGCAGTAATTGTACTTATACCAATGACAATCTGTTTGTTCATTCATTCATTCATTCATTCATTCATTCATTCTTCCACAAATGAAAACAACACTAATGAACCATAAAAACACTCTTTATGAAACATGAAATCTGATATATAAAACTGTACAAAACTGAATAAGAGATAACAGATTAGGGACACTAAGTCCTCACTGTCAGTGTCAGGACAGTTATCTTTCAGTTCCTCAGATTCTTTTGTGTTGGCACAACTACAGCAACGACATAGGTCTGTGCAACACAATCCTGCAGAAAAACAGGAACATCTGTCTCTCACAGGCACCTTTGCAGCCACAGTGCATCACATGCAAAACACTGTCAGGGGCCGGATTTCTAGTCATCCAGGTGACGTGCAAGTTCCCATCCTCTATTTGCCAACCATATCCAGCAGGTGATGGAGCACTTATATTTTGTTTGAGACAGGACCTCATTATTGCAGCCTGGTAGTTTGCCCTTTTGCAGACAGTGCTGATGGAGGGCATCAGTGGTAGGGGGAATGGATAATTCTGGCAAGCCTGATGATGTCATACAGAAAGCCTTGTACCTAGCTTCATTTACATTATCAGCAGCTGGCTGATCATATAAGTGGCATACATACTGGCAAAGAAATGCAAATGTTGACTGCTCCAAGTTAAAGTTAGTACCTAAACTTTTAAAAGCCTTTAGGTACTCATCTTTCGCACATGCAACATAAAATGTCTTTCTTTTTCCTTTGCCATAAAAGGCACTTGTGGAGTCACACCCAGAGAATGTTTGAATTCCGATCAAGGCTGAACACACACTGGTTCCAAGAGCTGATGACACCTTGGTAATGTCAATGATACATGTCCTGTTGCCAGTACCTGTGAAAACATATAAAGTGCATGGCAAATCTGTCTGCACACTTACAGCAATGACTGCCAAATCTGTAGATGCCAGACAGTGGAGCGTGTTGAAACGAAAACAGGGTTCACCTTACAGCCAATATGAGGATGTGCATGTGTGTGAGTGTGAGTGTGCACACACTGGGCACCTTCACGAGGCTTCTCTCCAGTCTTCTCTTCCACACACACACACACACACACACACACACACACACACACAAACAGAGTTGAAGACCTTCTAAATGTGTTCCCACATAGTACGTTTTTGCATATGAAAATGCCAGTGAAAATGCCTTTACATAATGTAAACATATAAAAGGTCAGGCACATTTATGTGGACCTTCCCTACCATGTACTATCAGGTGACGTTTTAAAGACCCAGCTTGTTTAGAAGTTTTTCCACATTGGCATGAGTATCAACATGCATTTGAGAAGGGCAAACTTCAGACTTCAGAATTCAAGCATTTACGTGGCTTTTCTTCACTGTGCAACCGCTGATGGCATTTCAGACTTGATGTCCTAGTGCAGTGTTTCTCAACCACTGGGCCGTTGCACTTATCATCCTTATTACTTCTGTATTTTGTGCTGTGTCTTATTGATATAATGTATTTAACCCTTATTTAATGTTAATCACAATTACAAACGAGGGTCTGACAGGGCTTACAATTAGGTGTGAGTGCTCCAGATCAATGAGGAAAAGTCAACCCCCTTGCTGGATTTCTAAAGTTGGGATGATTATTGTATTTTTGTAAGTGTGTGTGTGTGTGTGGGAGAGAGAGAATCTGGGAGTGGAGCTGTAATGTTATAGGGGAATGAGTGTTTATTGTTGTGAATGAAATCTCACCTGTGAGTGTGTGTGTGCGTGTGTATGTGTCGATGTGGAGTGAAATGTTTGTGTAGCCTACTGTATGTGGGGTGTGTGTGTTTGTATGTGGAGTGTGTGTGTGGTTGTTGCCACCTTAAGTTTTTGCCCCTTTTCTTAAATCCATAGTGTCAAAGTTTTTCTGTATTTTACCCTGTAAGACTGAATTTCTTTCAAATAAACACAACAACGATCGCAACAATGAACAAACATTAATTAAAGAACAAAAGCGGTCAGAAAATGTCACGTCTGCGCTGAACTCTGCTCCGGCCACGCCCCCCTTTTCAACGGTAGTCACGTTAATTTGCTCATCTTCCCAATCGCATTAAAAACTAAAAATGTTAAGTCTTCTGTTGTGTTGATGGCTGGCAAACAACAATCTAAGAAGGGCACGTATTATTCACTGAGTTACCAAGCAGTCTAATTTATGGGGACTAATTAGCACTGCACTGAATTACATTACCATGAGTTATTGCTACACAATAACAATTACACAACTAATATTACTAGATACATATAATAGTGGACGTTACACTAGGCAACATGGATCTCATTCATATCTCATCCAGTCGAAATCTTAACAGGATTGAACCCATCTTTATTACAGCGTATCAACATAAGAACAGAACATAGCTAAATCTCCGCTTAGCATCATGCTAATCACTACTAATAGCACGAGCAGGTAGCCCAAAATTTGGTATTTAATACACGATCTATTACAGAAGCAACTTCATGAAAACCCTTTCTTTCATTAAGTATGCACATAATGCCTCACATACAGGTCGAACAATGATGATTTAAGCATTGGAAATGTATAAGGCACAGTATGGTCAACTACTTAGCGACAAACTGAACTCGACAGTATCTTAGCTGTGGGTGCTGCACGCAAGCAAACAGCGTTGCTAGGCAACATCACTATCAACAGAGTTTTTCATACAGTTAACGTGCAGAAAGGCATTATACGGCTGTTTTTATTTTTTTGACGCGGAATCACGGAATTACCAAAAACGTGACACGGAATTTGCTTTTTTTTGACGCGGAAAACTATTGGCCCTACAGTCCATGTAAGATCGTCAGTAATGTGTATTCCCATGTATGTCAAACTTGATCTAAATGACTTAACATAAAAATAACATTATCACAAATTTGCCTCATTGTTCTTCTTGGACGCGGCTATGTATACAGCACTAATTAGAATTAATTTAGCCCACTTTTGAGGATGTTCGAGTGTTTTCCTCTATCGTTAACGTTGTTTCTAACCGCACGGGAGCCGCCATTTTGCCATTCTGTTGTCAAAAAGCAGCCTTCTCATTGGTGTAGCATGATCATGTGTCGAACCGTGGCACGGCTCCCGACAAAAATCTTATTACGCTCTGAAGACTGTAGTTCTGCATAAAACATGGCCATATAGACAATCGACTGGAATTTCAGCGACAAACTTTTTTTGGGTAACTAACCACGACTCGTTCTTTTTTATAAGCTAAAGATTGTGTATATGCCAGTGAGTGGAACGGGATTCATTTTCTAAAGGACTTTTCGTGCTTCACCTTGCGGCCTAAAAGAGGAGATAGATATATTGGTTCGCGTTCGCTCAATCACTGAACCTGATTCAATGCGCACGCGGTTATATTGTCCCGCCATCACCTACAGCGAGATGCTTAAAAGAACACGATTATAAAGAATATGCTATTGGTGGCATTAATGCATAAACTGTCTATTATAACAATATAGATGTGTACATGCCGAGATTAATAAGTTCTACAAGGGACATGGGTTCACTACAATACATCCCCACTGAAACAAATACATTTACCAAGTAGCCAGGCCTCTCCGTTGCTCAATCATGGATAGATGGCACTATTGCGGAAGATAAAACTGTCATGGACAGATCCAGGGTATTTGGCTACCACGTTAGTAATGGTCATGTTGGCATCACATATGACCTGGACATTCATTGAATATGTGTGCTTTCTGTTTCGGTAAATATGTTCGTGGATTGAAGGTGGGACTGTTTGCATGTGGGTGCAATCAATGGCTCCAATTACATTCAGAAAGTTTAATTTCAGCTATCGTAGTCGAGGAAATGTATAATGACCAGTGCGCCGTAGCAATGTGTCGAGTACCTGGGTGAATATTTGGCTGAGTGAAGGCTGAGATATACCAACTGCAAATGCTTTAACTGTTTGAAATTATCCGGAGGCCAATATTTGCAAATGTTGCCAGGAGTTTAACAACTGATGGAATGGAATGTGATCGCCAGGTGGAGGGTTCGATGTCGTCTCTGATCTGGTCCAGTAATTGAAGTATTGCGTGGCTGGTTAACCTGTACCGTCTAATGATTTGTGGTTCGCTTAACTGAAAAAGTGTTATACGAGTTGAACAAATTCTTTCTGTGCACTGTCTCTGTCTTCTTTCTTCGCCTTGCTCTTATAACGGCTGCCATATCAATGTTTTCAGACTCAATGGAAATGCGCTTCCTGGTTAAGACGTGCTTTTATGAGGCGGAGAATTAGCCCGCAAATTAGAGACGTGCGCTCGCCAGGCAGTTTCAGTAAATACCACGCAATACATCATTAGGCGCACCTAACTTCTCTCCTGCCATATATTTGCGCTTCAGGCCCAGGTTTCTTATAACCTCACATCTCGTTTCGGCACACACCCACAAAGCATAAAAATGCGCTTCTACTCAAATGCGCCTCCTTTGTAAATACCGTTTTATGTTTACTACCGCTATTTTACGCCTGAAATGGGCGCAATCCTGTTAGTAAATCAGGCCCTAAGACGTGTAAATCACCCTGATCATTGTCTTTGACTGAGGTGTTCCAGAATGTTTACACCTTTGACTGAGGTGTCCTAATTAGGGATGGGTATCGTTTGGGTTTTTTCCGATACCGGTGGTTAACCAATACTTTTAAAACTATACCGGTGCCTAAACGGTGCCAGAATACGATACTTTTTTTTAATAAATAGCACAAAACTACGATTGACGACATTTAAAGGCTTATTTATTGCCAAGGCAAATTGTTTTCTTCAAAATTAACAACATATGAACTGTTTAAGGTATACTATTGTAAGAAATGAAGGAGGTTTCTTTGTTTCTGATGCAGCAATCTTTATTCCAATAATGTGCAGTGACGAAGCAGCCTTACTCCGGATTCAGCTGTGTAGGACTGAATAACAAGCATGCACAATTCTAGGCATATATACTGTTTTAAGACCACTCCTAGGCCTCTAATGTAAATGAGCTAGGCTTGTAATGCAAACAGGTCTGGCAACCTTTTGTTGTGGTATATGATAATCTGGTTTCTCTGTCTGAGATGGTTCTCAATGGCCTCCCCCATTCCCATACTTTGATTAATTGCAGTCACTCACACCTCAGTTTGCTTCCTGACCCCAGGTGTCTGAGCAATACCAGTGTGGGGACTATTCCTTTGTGACCATGATAAGATAACCCTTTTGGATATTCTGCTGGTGGTCACAGCAGCTGCTTGATCATGAATCTTACAGTCCACCCCTTGATGCTATGAAGCCATACATAGCATCAAATCAACTTTCTTTCTCAGAGTCACATCTTTCACAGAGTTGTCCAGTGGCGGGTGATGTCCTGCCTTAGGTTGCCCCCTCTGTGGCCATTAGGGAGTCTTACCCGTCATTGGACTCATCACCCTCGCATACACTGGTCATCTCCCAGCCCCAATAGGTAACTTATCAGGGGGTCATTCTGTAATTTGATACTATAAGATAAATATCTTTTATCGGGTTTGGAGAAGCATTTGAGAACCACCACAGCCAAGGAGACAGTCTAAGATAATTGAGCAAAACACAAAGGCATCTGACATCCTAAACACAAGTAAATATAAATGTAAATGGTCCCAATTGTTATCAAACATCAAAGCATACATCTTCTTTTCATCTTTTCATGTTTGTTCGTGTGTGTGTGTGTGTGTCTGTGTTTTGTGGGTTCGTTCAGGTAAGGATATGCACACCAGTGGTGGATATGCATATTTGTCCTGGGGAAATCACTTTATCAAATTTCAGAGAAGACGCTCTCTGATTCTCTCATTGTCTTTCTTGTCCATGCACTCTATTGAGTGTGCCTTTCACCTTTCAGCAGATGAAGCTCTGAAAAGTGTCGAGATCTTTGATTGTTCATTGGGTTGCTTTCTTTATTGTCTTCATCAGTTGTGGTCCATTTCGTTCCATCAGTCAATATCTTAAGGTGCATCTCTGGGCTTGTGGATCTCAGATCCATGTATGGTCTCAGGTCCTTTGGATTCCTGGTCTGTAAAAACCTGTTGTGTGGTGGCCGTCTGGATTTTTCTTGTTGGTCCCAGTTATGCTTTGTGGTGGCCCTTGTCCACACCTCAAGCCTCTGGTCACCCAAATGGACTCCGGTCCCACAGGTTCCATTTCCACAAGTGGTATCCCTTTACATTGGGTTAGTCATCTGGTGTCTGAAATTTTATATAAAAGAAAAGAAATAATGTTGCCCCCCCCCATTTCCCGACAAGAATTTCCACACATCCAGTATCAACAACACAAACATAATCAAAACACCGCATTACAACACAAACTTAATCAAAACACAACATAAAAACAGGATTACAAATATAAACTCCCCCCCTTTTTGATACAGCACACATTTTCAAAGTGTGCTACTATCAGCATCATTTGGAATCCCAATGTTTTGGCTGCTTGTGTCTGAGTAACAGCCATTCTCTTCAAGCAGTGATTTGTCTGGCCAGGTGTTAATAGGTTCCTCTTGTGGTCTATTGTCTTGATGCAATGTCAGTTGACTCTGTAGACTATGTACTTTGTGAAATAGTTCTTGATAGTTGTCCCTTGTTGTCTGTGAAGAGTTACAACTTCTGGCTATGTGTCCACTCTTTCCACAAGAAAAACAAACAACATTCCGTTTTTCTGATCTGTTCTGATTTCTGCAGTTCCTTGCTATGTGTCCCTCTTTTCCACATGAATGACAGTCAATGCCTTGATGTCTTCCCACTCTGTCTTGGCAATGTCTTGCAATGTGACCCTGTTCTCCACATGCATAACAAACATAGTGTTCATACCTTCCCCCACTACCAGGGCAGTGTCTTGCAATGTGCCCATCTTCTCCACATGAATAGCATATAACACCCACTGGATTGCTTCTCCTGAAGCCATTACCTCTGTGTTGCCAACTAGACGAACTGGTTTCTGGCCCTCTTTGTCTCCTGTTCTGCTGGGCAAGCTTACATCCTACAACTGTAGCGGGGTGTGATTTCTTAGAAGTGGCTTGATTGTTGTAAAATTGTGTCATTTTAGCAATAATTTCGTCATAGCCTGAGAGATGAGTCACAAACATTTCTATGGCAGAGCGAGTCTGGGGATCACTCTTGTTGATCAAAGCATATTTATAGCCAATATCCTCAGTCATGATGTCAGGGTTACCACTGTACGTCGTGAAAGCTTCCAGTAACCTATGTGCAAAAGCTGCGGGATGTTCTCCTTTTGTCATTGCCACCTCTGCTAACTTTCCTGGATTGACAGATGCAATCCCCAAAACCTCCAGTAGTGCTTTTTTTCGGTCCTGATTATTTCCCATCCTATTCTTCACTTTATCTGTCAAGGCTCTTGATAATGTAGATGGAAGGCACAGGCTCAACACAACACAAGCATCAAAATCTGTCAATCTGTATGTCCACGCAGTTCTCCAGACTGGATAGAAATTCTACAGGATCCTGTGTCCCAGGTTCAAATATTCCCACACTCTGTACCACTACTGCTAACTCTGAGGGGCTAAGCCATTTTATGGTGTGTGACATAACCTCCTCACTTGCTCCATTCCGCACAATGGTGGAGTTAATTGGTGCCATTGGGTACTTTACCGTGACACCTGAATATTGGCACTGACTATCCTGTGAACCTGACTGTTTCTTGCAACATTCCTCATTGACGGCATTGCTGCTGCCAATATCAGATGTGCTAATGGAGAACTGGCTAACCCTATGTACCACCAAATCTAACTCACCTGACAACACTTCCACTGATGATTTCAACAAGTTGTTTTTAGCCATGAGAGTTTCCATTTCTTTCTGCAACTGCCCATTTTCTCTTTTCAAAAGCGTTTTCAGTAATCTGAAGATTTTCTGTGTGTGCCAAGCCGTCATTAAGACGTGATAAGAGTGAATTATTCTCTTCTTTCACATGAAACAGATCATTTCTATTCTTAAACCTCCTTTCTAGGTTGTTTTAAACGTGCAAATTTCCTGAAAAAAAAGGTTTTTTAGTAGAATACTTACCAATTCCCCTCTTCTTTTTTTTTTTTTTTTTTGAAATTGCAAGATGGGCTGGCTCGCCAATTGTAAGAAATGAAGGAGGTTTCTTTGTTTCTGATGCAGCAATCTTTATTCCAATAATGTGCAGTGACGAAGCAGCCTTACTCCGGATTCAGCTGTGTAGGACTGAATAACAAGCATTCACAATTCTAGGCATATATACTGTTCAGAACGTAGCGTCCCATATATGGGACAGCAGCCAATTTTCCGCAAAGACGTACCGACCCATATATGTGACAGAATGTGGCGACAGGAGCGTTCCAAAAAGCCGCGTAACAATAAGCCTGTGTGTGGGTTACTAACTTCGCTAACGTGAACTACCATTTTACATTCAGCCACCTTCATCCATTATGCCTCTTAAAATTGTCTTGTCAGTATCATTTTGTTTACTATATGAAGACTTACTATATTTGTGTGGTCTACGTCCAATTGTACATGACAAAGTTACAACGTTTGCAAGTATAGGGAAGACACGATCTCCGGTACAAGACAAGCACAACAAGTGTTTTTTTTTTTTTTCATGAAACTTGTATTAATCCCCGTAGGGAAATAATGGTAAATTAAATATACATAACTGAAAATAACATGTATGGTTCATTACTCAATGTTCAGCCAAACATCAATTCCAACGACATCTCGATATGAAAACCAGCATCGCAGCTGGAATATACCGTAAATGAAATGCTTCACGAGCTGACAAGCTTAGAGGCATACGCTCCTAGGATACGCATAATTGTAGTCTCATCATTGATGCACACAAACTGCGCAGACACCTTTTCATATTACAATCACTTGTCACTGACAAATCATATTTGGGTCAGTGCCGTTTTTGAGTTTCCAAACAGCAAAAAAAAAAATGTATAGTTATAAGTCAGGTTTAGCTTTTCCTGTGTGAATCCACATGTGTATTTTTAATTTCTGTTAGTGCCCCTCGCAAAAGACGACAATACATGACATTTTAATGCATTTACCTGTATACACCCCTTAAAAATGTCATGCGGTAAAACGAATTTATTTTCAGTATAATATTAAAATTAATGTTAATGGCTCTGTTACAAACAATCAAAATGTAATTATTGATCTACACAGATGCTATACCCAGTTGCAGAATGTCAACACTAGAATTTTAAATATTTGATATTTTGTCTTTAAAGACAGCAGCATGTCATCTGTCAACATTTGTTACATCTTTTTTCAATTAGAGAGGCAAAAGTGCTTTAAAGTCAGGCATACCTTTAGATTTTATTAGCTCTTCTTCATTGTGTTCATTCACAATTTCACTTAATAGAATATTTTGTATATTTATTTCAAAATTAAGCGTTTTACCGCATGACATATTTTGTTTTACCGCATGACATAGACTCATGCGTTATGGTCTAATGCAGTTGTGCTAACAAGTTGAATTTGGCTACTTCTGGAAAAAGCCAAAGATAGTCAGGGCTGTTAAAGTGAACCTTTTAATGACATTAAAAACTTTTTTGCAACAGTCTTGTTACATTTTAATACATTTTTGGCTTGTGTTCTTATGTGAAATATGAACTGATAAATCAGATTTAAGGATTTACTTCCATCACTTAAAACAACTTAAAAAAGCACAATAATAGTAAACAGTTTATCTGGTAAATCTGATTTAAAATGTAAATTTTCATCACTACAGTCAGATTAAAAAGAACAATGACATTCTTATTTGGTAAAAATGATTTACAATTTGATTTCCAACACAACAGTCAGCTAAAAATGTTTCAGCTTCTTATCAAAACCTTATGAACAGGTCTAAAACTCAGAATTCATTTTCTCATAGAAAAACACACATCACTCCAATCTGCCCTCTCATTGTAATCTATCACTTGAACAATGATTAAAAACAACAACATCTTCTGAAATGGTAATCTAGTACCCCCCAATCAATCACCGCCCTGCTGCCAAGCCGTCACCCTCCCACCATGGCTGATCATCGTTATAACCACTCTTCCCAGCTTGCTTTATCTGTCGATACCTGCAAGAATAATAACAAGACTATTTATTTGTTAATATTCATAACATTAATCTGATATGTGAATAAAATATAGTCATTAATAGTTCAGTTATTCATATCTTTATTGTCTGTAAGTCATTGAAGACACTTTATCTTTATACTAGTGTTGATGATAAAGACTACAATTCAGGCTTAAAGAAAATGCAGTCTGTACTGATATAACTGACTGACTCATATACTATCATATACTACCATCATATACTTTCACAGTTACTCTCTAGCAGCAGGATCTGCCCTGATCTTTGCACGGAAACGTGCACCCCTCTCTTTACTGGAAAGAGGCATCTGTAAAAATGTGAAATAATGTTTAAAATATACAAAAATGTATTAAATATGTTAAAAGTAATTAAGAACAATTGTTCAAGCTTCACAAAGTATTAAAATATTTAGGAAAGAAAAAGATAATTCAGTTTAAAATATTCTCTGTCATGTGGTAAAACAGTATGTCATATGGAAAAACGTTTGTCCACATGACATTTTCATGACATTTTTTGGTTGTCCGCATGACGGATTGCATCATTTTCATTCCTAACAGGCAGTTGCATGGCTACCTATTCACCACACTTTACTTGACCTTGACCTATAAACTTTAAATTTCATGTGTAAATCAAAATGTTTTACATTTTTAACGTTATCAACACTTTTTTGACGTTTGACCGCATGACGCTCAAATCTGTGACACTTTGTATGTCACCTGGAAAAGGTGATAATAACTTAAATATAGGAGCACATTTTGAACTTACCTCCAACTGTAGTTGTCCTCAGGGGTCCTCTGAGTGATGTCATCACAGGTCACATGATATGAGTCATATTTCTAAAGTACAAAATGGCTTCCAAATTTTGTTTTACCACATGACATTGAGGGAAATCTGTCTTTGCGGAACAAAGTGATTTAGATATTAATGGTATTTCTTCAAGATATATCCTATCAATATTTTGAAGGGCTATTCTGTACATATTTAAAATTATGCCATAGACCAAAGTTGATGAATTTGAAACCTTTTTAGTCATTTTAAAAGCAGTTGTCTTTAAAAAAAAAAACTGGCTTCCGTTTTACCGCATGACATTTCACTCTTTAATGGTGTAAAAGTCTACCAATTTTGTATTTTTCACACAAATATGGATAGTGATGAGGGAGAATGATGTATGATTAATGAATATATACAATAAAAAACGTATTTTTGTACAAGTATGTGATAGAAAATTTCACTGGAAGCAAAAATCAGTATGGCACGTCATTGACCCATTTGCGCACTATCAGCGCATCCACAACATGCAACAGTTTGAAAAAAATAACGACACACCGATACCTGCATCGCATTCATTCATTTATTACAGAAAAACAAGTAGCGTAAACTTAAACTCACAAAACTAAATAAACATGACAAGAAATGTTGAAAGAAGGCAGCAGCTCACTGATGATAAAATTCGGGACATCTTCACCAGCTGAAACATACAGAAATACCAGTCTGTTAGTGTAATGGCCAAAATGTAAAGACACAACCGCATAAACCTACGGTACAAACACTGTTCATCGCATAAGCATAGATACGTTGATGTCTCAACACAGTCATCAAATGAAAACCTGTTCATGAGTGAATGTGTGTCCGTGTGTGCTTGTGTTTGTGTACATGAGCACATAAAAGTAATTGGCCTCTTTTAAAAATCCATGGTTCTGGTTTCTTAAAATATTCAAATAGTTTGCTATAGAGTTGTACACACTTAGCCTAACTTTTACTCAAAATCACTGTTCGACATTTATCATGTTCCCAAAATCTACACTAAACTGCCTTGTATTTGATATTGACTACATTAACTTCGCAAAGTAATACACTGATATGTGGTATCTGTGCACAAAAATAAGGTAATTTCACCTCAACTTCTCGTTTGCCTCATCTGACTAGCTCTGGATTTGCGCAAAAAAAATAATCGGCTACTGTTGTGGAATCGACTGAATTAGACGTTCACTTTCTTGAGTATATTTCCACGTTATTTTCACATCTAGCTAGCTCTATTGGCCTACAGTTCGACATGGATTGTATTCACATTTGTATTGTTTTGCATTCACGCGATTGCATTGCATTTACACATCATATCACATCACATCACATCACCTCATATTCCGCTAACTAGCGCTATTGACCTACAAACGGTTTGACATCGATTTGTATAGCCTAATTTACAACTCTGATGTTTTCTGGATATAATAAAGAAAGACATTATAAGGTCACTTACCCTTTGTTGAATCCATGTGAGGAAAGGAAATAGTCGTTGACAATCATCAATTGTTGGGCCAGGTGATGACAAATTCATGTGAGACTGGCTGGTATTACTGCCACGACATTATCATCGCTACAAACGTGCAGGCACCTGTCGGCCTATGGTGTTACGATGACGTCACACGGTTGACAAAGAAGCACTTGTTGATAAGTCTGATATTTGTCTAATATTTTTAATGAATAGCCTACGCTACTGATAAAAACGTCTAGATAGCATATCAGATCAGGAAAACTCTGCATAATAATTTGCTTGAAGCCTTAACAATGACTGTAGAATGTTCCCGTAGAACATTCTGTAGAACATTCAAATCAGCCAGAAAAAAAACTCACCCACTGCGGTAGGTTGGTAAAAAAAAAACCTACGTTCTGAAAGGTTAAGACCACTCCTAGGCCTCTAATGTAAATGAGCTAGGCTTGTAATGCAAACAGGTCTGGCAACCTTTTGTTGTGGTATATGATAATCTGGTTTCTCTGTCTGAGATGGTTCTCAATGGCCTCCCCCATTCCCATACTTTGATTAATTGCAGTCACTCACACCTCAGTTTGCTTCCTGACCCCAGGTGTCTGAGCAATACCAGTGTGGGGACTATTCCTTTGTGACCATGATAAGATAACCCTTTTGGATATTCTGCTGGTGGTCACAGCAGCTGCTTGATCATGAATCTTACACTATAAATATAAATAAATACAAAACACTTGGCTTCAAACCTTTTAACTTCAAACTATGAACAATATATTAACTGTTAACAACTGTTTACAGTATACTTAAATACATATAAATAAATACAAAACACTCTCTGTACACACACTACAGCTTCACACTTCAGTAATTCTTTTGCAGAAATATGAGCATATTTGCCTTCAGAGTCAAAAATGTATTATTTTGTTTGCATTTATTTTAACCCACTGGTTACGTGAATGTGTACTGCCCCTTTAAGAGTTTAGGTTTAGGGCTGCTGGCATCTCCGTTTAGTGTTCAGTCTAGGATTTCTGATCTGCCTTTGCCTCTTACCTTCTCTCCCCCCTTTACTCGCAATTTTGTTTTTGCATTGGCTGCACGTCGCGTTGTTTGAATCTTTTTGTGCGAAATACAGCCACACTTTTGATCGTTTACCTTTTGGCATTTTCTCTATATTGATGCTAGCTCTGTTTGTGCTTGCTCTGTGCAAGGCTGCCTGCTCTTCGCTGTCACTGTTGCAACCAATGAGCGTGAGCGACACAGGCCAGAGTTTACATTGGGAGATGGAGCAGTTTTATATGCAGGCATGAAAACGGGTAAGGGGTGAAAAAGGTGAGGAGGATATTACCCCTCTAGGGGGGTCCGGGGGCATGCTCCCCCGTAAGCAAAAATTAAATATTCCATATTTTAAAGCATCAATCGGATGCATTTTGAGATGCTGTTTTTCCAACCTGGGGAGAGCTGGAGAAACTTTACTTCAGCCTTGAGTCAAAAATGATTATGGCCTCCTTACTAAGTATTATGCAAGCCATTTCATGCCAGCCTGTCACTGGGTCTAACATTTGCAGTATATGAGGCACAATGTGGTATAGGCACCACAAATGGCTTAATGCATAACCCTCACAAGCGATGTTGGACATGCTGTAACTTAACTGGTCTACTCTTTCATCATAATTGACAGCCAATACAATGTTATGATTTCAATACATGTTTTTGGCAAGGCCCTTTGCGTTCTGTTTGGCAGGTGCTTTGCAC
The DNA here is from genome assembly GCF_963457725.1 of Sprattus sprattus. Classification (NCBI taxonomy): domain Eukaryota; kingdom Metazoa; phylum Chordata; class Actinopteri; order Clupeiformes; family Clupeidae; genus Sprattus; species Sprattus sprattus. The sequence continues at coordinate 23,884,606 of NC_137921.1, forward strand.
GTGGTCATTCCCCACTCACAGCCATATCATCCAGTTATTCAACATAATAAATCAGCAGCGAAGAAAACAATACAATCATATTTTCTTGACAAGAATTCCATAAATTAAAAGAGATCTTTACATGTGGCATCATTAAGCACTTCTCAAGAATATATACAGTGTATACAGTACCAGTCAAAAGTTTTGACACACCTTTAATTATTTTGAGAAATGTTGTCTTTACTTTTATTATTTTCTACATTGTTGATTATTACTGAATACATTTAAACTACGAAAGAACACATATAGAATGATGCACTAAACAAAAAAAGTGTTATCTACCCTGTAGAAAATAATAAAAGTAAAGAAAAAACTTAAAAATAAGAAGTTGTGTCCAAACTTTTGACTGGTACTGTATATGTAAATATATACATATATATATAGGCCTTTTTGAGCAGAGCACCACTGAAGCCTTCCATGTGACTTTGCAGCCATGCTCACCTTTCTTGACAGGGGGGGACAAACGGGAACGTTGTCCCGGGCCCTGGCCCGGCCCTGGAATGGGGGGGGGGGCATAACTGGACCCCCATGAAGTTGGGATTATTTATTGTGGGCCGGTCCACATTTCAGCGTGCGAGGGCCGGCCATCGTTCAATCATACCAGCCCCATTATTTATTATACAACCGCCTTACTGACCTGACAATACGGATAACTAGAGCCCAAGAAAGACCCTAACGACACATTTTTTGGAAGGTGCATCCAGTATATATAGCGCTTCCTTGTCATGCACATCTATGTGACGGTTGGTATATGGTATAATTTTCTATTTCTTCAAACTGTAAAATCCTGTTTCTTCAAACTGTACAATCATTGCAACAAACTAAATCAAAATAAAACTAAAATGCTTTCTTTAAACTAAACTACGATGTTCTTATATTTGGCGAATTTATGTTCGAATATTTTGCAAAAATATGTTGCGGTGCATGATGGGATTATACAGCTAACGTGTGCAGTAGTTGGCTGTACAAACTCAAGAAAACACCTGAACGAGTGGTTAGATAGAGAGTGCTTTGACCACAAACCAGCCTCCAAGAGACAATGTTCATGTTTTTTCGCAAGCCTGATGCCGACTCGGAATCACGGGCCTGGCATGTAACCAACTCTCATTTTACCCTACAACGGATTCTCTCTATTTTACCCTACAACGGATTCTAATGTGAATTAGCAATGCAAACATAATCCATTGCTTGCTAGCAGGGCTGTCCGGGTATGTTAAACCGCGTGGATTAATGTGGGATAATTGCAACTTTCAAGAAGCCCGCGATCAAGACAGCGTCAAGGTAGGCCGTTTGGTTTTTAATTGTGCCCAAAATCTCCGAAAATCGTTCCCAGTCCGAGCCTGGGCTCCGCCTTGTTTCCCAAACATTCTCTGGAAGTTCTAGTGATGTGTCGTTCGTGAACGATTCGTTCATTTTGAACGAATCCTTACAACGACTCGAGAGTAACGAGTCCTCTCAAAAAAAGATTTGTTCTTTTTCTCGTTCATGACCGCGCATCGGGACAACTGGGACTGTTGCATTGGCTAAGCCAAGGAAACAGAAATGATTTGTTGAATGCAGGTCATGTAAAAATTATCCAAAGACCCGTATCCAAGAGACCCAGTCGGAAAAAGAACGAATCATTTCTGTTTCCTCTAGCTGACTGTACTGAGACTATGCAGGTCACGTGGAAAAGGATCCAACGACCCATATCCGGCAGATGAACGAATCATAGATCCAAAGACACGGTTGTCAAAAGAACGAATCATTGAACGAAACAGACACGTTTGGCAAAAGAACGAAACATTGAACGATCCGGCAAAAGAACGAATCATTGAACGAAATACCCATATCCGGCAGATGAACGAATCATAGATCCAAAGACACGGTTGGCGAAAGAACGAATCATTGAACGAAAGACTGATATCCGGCAAAAGAACGAATCATTGAACGATATCCGGCAGATGAACGAAACGTTGATCCAAAGACGGTCGGGAGGTGAACGATTAGGTCATCTGCCGGATACAAGTACTTGGATCATTTTTCACGTGATCTGCATAGGCTCAGCATGGGAAGCTAGAGAAAACCGAAATGTTTCGTTCATTTTGACTGGGCTCTGGATATTTTTTCACGTAACCTGCATAGGCTTAGAAGAGGAAACAGAAAGGACTTATTAACCTAGTTCACTTCCGAGTGTCTATGTTTAGTAAGACGTGAATGATATTCGTTCACAAGAAATAATTACAGGTTTAGTTATTTTAACTTTTTAAAACTTTACTTACAGTTCAGTGCAGCGTAATTGTTTGCCGTGATCATTAAATGCTTATGTGATAATAAATGACCATTTCAAACTTTCATATAATATTATTTGAATGCAGGAATTAGTATCTACTGGTTTACATGTAGTAACCTCCATGAAAATATGATACGTATTTGTAGTGGACGTATTTACGCCAGTGAATTGGCTATAAAATTTAAAAACGTTGAGTAGCACCCCCCCCCTCCCGTTAAAATGAACGAGTGACTCGAAAAAAGATTCGTTCATTTTACTGAACGAGATTCAAAGATTCGAGTCGGTAAAATGATCCGAACTTCCCATCACTAGGAAGTTCAGCGGACGTACACGCGGGTCTGGCGATAAATAAAAGTACCCTTGACATGATTCCCCTTTGTCAAGTGAAAAATGGTCGATGAAATGTGCAGTTAATGAGCACTAAGTGAATACAATAGCATGAGTTTTATTGTGGTATGATTCTGAAAGCCATAACTTCACTCAGTCGATTTCCATAGCCTATCCAATTAAAGTTGTAATCCTTTTGGTTTATCCGTAATAAATGGGCTTGTCATCCCGACGTCATGTGTTTGGGAGCTGCACAAGGGAATTCTGTGGTTGTGTTTTTTTTTGTCAGCGGCCCTACATGTCAGTGCTCAGGGTTGCTCTGTATTGGGTCTTGTTTATGGTAACAAGACTGAAAATCGTCATTTGACGTCATGATTTGTTTTATACCTGCAAGGCTTGTAGGTTGACTGGCTGCAATAGTAGGAATTATTTGCTACGTTAGCAAAGACTATTGCAATGGTCACTTTGCCCCAACAGAGCAATTCAAAGTTAGAACAGGGAGTCTCCGTGGCGTTAGAGTTAACGTTACTTCAGCTAAATTAGCCTACTCCATCAGTTATTCACACCGTAGCCGTCTCGTAACCAGGCTAATCACATCATATGCTTGCTACTACGGCTAACTTTTAATACAAATGTATCTGAAGGATATACCCCTTGAAATGCATCATCTCGTAAAGTTAGCGAACACATGTTTTAACGTTTTATATGCTAACATTACGGTCACATTTATGTGCTTGATTATTACTCCCCCACTTCCCATTGTACCTCAGAAATGCCAGTGACCAGACGTCATCTTTTACCCGGACATGTTCTCCTTTCCAGACCTAAAAAATGCGTCCAGCTAGCAGGGATTCCAAAATTGTCCGGAATTTTGCCTCGTCGGATATTAGTGTTTCTCTGGTTCTTTCACAAATTAATTATTACGTCTATACACGTTTTGGAAAGGATATCTTTCTTTCCTTCTTGCGCAAGCTCTGACTGTAGACAGACAGTCATTGATCAACTGCTTTCCCAGTGTTGCCAGATATAATTAATTATCTTTACCACCACTAGGTGCATGCTTACAATAGTACAATAATGTCATCTGAATATGAAAAAGATGTCCAAAAACTCCGTCCCGGGGGAGGGGGCGGGTACACAAAATGCGTGCACGTTGGGAGGTCTGCATGTTCGCAGTTCACTGAATATGTGCACACACCCCCCCCCCCCCCACAAAAATAAAACTCATCGAATCTACACGATTCACGTAGGTCACCTATTTTGTTTTCAAAACGGCGAATTTCGCTGAAAGTTGAGTGATTCTCATGCCTGTATATGCCCCACGAAATCTGCTAGCAACCCAAAAAAGTATACAGATCGTACTCAGACAGATCTACGCCACTAACGTTACTGCTCGTTAGCTATCGCTAGTTGTGTACTGTTTTGGAACCAGCCTCCTTGTTTGATGTTGCCGCCTGAAATAATTCCTGTTTATAAGACATTTTACTGAAGTTCTGTTCATTTAGCTGCATGATTTGTTGCTGTATTAATTTTTTTTTTTAATCGGCTCAGGCACCGAAATCTGCGATGCATTTCGGTCCGTGTAGGTACCGGTTGTATTGGAACCAGTGCCATATTGGTACCGGTTCTCGGTACCCAACCCTAGTCCCAATGTGTTTACACCTCTCTCATCATTATGCATACTGCTCTAGGTGAAGAATAGTGCCACTTCCTAAGTTACTAATTATAAGTATAGAAACCACAAACAGTTTCTGAATGCTAAATTCACCTCTGTTTACAAGGTTCAGAGTAAAAAAGAAAACTTCCAAAATATTTACAATGTGTTTTTGTACAAAGTCTGAGCACCTCTAAAACAAGATTCAATTTTAGTGTCTTTAGATTTAATTTTAATAAAACACTTTTTTTAAAACATTCCTTTTACTGCCATTGTATTATTGCTGAGGTGTTCTAGACTAGAGTATTCATTCATTCATTTTAGTAAAACACTTTTTTTTACTACATTCCTTTTACTGCCATTGTATTATTGCTGAGGTGTTCTAGTGCAGGGGTTCTCAAACTGGGGTCCGCGGGGCCTTGCCAGGGGGTCCGCGAAAATGTCTGGCTTCCAAAGTTTTTTTTTTTTTTTTTTTTTTTTTTTTCCGAAAACGACCTGTGAGGAACCTAGTATCCCATGCCAGATAGTAGTCTTCACGTAGGTCGTCTTCAAAACGTTCGAAACTATACATCGCGCATCAGAACGTTCAGGTAACGTCAATGAAGGAGCAGTTTGTATCGGAGTATCAGAGTAACAGTATCAGTGATCGGAATGGAGAAATATTTGAAACGAGCGAGAGTGAGCGACACTCCCAAACCAATTAAGATAAGAAAATATGACACAAAGTACCTAGAATTTGGTTTCATTGAAAGCAGCGATGGGAGGCCAATGTGTGTGATGTGTCTCCAGCGGCTAGCAAACGAAGGTATGAAACCGGCCAAGCTAAAGCGGCATCTTCTTACCAAGCACCCGGAATACAGCAACAAACCGAAGGAATTCTTTGCCAGAAAAAGCGAAGCGTATTCCCATCAGCGAACAAGCCTAACCAACCTGGCAACTACATCGGAAAGGCACAGAGGGCTTCATATTTGTTGGCCAAGAGGATCGCTAAGGGCAAGAAGGCACATACACTTGCAGAAGAAATAATCCTTCCAGCAGCAGTGGAGTTGTGTGAGGTTATGGTCGGAACAGAGACGGCTGATAAGTTGAGAAGTGTACCTGTCTCCAACGACACCATCAGACGAAGGATTGGTGAGCTCTCGGCTGATATCCTGTCACAGCTGCTTGATAGACTTCGAGCCAGTGTTCACTTTTCAATTCAGCTGGATGAATCTACAGACATATCGAATGCTGCTCAATTTATAGCTCTTGTTCGCTACCCATGGGAAGGAGCGATTCTGGAGGACTTCTTGTTCTGCAAAGAGGTCCCTGGCAGAGCAACGGGCGAGGAGATCTTCAGGATCCTGGATGAGTTCATTCACCAAGCTGGGCTGAGCTGGAGGGAGTGTGTGGCCGTTTGCACTGATGGAGCGGCGGCAATGACGGGCCGAAAGAATGGAGTTATCGCTCGGATAAAGACGGTGAACCCCAACGTCAAGTCTGTGCACTGTATGCTGCACCGGCAAGCGCTCGCTTCTAAAGGCATGGAACCAGACCTGCACAGTGTATTGAATACAGCTGTGGCTGCAGTTAACTTTGTGAGGTCGAGGCCAAAGCAGTCGCGTCTGTTTGGGCAACTGTGTCGGGAAATGGATGCGGGCCACGACACATTGCTGTATCACTCTGAAGTGAGGTGGCTCTCCCGTGGAAAGGTGCTTCAGCGGGTGTTCGAGCTACGAAGAGAGGTCGCGGAGTTTCTGAGAACGGAAAAGCCCGACATAGGCAAGTTTTTTTGCGACCCTGAGTACGTTGCCAAATTGGCATATCTGGTGGACGTATTCAGCGTTCTTAATAGCCTCAACCTCTCCGTCCAAGGACGCTACTCATCCATCCTTGATGTGAGTGATAAAATGACTATGTTCATGAAAAAGGTTGAACTGTGGAGAAGTCGACTGTCAGATGGAGTGACCGAGATGTTCCCTCAGCTCACTGACTTTCTAAACGCAAACAACCTTCCAGTGACTCTAGTTAAAGAGGTAATCACCTCTCACCTCACTGCACGTAGCAAACACTTCGCGGACTACTTCTCTGACGTAAACACGGATGCTTGGGACTGGGTGCGTGATCCCTTTGCTCCGGCAGCTACACGTAGCCTCACCATCAAAGCAGCGGAGGAGCTAGTCGAATTGTCCTGTGATCGGACTTTGAAAGCCCGATTCAAGCAGGAGAGCCATGTGGACTTTTGGCCCTCCCTCTCACTTGAGTATCCCGAACTAACAGCACAGGCCATGCAAATATTGCTACCGTTTCCTACAACCTACTTATGCGAGTCATCTTTCTCGACTTTGACTGCAATGAAAAACAAATACAGAGCTCGTCTTCAAGTTGAGAATGATCTTAGAATCACCTTGTCATCCATTGCACCAAGAGTGGACAAACTATGTGCTGAGAGACAGGCACACCCTTCTCATTGATCAGACACACACACACACACACACACACACACACCCACACACACACACACAAACACACACACACACACACACACACACACACACCCACACACCCACACACCACCACCACCACCACTGAAAAAAAAAAAAATTGTTAAGTGATTTGTGTGGAAATTTCATGTTTGTTAATGTTTGTTTGTTAATGTTTCATGTTTGTTAATGTCTTTGTTCAAAATAAATCTTCAGAATCATCTCTTGAAAAACCCTACAATCTGAGTTTTATTGTAAAACCCTACAATTTGCTCTAATAAAAAAAATGATTTAGCTTCTCGGCACATTTTACAAAAAGATGATTTTAAAATCATCCTACATACTGTCAAGTAATACCAAATGTAATCAAATGAAAAAAATCTAAAACTCTTGTGATATTAGTAGGCTACTATATGAATTTAGAGAGTAATAGAGTCCAAAAGCATATAACATTACAAATAGCTATAAGCCTATATGATTTTATTTGGGATGCGATTATGACGGGGTCCCCGGAATATTTTTTGACCTTCAAGGGGTCCCCGGCCCAAAAAAGTTTGAGAACCCCTGTTCTAGTGTATATATATATATATCTAGATCTACTTATTTAAAATTGTTGTCCCTATTCATTGTATTTATATCATATCATGCCTCTTACCTCATACTCATTGTATATATCATATCATGCCTCTTACCTCATATTCATTGTATATATATATATATACGACCCATAATCACAGCTCAATGGAGCAGTATCAGACTCATATTCTGACTAGAATTATGAGTATGACATCGTCAGGCTACATATCTGCACTTATGACCACTATTGCTGCCAATGGTACTACTGCTCATACCCCATATAGCCTTTTCCTGGCAGAAGTAAAATCCCTTTTCCTTATGCTGTCCCAAATTACCTGATGTCCCAATATACCTGAATTCACCCTAATAAGAAATGCCATCGCGCACCAGTGTTGTAAATGCTGTACGAAGATAATCTGTAACTTGTGGAAGTTGTATTGTTAAACGGTGAGTACTTTGGTAGATTAAAGTGTAAACTTAGAATACAAATGCTAGTACAACTTCTATACATTATCTGTAAGGTTGTGAGTGTGCAGTGGTTATGTAAGTTGGATTCGTAAAACGTATTTTAGGAAATAAATGACATTGCTTGACCGTGTAGCTATTTGTCTCTGTTTTGTTACCGACTTTCAACCACGAGAATGAGTAAGATCTTTAATAAGAGTCTTTACAACGTTGAACGTTTATAGTAGGCTACGTGTAGCTGTTTGTTTAGTCTTTGTGAGAGTGAGTAAGATCTTTAATTAGAGTCTCAACAACGTTTATAGTAGGCTATGTGCGCCCGCGCCCCTGCCTCTAAGTGATGCAATGCGCCTCGAGCACGCCTAATTCACAAAGTGGAGCGTCTCGCCTACGCGCGGAGTGCCAGATCGCGTACCGGAACTTACCTCTCTTGTATGCAAGAAACTTGCCCCCGCCCAGCGCGCCCCACATGGTTCAGCTCATTGTGTTTCAATGGATTTTTGGTCTAAGCGTTAGCAGCAACCTAACAATAATGGTCGAGAGCTTCAGTTAAGACCTACAATACTCTGCAACTTTCGGGTAGCACATAAACAACTTACCGAGTCAATGTAGACATATAAAAAGTCATGTAGATAGCTTAATTCACATAAAATATTTCCCACTAACAGGCCCCCGAGACGCTGCCATCTTGGTTCGATTTCGAATCTACCATTATTTTGAGCGCGCACTGATATGGAACGCTCAGCTGAATGTAAACAGGTGGTACAGTACATTATGGCTCACCAGAATGCTTGATTTCATCTACCCGTATTATAAACTTCCTTTTAAAATTAGTGGTTGTTGCCATGTGAATCAAGACAACTTCAGCATCAAACATCCCATTTAACCTCCTTTCATGTCCCATTTCAACTCCTTCCTAGTGCAAAAAGATTGTACTTAATTCTTCGGTTATGTGTCAATGCTACCAACATACAATGCATCACTCTATTGTACTATTTTAATTCATTTTATTCTGTATAAATGCATAAATAAAACTTTAAAAGCATTGTAACAAAACTCTAAAAGATCTCACACTTTTAAAGGCATACAACACAGACTCAAATAATTTCTCATGAATTGCCCTCATCCTCCTTTTACAGTTCTTCTGTCTGTGCTTGGTAACGGCACGGTCTTGGCGACCTCCTACCGGCGCCGGCATAAGATGAATGACTCGGAGCTTCTCTGTGTGAACCTTGCCCTGGCAGACTTCCTAGGCTGCGTGTGCTTCTACCCGCTCTCCCTCATTTCCTCATTCCGTCACGCCTGGCTGGGAGGCTACGCCACCTGTGTCTACTACGGCCTGGGCTGCTACATCTTGGGACTGTGCGGCATGTTCACCATCGCCGCCATCAGTGTCATACGCTACATCAAGACCTGCCATGGCGCTCTCTATGGTAAGACTGCACTCAAATCCTCAGGTGGGAGCTTTTGTCTGTGATGTGCCTTGATAGATACAAGCAGGCTTTTAGAAGAGCAATTCAAATCAGATGGATCTGAATGAACAATAATAGTCATACAACAATTACATGAATGAAAAATGTATAGATTACAACTGAGATCAATCACATGGACTCCTTCACTAAAAGTGTCAGTCTGTTATGTAATAGGGTACTTCTGTAAGTCATTATGGGGGCCTCTTCCTTTGGGTGTATTTGTCTACTGCTCTCAGACACCTCACAGGAGCTCCTGATGTGAAGTTGAGATTCATGTTGTATTGTTTAGTATCCATCAGTTGCTCATTTAGAAACATGTACCAATGGAATGCTGAGATCATAACACATTTCTGTGTATGGAGACAGAGTTTCAGCAGTGCATACATTACAGTTTTTAACAAAATAACAAAACTCCTTTTGCACAACATTACACACATAGTTTCCTGGCACTTGCCCTCAAAATGCAAGACATATGAACCAGTTCCAAAGAAGTGATTGACATTTGTTGTGATGTTGATGTTGAGTTGCTGTGACAAGACTCAAATAGGATAGTGGGCACAGTCACATGGTCACTTTGTATGCCTCTTGTACTGTTCTGTAAAAGTCTTGGATACTGTTACGTTTGGCATCCTAACATTCTAACATTACCTCATCATTTTAAATGAGTGAACAGCACATGTGCCATTGGGGGTTAAATATGCAGGTGCCAAATCAGGCAATAATGGCCTGTCTTTACAGGCTATCCCTTGATCTTGCTAAGAAATAAGGCACATACTGAACCGTGTTCCAAGTGCATCTGGAATACATATCAAGTGCTGTAGCAGCAATGAAAGACAGTACTTCAAAATGTCCAAAGAAATTGGATATGATATCTATCTTGTGAGCCAAGCATAGTGTGTTATCAAGAGTTTCAAAGAGGGAGGAAATAGCTCTAATAATAGCTAGCTAATTACCCACCTATACAAACCAGACCATCATATAATGGTGCTTTGTGTGCTAATATAATGTTTGCTAACAGAATCATTCTTCACAAAACCCCATCCCAAGTATAACGTGTGATGCCTGAAGGTGCGATTTAGCTATTTATGTGAGATTTTCTGTTTAGCAAGACAGTGTTACCTTGTGTGTGACATCTACAAACCTGAAGGTCAGCGATGGAAACCCTAATGCTTCTTAAGGCGATAAAACAAATCAAGAAATCCCAACCTTTGTCCGTTTCTTTTTTATTCTTTTGTCTGATTGTCTGTCTCTGACAAAGTATTTATGTACCTGTCTGTTTATCTTTACCATGGTTTGAAAGGCGCTAACATGCAGCTGCTGTGCATATCCATGTGGCTGCTGGCGGCGTTATGGTCCTTCCTGCCTCTCTTTGGCTGGGGTGAGTACGTGCCCGAGCCCTATGGCCTCTCCTGCACAATCGCCTGGCGCCGCTACCACACCTCGGTCAAGGACGCCATCTACGTCATCTGTTCGTTCGTCTGCTTCGTACTGGTGCCTGTGCTGCTCATCGTGGGGTCACAAGTCATGACCTTGCGTAAGGTCTACCGCATCAACGACTTGTTGACAGCGCACGGCATTCGCACCAACCTCAAGAGGATCGAGAAGCGCTTATCTTTGGTGAGAGAGAAAGAGAGAAAGAGAAAGAGAGAGATGTTCTAGTGAGTGGATAGATCCCTACAGGAAAGAAATGCAGCGTTTGGTTCTACAATTGAGTAAATAAGGGTGATGAATAGAGCAGTTAATTGGAAAAATCAAGACTGATGTATTTCTCTATTTCAAGGCACCCAGTGCAACTTTATTAGCCTGGTGACACCAGCCTACGTATTTACGCCTTAATTGATTTCAAGCTCATACTCAGTCTGGCCCAACCCCATTGACAATCGTCTCCAGAACTCAAAATTTTGCAGGACCAATCAGCGAACAGTTCAGATCTGTGACGCAAAACTCGCCTTGGAGGAAAAGACACGAAAAGCTATCGGAAAAGTTATCTCAACTCTCGAGAACATCAGAAAATTAAAAGGAGAACAAGAGTATTTTCTTGTAAGTTTTATGATTGGAAAGGACGTCGTAGCTCTTCTCCCAACTGGCTTTGGGAAGAGTTTAAGCTACCGAATGCTAACTAAACGTTGCTGATTGGTTAAGGGAACTCCAATGATTTTAAACCTCAAGATAAGCACCCGCCCATCTCGGAAACCAAAATGCATTGGGTTGGCCCAGACTGAAAGACGGAATGAAATGGAGTCACAGGCTGGTAATGGCCAGGCTACAACTTTATAGGCTTGAGACTCGAAAAATAAACATTCAATTTCTAGTCTTTTTTACACGTAGTAAGTTTCAATAACTCCATACCATTACATATTGACATTCAAGGAGCAAAGATGAGACGTTGTGTGGTGAGAACTGATAGGAAATCGTACACAACAACAATCGCCGGTGGGGTGAGGCCATTTGTCCATTGACTGGAATCCTGCTTTATTTATTGGTGGCACCAATAAATAAAGATTTGGGGGGAAAATGGCGGCGATTGTTGTTGTTTACGATTTTCTATCAGTTCTCACCACACAACGACGTCTCATCTTTGCTATGTCGATATGTAATGGTATGGAGTTATTGAAACTTACTATGTGTAAAAAAGACTAGAAATTGAATGTTTATTTTTAAGCCTCGAAAGTTGCACTGGGTGCCTTTATATATATATATATAATGGTATAGGTATGTGTGTAAACGAGAGTAAGATGGATGCCTTACAAATTAATACATGGAAAAATCCTTCTGAAATAGACTGACATATTTAATTATCATTATTCACTTCTAAACATTATGCATTCAAGAAAGAAAGCTGGACAGATCCATTGATTTATAATTGTCATTTATAAAATGTTATATTCCCTTTGATCCATATATGCACAGGTGTCAATCTGTCAATGTAGATGTATGAATATATAAAATGTTACTCTCTTTTTGATACCTCGTTCCTCAGATGTTTTTCTGCATCAGCATGGGGTTTGTTGTGGCCTGGGCCCCATACACAGTGGTCTCCTTCCTCTTCATCTTCCACACAGAGGCCATGTACATGGCCCCATCTGGCTTTGTCTTTCCGGCACTCTTTGCCAAGAGCTCCCACGTCTACAACCCCTTCATCTACTTTTACTTCAACAAGGCCTTCCGCCAGGAGCTCAGGGGCCTGCTCAGGTGCCTCTTCCCGGGCTTAATGTCCAGGCGCGTGGGGGCCCGCCAGGTCCCCAGCCAGGTACCAGAGCCAGTCATCCAGATCCAGCTGCAGGAGAAGCAGAAGGGTGGAGGCAAGGGAGTGGGCGGGGGTGGGGGTGTGAGGGGAATTGTCAACCTGGTGAAGTCACAGAGCAGGAGCACTAAAAGCTCCTTGTCCGCTGGAAGAGGGAGCCACTCTAGTGATGTTAGACCCAAGATCCGAGTGGTGCCGCTGGTCCTGGGGCCCGGGCCGTCCGGGAGTTCCTGCCCATCTCCACCTGATCAGCAGAGGGCGCTGTGAACTGTGCTGTCAGGGAGTAGGCGGATCTGAGCCAAGACTGAGGGACTGGGCCTAGCAGTTGATTTACAATCTTCCCTGAAGCAATGGATTGCCGTCATGACTGTAATGCTTGTGCTGATGAGAGTGAAGAGCTTCACACGCCCATGGCAGAGTCAGTGCGAGCTTACACTGGGAAATTGTTGCCACGACTGAGTTATTAATTGGGTAACAGTCATTTTCCACATCAGTACTTAGTTGCAGTATTACCTTACTCACCTTAAGGAGGTAGTGATTGAGAAGGGTTAAAGGTCGTCTTGATAGGTCTGTCAACATTTCTCTATTCTTTTGTCTATTAGAAGCTGCCATCAAGGGATATGGGGAGCCAGGTCTATATAGCTGAAGCTGGATTTGAACAGCTAAAAAACTCTAGTCAGACAGTATTCATTTGTGAGCATTAGAGCATATTTGTGCTCAGGACATCCAGTGCTGCCGTTGTTGAGTTGTGGACAATGTGGGTTTTTTTTTCATTCAAGGTCTCTCATACAGACGTGGAAGCATACTGTAAGATGGAGAGCTATATTGAGCTAAACACTGAGAAGAACTAACACTGCAGTGTAGGGTGAGGCCTTCAATGCCCATTATTTCCAGCTTTTATTCCAGCCTGTATGACCTTTCAGTCATTTCACTAGTTCTGTGTTTACTCACGCCACTGATGTTATGTCCTCTTCAGAGAGACATAAGAGAGATGGGTAAATAGAAGGTTGTGTGTTGACGATCATGCCGTCATCCACTAAATTGAAAACATTGAATGAATGTCGGTTTTGCAACTTGGCAGAATTGATACTCCATTTTCTTGAGTTTTGTTTCACCGCCACTGGGTGCCTTGAGCCTGTGATTACAGGACTCATATAGGTAGGGGACTTAATTTGGTGCTTGAGCACTGCTTGGAAGCGCAGAAATATGTCCAGTCTTGATAACTTTTGAGTGTATCCCTGTCTGGATTTGTAATTAAAAGTCTAAAGTTTTCATTGTAGTGTAACAGGACACTATTAAAAAAGTAAATAGAATGTGAAAACACGTAAGCAGACAGAAAAACATCCCTCCCTTTGCTTAGAAACCACCTTCTGTGCTTTCTGAAAATGGAAATTTCTGTACTCTCTGAACATTTTTGACTACATTTTGCGTTGTATAGAAAGTTTACCTTTAAAAGTTGTGTGCAAAAAAAAAGCGAGCTTCACTGTGGTCTGAAAATGTCAACAGGCAGCTGGCTGAAAAGCACAGAAGTAGTAGGCTTACCTTTTATTGGTAACCTAACTGTTACAGTTCATTGTTTTTGAAATAAGAGGCCTGACTTCTATGTTCACAGCAAACTTGAAAAAAAGAAAATATTAAGCCACTATAGGCTGAGTCCTTGTTTATCTGAAATGTGCATTTTATAATTTTATTTTGTACCGCCCTGTTTGGCAATGTTGTTTTTCAATAAAATAAAACATTGCATAAAGCCAGCCAATCCACTTTTCCATGTTGATAAGAGCATTAAAAAAAAATGATTGAAGGGACAGTTAGAATAGATACAAATTTGCAATTAATAAATGTGCTTTTAATCGCGATTCATTTTGAGTTAACTATGACAAAAATGCGATTAATCGTGATTAAATATTTTAATCGTTTGACAGCACTAGTATAAACAAATAAGAAAATGGTGAAATTTCATGAAATAAATGCAAACAAAATAATACATTTTTTACTTTACAGGCAAATAAGCTCATATTTTTGCAGAAGAAGTTTGAAGCTGTAGTGTGTACAGAGTGTGTGTGTTTTTTGTTCTTATTTATATTTATTTAAGTATACTATAAACTGTTTTACAAGTGTTTTGTATGCATTTATATTAATAGTAGACTTTAAACAGTTAATATATTGTTCAATTTGAAGAAAAAAATTGCCTTGGCAATAAAATGTATTTTTAACTTGTATACTTTCTTTAATGTAGTCAATCATCGTCAATCATCGTTTTGCGCTTTAAAAAAGAAAACGTATCGGTTCAGGCACCGGTATCGTTTTAAAAGTATCGGTTTAGCACCGGTATCGGAAAAAACCCAAACGATACCCATCCCTAATCATAATGCAAAATGATTGTCAGTATGTAGTAGTACGTAGTATTTGAATGTTCTGTCATGTATCTCTAGTTCATTTTTACATAAAATAAATGGCTACAATTACACTTTTCATTGTGCACCAGTCTTTAATCCATTATTGACTGAATGAGCTTGAATGAAATGAGAAAAATTTAGTAAGTAAAACAGCACAGAGTATTCTTTAACATGTGATTGGTTGGTAGTTGGAGAATACAGAGCAGGGCATTTGGAACTATTCCTTTTTACAGAACCTCAGTTGTCCAGGGTCCTCTAGCTTCTTTCCCCCCCCCCCTTAATGCATGTCTTAAGGGTTGTCAGTGTTGGAAAGGATACTTTCAAAACGTATTCCGTTACAGAATACCTGCCCAAAAATGTAATCTGTAACGTATTCCCATTAACTAATCGGAGTAACGTATTCTGAATACTTGGATTACTTCCACATTGAATTGCATTTTATAAGTGTAAAAAAAATAGTTTGTAGTCCCAAACTGCATACTACAAAAATCTAACCGCAGTTTAAGCGAACACAAGCTCATTTTAGCTAATGGAAGATAGCATGTCAAACAGGACTAATCAGAGTCTTTCCCACGGCTCCGGGGCTATTAAATCAGCACAGAGGAGAATGTAAAATCACTCATCTCTCTGATACAACTATAAAATAGCAAGGTGACCAGTTAACCTACAGCAGATGACTACCCTTGGCTAATTAAAAAAATAAACTTACTTTAAGATGCTTTTTCAGGTCGGAGGTGTAGTCTTTGGAGATGAAAGGAGGTTGGTTGCTGGCAAGCAGAGGTTGCACAGCATAGTTATATTACATTATCCCTTCTCTTTATGTATCGTGAAATGCTGTTAGAATTTCCTGGATGGAAAACCATTCCTGCCCTGGCTCTGTTGTACCGGCTCTTACACCTGCTCCTTTTCCGACTCCATTTGCAGCTACTGATCACGCAAAAAGCTCATTTTCATTTATTTTCATGTTGGGGCTTCTGGGATATGCATCAAGTTGCCTTCATTTATTTAGAGAGTGAATAAACTTGTGAAACAGATAAGTACCGACATGTAATCCATTTATTTAAACAATGTAACTGTATTCTGACAACACGTTCTCATTCCCAACTCTCACTCAAAAAGTGAAGCTTGGTCAGTGGCCCTGTAGCGTTAAGAAGTGACGCTGTAGCTACCTTCTAGCGTCATTTTTCGACGTGCAAGGGTGTTTGATTGATTCATATTAGACCGTAGCTGTCAAGTTAGCAACAACACAGTCCGGGAGGACTGAATTAGGAAAATAAATATGCAAGGTCCGGTTACACGTAAAAAAATAAATTAAAAAAAAGCGAACAAGACGCAGTGAATGGGACTGAATTAGGAAAATTAATTTGCAACGTCCAAAACCGTGAACAAGACGCAGTGAATTACGGCACTTCTTGTTGCTTGCACTGTACATCAAAACGTTGTACATACAATAATAGTAATTAAACATTACTGTTGACACGAACAAAATGTAGGTCAGCTGGGCGCTGGCCACTGGCCAGGGACCTTGCGCCCACTCCGTATTAATCGCCTACATTATTTGAAGCGGCTGTAAAAGTATCTGAAATAAACATCTTCGCTTTTTCTTAATCTAGATGAAGTGTAATTACTGGTTCGGCTTTACTAAATGTTTGATATATACAGTAGATGTATGCTATTGCGACCCTATTTACCACCCTACTTTGCAAACTGGAAGAACTTCAAACATGGTGCTGATTTGAATCAAGCTGCATGGCGCAGTACAAGGGAATTGTAGTTTATTTAAAAAAATTATAATAATTATATTTCCTAGATATTTAAATTGTAAATACTAAATTAAGAGTACACTGAGAGATGTAAAGGGGTGGGGAATACATCTGTGTGATCAGATTTTAAATATTCAATTGTTAAATTGGTGAAAATTAAATTTGATCATATTTGACAGTGCCCCCACAGCCCTCTTTTAATGCCAAACCCAGCAATTTTGTCAATGTTTCATCTGACCACAGGACGTGGTTCCAGTGTGGTTACATGGCAGCAGGGGTGGCTCGTCCATAAGGGCGATTGGGGCGACGCACTGCCTATGGGGAAAAAAAAAACACAAACGTTTACGGCAAAAGGCTCAACGTCAACATATAGGGCTTGTTTTAACGCATAATGTAGGTTTATTTAACGTTATATTGAATAATGTTGTAAACTGTTTACATCATAAGGGTCAATGTCAACATATGAGGGTTGTCTTCACGAGTTCACGCATAATGTGGGTATATTTAATGTAATATTTAGTTATGTTGTTAACGGTTTACAGCATAAGGCTCAACATCAACATATGAGGGTTGTCTTCACGCATAATGTGGGTATATTTAATTATGTTGTAAACGGTTTACAGCGTAAGGCTCAACATCAACATATTAGGGTTGTCTTCACGCATTATGTGGGTATATTTAATGTTATATTTAATTATGCAGTCGACAGTGTCGCAAAGTGACGCATGCGCGATGTGCGCGACTACCATCGGGTAGAGCTTGATCGGGTAGTGCGCATGCACGACTACCATCCGGTGTCGACACTCTGGCCATGTTCCATTACCAAGATAGCTCTCTTGACTCCTCGATGTTCAGTCAGACAGGTGTCTGACGAGACATCAAGGTATGCCAAAAAAAACGTTGATTTTCGATGATTCGGGACACTCTATTCAGACGGGATGTGGCGTCATCACGCTGTGTGTACATATCTGCTCGCACTAGCGTGCTCTGTCAGACGGCAGTATGTGGTGTCATCACGCTGTGCGTTAGCAAGCACGTTGTTAGCAAGCGAGCAATCATCATCAGCTACTTACAGCGACATGGCTAACGGATACCTCCCTAACGAATTCAGACAATTCTTTGTTTATCAATCATGGCATAATTGCCCCCGCTCGTCAAGCGAAAAGTGGCAGATTAAAAGTGCACCAACGGGCTATTCCCGGGTGGTGGAATAGCCCGTTGTAACGAGCGCCTGGAGCCGGCCACCTGCCCCCGCTCGCCAAGCGAAAAGTGACCCAATTTAGTGCCTCTTCAAACGAAATGTTTAACTACTGTAACTGGAACTCTAAATAACGTATTTTCTTTTAGGAATGGAAACATTGTCTCCTGAGCAAGCGAATTAATCTGTGTATGTGTGAATGGGCTGGCCAGCCATAGAATGAATGAAGTTACAGAACTGTTAACCCCAAATGTGACTGCTTTTGTTTTCAGGTGAAATTGTTTGATTAACTTTCAAATATTCAACGTCTTGCTCTAAAGGATATCTGTGAATTTTTAATGACATTTGCTAACACTGTTTCTTCCTGAAAACCTGCTTTTGTCTGAGATTAAACCGCAAGGGCGCCACATACATTAACATCCAATGGCGAATCTGGGCGCAGACATACCGTCAACAGCTTTTCACACCCAATACCAAATGTCTATTGTCTGATGTGTGGAGTATGCTTCCTGCCTCATGTAAGTGTTGTCCAGTATTATCTCCCCCCAAATCTCGTTACAGGACATGGAGATTAGCGGATGAAGGACAACTGCCCCCCCCCCCCCCCCCCCCCCGAAGGAAGCCACATCACTCAAAGACGATCAACACCTCTTGACTTGAAGGAACCATCAAAGACGATCAACACCTCTCACCCTGAAAGAACCATTCACAAGCCATCTCCTGGAGGAGAGTGGCTGGATGACCCCATATGGAGCAAAGAATGGAGACACTTAAGGCATTTGCATGGTTATCCAATTCACCTCGTACGACTTCACGAGAGACACGCCCTTTCTAATCTGATGATTGTACGACTCACCTCTACCTGCATGGTTCTACGAGGGGCTGTGGAGATTACCAACGCTTTATTATGATGTTACAAGGCCATTACATCATCAACAACAAACTATAAAATAAGATATCGTTTGTTTTTATCCCGTGTATTTTTAGTTAATGATCAGAGGCTGTTGTTGTGAAATGAATTACTAACAACAATGACCAAGCTCGCGGTTATTGTCGAATCTTTTCTATTATTATACCACACAAACAGTTCTGCTTTTTTACGTCTACAATTCAGGTTCTTTACAATTTAATCATGTACACTGCATGCTCTGCTAACTCAAACACAAAGAGGCTGTTCGAAAACCAAGAAATGTTTTTATTATTGCTGTAATTAGACGACGTCTCCCTATGCTTTATATGCGGCGAGAGCCACGATGGAGCAAGGAAGAAGGGAAATGTCGGTTTTCCTCCTGCATCGCCGCTGGTGCCCTTCATAGTTTTTTTCATTTTTACAAACTTGTCCCTGATCTTCCTCCAACTCCTAATGCACTCCTGGACCTCCAGCCCCAGGTTCCCAGCGATCTCTCAGCGATTTTTTAAAAACGGAGGTGCTGTCATATAGGGAACGAAACAGGAAACGTCATTTTAGCCAGGGGTGTCGGACAGCTCGGATCGGATAGTGAGAAAATTCAAGCGGTGCTCCAGAGGCCATCCGACACCCTCGGATAGCTCTCCGAGGTGCTCAAAGGTGTGGTCCCACTTCAAGGAGGGCGTTTAAGGGCGTGCCTCGTGAGATCGGAGAGCACGATCGGACAAGCATGTGAGCACCTTTACACAAGGACACTCGCACACACACACAGAAAATCACAAGACACAACACATTCACACACACACACACACACACACACACACACACACACTCACACAAACAGACACACGGACACTTCACACACACACACACACACACGGACACTAAAGTGTACTAACGGTCAACCCACATTATAATAAAGAAATTCTACATGGCATGTACCAATTAGTAACCAGAAAGGAAATGTTTTAAGATGTTCTGTTCTTTTGTTTAATCCTAAACATTTTTGTTTTGTTTGTTTTGTTAGTTTATTTTAGTTTAGGATTCATGTGATTTGATTCCTTAAGTTTTGGTTCACTTTTTAATTTTATTTCCCTGCTGGCTACAATGTACTGTACATGTATTTATTACTGCTGAGAATACTATGGCCCATTTGTGAGACAGAGATTGAACAACGCCACTCACCCAAGAAAAAGAAGGAAAATATAGTTAATATCTAATGTTATGTTTAAGACAGAATGTCTTAAAAAGGGGGACTGAAGGGACCGGTTATTTGCAATAATTCCACCTTTTTTATACCTAGTATAAATATATTACTTTTATTGGCATTTAAACATTTCTTGGTGAGGGCTCTTTGTTCAGACCTGGGGATGGAGGTGAGAACTCCCTTCCCCCCCCAGGTTTAGACAAAAGTGTCTGCAGCCATGGCCTATTTTGAATAGCTGGTAACACCCCTTAAACATTATGTATATAACAGCCTGTTCTTCAAGGAGTAGGTTAGATAATCTTGAGGTGAAGCTCTGGGGAGTGGAGCTCAGGCTCTGTCTCACGATGGTAGGCCGCCATCGTTCAAGAATAAACCTGAACCATGACTGACAAAATCCATGACTGTGTTTTCCGATATATATAGTAGAAAACTAATTTCTATTAAGCGGAACAGAAGGTTTAAAAACATTGGGACAGTCCTTGCTCTCTGAATAGGAAGGAAGGAAGGAGGCATTTTAAGCCCTTCGGTACACACCCTCTAAATGCATTCTCTATGGCTTCCAGGAGGGCTTGCCCCTCCATGTCGTGTCATAAGTAATGGACGTAAAAGCCTAGGGTAAAAGCCAATAAGGTCGTCACACAGCTTCGACAGAGGCATGTCAAGATGGCACCTGTTCAGTACAACAACTCCAGCCGCTCTTTGACAGAAACTTCTTTTTAGTCAGTGTACTAATGAAGATAAATTGACCAAAAAAAAACAATTAGGACTTGACCAAATGTATCCATTCAACAGGTCTCTACAAAGACAGGGACAGTGACTGTGACAGGGAAATTGGAACTAAAGAAAATCGCGACCCTGAAGTGCGTAACGTGGTCTGTATTTCTATATACCACTGTCACTTTTCATAGGTTTCACAGTGTGAACTAACTCTGAATGATTTTTTATGTGATGACTTATTTTGCTTTTGTAAGCCAATATGAAATTTCAAGATCAGTCAATAAATATCATTGGTTTTGACGCATGTTGCCCCCTTCTTTATGTTGTTAGTGGACATATCATGTGTTCTGTTCAGCTATGTTACATCATACAACATTTGAGACGTGTGGATAATGAAAAAGTGGGAAAATTTAATGTGGAGCCACATCATGTTTGCTTAAGAAGGCTCCTGAATGTAACTTTCTTTCATAGCGTTCCACGTGTAACTTGCTACTCTAGCTATGTAGAAAGAGGGGAAATATTACTGTTGGTTGCTGCCAATAGTGGACAAAAAGGTATTGCTGTATGAGTAAATCGGCTAACTTAATGTACCTACTGAATGGGTCGCCTTAATCATTATCAAAAAAATTGCCCCCCCTGAGAATTTTTTCAGGAGCCGCCACCACATGACAGGAAAACAAAAACGCCACAAAAACAGCTATTTCCCAGCTGCAGCTGGCCTTATTAACAAGGCCCGGGATCCCCACCTGTCTTGGACTCTTGTCCCGCCCCCTCACCCCAAGTCTGAGTTATGTTAACTCACATTTCACTTCTTTAAATTACACAATGCACATTGCACACTCACGTTTGCACTCCTGCCCTGCATTTTACCTCTCACTTTACTTTTGTATATACACTCTTTTTTTATATATCTGTTTCCATACTGTGTTATATATGTAGTACTTTTGTTATGTGTAGTACTTAGTGTGATTCTATGTTCTGTGTTTTATGTTATGTGTAGTACTTACTGTGTGTGTATGTATGTTTTTTTTTTAATGTTTTTATGTTTTACTGTATGCACCCATACACCAGAGCAAATTTATGGTAGGCTTACACCTACTTGACAATAAATCTGTTTCTGAAAGGCTTTTTTCTGGCATGCCTTCCAAATAATCTGTTGACATGGAGATGGTATCTGATGGTAGGTCTGGAGACTCTGTGATCCAAGGTGCTACTTTTTTCTCCAACAGTGATCCATGAGGATTTTATGCCTCTCTTATCATCCTCCTCCTGGTGCATGGGGACAAAATAAACTTGGGTGCTCTTCCAAACAAGTTTGTTGCAGTTCTAGTTCATTCGAAATTTTAATGTATTGCTCTTCCGGTAGACATGGGCATTTTCACACATTTCAGCGCACTTTTCCCTTATTTGATTCTCATGTTGAAGAAT
Source organism: Sprattus sprattus (assembly GCF_963457725.1). Lineage (NCBI taxonomy): Eukaryota > Metazoa > Chordata > Actinopteri > Clupeiformes > Clupeidae > Sprattus > Sprattus sprattus. The sequence goes on from NC_137921.1 coordinate 23,906,730, forward strand.
GTATGGTCATGTGGCCTCTGTGTCACCTCAATTTTATGCCACATTTAAACAGGAAGTCTACTGAGTTTCTAAAATTAACACCTTAAAAATGTGCTATTGCCTAACCCTTTTTATTCATCTTTACCAGGGGTGGCAATAATTGTAAAGGGGACTGTAAATAATTTTTTTAAGATACCTCCTAGGCTCCTGAAAATGAATTTGGTTCTAAAGCAGTCAGGTCTGTCATCCCTTTGTTGTTCCATAAGATGATTAAGTTGGTTTGACCCTTTGCCTGTGATGGTTCTAAATTGCCTACCCCCATTACCATACAACAATTGGTGGCTGTCACTCACACTTCAGTTTGCTTCCTGACACCAGATGTTTGAGCAATGGCAGGATTGGGACCTTTTCTTGTTGCCATGATAAGATTGACATTTAAAAGATTATGCTGACCATATGTTTGGTGGTCACAGTGGCTGCTGCTGTCGTGTTTCTTATGTTCTTGGGCAGAATATACTGTAATTTCGAACAAGAGTCATAGCAACTGCAAGCATGACAGGAGAGACACAGTCACACGCACGCAAGCCAGCATGCACCAAGCACACACACACACAAACATACACAGATTAAGATACAACTTAAATATTGTGCCACTGACTAATATTATACTGTTAAATATGAAAACAACATTTACAGATGTTAGGGCTGTTAGTTTATTTAGGAGTGTCCTTCTTGGTCTTTGTGATGAGATTTAATCTCTTTGCATCCATTCCACCCCATCTGGGAAGAAAGAGTGTGCCAAATTAACTCTTTTGTATGCAAACCTGGGTTATGTTAGTGTTCAAGTTTAGTCTAAGTTATCCCTTGTTTAACCTTTTGAGGATTGCAGTTTTGGATCCACATCTTTTGTGCTTTCTAGTTGCGTTTAAGTACTGTATATCTTCTGAGCTTCCATCCTGTTTTTGCTTTTTGTTCCTGTTTTTTCCTCTGTCCCTTGGCTGTGACTGGTTCAATAAACTTCCATCAGTCCGTGTGCCGTCTAATGTTTGTGACGCAAAATGTTTCCATTTTTTTTGTTTGTTTTGTGCAGATAAGCATGTTCCCTGATAGAAGTGACACAAGATCAACAATCTGCCTTTGAATTAAATCTCTCAAGCACTGTTGATCAAATAGCAGATTAAGTGGAGTGATGCCATCAGTTTTCAAACCCCTGTATTGATTGAGTTGGTTTAGTATGTTTACTTTTCAATTTACCAATTAAATTTACCTCTCAAAACCCCTGTATTGATTGAGTTGGTCTATCATGTTTTTAAAGTCAAAAACATAGAAATTGTCAAGAGGATTTTTCTTTCTCCAAATGTGAAGGGAATAAATTGGTTTCCTTAGAGGTGACACTCAACTGAAAGACACAGTTTGGAGTCCCTATTGTTCAGTCAGCAGTGACTGCCTACCATGAGAAGGCTGTAAAAGAAAAAAGAAAAATGTACTGGACAATGATGTCACAGGATTACTGCTGCTGCCCAACAAAGCCCCTACCAGCCCCCCACCTTCTGTCCATTAACAAGGTGGGGTCACGAAGAGTGAATATTGCGCTGAATGACAACAGTGGCCATGTTTCCAGTTTATTGAAAGCTTTTATCACTTATGCAATGCCACAAGGGCCCTTTGAGTAACCTGAGGGTGTTTCTGTGTTCAATTCATTTTTGTCCTTATCCCAGAGGATAATTGCTGGGCACACAGAAAAATGGTCTTTGTGGAATAACTCAGTTTTACTCAAATCATTACATAAACAACATTGTTACCAGAGATATGTATTATCCTGCTCACTGTGACAGTAATGCACACAGACACCCTAATTCTAGTGTGCTTCTGAGCAATACTTAACTGAGAGGTGACTGTGACTCACTAACAAGCCTAACAAGCACACTTGTCAGATTACGGGAGTAGACGATCGGTTTGGGCAAGCGATAGCATAGAATTGAGTTCAGCATAGTTCTGTAACCATAATTGCCCATTACCACCCATTTGGTGTGCACAGCATGATTAGTGTGGAACAAGCCCAGATTGGTTTTGCCAATGACGATGACATCATGAAGTGCCAAGGCAGATTCCACGATTTTTTACACAAACCACCCTCACAGCGCACTGCCAAACGACATATTCATGCTTCATTTCTGGCTTATAATATGAATCGGCTAATTCTCTGCAGGAAAATACCATTAAGGCTTATTTGACACATTAGGGCGAGAATTGCTCGAATAAATTCCTGCCCTAATATCGATTTGTATATCTAGTTAAAATTAAGCTTGGTGCTGGGCTTTGATAGATTAGCTTCTATAGGTTACACTGGTGACAACCCTCAACCCACATTGGCCTAGAGTGGATTTTATAAATAAGTGAGTATATCGTGAATGGCTCAATCAAATGTTCTTATGCTGTGATAAAATTATATAGTGTGTGCTTAGATAATGAAGGGATTTGATAACTTCAGTGTATAGCGAATATCTCAAGAGTATATTGTGAATGGTTCAATCAAATTTGTGTCTGCTGTGACATGTTTAATTATAGTGTGTGCCCAGGTATCAAAGGGATATTTCGCTCTACACGTCTCACTCTCACTATTTCTTGCACTCACTCTTTGTGTTAATTGGCTGTGAGGTGTGGAGGTTCCACTGGATCTCCACGGGTCCCCTCTGCCCACTGGGTGAGTGACAGCTCTGGGTTGAGCATGACTTATTATGGTGGCAGTTGTGCCCTTTTGTTTACATGCCCACGGTTGAGAATGTGAATTATATGGTTACCATCCCTTCTAGTGTTAGCAGAATGGTAATACACTTTGTGTGTGTGGCTTTGTGATGGTTTTGTATTATGACACTTTGCCATTACCAGTCTTGTTTAAATCCTGATCATCTTCCTCCAAATATAATTTTCTCTTTTCTAGTTTTTCTTTCAGTCCTTTTTCACACGTTTGACTCACAGCCCTCAGTGCTTGAAATGTTGCTTGAAGCTGTGTTTTTGTCCCTAGCCTCGGTATAACTCTCACCATATAACCCTTGATGAGACGTCTCATCCTTGCTGCTGCACACCATGTTCTATTCATTTCAGAACACCACCATATCACAGGAACTCAGAGTGACCTGAAGAAGTGAGATACAGGGTGAGAGAGATGGAGGAAAGTGAGAGAGAGGGAGAGAGAAAAAACACAAATCACTCAATATTGGCAAAAGACTGCTGTTTGCCTAGCAGGATTTTAATAAGACTTCTATTAAGTTGGCATGGTGATGGCGCCTCTTATGGCTGCCTTGTGTGTTGGTGCACACTTCAGTGTTTGTTGTTAGTCTTTACCCTTTAAGCAAAATGACGTCCCCTCTCTCTGAACGTTCTAAAAACGTAAATGTGTATAGTTCCCTTGACAACTCAAGGACGTTTTGCACGACATTCCAAGACCGTCCCGAGGACGTTGCGGTGACAACTGGGAAACAATTTCTATAGGTCCTGGGGACGTTATGCAGGACGTTGCAACCACGTCCCGATGGCATTGCGGTGACGTCTGGAAAACGTGTTTCTATAGGCAGTGTTGGGGAGTAATAACGGAATCTTTGAATGCCTGCGGAAAGCTCAATGTTAAAGCTAGACACTTGATAGACCTTCCTATGTATGCATTGTATTGGAATCATGCAGACATTACATTTATAGCACAGATCAGTAGAGAAGCATTCATATTTATTTTATTTCATCATTCTTAGGTTGGCTAGTTATTCTGCCTCCCTGCCCGCACGTCCGTGACGTGCCATGGATGTTAATTAATAAAGGAATCATTACAGAAAACCCTCAATGCGTAGTGACTGAGATCGCTACAATATGCTTTTCCATCAAACCCTCGGAAAAAATGACTACGTTTGTTGGCTGTCTCAAACTGTGATAAACCTGTTAAAGAGACAAAATAGTAATCAGACAGTGTTAGTACAGTAGGTAGCGAAGTGGTTTAGTAATAGGAAGGTTAACGGTTCGATTCCCATGCCTCGCAATCAAGGTTGTAAGCGCGTGTGTGTGTTTATGTATATCATATGAAATGTGTAATATAAATGAACTTGAACTTGTGTGTGTGTGCGACCTGTAAGCAAAATGACGGCTCCGCCATCTTTTATTATTTTATTTTCTTCATTTAGCTCAGCAAAAATGGTCGTGCCTGCTACGTCCGCGGTGCGTCCTTGAATAACGTCCACAGGACGTCTAAAACACGTTTCCCAGAAGTCACCACAATGCCCTCAGGACGTTCTTGCAACTTCCTGCAGAACATCCCCAGGACCTATAGAAACACGTTCCCCAGACGTAACCACAATGCCCTCGGGACGTGCTTGCAACGTCCTGCATAACGTCCCCAGGACCTATAGAAAACGTTTCCCAATTGTCACCGCAACGTCCTCGGGACGGTCTTGGAACGTTGTGCAAAACGTCCTTGAGTTGTCAAGGGAACCATACACATTTACGTTTTTAGAACGTTCAGAGAGACCATTACAGGACGTCGAGGGGACGTAATTTTGCTTAGAGGGAACTGAGTGATCCAACATGGCCAAGCAGACTAGCCTTAAAAGCTTTTTTTCAGAGGCCAAACACAACGGATGAGGGTAAACCGTCTGACGAGGATGAACCTGTAATACCTGCAGTGTTTCGTCTGAACGCGTTTAATTTCATTATACTGTCTATGCCCGTGCGTGAGCGCGCCGACGTTGCCTATATAGGCCTAGGCTATGAGCCGAGAGTATTGCAGACAGAGAAGTGGAAAAAGTATAGCTCGCACTCGCAGCATATTGAAAATTGGAGCTGTGAATTTAGTTCAAAATTTTGAATTCTTTCCAAACACTGAATACCTGAAGCCCTAGATGTTCGAACAGCATCACCAGCCGAAATGTCGGGCGTTTATGTCGTTATGGAGTGACAAGTTCTCTTGGCTAAGGTGCGAGGTAATTGATAGTCACAGTAAAATGTTCTGTTAGTACTGCGAAAAGGCGACGCAAAGGATTCACAAGAGGGTCGAATAATTTAAGAATCTCTGCTCTCATTGAACAGAGCAATGACCATGTTCCGGCGCTCATTTTAACGCCACAGCAGGTTGCGATTAAAGGCCACTTATGGACGCGCATCAGACATTAATGTTTTTGTTTCCCATTGTAAACTTAGGAACGTCAAAAACTTTCTGGTAACGTCCTCTAGCGAACGTTGTGGCGGGGACCAATTGGGGACGATTTGGGACCTTGCAAATGTCCTGTTAACGTCCTGGGGACGTTCCCTGTTTGCGGGGTAATAAGTGTTTAATACTGTTTATTGCGAATCAACTCAGATTATTTTGGAGTTATACTCAGAATCTTGTTGTCACAAACTGTGTTTGTTTTAATCTTTAATTCTGGGCCTTGGCCACACAGTGAGACGGAGACAGAGAGGAAAACGCGCAGGAACCCTGGTGCGATTGAGGAAGGGAGGTGTTCGGTCGCCTCTACCGAGGCTATTCCCCTCTCCAACGTCCGCTCACTGTGCAATAAAATGTATGTACTACAGCTTCTCATCAGGATTTTTCTCTTTCTTCGGAATCCTGGTTGACTGAATCAACACCGGACTCTGCAGCACAGCTGACCATCTTTTATCTGTTACGTGCGGACTGCAATCCGATTCTTTCAGGCAAAACAAAAGGCGGAGGGATTCGTTTCTATAGGAGGTAGCTAATAATAATAAATTAACTAGAATATGCATTTCCTGAAGAAAATACCAGTGCATGAAATGCAAAAGTTAAAAAAGGAAGAAGAAAGGAAGGAAGAGTGAAATAAGAAAGAAAAGAATAGTGGACAAGAGTGGCTAAAGACAGTAAAGAGAGAGTGAGGGAAAATACTGAAAGTAGGAGAGAAAATGGAGTGAAGCAGAGAGATGGAGTGTGAGAAAGAGGAGTTTGAGAGAAATAGAAAAAAACAAGTAGATGGAGGTTCTACAAAGAGAGGGAATGAGTGGAAATAGGAGAATGGACTGGTGGATGGAGATCATAGGCGTCAGTTACGGGGGGGACATGTCCCCACCACTATTCATGATTTGAATTTTGTCCCCACCACTCTTAAAAATGTGCAAACCAATTGCGACCGAAAAAACCCACCAGGGTAGGCTAATCACATAGCGTTTACTGTCTAATATACTGTCAACTCCTATAGTTCACGTCCTGCTTTTCAAGCAGCGATCTCTCAGCAGTCATGAGTGCAACAAATGGCAAAAGCTCAGATTGTGGATAACCACTTGGTTACATCAGCCTTTGGCGAGGTGTGCATGGCTCTGCTATTGTTTCTTACCGTAGAATGCCATTCTAAACGTCATGCATGTTACGTTTTATAATACGCCTAATGCTACTGAAAAATGTATTTTTTCGCTTCAATGTCGTTAAAAGAATAAGATATTGTTGGAGGAAGTTTGTTTTGTTGCAGCAGGCGCTGTCGAGCGGCTGTTCCAATAAATCCATGTAAATGTTCGTAATTCACAATACTGTTTGATAACCACCTGAAGAAGTTGTATTAATGTTTCCCCATGTGTTGTCTGTCTACTGCTCATTTTACACTGTTTCTCCAAAATCCGTTTGGTCGATGAAATACTGTGTTCATTGGTGTTTTCATGACAACATATTGTAGCAACCCTTAATGTGTATTGTAGCCTACATCATAAGTACATTCGCCTGCGTCTCGCAGAATTGCATTATCATTGCTTCTGACTTTACGAAGGTAAGGGGGAAGTCAAGTCATTGTTACGCCGCTGGTTGATGCTCAGTACCTCGTTTCATTTCATACACCCTTTACAGTCTGACATTGAGTGTCTGGTAAACTTTGTTGCTGTCAAGAGAAGTGTTAAGTTGCCAATTCTGTTCTTTGTCCTATGTGAATTAATAGTATTAGCCTACATATCCCGAGCCAATACCCTGGTGTTCCCAACACCGTTTTGCAAAACAAGCCAAAACACGATCTTTTATTGTTCGAATGGGATTTTCAACACCTGACAATACACTGTAGAGCATATTGTAATGCAACGTTGAATGGATGAATAGCTTACATAAGGGTACCCAGCACTTTTCAAACCACACTCAAGCGTATGGTTATTGTCCCCACCACTTCTAAAAACAAACTGACGCCCTTGATGGAGATGTTAGAATGATAGATGGATAAAGTGGAAGATATAGACATGCCATGGAGGTAAAAGAAATGGAAGGGAGGATAGAGGACTGTAAAGTCAAAGAAAAAGTAGTTAAAAGAGTATGAGTTGATGGATGAAAGGAAAGAATAGTGAACAGGAGTGGCAATCAATAATGAGATAAAGAGAAAGAGGGAAGATATTGAAAGATTGAGAGAAAATGGAGTGAAGCGAAGAGATAGAGTGTGACAGAAAGTAAACTGAGAGGGATAGAGAGAAAGATGGAGAGATGGAAAAAAAAGAGTAAAGTAAAAAAAAGTATTCCTTATCAATATTCCTAGTTATAACGTTGAATGGAGAGGGACAGAGAAAAGAGGAGCCTTGGAATTGGTGCAGGCATCAGTGAAGCACAATTGCAGGCCAATCTATTATGATGTCACAATGGCCCAATGTAAGTCCATAGGTGACATTTGGTTAGTTTTTCTTTCAATCTTAAAAAGTATGAAAAATACATAGCTGACTTGTCCTTTACAAGACCTACGCAACAATGTTTGAATCTGCGTTAAACTGTCCGAGCTGAATTAATTGCAGAAATCAGTACAAAGAATAATAAGAACTGGGAAGAATAAGAAGCCTTGGAATAACAATACAGGGTATTTCATGCACTGTAATTAATCCCTAGATAACAACAGCCTGGCTGCTTTAGCTCTTGGCCTTCTTATGTTTGTAATTCCACCATAGTTCTAACCTGTTGCAAACTGACCTGCTGTGAATGATATCACCACAAGAAACCTGTGCTCAGATCTTTTAAAGCATCAAAGTAGTGCACAAAGAAATGCCCTGTATTGTGTTTCGAACTTTTCTTATTCCTCCTACTTCTTCTTCTCCTACTCTTTGTATCGATTCCTACTCTTTTTTCAACTTTTTTGTCAGCCTTCTTTGACTTTTATTTTACAGTCCTCTGTCTTCCCTTCCATTTCCTTTCCTTCCTGTCACGACTTGACACCCTGTGTCACCAGTTGTGACCTCCGGGCCTCTAGAGGCCGCCAACTCGAGTTTCTACTTGTGCTGCCTGTGTTTTGTTTGTACATTGTTTACTTCCTGTGTCTTGTCCATGTGCTTCCTCCTGTTTGTGTATGTGGCCATGTGCTCCCTTGTTGTCTGTCTCCATCCCCCACCTGTTCCCAAAATCACCCTGTTAGTTTGATTTGTTTCACCTGTCCCCTCTGCTATTTAGGGTGGCTTTACACGACAACGCTCCCGGGTGAAACCGACAAAATATTTTATCAGATGTGCCTTTTGTTTAGACGGTGACAGCGTTTTTGGGGCTTAAAAACGCAAAAAAATGAACCCACCCTCCAGAGTGGAAATCTTCACCGTCGCGTTCCCGTCTAAAGGGTTGAAAACGCAAAAGTGTGCTCTGAGCTGCACACGCTGGCTATCCTCGCATACGCGTTGACATCATATCCATGTGCATACAGCCAAACAACAACAAACATGTCGGATTATTTCCATCAGTCGGAGATTCAAGCTGCTTTGATATCTATCCAGGAGTCATTTCAGCAAATAAGCCGAGTAATCACAGATAAAACAGAACAGAGAAGGCGCATTAATTACACTAGGTCTCGAAGCTTGTCTGTTCTATCCCTTGTAGCCTACGTCGCTTTGGCCAAAGGCGTCTGCTAAATGACTTAATGTAAATGTACACGAACACTGCAAATGTAAGTGAATGAAAATAAATAAATAAGCACCCAATCGCGTTAAAATAGCCATAGTGGAATAGAATGGACACATACATCCTGCAGTAGGTAGGCCTACCTCCACGTCTGCACCGTTAAGTTCAATTTCACACACTTTTGTGTCACCGTCTGCATGCAGATTTCCACCCAAAGACTCTCGTCTAAACGCGAAATAAAAAGTGGGAACGCAACGCCACTTTTGCGGTTTGCGTTCAGATCGTTGTCGTGTAAAGCTAGCCTTAAGTTCAGTGTTTCCTGTGTCCTTTGTCGGGTCGTTACTCAACGTCAGCCCAAGTCTTGTGGTCCCAGTTTCTAGTACCATGGTGAGAGATTATGTTATATGTATTCCTTCTCTGCCTAGCTTCCTTGTTGTGTCTCTTTGCTGTTTTTCGAGTCTCGCCTATTTTGATCCCCTGTGAGTTTTTGCCTTGGATCTTCTGTGCGTTAACCTTTTGGAAATAAAGCCTGAGTTCAATTGTATCTGGTCTGCGATTGGATCCTTTCCTGCCAAACCCTGACACTTCCTCCATGCCATGTCTATCTTCCACTTTATTCATCGATCGTTCAAACATTCCCTCCCTCCAGTCCATTCGCTTTCCTATTTTCACTCATTCCCTCTCTTTAAAACCTCAGTTTTCTCTCCTTCTTTCAAATGTTTGCCTCTTCACTCTCTCTTTACTGTATTTATCCATAGCCACTCTTGTCTACTCTTCTTTCCTTTCTTCTTTCACTCTTGTTCACTTTTCTTTCCTTTCTTCTTAATTTCTTAACTTTTGCATTTCATACACTGGTATTTCCTTCAGGAAATGCATATTCTAATTTGTCATTGTTATATGCCTAATGTAGGATTCCATTGGACATTTAAAATAGTTTCACAGATTTCTTTTAGACTCTCTAAGAAGTTTAAATCGACAGGAGAGGTTAAGAATCAGCCTTGAGTTCGAAGTGTGTGTACATTGACCCCACACGTTATTTTGTGTAATATATATGTATATACACTGAAACTGCAATAAACATTAGTATGTCAATCACGCACCAAAACTTTATTTAAACATTTGCTGAACTCAGCAGGATGAAGAATCTCAGCACAGAAACTGTATTTTGACAAAAAAGCAAAGAACCTTTGTGCAAATGAATAATAAACTCAAATTGATTATCTTGTCTGTCCAGTTCGTCAAGTCTGTCTAGGTGAATATGGCACACAGCAACACCATTGAGGCTTTTTTTTTGTGCAAATTATTTGTATTGGTTTTCTTTTCATGTTGATAGTACAGAATGACGATATCAATGCATAGAATATCTTACTAATGTCACCATTAGAATCATTAGAATTAGAAGACCCAATGATAAAGTGATAAACAGTGGGGGGAGTGGAGGATTTTCATCTGGGTAAAATCAATCTGCTAGCCAAAAGAGTGGCAAATGCTATAAAGTTAGCCTTGAATTCAGGCACCAATAGGGTAGAGGGCAGCACTCCAAACAGGATAGTTCCTGGGATAGGGTCAAAGGGCACATTTAATATAGTAGATAAAGTATTGAAGATTTCAGTCAAAAAATGATTGAGAGTTGGACAGGTTCAAAACATATGAATTAAGGAGGCCAGAGCCTGCTGGCATTGATCACAGAGGGGGTTTATGCAAGTGAATATCTTAGAGAGCTTCTCTTTACTCCAGTGAATGCAATGGAGAATTTTAAATTGTATTAGTCCATGTTTGGCAAAAAAAAGATGAAGAATGGGCACGACACAAGATTCTCTCCCAAATATCCTCATCAAACACCTCTCCAAGATCCTGTTCCCAGTGTCTTAATGGAAGACAAGGAATGATTGTATTCAGAAAAGATTCTACCATACATGTACAAAATGAAACCCTTCTCTCCAAAAACTGGTTGTAATTCTTGTGTATCTTGTGGTTTTGAGGGGAAATTAGGAATTTCAGCCTGAACAAAGCTAAGGATTTGTAGATATTGGAAAAAAAATACTTTTTTTAAGGAGAATTTTACCGTCAGCTGCTGAAACAAGGCAAAGGTTCCTTCTATGTACAAATCACTGAAATAAGTGATACCTGTTTGCACCCATGTAGAGAAGGCCTTGCCCATTAACGATGGGGGGAATGATTTTGTGCAATGGGGGCATGAAGCGAGGAAGGGAGAATGCCAAAATGAAGTCTAAATTGCCTCCATATTTTGAGAGTAGTCTTAACCATTATGTTCTTTGTGTACTATACAGTAGAAAAGTTTCCTGGAGAGTAAAAGAGTGCCGGAAGAGAGGATGGTTTGCAGGAAGCCACTTCAATACTAAGCCAGGCAGCAGTGTGTTCTTGATCGGTGGCTTGCATTGGTGGGCCGCGGAGCGAGTAACTGATTTTAAATTGAGAACAATATTAATTAAGGACGTCAAAGTTCACGCGTACATCTATGATATTATTGTGGCTGAGTTTAATGTAATACACATTTTAATGCTGTTTACTTCCGGTGTGTGTTGACACGAAACCAGCGCGTGCCTGCAGTCAGTTAGGCAGAAGCGACCGAGACAGTAGTGAAAGTTGGAGAGAGCTGAGGGATTGTTTGGCAGAAAGTTTCTGTTTAAGACCACATTTACACATAGCCGGGTATTTTCAGAAACGAATATTTCTGCCCCTCCGTTTTCAAAAATAACGCCGTACACACAAGGTAGTTTTCAAAAAAGTTTCTGTTTACATGAACCCGCATATACGCCCCCAAGCGCCATCATAACTATGCCAAACCTGTAGGTTTGCATAAGAAGGCTAATCCATTACATTGGCTATGAGTCCTAGATATTTAAGTGTATTTAATCTGGGCTACTACAATAGGTAGACAAAATGGAATGGAAAACTCGTTGTCCACTGGTGGAAGTGCGGGGGATACCATTGTTAAAGCCAATAGTCACAAACTGGGAAACGGTTGAGATTAGGCTATAGGGTTGAAAGAATGCAATCCTGCGTTTGCCTTAACGTAAATGAGCACTACCTTTACAGCATCCATGATCAGTAAGCAAACTAACTGTAAACATAGGACCATCACATGATGTGATGCATTTTTAGTTGCATACTGTGACGTTTCAGAAACTAAAACTCCGTTTGACCCAGTACACACGCAAACACAAAAACGGAGTTTTCAGAAATCTCCACTTTGGCCGGAGTTTTTAGAAATTATCGTTTTCCGTGATAAAACCTCAGTTTTTGTGTAAATGAAAAGCCAAACCGCATGAAAATATCTGCGTTTTCTTACCGTGTAAACGGGGTCTAAGAGGCAAAATGACGGAACAATCGACAAATCTAAAGTTGTATGTAGCATTTGTCAAGCTGAATTTAGCTGTCACTGAAGCAACTCGCCTTCAAGTTATCACCTTAATGCAAAGCAAAGTGCTATTTATGTTGATAATAGATTGCAGCCACAGATTTAATTCATCCATGGGTCCTGACTTGTTTGTTGTGCTCAAATAGGCCTAGGCCTACTGCATTACAGTTCTCTGTGTGTATTTATGTTGTTTTCGGGTGCACAATACAATTTTGATGCAATATCTAGAGTTAGATTTTCTTTCATTTCTTTCTAGGCTTCCACCTGTGGCAGGTGCTGATGTTGCTTTTTCTCACACATAACAATCGCTTATTAATAACAATTAATGGATTATAGATTCAATTAGCCTAATGGAATATAGATTCGCTAAAATAAGCGGGCTGTCTGTTGGGCCCCGACCTGTTACAAAAACAAAAAGTTGGGCCTCTGAGTCAAAAAGGTTGGGAACCCCTGAGATAGGAAAGTAGGGACCAGCGCTTTAGATCTTGTTTGGTTCTAGTAAGTAAAGGTTTAAAGGTTTTCAAAGGTATCTGTTATTTGGATACCAAGGTATGTGAATTTCTTAAAAGCGATTTTAAATGGCACTTTTTGTGGTGGGAAGTTGAGTCCAGCTGCATTCAAAGGGAATAGCTCGCTTTTGTCATAATTGAGATTGGAGAGAAAAAGAAGCAGATCATCTGCATACAGTGCTACTTTTTGTTCAGCTTACCCCTTAAGATTCCAGAGATTTGTGGATGGGAATGTAGAGCTATAGAAAGGGGCTCATTGGTGATTGCAAAAAGTAGAGGAGATAGAGGGCAGCCCTGCTTGGTACCACGCTTGAGACTAAGGTATTCAGAATTTATATTATTAGTTCTGACGGAGGCAGAGGGGAGGGGGTATAAAAGCCTCACCCAGGAAATTAATGTAGCCTCTGAACAAGTCAGTGAAGGGGGGGGCATACATAATATACGTCTAACATTGAAAAAGGAGTGTCTTTTTTTAATAAATCCAGTTTGGTCATTAGATATTAACAAAGGCAGGATTGAGTCTAAACGCATAGCCAACACCTTAGCTAATAGCTTAGCATCCACATTAATCAATTAGATGAGCCTATAATAGCTGCAGAGAAGCGGGTCCTCGTTCTTTTTTAATATTAAGGAGATAGATGTTTTCCATAGAAAAGGGGGTAAGCAATTGGAAGTAAAAGACTCATTCAGCATTTCAAGTAAGAGAGGGGCCAATTGATCTGAAAACGTTTTATAGTATTCTACGGGGTAGTCATCTTGCCCAGAACATTTGCTACTTTGCAAAGCACAGATTGCTCTAGAAATGTCCCCTAATGTGATTGGCTGTTCCTAGACTGAGGCTGCATCTGAGAAAATAATAGAAAATATTTATTTGTCATTGCAGGGCTCGTGACTGCCAATGATCTGGTCGCATATGCGACTGGAATTTTGGCCGTGCGACTTTATTTGAAATCACGGTCGCACGCGTGCACCTTTTGAAATAAGCAAAAATGTAAGGCCTGCACCTAGATAATGGGCTTATGTACAAATCTTTGCATCAAAATAAAACGTATACAGTTCTTATTCACCTGAAGCAAAATATAAATACATTTGGGATAAATATCCTGTCGTGCTATGAAGGGTCGCTGTTATGGTTTTCTGGGTTGACGTTGGAGATGGACGGTGATTCAGTGATACTGTGGTTTGTGGTGAAATCTCAGGTGGTTGAACAAGTTAGTTGTATTGCTATGCGGTGCAGACACAACTCTTAAGCACTCTGTGCATATGATTTGTTCTCGGTTAACATCTCTTGCCCTAACTCTTAAAAGTAAGATAGCCGTCTTACTACCTTGATGTCTCCCTAAGAAGATGTCTGACGCGAGAAATTTTTATGGGTGAATTCAAGCGGTCTTCAGAATCAGAATCAGCTTTTATTGGCCAAGTTAGTTTGCACAAACAAGGGATTTGTCTTGGTGCAGTGGCTCTCAGGTGTGCTTACACATATTACACAAATATACATACATCACAACACAAAACAATTCAACAGTGCAAAACAATACAGCAGTGCAAAACAATACAATACAACAGTGCAATGGTCAACAAGTCTTAAAAAATATATACAAACAATAGTGCAAAGTGAAGAGTCCAGTAAGAGCAGGAATAAATAAAATACAATATGGTATGAGAATGACGGTTATATAGGAAGGGTGGAATAAATAGATATGGTTGCAGGGGTAATTGTAAAATGAGTTATTTATTTTTTTTACAGTGCCACAGAGGGATTTGCTGTTCAGGAGAGAGACAGCAAGAGGGAAGAAACTGTTTTTGTTTCTGGAGGTTTTGGCAAACAGAGATCTGTAGCGCCTACCAGAGGGGAGGAGTTGGAACATCTTGTGTCCAGGGTGAGAGGGGTCTGCAGTTATTTTTCCTGCCCGCTTCTTGACTCTGGATGTGAACAGGTCTTGAATGGTGGGCAGGTTGGCACCAATGATCCTTTCTGCAGTCCTGACAGTCCGTTGAAGTCTGTTCTTGTCCAGTTTGGTTGCAGATCCAAACCATACAGTGATGGATGTGCAAAGAACAGACTCAATGACCGCTGTGTAGAAAAGGATCAACAGCTCCTGAGGCAGGTTGTACTTCCTAAGCTGGCGCAGGAAGTACATCCTCTGCTGGGCCTTCTTGATGATGGTGTTGATGTTGAGTTCCCACTTCAGGTCTCGGGAGATTGTGGATCCCAGGAACTTGAAGATACTATAACTACATGTGACGTTGGTAAGCTTAAAGAACGTTAGGCGAATGTGATAGTGTTAGAAAGTTGGCTGACTGACGCCTCACAAATCACATCAACCATTATTCTTGGTTACAATAACGGTGTTATCGGATAGTACAGTGTCTATTTCTCGGTAACTTAAAAAAAAAAAAACACTGCACATCTGTAAACGGAGTGTGGTCCGTCATCTTTGTTTACAATTTGCAGTTTGAATTGGGTGACGTCATCCTTTTGCCGTACTGAACGGAGCCACAATTCAGTTTGGCAAAGGATGACGGATTCAGGATTCAAAGTGAATGGGGATCCGTTAACCCTGACGCATCAACGCATTCCAACGCATAGGTGTGACCGGTGTGTTAGCCATGCTCTCTGGCTTTGGGCGAGTAGTGCGAGTAGTCTTCGAAATCTCACGTCTGGATCAGTCATTTTCAGGCAGGATACGATGCAAACATCAACTTAAAGTTTTAAAAGTATGGAATGAAAGATAGATCGCAAAATATTCCTTACACTGTGCTTCATATAAAAATTAACAATGCACTTGGCAGGAGCTCAAGGAAAAAACACCTCTACTCCATGCGTGCACACCAGAATACGAATAAATAATCTTTACAGATGAGCTAGTTTGAAATATTATATACAGATTATGCTGTCCTCGTGGCGATGTGTGCTAACATCCACTTGACAGCTAGCTAAACTCTCATATGCTCTCTTAAATGAAGAATGCTGTGTTTTTCGTTGCCTGGTTTATTCTGACTGAATCCACAATACAAGTAATGAGTGATGAGAGTGAAACTAAAACACAAACAAAATGGTACAATTAGCCACGTTATATATACACATTTTGACTACAATGAAATGAACTAAGATGAAATAAAAATACATACAGCGATGCACCTGCTGGGGAATCAACCGTGAACCGTTAACTTGCGTTGCTAAACTTACGTCTTCTTTTTCGTTTTTATTGGCGGTTGGCAAACAACGAATGGTGTGCATTACCGCCACCTTCTGATAAGGAGTGTGGATCTGGATTATTTCTACTCAAACTAAATAAGAAATAATAATAAAAAAGAAAAATAATGAAAAAAAATAAAAAATAAATAAAAGAAAAGGATGAATTATATTATCTTTATTAGACCCGTTTCTCTAAGAAAATCAAACAGAATTCTAACACATGCTTCACCTGACTGTCTCTGTAATACTCTACTAATCCTTAGAGGCATTTCCTCAGCCTCAAGACATCTCACAAACTTCCTTCTCTCGTGCTGGTATCTAGGACATGATTCCAACACATGCTCTATGGATTCTGGGATATTACAGTCAGTGCAGTTACCATTAACATGTTTTTTCATTAAAAACAAAGAACTATTTAACCCAGTGTGACCCAACCTCAATCTGGATATGATATCCTCTTCCTGGGTGTTTCCTGATGTACTCCTGCACCCTCCAACTCTCCCTTGAATGTTGTAAAAATATCTGCCTGTTTGTTCAATGTTCCACAGATTCTGCCACTTTTCTCTCATTTGATCCTTTATTATACTTCTCACCTCAGCCTTGCTATAGGTAACATTAATTTCGACACTTGACTGCTCTGTTGCTTTTTTCGCATATCGATCTGCCACCTCATTCCCTGTCACCCCAATGTGAGCTGGAACCCAAATGAGAGTAACTAGGATTCCGGATTTCTGTAGATTATTTGCTAATTGAATTATGTCTAGTACTATATCTTGTCTGGATTGAGATTGTACATTATTGATACTTTGCAGTGCTGCTGCGGAGTCTGAGGCTATAACTATGTTTGTACTGTTCCTATTACTCTCGCACCATGATAGCGCTAACAGAATAGCAACCAGCTATGCTGTATATACAGCTAATTTATCACTTAGCCTCTTCATTCTGGCTATTCTTAATTTAGGGATGAAAAAAGCAGCCCCCACTTTATCATCTATTTTTGAAGCATCTGTGAATAAAATATTTCTTTCTCCATACTTATTTCGAATATACCATTCTACATAAAATTTGTCAATTTCTTCTGTTTCCTTCTTTACCTCTAGAAGTCCAAAATCCACAGAAGGCACCTCCAGGGTCCAAAAAGGAACAACAGGGTATGAAACGGTTGGACATATAGTTAAATTATTTACCTCCATTTCCCTTGCCTTTTCATTAATAATCCACCCAAAGCTTTTGATAAGTGTGCTCGTCCTCTCTTGGCAATTTGTCAGGGAATTCAGCCCTATATGACCCTCCTGATGACCCCTAAGATTGGCCCAATACCCAAGAGATAATTGGTCTCTCCTAAGATGCAAAGGCATCTCTCCTAATTCCACTTGTAGAGCAGCCACAGGGTAATTTTCATTGCTCCACTACAAATTCTAAGTGCTTGATTCTGGACTACATCAAGTTTCTTCAGTGCAGTTAGCAGCAGACATATAGCCAACACACCCATAATCAAATATTGATCTTATCAATCCAATATAAACGGGTTTCAATGCAGCCCTGTCTGCACCCCACTCCACTCCTCTCAAACATCGCATTACATTCAATACCCTTTTACACTTTTCTGTCATTTTTGGACATGCACAGCCCAAGTTAAACGCTTGTCAAACCACATACCAAGGTATTTAAAATGGTCTATTCTTTCCTATTCTTTTCCATCCACTCTAATGTATAAGTCCTGGCTTATGTTTTTCCTTGTAAAGAACATAACTTTAGTTTTTTCTACAGATATCCTAAATCCCCACTCAAGGGCCCATTTTTGGACAGAATCCACTGCTTGTTGCATCTTATTAACGATATGGTTAATATTCCTTCCTCTTTTCCACATGGATCCATCGTCTGCAAATAATGCAACACCTATTGAGTTATCTATATTCTTGAATACATCATTTATCATAACTGTAAACAATAGAGGGCTTATTATACTCCCTTGAGGGGTACCATTGTCAACATTATACTTGCTGCTAAAATCCCCATTTATCTTGACTTTAATTAATTTTCCTTTCTGATAGGAAGTTTTTAACCCATCGCAACATTCTGCCTCTTACTCCCATTTGACACAACTTCACACTTAACCCCTCCTTCCACAACATATCATAAGCCTTTTCTATATCGAAGAATACTGCCAGAATAGTTTCTTTATTGACCTGAGCCTTTCTTATACTATCCTCAAGGGCTATAATTGGATCCATGGTGCTCCTGCCCTTCCTAAAACCAGATTGATAATGATGAATTAAACCTTTAGTTTCTAATATATACACCATTCTATCATTCACCATTCTCTCCAATGTTTTCCCCATTTGGGAAGTTAAAGCAATTGGCCTATAATTACCTGGGCATTTTGGACCCTTTCCAGGTTTCCTTATAGGGATAATAATGGACTCCTTCCAGGACAAAGGGATTACTCCCTCTTCCCATACCTTGTTATATAATCCCAACAAGACTCCTTTACCCATATCGCTAAGATTTTGTAACATTGAATAGCATATTCTATCCTCCCCTGGTGTAGATTTACCTACCTTCCTCAATGCACTATTCAGCTCCTGCAAGGTAAATAATTCATGTATCACTCCACCTTCCCGATCATTTTCCTGTATCTCCGCTCTGTGTTTATCCAATGTCGCTTCTCTTGCTCTTTTTTTCCTCATACCTTAAGTTTTCTGAACTGTGTACTTTCACTAAATGTTTTGCTATTACCTCTGCTTTTTCTCTACTATTAGTTATAACTTTATCTCCTTCTATTATTACTGGATATTCATACACCCTTCCATTGCCTCTCATTTTCTTAATCATTCCCCATACTCTTTCTATAGGTGTTGTACGTCCAAGAGAATTACAGAATTTTCTCCAGCACTCTCTCTTTGTTCTTTTTATTATATTTCTAACCTTCGCTTGTAAACTCTTGTACTCAATAAGATTCTGAAAGTTGTGTGTCCTTTTTAACTTTTTAAACGCCTTATTTCTGTTTTTGATAGCTTCACTGCATTCCTTAGACCACCATGGCACAATTTTACTAATGTTCTTGGGCTCAGTCTTTGGAATAGCCAGTGCTGCTGCAAGTAATATACCGCTGCTGATGTCAGTGCATAATCTTTCCACACTTTGGTTACTCTTAACTTTCACTAATTCATAGTCACTTAATTCTTTGAACTTTTCCCAGTCAGCTTTCCCTAAAATCCACCTTCCTTCTCTCATTTCATTCACTCTTTCCACCTCAATCTCAACTCTAATAGTTATAGGGAAGTGATCACTTCCTATACTATTTCCATTAAGTACTTCCCATCTACCTTTATCAGCAATTGTTTCTGTCACTATAGTTAGATCTATCGCAGACTCATGGCCACTCACCACATCCATTCTAGTATTAGACCCATCATTTAAACAAACTAAACCCTTTTCATCTAAAAAACCCTCAATCAGACCACCATTATAATCATCCCTACTACCCCAAAGTGTACTATTGGCATTAAAATCCCCACACCAGATAACTTTCCCTTTTAAATTCTCCCAGATTTCATCCAAATTTTCTGACTGCAATTGTCTGCATGGCTTATAAAAATTAATAATGTTCACACTACCCACCCTTGTCCATACCTCTATTATAATGTACTCTAACTCTCTCCCTTTCTTTATTTCCCTGAATTGTACCCCTCTTTTCACAAATATAGCACACCCACCACCATTACCCTCCTCTCTATCTCTTCTTACACTTACACTTGTGTAACCTTTTATAACAAAATCCAGTGACTGTTTTAACCATGTTTCTTGAATACATATTATGTCTGGTTTATCATGACTATCATTTATGAAACCCTTTAATTCCTGTCCATTAGCTACCAAACTTCTGGCATTCCACTGAAATATCAACAAGGTTGTGATGGTGTTGATGGTGATAACTCGCTCATCTCACTCTGCATAAGATCTGTTTGAATCTTTTCCCATGACAAATTCCCTATACTTAGAAATTTAGCTGCAGCTCTCACTATAATCTTAATTTTCTCAGTTTTTGCTTGATCCGAGCAGTTGACTACATAAGCTATAAACAGCACTAACTTTTCTGTATTTATGACCTGTTCATTTGTCCTTTCTATAGCCCCCCCATCATGTATTTGACTTTCTCTTTGCTTATCCTCATTGTTTTCTCTCTGGACTGTTTTAACAGCTTCAGCGTAGGATAAATTCCTTGATGTTCTCACCTGCTGGATTACTACTGCTTTTTTCCTCACTGGACAACCACCATATGCAGCCGTGTGGTCTCCACCGCAATTACAGCATTTCCTTTCTCCACTGTCCCCACACTCCCCATATTCATGCTCCTCTCCACATTTTCCACATCTTTGCTTGCCTTTACAGACCTTTGCGATATGCCCATATCTTTGACATTTGTAACATCTAATAGGGGGAGGGACATACTCTCGTACATTGAAACTCATGTATCCTATCATTACTCTTAAAGGTAAGACTTTCTCTTTAAATTCCAATAGGACGGAAGTACTATCCACTTTATCCCCATTTCTCTTTGCTTGAAGTCTTTTTACATTCTGTACTGTTCCTCCCTTAATTACTTTCTTAAGTTCATCCAGTTTTTCCCCCAGAGGTATACCTGATATAACCCCTTTCGTTCCCCATTCACCAAACGCCCGGACTTCATTAATTTCTTTTTTGCAAATTGATTGAATTTTCAATGCCTTATCTCTTTGCCCACTATCCCTGCATTTAATCATTAATCGTCCACCCCGTACCACCTTTGCCATAATTACCTCTCCTAGCGCTTTTTTCAATCCATTAGTTAACACAAACAAATTAACCTTGTTTATGTCATTCCCTTCTTTAAATGTAACCATGACCCTCAACTCCTCCTCTTGACACACTTTTTTTCGTACCATCCTATCTCCCATGTTTGTTTCCTCCAGTTCCAAAGCTCTTTTCTCTCTCCCATTCCTATATCTTTAACTATTCCTAAACTCAAAGTTTAGCCAATCCTCGTTGTCTCCACCACCACCACCACTACATTCATCTATTCTAATATCCAGACCCAGTCACAAATCATATTATGCCAACCGCCTGTTAATTTACTAGGATTAAAGCAAAGGAACCTCGTAGATTCGAACAAACCCGCCAGCGTGCAAACGCTCGTTGCTAAACTTACTCCCGAGTTTTCTTGCTAACTTAACTTCCTGTTTCGCCTCAAAAATACATTGTCAGAATAAAAGTCTGGGTAAAAACGTAATTTTGTACAAATTCGAAAACATATGCCTGGAGGCAGAACACTCCCCGACTGACCTTAAAGGTCACTATGAACTTTGAAATGTATCTGTCCCTTAAACTTCAGTCTGTGCCTTTGTCACTGTGTTCCTCTTCCTCCCCGCCATCATCTGATGGGGGTGTAGGACTTCTGAAGACCTGAGGTGGTGGACCTGGGTGCATAGCAGCATGATGTCGGTCGCTGTCACACTCCGCACACTTTACTTTTACCCTACAATCTCTTGCAAGATGGCTAGCTGATGTGCAGCATTTTAAACAAATCCCATGCTCTTTGAGAAGGCTTATTCGTTCTTCAAGAAGCTTCCCTCTAAATGTTCTGCATTTTCTCAGTGCATGTGGTGTGTTGTGAATGGGACAGTTTTCCTCTGGCCCATCAGGCTTTCTCTCAGGTGAGTTTGCAGGTGAGTCTTTACCTGGAAAGATATCTGTCTTGTGAACGGATATTTTTCTCCCATAACTGTTTAAGGCTACTTGGTCTGACTTCAATCCGTTGCTGGTTGCACCTGACAGGATAAAACTGGGGCCATTCCTTCGGCGTGCTTCTTAACAGATGAAATTGGCAAAGTAATCGAATGGAGGGAAATAGCTGTTGTTTTCTTCTTTAAACTTTGAACCTACTGTTAGCCATTTTTCCTGTAGCCCGTGAGGGAGTTTCTCCACGATAGGCCCTATGCCCCTGGCTGTGTCTAGGTAGGTCAATCCTGTGAGGTAACCTTCTTCTCTGGCACCCTGGAGTTCCATAAGAAGATCGCCTAGGTCTTTCAGCTTCCCATAGTCTTTCGACGATATTCTCGGAAAATCATCCAATCTTTTAAATAGAGACTTCTCCATTACTTCTGGTGCGGCATAGCACTCTTGGAGGCGGTCCCAGGCTTTTTTCAATGCTACATCTGGATTTCTTACATGCACAGAGCGGATCATTCTGATGTGCTTGACGGACTCAGTTCCGAGCCACTTAACCCGCAGATCTAACATTTCAGTTGCTGTGAGACCTAAGCCTGTAGCAGCTACGAGAGCTAGCTAGCTAGCTAGCTGTGACACCTAAGCCTGAATGATGACTGCCATGCTAGATCATTTTCGGGCTTATCATCAAATTGGTAGAGACTTGTGTTCACTAAATCACGACGAGCCAGGTATCATGCCAGGTTTTCTGTTTCAGGTGCCACGCTTGCAGGGGATGGAGCATACACGGGTGCGTATGATGGAGCTGTTGCCTTAAGTGGTGATTTGTGAGGAAGATGTGTCTCTAGCGGGTGTTGTGTGATGTCCACTATCTCCAATGTTCCTTGTGTGCGGTCCATCATGTCTTACCTGACCTGTATGACCTCCATTGAGTGGTGCGCTGATGTGGGTTTCATGCCTACATTGAGCGTGGTTGCTGAAAAGTGGCTGGATCGGTGCTGCATCGTGCCTAGATGGTTTGGTAGAAGTTTCGTCCTCCACTAGCTCTTCCTGTGGCCCAGGGTTGTGCTCTGCTGGAGGATGCCATGTGACAAAGCTTGCTTCTGATAATGCCACCTCAGGTAGTGTTGCATGGACGGGTACCTGAGTCCATGATACGTCAAGCCCAGCTTGTGCTTCAACGTATTCATTAGTGCGAGTTACAATTTCTTTTTTAGACTTTCTGGTGAAGATGGATCGATCTTGATCGAATCTCCTGTGTCTAGTTCAGCTGCTTCATATACCTCGGCTTGGGCAATAGCTGCAGCTGGCTCTCTTTAAAGTTCAAGAGTGCTCAATTCAGCGTCCAGCTTTGCTTTTGCTAATCCTAGCTCTGCTTTTTGTACCTTGAGCGTCGCCTCTCTCTCTGCGAACATTGCTCGTGTCTTCGCCGCCTCTGCATTAGCGAGCGCCTTTACTGCTGCACTCGATGTCGATGAGAAAGAACTCTTTGATTTCCTCCATGTCGACGAGTGAGAGTCCTTTGATTTCCTTGTATGCACAGGTGCATTATCGGTCTCAACTAATTCCATCTTGCTTATGTTCACGTTGAAACTCCAGTTGCATCACGCTTTTCACTATGCTGTCCTCGTGGCGAGGGAGAGAGAGAGAATGCATGTGTATGAGAGGGAATGTATTTAGGAGCGAAAGAGAGAAAAAAAGGGTATGTGACTTGTTATGTCTGTTAGTCAATCAGACGAGACGTGTTCCAAACCAGTTGTCCTTTATTCAACACCGTGCTGCTGCTTATAACTGTCACTCTCTCTCTACACATGTAGTGTTCAACATCTAACAGCGCATGCCTAACTCTACTGCATGCTGGGAACTGGAGTACTAAATAACACCACATCTTCTCCCCTATAAAGAAATCAACAACATTAACCAAAATGATAATCCTTTACTTTCGTAAACATTATCTATTTCCCCCTACTTAAGCATTCAGAACCCTAGGCCCTAAACATGTAACATTGTCAGGTTTCACATTTCAACATTGTCCTAACAACTCAACATTTCCTTTTTTTTTTTTTTTTTCACAGGTCAACAGCTAAGTAAGGTAGGTAATCTAACCAGAAACAGTCATATAATGAATCAGTCAGTGTTTCCTTTCAGCAATTCTCAATCAACCTCTGAGTTGGCTTAATCTCCCTCCTAGGTCTGGAAAGTCCCTCAGCAGCTGGCGATGTGGACACCACTGTCAGACCACTATCAGCGTGGTCTTGTTCGCTGCTGACTGGTTTAGGAGATTCTTGAGTGTGTTGCGGAATCTCCCTCTCCTGAGCTGTTGTTTCTTCATCAGTCTGTTGTAGCTGAAGATCAGTGCGATTTCTCCTTAGAGACAGTCCACACTCCGTCTGGACCCTGTAGGAACGTGGAGCAACTTCTTTCTCAACGCGTCCCATCAGTCTCCATGTGCCTGAGTTGATGTCTCTGAGACGTACTCTGTCTCCATGCTTCAAGGTAGGTAATCGTTTTGCTGTCCTGTCATGCAGCCGTTTTTGTCCCTCCTTTTGCTTCACTTTTTCCCTTCTGATCTTGTGTGCACTCTTGGGTGTCAGCAAATCCTCGCTAATTGGTAGGTTTGAACGAATACGCCGACCCATCAGCATCTGGGCTGGTGACAGGCCGTTCTGGAGGGGCGTGCTCCGATAGATCAGTAAGCTTTCTGTCCTCTCTGTCCTCAGCCTTTTTCATCAGACCTTTGACTGTCTTGACAGAGCTTTCCGCCAGGCCATTGGATTTTGGGTAAGTAGGACTTGACGTTGAATGCTGGATTCCCCATTCCTTGGCAAATGAAGCAAACTCACCGCTAGAGAATTGTGGACCATTGTCTGTAAACAGTTCACAGGGGACACCGTGTCTCGCGAACACAGTCTTAAGGTAGCTGATGACTGCTTTGCTTGATGTTGACTGCAGTTGTCCGACTTCGGGATAATTAGAAAAGTAGTCTGTGACCACAATGAAGCTCTTTCCGTTACAGTCAAATAAGTCAGCTCCTACTTTAAAGTAAGGTCTGTAAGGCAAGGGGTTAGGCATCAGAGGCTCTGCCTGTTGTTTTGGTCGGTAGGTTTGACAAAGTTCACAAGATGCTGTTGTCTGGTGAATGTCGTCATTGATTCTTGGCCAGTACATCACCTCTCGGGCCCTGCGCTTGCATTTGACTTCCCCTAAGTGGCCTTCGTGTATCTTTTGGAGCATTGTTTTCCGTAGTGAATGAGGTATGACCAACTTGCTTCCTTTGAGAACGATGTCATCCACCACTGTAAGCTCTGCTCTGTGATTCCAGTAGTCCTGTAATGTGTTTGGACAGTCTCTTTTGCTTTTAGGCCATCCTTTCTGTATTGTCTCTTTAAGAACTTTCATGGTTTCATCTTCATTAGTTTCTTTTCTGATATGCTCGGTTCTGTCAGCTGTAACTGGTAATGATGTCACAATCATATCCACATATGCCTGTATGTCTGCGCAGGTCTCGCTGTCAGCACTTTCCTCCTTGTCCACTGCCCTGGACAGAGTGTCAGCGGTGAACATATACTTTCCGGGTGTGTATGTCATCTGTACATCATACTTTTGCAGTCTTATCAACATGCGTTGTATTCTTACAGGGCAATCATTCAGCGGCTTGGACATGATCGACACAAGTGGCTTATGGTCAGTTTCTACTTCAAAAGCTTGGCCATAAACATATTGGTGGAATCTTTCACACGCATACATACTCGCTAAAAGTTCCTTCTCAATTTGAGCGTACCTGGTCTCTGCGCTCGTAAAGGCTCTGGATGCATAGGCGACTGGCAGCCACTTCTCCTCCGCATGCAGTTGTAGTAGCACCGCCCCCAGGCCGTACTGTGATGCGTCTGCAGAGATCCTGGTGCTCCTCTCTGGATCGTAGAACTTCAGCACAGGTTCTTGTGTTTGAGTCTTTTTCAGCTGCAGAAAGCATTGTTCCTGTTCATGTGACCAGACAAACTCATTTTTCTGATCGAGAAGGCTTCTGAGAGGTGCAGATTGTGTGGACAGCTGTGGTATAAACTTGGCGAGGTACGTTACCATACCCAGAAACCGTCTGACCTCGTCTTTATTCTGGGGTCGCTGCATGTTGTTGATCGCTGATGTCTTCCTTGGATCCGGCTTCACCCCCTCCTCACTGACAACATCTCCCACAAAAGTAAGTGTTTTCACTACAAACTCACATTTGTCCTTGTTCAGTCTTAAGTTGACCTCTCTTGTCTTATCAAGCACTTGTCTCAGTCTTGTGTCGTGTTCTTCTCGGGTAGACCCCCACACAATTATGTCGTCCATCATGGTGTCAACTCCTGGTATGTGCTCAAATATCATGTGAATGGTTTTGTGGTAGACCTCAGGTGCTGACAAGATGCCATATGGCAGACGAAGAAAGCGGTACCTGCCCTCAGGCGTGTTAAAGGTACAAAGCTTCGAACTCTCCTCTTCTAACTTTAGCTGCCAGAAGCCTGACGAAGCATCCAACTTGCTAAACCATTTTGCTCCAGCAAACTGCGCCATGATTTCTTCTCTGGTTGGCAACTTGAAGTGTTCCCTTTTAATTGCCTTATTGAGATCCCTCGGATCGAGACATATTCTCAAAGCACCAGTCTTCTTTTGCACTATGACCAGCGAACTGACCCATTCTGTAGGCCCATCGATTTTCTTTATGACCCCCATTTTCTCCATGCGCGCCAGCTCCACTTTCAGCTTGTCCCTCAGCTTGAACGGGACTTTCCTGCAGGGATGCACAACTGAGGACACGCTTTTGTCCACATGTATCTTGTGTTGTCCAGGTAGACATCCAAGTCCTTCAAAACAGTCCCTGGACTCCTCCATGAGCGAGTTGTGGTCGTTTGGGGCCTTATGTGATGTCACTACAAACACCCTTTTGACCAGATTGAGCTTCTCACATGCCCTGAGTCCGAGGATTGGTTGTACACTCTTGTCTACGATCAGTAGCTGTGCCTTTATCTGTCGTCCTTTGCTTTTAAAGGTTGCTATGCAGCTCCCTTTCACTGGCACGATGTCTCCAGTGTATCCTGTCACTTTCATTTTTACAGGAAGGATCTTGCTCTTCACAGTCAGGGTTTTGTAGTCCTCCATCGATAGCAGGTTTACCTGGGCTCCTGTATCAAGCTTGAATGGTATTACTGTTTTATTTACCTCTATAGGTACAATCCATTCGGCTTTGTCTGCTTTCTCACAAGTCTGCACACTGTCACAAACA
This sequence comes from Sprattus sprattus, assembly GCF_963457725.1. Lineage (NCBI taxonomy): Eukaryota > Metazoa > Chordata > Actinopteri > Clupeiformes > Clupeidae > Sprattus > Sprattus sprattus. The sequence goes on from NC_137921.1 coordinate 23,933,601, forward strand.
AAGTCACTGTCGCTATCACTATCCTCTTCAACTGCGTAGACTTTCTTCTTTATCTTTTTCCCTTTATCCTTGTCTGCTCTGCAGCATTTTGAGAAGTGATTATTCTTTCCACAGGTATTACATGACTTGCCATATGCTGGGCATGATGCGGGCTTGTGGCTGTATCCACATCTACTACCCTGAAACTCTGTAGCTTTCTCTCTTGCATCTCTTTGTGTGGTAACCGGTTTCCTTCGTTCGTGTTTTTCCACTGCATGCACTGCTGTTTCACCTCTGCGTAGCTCCTTGGCCTGTGCACGAGTAGTTTCTGCGGCTCTACATGTAAGAACACACTTCTCTAATGTCAGTCCTGTCTCACGAAGCAGTCTTTCTCTGAGCACATTGTCATAAATTCCACAGACTATTCTGTCTTTGACAAGTGAGTCCTTTAGAGGTGCAAACTCGCATGTTTTGCTCAGCGTGTGGAGCTCTGCTAAATACTGATCAAACGGTACACCTTGTTTCTGGTCATGAGTGAAGAATTTGTACCGCTCAAAAGTCACGTTCTGACTAGGCACAAAATACTCTTCCAGACCTGCCAACATTGGAAAATGTGTTTGAGTACCACCCCGGTGCGGCGCGGCAAGATTTTGTGGCCTTCATTTTATTAGTTATAATGCTGTTGTTGCATGTTTGAACCAATCGAAGACATTCTGAGCTAATAAATAAAGCAGTTCTGAACCACCTTTAGAAGGCCTAATGAAATATACAAAAAAGACTGTGATAACAGTTATAAGTGTTAACTGTGACAACAAATTTGTAGCCCGGTGAGACATTTCTCTGCGCAGCAGGCCTATTATATTTCCTCTGGGATGTTATTTCACTCTAGGCTACTTAGGAACTTCTCAAACAATGGTCATGTTGTATTTTTTCCCTACCTCATACCTATCAAGTGTCATGATTCATCATTCTTTTTTCTCCCCACGTCTGATGTTCGAATGCAAGCCCAATTACATGTGATACCAGGACTAGACAACTGCCAAGACCAAATGATGGCGCTGTGTTTGCTTCTTTATTATTTAATTAAATTGTTGCACTTACCTCAACAAGTCTATTACAGTAATTTAACCCACCATGGGCAATGCTGAAATCACTGTTACAGCATGCAAGACTGTCATTGTGATTTACTTTTATAAGACAGGGGTATACCTTTGTATAGTCTGTTGTAAAATGTCTTATATTTTCTTTTTGGGGGGCGCTCTCCCTGTGCCATGGTGCCCCTGTTCCTAGATACACTGAACTGATTAATTCGGTTCGGGAGAAGAGATAAAAGGCTGCCCACACTGAAAATTGATTGGTTGACTTACCGAAACAGGCCAATCAGGATGCTCCTGAGGCACACACGCACACTGCCTCACACACGCAGTCTCCAGGTCCCTCTCCCTCTCTGTCGTGCGCGCGCTACACAGATGCTAACACGGTTTGGAGCACGTCGCTCGCTCTAGATTCTGGGAGATTTTCAGTCATTTGCGGGCTTCAGGGTGTGGTTATCAATATGCGGGAGACTTCCGGGAGACTTTGGATGTCTGCTATTATCATTATCCTATTATTATTAGTAGAAACATATAGGCTAGCCTTTTACACTCCTGTGACATGACAACAGCTGTGCGTAAGCATGTGTGGACACTGTACGTAGAAGGCTGCCGCGGACCTCTAGCATGAACTTGACAGGTAGGCCTATGATTTTCTGATAATATGCATCTTACTGTGTTCGTTACCTGTTGCTCCTTGGTGACTGATGTCAATAATGACATTGCACACTGTGCAGAAAGCATGGTGGGGATGTCTGAAAAGAACAGATTTTTTGCGATCTTTTTATTTTATCCTGTGGTTCTGCCATGGTAACATACTACAAGAGTTTGTCTAAAATAAGTATTTTCAAAAAACCCAAAAAGCGTAAAGTCAAACCATTTCTAACACAGCCAAGACACTTAGATTTATTTGCCATTTTAAATCGATGGCGAACACGAAAACCACATGGTTAACATCGTTAAGGCTAAAATTAAATACATTTTTAACGTCTTATATCTACATTACTCGTTAGTTTACCTTTCAGTGATTTTTGACTTGGTTTAATGTCCTCACTTGAAGAATTGGCCAGATGTGGTCGGTAAGGGAGAGTTAGGTAAGTATTCTGTATTCATGAATGAAAAATCGCTAACTGACACCTAAACAGCGGTTGATTCTTCTGACCGCAGAGTAACCTACACTGTAAAAAAACAACCTAATTTTACAGTTAATAACTCTACATTTTTACAGTGGTTTTCTGTTTTGTGAAATTGTATACAAAACTATGTATAATAATGGAGGTTAACTATAAATGAAAAACACGACTGCTATTTTAAGGATAATGCCAATAATGACAAATTACATGGATTTCAATTTTTTTTACAGAAAATAACTGTATTATTTATACATAATTTTTCCATTTTTCTAAAATACATGCAAATGTAAATAAAATTACACTGATAATCTGAAATTAAATATGTAGCTCATTATATTAAGGTTTATGTACATACTAACAATTTATCATGTTTCTATGTAAATTTACAGTGAATTCCTCAAAAATTCAGCAAACCCATTTTCATTAACCTGTTAGAACCTTGATGATTTTTGGCAAATTCTACCTAAAATTCCATGCCCAAATGTAAAGGCCTACTTTTGAGTCTTAAGTATAGTATGATGGCAAATTTCAATTTGATGTTACAGAGTACCCCTCAAGCTATGATACAATACCTTTAGAGTACCATATATGTTATCTCAAATTTTAGAAAGATGTTGATAACCTTCCCAAAATATAGGCGCCCCCTAATTCTTTTTCCTTTTGCATCTAGATTACTGTGGATTTAAGTGGGAAAATGAATTGAAATGGCCAGTTATGTCATAAAATTGTGTGCCCCCAAGGGTATGCCATCACCTGAACAAATGGAACTGATATCTCATCCCAATCAAAAGTTAGAAGATAAATAATCGGTGATCTCTCCATATACTCTTCCGTGACTTTTGCTGCTTTCTGATTCTACCAGACTCTATTTCAATCTTCTCGTCATCCAACGGTTGAAGCTCTTTCAATGCTGCTGTTACCCCATAAAAACAATCTTTTTGGGGGCTGATTCACTGTTTTATTTTTAGAAGCCATGATGATGTAGAATAAATGTGTTTCGTTGTACAACTGCATTTCGTTATAGAACTGTCTAAAACTTGCGTGGCTAAACGGCAAAACAAATGCACGTGAATTACTGATTACATCCCACCTTCTCTGTTGTGCACTAGGATATCTTTGCATCTCATTGGTCTACAGTCATGATTGACACATGTGTGGACCAGTCAAGGAAAGTATTAGTTTATGTTTTTCACGCACAGACTTAGCAGAGTTTACCATAGCAACCATGGACATATGATAGCAACAAAATAGTCTTGGGTGCGCGCATTGTGTCAGACTGACAGGTCAGTCAACCTATGATATTAGTTACAGGTTCCCGAATCTTGCTGGCTGATTGGGTTATCCTGATAAGATAAGACTCTGTAAAAGGTCGGGATAGCCTTCACGCTTTAAGCAAGATGTTACTCATAAGAGGACTCAGGAGGTTGAAGATGTTAGAAAGATGGGTATTTTTAATAACCCAAATAAGGCACAAAGGCAGTAAAAACACTGACAATACTAAATCAATATAAAAAATACAGTTTTCACTAAGGACAAATGCATGGCATTAAAGCCACCAACAAATAAGCAATTCACAGACCACATGTATAAAAAGGACCATTAACTGGACAGTGAGAGTTCGTAAGGCTTGCGCCTTATTAAACACGATCACTCTCACTACGAAACAAAACAAAAGCAAATAAAAGGACCAAGGTAGTGATGGCAGTCTGACACTGAAGCGCCGGAACGTGATTCAAACCATTAACTACACGAACCATCAAACCACTGCTTCGAAGGTTGCTTTGGTACGGAAAATATCACGTGACATATGACGTGCGAACCAGCAACTGCTTCATTCTCTGAATGAACCAGCTGAGTGGTTCATAGCGCATCAGACGGACCAGTCAGGTGCCGCTACCAACTAGCAAGAGTCTGAATAGAGGCGCCTTCAAAGCATTAAAAATGCCCTGACTGTTCCCTATCAACCATAACTTGTTGTTACACAAGCACACCCAACCTGTGCCATATTTTCCCAGCACATCCGAATCCCAAAGCACATCCTTTCCCCAAGCACTCTCTCCCCAATAACACAATATACAAAAAATAATGAATCTTTATTTGCAAAAATATATTTATATATCACAATCTTTGTTTACGGGTGCATGTGTGTACAAACATAGTGTGTGTGTGTGTGGGGGGGGGGGGGGATTTGGTGCGTGCACTGTACACTAGATTGTCATTGTCTTAATACCTCCTGCCACTGTCTAGCTGGGTTAATTTAGTTGCAACCTTGGCACTCCACCAGGAGAGGTCGCTGTTACTGAAGCTTCAAGTAATGAACCGATTTTTGAAGCAATGTGCCTAATGGTTCAATGCTTCGCCAAAGCTTCATCTGCCCATCACTAGACCAAGGTAACTAGCCCATCGTGAGAGCTCCAAGGACTTAAGTCCTATTAAACTAGCAACTTTCCTGAACAAAGAAAAAAGGTAAGTTTAAGTAGCCTTGACAAGCACCTTGAATTGGCTCATACCAATCATTGATTTCAGGTGTGTCAATCAGCAAGGCACCAACACCTGTGGCTCACAGCAGCCATACCTAAACAATCAAACTCCCAATCAACTAGGAAACACAGACTACACATGGTAGCAATTAGGCTTGGTGCCGGCATAGCCGACACATAATAAAGCAGCCAAATCTCATTAAACATAAACTCCATATATCGCGCCATCTTCACAACACAAACTTAGACACTAAACACCGGTTGACAAACGGTATGAAATATGACAATATGATGTATGATTATTAAACTAAATAAACAGAACATTTCAGAGACAAGACATTGAATGTGTGCTGATTTTAACTGAACAAAGACATGAACATCAAACATGTAACACACACACACACCAAAACACCTTCACCCAGTCCACAAAAGCAGCAGCCTACAGGCTGCAGTGGTGGGTCACACAGGTGCCCCGTCACAGACTCACTTTGTTCATTCGGTTAAAATCAAGCCACCCCTGAACTAAACACCACTATACATATTTGGGACCCATTTTAACGGCATCGGCAAGCCTGGTCTAGTCACACAAGAGCATTGTCCAAATTCCCTAATGCTGAATGGGCACTAAATCCAACAGACCCACTCCAAAATCTTGTGGAAAGACTTCCTATAAGAGAGGCAGCTGTTATAGAGTAGTTTTGGAATGAGATGTGCGTGAAACTCATATATGTGTGATGATCAGGTGTCCCAATACTTTTGACCTGACCTAACCTTGGATCTGGCTGGCCCAGAGCAATGCAGAATAATAAAGACGAGACAAGGGGGAAATTACTTTGCAATGGACTGACTCACTCCATGTAGTTTAATATGAGTCTGAAGTCAAATGTTTTAACTTTTGTGGGTAGAGGCTATTGTGATGTTCCTGCTGAGCTCCGCTCCGGCCACGCCCCCTTCAATCACACAAGCACATACACCTGTTTCACTCTCACTCATGCTCTCAGCTGCATGTCATCAGTATCATTCACCATCCCAGCTGCACTGCATTCAGATCCCCAATCACATGATCACACACACCTGATTCACTCCTATATATAACCTGCACTCCACTCACTCCGTGTTTGGTCTCGTCGCTACAAGGGTGAAACCTTTGCCCAAGTCTTCTAGATCTGTGGCCCACTCTACGTCCCTGGGATTCCGCCTTCCGGCCACCGGCAACTACAACCCCATTGTCAGCTGGCTTCCAGCCCAGCAAGCTCTCTGTCCGTATGCGTCCAGCCCCGCAAGCTCCCTGTCTGCTGGCTTCCGAGTCAGCCAGTTCGGTGCCGGCAGACTTTCAGGATTGCATTATCCAGAGTGCCGTGCATACGGCACCGGGAGTAATGTGACTGTCTTGTCCGGCCTGTAGCCGTGTACCTCTGTTCTTTGCCCTTGCGCACAGTAGCCAGAGTGAGACTCTGTGCGATCTTTAGATCATGTTCCTAGATCTTTGTGTTAGAACTCTGTCTGTTAACCCTTTCGTGGATTTGTATACTCTGTTTGTGTCCTGTTCCCCGTCTGTACTCCATCAATAAACTCTGCATCACCTGAAACTCTTCAATCACAAACCCTGCAAGTCAATGTTTGAAATAATTTTCTTCCAAAATAAAACCATCATTTTACAATCTTGAGCATGTGTCAGCACTTTATTGAATGTGTTTGATCATAAAAATGTAGGAGCAATCTGGAAAATGACAGTTTCTCTGCTAAATGTGAATTGCCGTCACTTAATTGAAGGTGTTTCATTGTAATAAATGAGGGAAAATCTGTAAAATACCAGTGTTTCTCTGCAAAACTGTTAGGGCTGCCACTTTATTGAAGGTGTTTAATCTCAATTAAAGAAGCCTGACTTAATGAATGGTGTTTGCTCGTTATAAATTAGGAAGAATCTGTAAAATAACAGTATTTTTTGCTGAACTTGTAGTACTGTCACTTTATTGAAAGTGTTCGATATAAATAATAAAAAAATCTGTAAAATAACAGTTTTTCTCTGCTGAACTGTTAGGGCTGCCACTTTATTGAAGATTTTTAATCTTAATTAAAGAAGCCTGACTTAATGAATGGTGTTTGTTCGTAATAAATTAGGAAGAATCTGTAAAATAACAGCATTTTTTGCTAAACTTGTAGTACTGTCACCTTATTGAAAGTGTTCGATATTAATAATAGATACAAAAATCTGTAAAATAACAGTTTTTCTCTGCTGAACTGTTAGGGCTGCCACTTTATTGAAGGTTTTTAATCTTAAATATCGAGGAAAACATTGTAAAATAACAGTGTTTCTCTGCTATACTTTTAGTACCCTAACTTAATAAAAGGTGTTTGCTCGTAATAAATTAGGAAGAATCTGTACAATAACAGTTTTTCTCTGCTAAACTGTTAGGGCTGTAACTTTATTAATGGTGTTTGATTGTATTAATTGAGGAAAAATCTATAAAAAAAAACAGTTTTTCTCTGCAAATCCTTAAATGGAAATATCTGTAAATATAGGGTTTTTGCACTTTATTTGAATTAGGATGTTTTACTTTAATTTTGCGGTTTTTGTTTGGCAGCCGTAGCTGCCAGTAATTTACTGTTTTTTTACAGATTTTTTTTTTACAGTGTAGTATTCTCTGATTTCGATGGTCATACAGTGGATAGTAACGATAGGGGGTCTGTGATTGGTCAAACTCCTCTTCTGCTTCTTGCTCTGCTGCAGCTGCCTATGTACGCATTGGTGACTAGAGACAGACTGTGAAGTTTGAACCCGTTGAAAACCGGGAATGCATTATTGAGCGTTATAAGTTCTTAAAAAAAAATATGTAAGGGATAATGTATTGTCCGGAGGTCATTCTACAAAAATAATTCCCGACGGGGCGAACAACACCCCGACGCGCATTGATTTAGGTGCCGTTTCATGTGTCCCGTTTAGAAATAAATAGTTCTTCAAGCAAATAGAACTTTGAAGTTTCAGGTGTTGCATAGCAACCCATTACTTGCTGACTTCAAATTACTCTCTACTGTTGCGTTAAAATGACTGGACTTCTGGCGGAATGATATGAAAGATGTGAATTAGAAGTACAAAACCCGTTGCCAATGACAGCAGTGATTATCTTTGGCAGAGGTCTGCTAGCAGGAATTAATGTATGGGTATGACGTAGGGATGGCCCATTCAAATCAACGGTACTTTTTGGAACGTTCTAAAGAGCCGTATAATAAATATATATATTTTTGGTTATGCGTACTTTTAGACCATCAACTCGTACCAGCGTACTTTGATGTCAAAATGCGTGCCAGGTACGCAAAATGCGTACATGTTGGCAGGTCTGCTCTTCAAATTTGGCTATCAAAACTGTCAACGTCAGTGTGTCTTCATCTAGTTGAAAGCTATTATAAATGTCCAGAACATCTTCTCCAATGACATGCAAGAAAATGTTTGTCATCATCACCCCCTGCTCTACTAGCCGCCAAATAGATGTTAAATCGCGCTTCCAATTGTCGGCCAGATTACCTGTCAATTGCATGCACTAGGGTGGAGTGAGTTTATCCATGACGTGTCTGGGCACCTTACGGCTCTCGTTGCAATTTGCGGGTCTTCCGTCGTCCCTACTTGCAAACGGCCACTTCTGACACCATGTTATGTCTGTTAGTCAATCAGACGAGACGTGTTCCAAACCAGTTGTCCTTTATTCAACACCGTGCTGCTGCTTATAACTGTCACTCTCTCTCTACACATGTAGTGTTCAACATCTAACAGCGCATGCCTAACTCTACTGCATGCTGGGAACTGGAGTACCAAATAACACCACATGACTGAATGAGGAATGATTGGGTATAGTGTGTGTGATAGAGAGGAAGTGTGTGTGTGGGGCACCGGTTTTCATGCATCAGGGTCGGGGATGTGCACCATCTGTAGAAATCTAGAACAGAGGTAAATGCAATGCAAAAATAAATGCAAAGACATTAGGGGTGCAACGGATCAAAAAACTCACGGTTCGGATCGTTCCTCGGATCAGAGTCACGGATCGGATCATTTTTCGGATCAGCAAAAAAATAAAAAATAAACAAGACAAATAAACATGTGGAGGAAGGGGCTGCTTAAATGCTGCGGTGATGAGCGGTTGTTGAGCCGCTTTCGGTTTCACTCCTGTCAGTGAAACACCGGGGTGATGTCGCTGTAAATGCGTGGCCATGCTCGATGTGTTTCCACTGTTGTATGGCTTTCTTGTGCCACAGTCAGTGGCGGTTCTAGACCATTTTTACTAGGGGGGCCAAGGAGGGGCCAGGGTTTAACCAGGGGGGCACATAAAAAACCAGCAACAAATGATATTTAAAGATTATAAACTTATATTACTTTAAAAACATATAAACATGTATAACTTAACATTATAAGAATAAGTGCAAGAGAGGTAGGGCCATACAAAATGAACAACAAGTCTTTTACAGTCATTTAACCCACCATGGGCAATGCTGAAATCACTGTTACAGATAGTACAGTGTGCAAGACTGTAATTGTGGTTTACTTTTATAAGACAGGGGTACGTACACCTTTGTATAGTCTGTTGTAAAATGTCTTAAATTTTCTTTTTGGGGGGCACTCTCCCTGTTCCTAGATACACTGAACTGATTAATTTCATTATTGATTAATTCGGTCGGGAGAAGAGATAAAAGCCCGCCCACACTGAAAATTAATTTGTTGACTTACCGAAACAGGTAAATCAGGATGCTCCTGAGGCACACACGCACACTGCCTCACACACGCACAGTCTCTAGGTCCCTCTCCCTCTCTGTCGTGAGCGCGCTACACAGATGCTAACTCAGTTTGGATCACGTCTGTCTCGTGTGCGCGGTCTGGCTCGCTCGCTCTAGATTCCGGGAGATTTTAAGTAATTTGCGGGCATCAAGGAGTCGTTATCAATATGCGGGAGACTCCCGGAACTTCAGGGAGACTTGGGATGTCTGTGTATTCACATAACATCTGGAAAAGTCAACAGGCATAGGATATTTCCATCTTTTGGTTCTTGAAAAAAATCTTCTCTGCCTTCATGTGGCAGAAAAATCACCAGCTCAGCCGGTAGACAGTTGTATATCATCACTATGGTTACCACTACAGGCACAGGCAGACTACCAGCTTAAGTTTAAAACCCAGCGATCCATTAATGATAGGGAGCGAGCTAAACATTTAAATCGTAGCTCCTCTCTCCAACAAGCACCACACATGGCAAACTACAGTGCGCTGTTTTAATTTACCTGTGTGGAACGTTGCGTCGCATTAGTACCGCTTTTGGCGCTTGGTGTAAAATCATAATAAATTCATATTTTGTTTTATTTGGTCAGCATGGTCATTTATTTTTTTCACAAATCAATCCGCGGATCATGCGTGTGCCGAACCGAAATAGATGATCCGAACGGATCACGGATCAATGATGATCCGTTGCACCCCTAAAAGACATTAACATTTAACAGTTTTTGTAATATGATACAGATAAGAGTATGCAAAACCATTCAATTCGCTTGAGATGATAATGATTACATGATTAATTATCAAGCAGTCACAGGAATCCATTGCAAAATCATTACTTCACTTCTTGTCCCTATTTATGTACTGTCCTCCTCTCTCTCCTTCTGCCCCTCTGTTTCTATACCTCTTCTGCTTCTCTCTCCCTGGTATGCCCATGTGCATTACTGTCACTATCTTCCTGCTTCTTTTTCCTGTTTATTTCTCTTCTTATGAACACTGAACAGGTGGCAGTTTCTTCTTAAACAAATCTGACCTTTCGCACTTTGGCCTCTGCAAATCTGCTTATAACTTCATCCATATCAAGGGACTGTTGGACCTCATGTTCTATTGAGATTGTGGCAAGGGCAGACAGCCTATCCTGGGACATTGTAGAACGCATGTATGTTTTCAGGCGTTTCAGCGTAGAGAAGCTTCTCTCACCTGTGGACAAGGCCTTGACTGAGAAATCTTTCACATGCTCCTGAAGGATGGTCCAACGCTGAACAGAGCCACTAAACAAATTGTATAGCCTTTGTAGTGTGCCAAAGTATCCCAGAGAAATCGTTGAGGACTTTGCAGCATCCCCCACCACCAGGTTTAAGGTGTGGCTGCCACATGGCACACACAGTGCTTTGGGGTTGAGTTCCAGCATCCTCGCCTGGACACCCTGTGTTTTGCCTTGCATATTACCCAGCAAGCAAGCCTCCACCGGCCCTACGCAGGCAGGCTGTGGGCACTGTGGGCTAGGGCCAGCCCACACCAATCCTTCACAGGCCCGGTGTGGGCACTGTGGGCTAGGGCCAGCCCACACCAGTCCTACACAGGCCCGGTGTGGGCTTGCCCAAGCGGGGCCTGCAGCTTTGGGTTCACTGCGGGCTGTCACCGGATAGCCCAACAAAGTCTAAGCTGCCCAGAAAACCCATGCTGGGCCTGTGCGGGCTGCCACATATGGCCCCCCTTAGGGCTGGCACAAGGGCCCTTTAAGGGCTGCCCACACAGGGCCCTTTGAGGGCTGCCCACTTTGAGGGCTGCCCACGCAGGCCCTTTGAGGGCTACCCACGCAGGCCCTTTGAGGGCTGCCCACGCAGGGCCCTTTGAGGGCTACCCACGCAGGCCCTTTGAGGGCTACCCACTCAGGGCCCTTTGAGGGCTGCCTAAACAGGGCCCTTTGAGGGCTGCCTAAACAGGACCCCTGAGCTTTTGCTCATTGGCAAAATGCTGGCCCTGCGTGGGCAGCCCTAACATAGCCCATAGGAGCCCTCACTAGGCCCACACAGAGCCTGCACTCATTTTTTGCTCATTTATTTATTGAATTTATTTATATATGATAGTAAAAAATAGAAAGAAGTGTTTGTTCTGCAAATCTAAATGGATGCAGTTACAGCATAACTAACATCTGTATAGTCAGAAATGTACAATAGCCAAAAGGAATTCAAATTAAAGACTTTATTAATACAAGTGTGTGTGTATGTGTGTTTGTATACAGAAAAGCTCTATATAAAAATGAATTATTATTATTATTATTATTGAGCTTTGTCAAACCAAACTCCGAGGTAGAAAACGTATAACTTTTCAGTTTGGGTGGACAAAGCTCACGTGGACTACTGGTAAGGGTGTTGTGCTTCACTTCACTGTGTGCTGTGTGTATCACAACCCTGGATGGGTAAAATGCAAAGATCAAATTCAGAGTGTGTGTGTGTCACTACCTTGGATGGGTAAAATGCAGAAATCAAATTCAGAGTGTGTCAGTCTCTACCCTGGATGGGTAAAATGTAGAGATCACATTCAGAGTGTGTGTGTGTCAGTACCTTGGATGGGTAAAATGCAGAAATCAAATTCAGAGTGTGTGAGTCTCTACCCTGGATGGGTAAAATGCAGAGATCAAATTCAGAGTGTGTGTGTGTGCCACTATCTCTGCCAGTTTTTTACTTTCACTTTTATGTTTTACTATTATATATAAATATATTCAATAAATAAATGAGCCAAAAATGAGTGCAGGCTCTGTGTTGGGCCTAATGAGGGCTCCTGTGGGCTATGTTAGGGCTGCCCACACAGGGCCAGCACTGAGGGGCCAGCACTTGGCCAATGAACAAAAGCTCAGGGGCCCTGCGTGGGCCTTGTGAGGGCTCCTGTGGGCTGTGTTAGGGCTGTCCACGCAGGGCCAGCAATGAGGGGCCGACACTTTGCCAATGAGCAAAAGCTCAGGGGCCCGGCATGGGCAGCCCTCAAAGGGCCCTTGTGCCAGCCCTAAGGGGGCCGTATAGGGCCTGTGGAGGCTTGCTTGCTGGGTACTGCCATTATCATAAGACTGGCCTCGGCAGTTGGAGAGGTCCAATCCCAATCTTTCCAGGTGTCCTACAAATAGCTGCAGAAGACCTTGGCCAGTGGTGTCATCTGCCACAAGAAATCCCATGAAGTGCTCATGGATAGAAACACCCGTTGTGAGCTCACAATAAACAATTCGGAGCAGCACTGACAGCTGCTCATTGTGGCTCACATCTGGAGTGCAGTCCATGATTACAGCATAATATTTGGCCCTCTTCACACGCTCCACTATGGCAGCAGTAGTGCACTGGGCAACAAGGCATATTAATTTGTTTTGAATTCCTTTGCTCAGGTAGGTATCTGCAATTTTTTTCTCCTTGATCTTCCACAGGTGCTCTTTCATCACTGGGTCTGGGTCAAATTTGGCCATTAGCTCTACTTGTCCCAGGAAATTTCCATTTCCGTGCTCGAATAGCTTCTCCCTGTGCCCTCTAAAGGCCAGATTGCACTGAGCAAGATGGTAAACAATAGCCAGCAATCTTTTCATCACCTCTCTGCACCTAATGACTTCAGCATTTATTAGATGTTGTGCCCCCTGATCTATTGCTGAGCCACTTTGAAGTAGTGCATTTAGTGTGTGCCAGGCACCCCTATTCTTCACATGCTCAGCAGACCTCTCATGGTACTTCAGGTGAGCCTGGAGATTTTTCCAGTGGCTAAAGCCTTTGGTGGAGCTCAGCTGAGTATCTCCCTTTCCAAACAGGCGGCAACAAAAACACATGGCTGCGTCCTTAGCCTTACTGTACACAAGCCACGTTCGACTTATCCTCTCTCCATTTTTCATTTGCATGCAGTAGTTAGTGGTTGTGAAGCGCCGACCCTCTGCATTTTTGGGGAACTCTGACTGTTGCTGCACGGGCCCTTTTCTAACCAGTTGGCACCGTTCCCTGTCATTGACTAAAGTGGGCCACAACCCCGGGTCATCACTAAGAACATCTGCTTCTGGGTGGTCAGAATCATAAACAGCAGCAGAGCCAGAGGGCCTACTCACCTCATCCTCCACGGCATTTGCATCATCTTTCCTGTTGTCATCAGTGTACGAGCATGATGCGCTAGGCTCCTCTCCTTCTCCTCCTGTTGAATCAACAGCCGGATCCAGCGGCACCTCCTCCTCCTCCACCAAAACATTCGGGTCCGGTGGTGTGGTGACCGGTGTTTTCACGCTAAAAAAGGTGGTAAATTTCGGAAGGGCGTCTGTTTTTTGATGGGCCTCTTCCTTCTTCTTTTTTTTTGCAGTGCCACTTAGATAGTGGCGCTTCTTCATGTTGTTGCCAATTCGAAAAGTTCACACGGCTTTGCTCACGAGTCACACAACCCCTTCACTTAACTTCACCTCGCTTCTGTCTTTCACAAGGAGCGCGTTTGCGGAGGCACCCACTGCGCATATTATGTGCGCGGCACTGCTCAATCACAATGCGTTCTGAGTGCGCCGTAGCGAATGTTTTGGAACTCGTCTAGCGCACATGGCATGCATGGATGGAATATTCCATTTTAACGCGAAAGAGAGGGTGTGCATGGAATCTGTATTTCTTTGTAATGTATTGTGTTGTTCTTGTTTCCAATTTAAACATACAAAATTCACTATTTATGAAAATTACCATTTATCTGTGAATTACTGTCCAAAGGGCCCCAATTACCAGCGGTAGGCCTATGGAAAATGTGCAGCCCCGGTCAGAGGGGGCCCTACAGTTGGATGGGGCCTAAGGCGGTTGCCTAGCAATGCCTCTATGCAAAAACCGCGCCTCACAGCGATGCACCTGCTGGGGAATCAACCGTGAACCGTTAACTTGCGTTGCTAAACTTACTCCCGAGTTTTCTTGCTAACTTAACTTCCTGTTTCGCCTCAAAAATACATTGTCAAAATAAAAGTGATTGAGACCTGTATGCTTTTACTTCAATTATTGTTGTGTCCCCTTCGTTGTTGATCTTAATGTTTTGGATAACACTGGTGTTATGTTCCGTTTCCATACCTCCATGAGTATACTTATACGCAGTACACACTTACTAGGTACGCATATTCTCAGCAGGTGAGTGTTGTTCCAAATCTAATAATTCCGTGGTGCACTTACCGGAAATTAACTACAGTCCCGGGTGGGGGGATAGCCAGCTGCTTAGCATAACTGCCATTCAGAACCAATGGTAATGCTACCAAGCTAGGCTAGCTAGGTATGCTAACTGTCCGTATACGTCGTTAAAAACCACCAAAATACTCATGTCACTGGCTTTAATTTGAGAATGACATGTTAGTAGTACATTTGATATCAGTACAGTTGTTTAATTACTGCTGATATTGACATTTATGGTCTGTAGCCTTGTGGTCTTCTGACTCTGCTATCGTAGCCACCGTAGCCATTATGTCCGCCATTGATTTCTAAATAAAACGCAAAGCTCTGCCTGGCTCTGTCTCTTCCGCTACGTAGACAAGATGGCGGCCGTTGAGAATGGAAAGTGTACCCTGGTTCCACACTCAGCTTTTTGTCTGTTATGAGTACACATACGGATCCTTTGGGTATACTTCTTTTCGCCGCAATCAAAATCGGAACACCCTACATACTCAAACTAAGGATGGTAGGTACGGAGGGTATGGAAAACGGAACAGAGCCTGGGTATTTTACTTGTGCATCCACATAGAAATAAACACTATGGTGCATCCACAGAACGAAGGAAGTGCAAAGCTGGTCTTACTTTATACTAGAGCTCCACCTGTTGGTATAACAGAAAACTAATATCGTAAACATTACAACACTCCTCCCCCACTAAATTCCAACATTCTCTGAATACAAATCAACTTGTTAATTAAGCTAATTTAGTGTCATTGTCTTTTACACCTTAACTTTAACAACAATTATTTTAGGCATATACACTTACAACTAGCACAGGCAATTCAATTGAACACAAACAGTGATTAACTAACTAATCAGTCTGTCTGGTGGTTTTTGAGCTGTGACCAGCGCACTATCTCCGGGGCTGTAGCTGGCACTGCCGGAGTAGGTGTTTTGGGGGATTCAGGTGGCGAGGTCACAGGAGTATGGAGGACTAAACATGACATAAGTATAAATAAATAAATACGTAAATAAATGCATAAATAAATAAATAAATACGTAAATAAATGCATAAATAAATAAATAAATGCTGAAATAAATGAATAAATAAATAAATGCATGAATAAATGTATTAATGCTTTATATTTATTTTACATTTCTACATTTCTACATTTATTTATTTCTACATTTCTACATTTCTTTATTTCTGTGTTTCTGTGTCCATATGTAAATGAGGTAGGAGGTCCTAACCTCAGTCAACAGCATGATTGGTTACAGGAGTGTGCTCGATTCGGGTCTACTAGTTCTGCCTTACTGACGGAGCAGATTCGTGTGCAGGGGTCGGCAATAGGCAGACCGAGACACAAGAATCGGTTTTAACAACTGATGTTTGGGTGACTTTTATAAACCCGTTAAATACATTAAATTAACCATAACTTTATGTTTTTGTTTAAACGTTATAGTGCCAGTAGCCAATCAGATGATAGCCTACTACGGGCTCGCTTTTAAAGGACTTCTTCCGCACAAAGCGAGCTGTGGGACTGGTGCACGCACAAGCTGCAGACAAATTGACTGAAGAAAAGTGTGCGTGTGAGTTGAGAGGGAAAGCAAAGCTAGATTCATTGCAGTTCGCAGTTGAAGAGAAACATGACATGCTCTAAGAAGAGAAAGGAAGACAGCGAGAACCGAGCTTTCAAGGAGGAGTGGACAGACGTGTACATGTTCATTCTGCCTGCGCGCAGCTGTAAGCCTGTGTGCCTGATATGCTCTGAGACGGTGGTACTCGTCAAAATCAGCAACGTGAAACGCCACTACGATATGAAGCACAAAGAATTTGATCAAAGTAACCCTCTCAAATCCGAACTGCGAGCACAGAAAATACATGATCTTAAAGCCCAGTATGCCCGATCTTCCATCATCCTGACTAATTCATTCACTGCCCAACACCGAGCAAATGAGTGCTGTAGCTGAAACTTTGCTAGGTTATATGCTGGACACTATGTTTAATGTTAATATGGAAAAACACAATAAACACTGTTGAAATATTATTGAAATGTAGATCTGATAGTCAGTTGTTGACCAAACAGACACTGATACTACTATCGCCTAAAGTACTTATATTGGCTAAATATGCCCCTGAATCATAATGCACACCTTGACTGTTGGTACATAAAACACACGCAGTCCTATATCAGTGAAATCAACGGTCATAAAAAATGAGTGATAGACCTCCGGACCCAAGCTTGAGGAAATGTTTTGAAACTGGAAACTTTAATTGGATACCCCTGGTGTACAGGAAAGTTGTTGGCTAGCAGCTCGCCCGCTCAGCTAACCGTTAGCTGCAGTTGTTGACATTTGTTAATGATGCAGCTCTGGTTTAGGAATGGCATTTTTTGTACGAGCGATTGCAAATGAATTTCGATCATTAGCGAACGATTTAGAGAAGCATGCAACCGATTATGTTCAGTTTCGTGTGGATAGATTGATGAATGACTTGGCTCAGCTTGGCTCTTGCTTGGTTTGCAACATTACAGGGAGGAAGCCTTGGGATCGGGAATCGTTTGCATTTGTCTGGCTTTCCGATTTGACCAATCATGCTGTTGACTGAGGTTAGGACCTCCTACCTCATTTACATATGGACACAGAAATACAGAAATAAATAAATGTAGAAATGTAGAAATAAATAAATGTAGAAATGTAGAAATACATATAAAGCATTTATACATTTATTTAGTTATTCATTTATTTCAGCATTTATTTATTTATTTATGCATTTATTTACGTATTTATTTATTTATTTATGCATTTATTTACGTATTTATTTATTTATACTTATGTCATGTTTAGTCCTCCATACAGGAGGTGTCTGAGTCCATAGTCAACTGTCCCTCCTCTCCAAGGGGTGCAGACACTTCCCCGAGTGCCCTTCCCCCTGGTAATACTCCCACAGTAGTCTGGCTCACCATGGGAAACTCTGAGGTGCTGATGATCCCTGGGCTGATGTCATGACGTAGGCGGACGCAGCGGCGACGGAATGATTTCAATGGTGGGGGGGCCAAATGCGCGTGCATGTGTCACTCTCCTTAATTTTTGCTATATCAATCGCGCGCATGCAGGCAGCCAGGCGCTAAGCAGTTCGGCAACATTTTCATGAACGCAACCTACATCTACTTAGCTCTGCTACTCATCCTATAAATACATGTTTCTTTTTGAGATCAGTGACCGCGCCGCGTCTTCGAACTTGAGTTGTTGTGGGACCGCAGTGCAGTGTGGGAGCAGGAGCACTACACTGCGACAGTTAGCTTAAATTCTAAGAATATGTGTGTTGTATTCATCAAAAATATGTGTGGTTTGTGTGTAAGCCTTCCTGTTATTATGTCAATGTGTTCCAATTCATGTTGTTTGAAGTGCGTACCATGCTCATGTTGTATACAGGTGTCGGGGATTATTACTGACTATAGGTCTCTCACCATGGTACTGAAAATTAAGCCAAACACTTAAAGACAGCGTGGAAACGACGCTATAGGTAATTAGGCCCACGGCATAGTAGAAATTAGACGACTTGCAAGAGCACAACAACAAATAAAAAACTGGTGACGGCGCACCAAAATACCACGGCGGACGTGGTCTTGATGTCTGCGGAACACTCGTCCATCAGTTAGCTCAACCACATATGAGAGAGGACCTCTCTGCATCAGGATAGCCCCAGGTAACCATTTCTCATTAGAGTTGCTGCTGAAGTTTCTCACATACACACTAGGCCCATGTACATGTGTCAATTTAACCCACCCAATTTATGGAATCGTCTTCACGAGTAGGTGTGAAGATTTTTAAGGGAAACGGCTCTTGTCGTTACGTGTATTCATGAAGCAAAATTTGAACCGGTTACCTTGCCTTGGGCATGCGCAAAGACGACAGAGATGTGCTCACACCTTGTTTGTTTACTAACAACATCAACGTGGATCCGCATCGTGCACAGGCAGTGTAGTGGCTAAAAGTTCCCTTCTTTCTATCAGTAGATAGTTCATAACAGTTTCTTTGAATAACAACTCTCAGACGGAAAGAAAACGAGTCGTATGTGTTTCAACAACGGTAGAAAACTGTGTTTTCTCTGTCTTTTACTGAATTCTGACCAGTGCAGCAAATGTGACAGTTGATACATTAATGCGCGAGTTTCCAAGCAATGCAATGCATGAGCACTCCAACGTATTTTCAAGCTGAGCGTCAGTCACAACATAGACATAGTGGGTCAAAACCCACAGAAAGTAAAAAATGCTCTGCATATGTTGTGCTGATGGATGCGACATGAGTCGCGAAAATAACCCAAATGAACAATTTAATTGTATACCAAAAGATTTAGATCGGCGGAATTAATGGTTAGCTATAAATGGTTGGCTGCAAATTATAAGAGACAACTAGCAGCTAACTCCCGATTGTGCAGTCAACACTCTGTATTTTCCTGCACCACTATCCATGGAGATGTTGATTTTGTGTTCAGAGCCTGGGAATGACTGACATGTTAAGTGAAATGCAGCACGTTGATACAATCGTGAACAATTGCTGTGCCTTATCAGAGCTAAACTCTCCTGACTAAGCTAGAGTGCTAATAGTTAGCGCGCTACTAGCGAACTTAACTAAAGGCTTTAGCTAGACCTAGCTAGCCCACATTGGCACTCTTAACCACCACTAAAATACATCGGTTGATAATCGCTGTTTGAGTAACTTAGATGTCCATACTTGTGTTTTGCCTCCAGATGCCGTTTATTGGTGTCGTTTACCCATCCTGCATATACATATTGCTATGCATCTGTACTCTTGAAAGCCTTCAGGCTATCTCCGGTGTATGGGGATGGATTGTGTACAAGCGGTTGGGTCATCTCCACGCAGTCACGCATGCGTGTAACACTCCCTATGAGTGGATTCCCTGTCACCGCCTATCTGACCCACCCTTTTTGAGCTGAACGATCGGGGTAGACCACCTCTCTCGAAAGGCTTAGACATCGTCAAATTTAGGCGTGTGCGACATGAGGCAATTATAAGCGAATTACGAGCTTTTACCGGAATTCCATTCTGTTCCATGAACTCACCAAACAGCTCACTGATGAACGTCGGCCCATTATCCGTGACCACATTGTCAGGCAGCCCATGAATTGCGAATATTTGTCTGAGCTTGTCTATGGTTTTGGGGGCAGTTATGATGCCCATGATGTGAGCTTCTATCCATTTGGAGTGGGCATACACCATGATGAGAAACATCTCCCCCATGAACGGGCCGGCAAAGTCCAGATGTAGTCTAGACCAGGGTTTCCCAACCCATGGGCCACGGCCCATTGGTGGGCTGCGGAGCACTATCCATGGGCCGTGAAAATGTTTCCGATTTTTTTTTTCCCCCATTGGTGGGCCGCGGAGCGAGTAACTGATTTTAAATTGAGAAAAATATGAATTAAGGGCGTCAAAGTTAACGTGTACATCTATGATATTATTGTGGCCGACATTAATGTGATACAAATATTTTAATGCAGTTGACGCAACTTTGTTTACTTCCGGTGTGCGTTGAACACTGACAGTAAACCAGCTTGTGCCTGCAGTCAGTAAGGCAGGAGTGACCAAGACGGTAGTGAAAGATGGAGAGCAGAGGGATTGTTTGAAGGAAAGTTTCTGTTTAAGAGGCCAAATGATAGCCTGACGATGTCATACTCATAATTCTAGTCTGAGACCGAACCATTGGGCTGTGATTATGGGGCGTTTTTCAACGAACCAGGAAAGAAAATTCCTCTTCGCTGAATTGGATACCTAGAACCAATCAGAGCAACGTAGTATTATTACCATCTGATAGATTAAACTTTTACCTGATCCCGTAGGAAGGACAGCAAAAACATCTTTTCAATCGACAAATGCCTTGATCGCGTTTCTCTGTTCCTCTTTCAAAATGAATGCGCTGTCAATATCTGTTGAGATATGCCTGCTCACGTTACTTAATTAGCACTCAAGGCTAGAAGCTACCATTTGTTTCAATGTTTTTTTTTGTCTACGCGTTAGCATAACCTTTCAATAATGGTCTAGAGAGCTTTAGTTAAGACAAACAATACTCTGCAACATTCGTGTTGCACATACACAACTAACCGAGTCAATGTAGACATTAAAAAGTCGTGTAGATAGCTTAATTCACATAAAATATTCCTCACTAAGCTCCCGAGAAGCGGCCATCTTGGTCGGAGTTCGAATCTACCGGTTAATTCAACTCAAGCGTTGGTTGATCTGTCCATCAACGTATAAGGCCCGCCCTTACAATTTGATTGGTTTAGATTGCTTTCTCAACTTTTCTGAAACGTTTAATCCCTCCCAACTAGCTCGACTCCAGACTGAATCTCCCAGACCAAAAATTTTGTGGCCGGAGTTCAGGCTGGTATCCAGGCTAGCCAAATGACGGAACATCGACAAATCTAAAGTTGTATGTAGCATTTGTCAAGCTGAATTTAGCTGTCACAGAAGCAACTCGTCTTTAAGTTATCACCTTAATGCAAAAGCACCCGACAGAAAGCAACCCCAGGTTAGATGGTTGCCAACCTACACTCCACGACGTTTCTAGGAAAATAACTAGACCAGTCCGTACAAAGGTTATCAACGCTGTATCAGTTTGGGTTGGTGGTCACTGTCGGCTCTTCAACATAGTTGAAGACGGTGGGCTGACTGAGGTGTTCCGAATTGCTTCAGGGGATAATTGTTACGATTTACCGTTGAGTGGCAGCATTGTGTTTCGCATATATTCCTTGCTTGACGGAGAGAGCACGAAAAAAATACCATTAAACAACAGTGTCTAAAATACAAGCTGTCTGAAGTGATTACTCGTAAATGTATAGGATTCGATGGACGTAAGTAAAGTTGCATTAGTGCTGTTTTTGTGCATTATCATTGGACTGGTTATTCTTTTCTGTGGACAGCTTCCAACTCAAACGACTGCCCAGGAATGATTGGTGCTATTTATGTTGATTTTAGATTGCAGCCACAGATTTAAATCATTATTTAAATTATTCTAATCATTACATTGACCTATTTGTTTGCATGTCTGAAGCATCACCTATTTTAATTAGGCCTAGCTGTGTGGTCTTGTTTGCCTGTTTCATCACTGGTTTTGAGTACATGCTATCTTTTGGGTCTTTTGTGGTTTGATTACCTTGCTTGTTTGCTGTGCACAAATAGGCCTAGGCCTACTGCAATTAAGTTATCTGTGTGTATTTATGTTGTTTTCTGGTGCACAATACAATTTTGATGCAATATCTAGAGTTAGATTTTCTTTTTTTTATTTATAGGCTTCCACCTGTGGCAGGTGCTGATGTTGCTTTTTCTCACACATAACAATTGCTTATTAATTAGAATGAATGGTTTATAGATTCAATTAGATTTTAGCGAATCAATATAGATTCGCTAAAATAAGCGGGGTGTCTGTTGGGCCCCGACCTGTTACAAATACGAAAAGTTGGGCCTCGGAGCCGAAAAGGTTGGGAACCCCTGGTCTAGACCAGGGGTGGTCTGGCCACATCCAGGGATGCAAAGGGGCTGGTGGTGACATGTGCTGATTAGACTGACATTGTGTGCATGACTAAATCCAAATTCTCATGAAACCAATGATATACCGTGGCCGGGATCTTTTCAAAATAAATGTTACAATTAAGTCAAACAAAAAAAACATATTATTAAAGATAATGTGGTGCTCTTTCACGTACAGTCTGTGATTTCCACATTAAAGTTAGTTATTATTGTATTTTTATACATTTTGTGCTGAAATTCTCATTACCGCAATGCGTCCACATTCATTTCAATGGATCTTTGATAGCATTTTAGATTGAATAAACAAAAAAAAATCTACTTAAACTAAATGCATATGTTTTATTATGTCTTCTTTAAAGTAAAACATGATGCATAATACAGTTTAATTTTCATTTTTTTTTTTTTAAATGGAAAAACACTGTGTCCGTCGATGCAGTTCTCATCTTCCGCAACATTTTTCCCGTTCCTGTAAAGACTACACATTTTTTCAAAAAAAGTTTGGATTTCCCATGATGCATCACCAGGAAGATCGTCTACCAGATGGATACCAGGTAAGCTAAGTCTCTTACATTTTTCACACTTTAAATTGAAAAACTTCTTCCTCAACCCCTGTACATGACATAATTGATTCTCATTACCGCAACATGAAATATTACTAGTTTGAAAAATGCTTTAATTATTGATATTTGATCAATATAAAAGGTAAAAAAAAATCCTAACATGTACCACAAAACTTTTTTTTGCTTAGTCATAATGGCTTCTCCATTATTAGCGAAAAATGCTAGCTCCTCTCATCCTCCGCAACACACATCTCATACACCGCTAAAGTAATGACTGTTGCGGTAATGAGAATTGCTGTTGCGGTAGTGATATTTAACCCTTTTTAAGTAAGTTATTGTTTTATATTCTATATTATATGTGTATCGTAGGAGCATGTAGCGCCACCTATCGGTCCACCACTGAATTGATAGCATATTAACTTAATATTAATATATAATATATAACTTAATATTAACTTTTATTGCAGGGTTAAAGCTAGTGCAACAAAGAAAGCTGCAGCAAGTGCTAGATTCAAAAAGCATAGAGAGAGGATCTACAACAACCCAGAACTCCTGGAGGAGTACAGGAGGAAAGAAAGAGAGAGGTCCGGAGTAGTCAGAAAAGTCATTAATCATGTGTCATGTGTAGCTGTTACATGTTACTGTACTCACTCAGCATTTGTTGGGGTATTTTATTAACCAATTAGTCAAATGACATTAGATTGTAGTTATTCTAGAGGGAAACTACATTATGATAATATGTATTGTACTTTCAGATATCAGGAGAAAACTAAATGGATTGGTGAAAAAAAAAACGGAAGATCTAACACTTAAACAACATGAAAAGAAAAAAAAACAATGGAGAGAAAATTCGTCAAAGTATAAATGCTAAAAAGAAAACCCTGAATGCTGTATTGGATTTGACCCCTCCCTCCTTCAACGAGCCAGATGCTGAACAGGTTCAGGTACAATATGTACAGCTACCACCAAGCCCCCCACAACTGCCATTCAACTGCCCGACTCCAGTGCAAACATCCACCCCCAAAGTGGGAAGAAAAAGGAAGGTGAAACAGGTGAGGCCCGCAAGAAAGGACAAGTATTCCGGAAGAGAGCATTGACTGACACAATGGAGAGACTCCACACAAAGTTTCTCAATCAGCATCCACAGCACAAGGTGTCCAGGGCTCAATTCTGCAGAATCGAGCCTTTCTGGATTGTTAAACCTAATGTCTCACAAAGAGAAACATGTGCTTGTAAAATTCACGACAACTTTGATTTTAAAGTCAAGAAGCTACATCAGCTTGGCATACTTGCTACCCCATCTTCAACTCAGATAGTTGAGTCTTGTGTCTGCAGTACAAGCAACATGGAATGCATACAGAATGTGCATTCAGTGTGAAGGAAAAACCTTCCCATCATCAACCAAGGGAAACATAATTACGTGGAATGAGTGGGTCACACGGCCAGTTCAAGTAGTGAAAAAAGGAAAAGATGGTGAACTGGAGGAAACTCAAGCAAAATACACCATACTAGAGAAGAAGCACACATCGATAGAAAAACTTACTGACCTTGTACAACAACACATTAACAAATTTGCCATTCATTTGTACAACATCCATCACCAGTTTCAGAGGCTGAAATCACTAAGGGAGAGCCTGACAGAGAAGGATGTGGTTGTCCATATCGATTTTAGCGAGAACTACAGCTGCAAGTACAGCAGGGAAGTCAAAGACACCCACTTTGGTGGCGGAAACCAGCAAGTGACACTGCATACTGGGGTGTAGGACCATGCCAGGCTCTTCATTCGTGATGGGGGTGGGCGATATGGCCAAAATCTTCTATCACGGTATGCGTAATTTTATATCACAGTTACGGTATATATCACGGTATTGATTTTTCTGTAAATTTAATAAAGAAATGGTACAAAATAACCGTAATGTGTAGCTATTTCATTCCGTTTGTTAACCTTTCCGGCTGCCTGTATTTCCTAACCAGCAGCAGACGTAAAGGAAAGGGAATTAACCCCCGAAGTTAGAAACATGTAATCTACTTGGGCAGCGGAGAATTTTACTCCCCTGCAATCTCTAGAGACAGACGTCAGGACAGGTTAACAAACGGAATGAAAATAGCTACACATTACACACGCTATGCTAGACACCAACAGAGGCACAACAGACAAGTCTTACCATTGAAGATCTTTTTGCACGCCGACGTTCATTCTGAAACTATCTACATCCAACCAGCAAGGTTTATCCATGTTGTTGTGGAGAACGAGAGTTGCATCAATCATATTTCATTAAAACTTCACACTTCTTACATTGGACATATCCACCAGCCTAATTAGAATCTGCATTGTCTACTAAGCAGAATATCTTCATACAGTAGATTTCCCTTCGTTTAGTATAATTTTAAACTTTCCAGATGACTGTATTGCCCCCGCTCGTCAAGTGAAACGTGTCCGGAAACAGTGCTCCATCTTCTGGATAGCCAGAGCTAGCATAACTGCCATTCAAATCCAATGGTAATGCTACCTAGCTAGGTATGCCTTGTGCAACTTTCGAGGCTTAAAAATAAACATTCAATTTCTAGTCTTTTTTACAAGTAGTAAGTTTCAATAACTCCATACCATTACATATCGACATTCAAGGAGCAAAGATGAGACGTCGTTATGTGGTGAGAACTGATACAAAATCGTAAACAACAACAATCGCCGCCATTATCCCCCCAAATCTTTATTTATTGGTGCCACCAATAAATAAAGCAGGATTCCAGCCAATGGAAAATGGCCTCTCAACACCGGCGATTGTTGTTGTGTACGATTTTCTATCAGTTCTCACCACACAACGACGTCTCATCTTTGCTCCTTGAATGTCGATATGTAATGGTATCGAGTTATTGAAACTTACTACGTGTAAAAAAGACTAGAAATTGAATGTTTATTTTTCGAGTCTCAAGCCTACAAAGTTGCACTGGGTGCCTTTAATTTTAGAATGGCATGTTAGTAGTACATTTAATATCAGTGCAGTTGATTCATTACTGCTGATGTGTTACTTATATGTTACTTATTAGCAGCTAGCTACCTAGCCACTATGTGTTCCAATGTGTTTTCAGTTAGTGTTAGCAGCAAGCTAAATGTAATAGTTGAGTTGAGCTTCAGTTAAGACGCTGCGTACCGTACTTCTAGGCAACAACAACATGCAACTACGGTGTGTAGTATGAGTAAACATTTGTTATATGAATATATATCTCATGTGAGGGGGGGTTATGGCATATATGCTTAATAAGAATATATGAAATACAGAATTTAAACTGATAAAAAAAATATTATAAAAACAAAAAGAAAGTATATCACGGTTTAAACGGTATCGCAAAATCTCTCCCGGTAGACACATTCATACCGTCACACGGTATATACCGTCATACCGCCCAGCCCTAATTCGTGACACACCCGGATGAGTCTCAAGTATCTCTTCCACAATCTGTGAACGACCTGGGGGAGGGACAACTACCCTCGCACCCCAGAAGATGCAGCCATCCTGTAGGCTGAGTTCAGTCTTGGGTTTGGCATAAGTTTCCAGTTCCTCACTGTCAACCACACTGGGACAGCCCTGTAGCATATAAATCTTTACTTTGGAAAGCACTGGGTCTCTGTCCACTGCTTGACCTGGGCTGCCTTTACAGGTGTCTGTGACAACGTTTCTAATGAAAAAACAGTCTCTGGAGGCACATATGTTGAGACTGGTGTCTCAGGCAATGGCAGGCGACTCAGGGCATCAGCATTTGCATTGTCCTTCCCTGCGTTGTACACAATGCTGTATTGGTAGGCTGACAAGTTAAGTGCCCAGCGTTGGATTCTTGCTGGCGCTAGCGGCGGAATGCCGCGTGTTTCACTGAACAGGCTCATCAATGGTTTATGGTCAGTATAGATCTTGAAAACCCGCCCATATAAGTACTGATGGAAACGCTTTACTGCAAAAACAATGGCTAGACTTTTTCCTGGCTCAAAATGGGTCTTCGGTGCTCCCCCCCAAAACATTTTGCATGCTTTGCGCACACATACTGCAGGGTACCCGCGAGGTCTTAAAAACTTGAAAAAGTCTTAAATTTAGTTTTCATAATTTAAGGCCTTGAAAAGGTATTATATTTTGTCAACCGGTCTTAAATTTTGTCAACAGGTCTTAAATTTCGTTCATCAAGTCCACATTTGTGTATTGTTCGTTGTGACAACGAATCTTAGTACACCCAAACGTCGCATCCAAAATACCAGGCAACCTGACTCTGAACTGGCTGAGATGCTGACACGATTTAAAGGATAAAACTAGCTAACGTTAGCTATTCACACGCTGCGCGAGCTAGCTAGACAGTTATCTAGGACACTGCCCTGTCAATGCTAGTTAATAAGCTTCTGCTATCACAGGCAACATAGTCCGTGAGCCAGAGGGGTTGGTCGTTACCGAAAAAGTGGCAAAGGCTACCATACCTTTTCTGAAAGCCTGGAATCTCAGCTTTTCAATGATGTATGATGGCCATCTGACAAGAGTAGCTGTTTTAAGTTATCACACATAATGTAAACTAAGGTTGAGAAAATAATGCGTATAAATCAGCAGAGCACTGACATAGCTGAAAATCTATATTGGACATATTGGAGTATTTTATTTTGTTATGTTTGGTATCATTTTAAAGGGGAGACACTAAGCTTTAATTTAAATCCTTTTGTGAACATTTTGGATAAGTACAGCCAACCCTGGAGCTCTTCAAACTTTGAATCACACACATTTTCCTGCCATTTCCCCCTAAGTCATCTTATGTCTTTTAATCCTGTGGCACCAGGGAGCATCAGAGAAACAAAATCCAAACACTGAAATACTGGCATGACCCTAAGGATTCAGAAAATGCATCATTTACCCATATTATCTGATTTGGAGGGGGGTCATTTTCAGTGTTATATCAGACATGGCGTTTTCAAAGACAGAAACAAGTGTACTATTACCCCTAATTTGTTGATCGGTCGAAGTCTGAGGTAAATGTTTTTTTTTTTTAGAAAAAGTTGTTATTCAGCATTTTGAGCATATTTAGAAAGTTCAAAGGGTCCTTAATACATATCCACCACATATAATTTATATCAGGTCCCCACTTATAGAATTTCCAGTGTTATATCAGACATGGCGTTTGAGAAAATAATGCGTATAAATTAAGCAGAACACTGACATACATGTAGCTGAAAAAACAAACAAAAACAGTATAACAAATAACAAATGAGACATGGATTCCTATGTTTTAAGGTGTGGTTAACCCAATTTTGACATTTCCATCACTGTAAACGGTCAAAGTCATGACCTTTATGCATGGTCAATGACATTTTATTACATTTTCGCACAGATTGCATCATTCAAGGCCAGAACACTATCAAACTCCTCTTCGGAATCCTCATCAGAGGAATAGAATTGTTTCTCATCAGCAAAGTCATCCTTCTGGTTTTTGCACTTTCTTGCATGGCATAGGTCAGTGCAGGCCAAGTTGTTGGCAACACACTGACATGATGGAGTGACACAGTCCCCCTTGCATGAGCAGGACAGAAACTCAAGTACTGCTTGTGGACCAATGGAGACATTGAACCAGTCTATGGAGAGCTGCAAGTTACCATCTTGGTCCACTCTAGACCACCCATGCTCAACTGGGGAAGGAACTTCAGGGTTGTTCTCGAGGCATCTTCTCCAGATAGCACCTTGATAGTTAGCTCTGAGACAGTGCTTCCTGAGAGAATCTGAGCATGGAGGTAACTGCCAAGAGTCTATGCCTAATTTCATTGATGTTGGTGATTCTGGACTTGGAGCTGTACATTTGACATGTGAACTTCTGTAAGGCTGCATACAACTCAGGTGTCATAGTCCAGTCTGCCCCAACCTTTTGAAATGTCTCACAGAAGTTTACATTCTTCTGAAGAAGTTTTAGGGCTGACACTTTACCACGACCTGCAAATGCACTTACAGTGTCACAGCCTGTGTATGCGTGTAAACCAGGCAAAGCCTGACACAACTGTGAACCCAGACCACGAGCGAGTTGTGAGATGTTTATGTAACTGGTGCGATTCTTTGTCCCTGTCTTCAGGAACAGGTCACATGTGAGTGCGTCACTGGTAGCCATGCTTATCACCGAGACATCAGTGTCATCAGACACAAGGATGACAGATATGTGACCAGTCCTTGAAGCATGGCAAGCATGGAGTAGCATACGGGTGTCAGCCTCTTCCTGAATGGACGACAGGTCTGCTACCTGGTGAAGCAAGAGCCCACGGAAGTGGCCCAAGGGGATGAGATAACACCTCCTTCAGGTTGAGCTGTCTACTCTGTGCAATCAGTACCATATGGGCAAATATTCGATTATCAGCTTTGAGGATAACTTCTTTATTACCAGTTTTGCATGACTTTGCCTTTCCGTGCATTGAGGAGAATGTTTTCAGTTTCTTCTTGGAGAGTGGTGCATGTAACTGCTTTGCAGGAGGATTACTCTCAACACGCTCAGCAGAGAAGGTTCTGTTAGCATTCTCGCCAATGGTGTGCGCATTCAGAAGGTCTTCAGCAACATCTGCTGGTGCTGTACTTTCAGTAGACAGAGAAACAAGGGACTCACCACTAGGGATGGGTATCGTTTGGGTTTTTTCCGATACCGGTACATAACCGATACTTTTAAAACGATACCGGTGCCTAAACGGTGCCAGAACCGATACTTTTTTTTTTTTTTTAATTAAAAGACATTAGGCTTATTTATTGCCAAGGCAAATAGTTTTCTTTAAATTTAACAATATATTAACTGTTTGAGGTATACTATAAATAAAAATAAATACAAAACACTTGGCTTCAAACCTTTTAACTTCAAACTATGAACAATATATTAACTTATACTTAAATAAATATAAATAAATACATAACAAACTCTGTACACACACTTCACACTTCAGTAATACTTTTGCAGAAATATGAGCATGTTTGCCTTCAGAGTAAAACAAATATTAATTAGTTTGCATTTATTTAAACCCACTGGTTTCGTGAATGTGTACTGCCCCTTTAAAAGTTTAGCTTCAGGGCCTCTTGTTGCATATGCTGCACGTCGCGTTGTTTGAATCTTTTTGTGCGAAATACAGCCACACTTTTGATCGTTTACCTTTCGACATTTTCTCCGTTATATTGATGGCTAGCTCTGTTTGTGCTTGCTCTGTGCAAGGCTGCCTGCTCTTCGCTGTCAGACTGTTGCAATGTTATTGTAGCGTCCAAGTTAGTGCTCTCTTAAGAACTCACATTGAGAAGGAATATCTTTGGATGAGACGGTAGCTCTCCGTTTAATAAAGCGTATCCAACTTCTGCTTAGAACAACCACACTTATCTTGAAACCGAAACCACACGCAAGTCAACCCATTACCATGGCAACTCCTCAACACAAATCCCGTTTCCACTAGTCCCATACGGAATGCAGCGTGAGCGACACAGGCGAGAGTCTATATTGGGAGATGGAGCAGTTTTATATGTGCCCCACGAAATCTGTTATCAACACAAAAAAAGTATACAGATCGTACTCAGAAAGATCTACGCCACTAACGTTACTTCTCGTTAGCTATCGCTAGTTTTGTTAAATTATAAAAAATTTAATAAAAAAAAAAAAAAAAAAAAAAATTATCTGCTCAGGCACCGAAAGGAAGCACCGAAATCTGCGTTGCTATTCGGTACGGGTAGGTATCGGTTGTATGGAACCGGTGCCGTATTGGTACCGGTTCTCGGTACCCAACCCTACTCACCACCTGCAAATGGATTTATCCAACTAGAATCCAACAGATCCACAGTGCTTGTAATGTGTTCTTCGTCTTTGGCAATTCTTCTTTGTCCAAGGTCCTTGTGAGATCAGTCACTTTGTTGGAGTCCCAGGAAGCTTTTCAATATAGACAGGTAAGTGCTTTTGTACTCAGCAGTAAGGTTTAATCTTGAGACAGCTGCTGGGTTCAAGCTGAACCCTTTTGTGCCTCCGGCTGTCTGAGTGTCCCGATTGACAGTTTCTTCTAGGGTCTGGTCAATCGGAACCCTGCCAAATGTGGGAATGTGTGTTGCACTCAGCTGGGCCGAAAAGCTAACTTCACAGAGAAACATGTACAGATCTGGTTTCTCATGTTCAATGTGGCTTATCGCTGAGTAGTAAGCAGTGAGTGACCTTGCATAATTCAGATTATCATAGGCAAAGGTCCAGGGGATGATTGATCGAATGCTAGCCATGTGCAATGCCCAGTTTCCTTCATGTGATGCCCTAACAAGGTTTAGTACAGCCTCCACCATGCCAGAAGCTGGCCAGTGGACCTTGCTGACACCTGAGATGCTGCAGGAATTCACAGAAGTACTGATGGACCTTTCTAAAGACTGTACTGTCAAGTGATTCTTCTACAGTGGTTGATGATACACCCTCAGAAAAAACACTCAAGTCTAGGGGCAGGATATCTAGGAGATCGTGAGCATCAGGATGGTTCTCTGTGAGCCACAGGGAAACTGATTCCAGACTAGCTTCAGAAGGGCTTCATACATGATTTTGTGGAATCTGGGATCTATTGTACAAAACACCACTGACAGATCCCTCGGCCACAGCTCCAGATTCAATGCATATGTCCCTTAGGCCTGCAGCCTGGAAGCGCTTCCCAATCACACCCAAGAACATACAGATGGTGTGAGAGACTCCAAGTCTTGGCACAATGTTGGGAAACCTGTCTTTATGTGCCCACAGAATTTCTGTAACTTTACAGTAGAGAGCCTGATCAAAGGTAACTGACATGTTGCTGATGTGTAAGGAACCCTGCAAACAGGGAACGTCCCCAGGACGTTAACAGGACATTCGCAAGGTCCCCAATCGTCCCCAATTGGTCCCCGCCACAACGTTCGCTAGAGGACGTTACCAGAACGTTTTTGACGTTCGTAGCAAGTCTACCTTTGGTCCTTCTGTGACGTTCGCATGAGTCTTAAATCGGACTTTTAGGGAACATTATAATTTGGTCTCTCAGCACACGTCCCCAGGACGTCCTTCAAAAACGTCCCCGTTACCTTTACCTGTGGTCCTCAACTTGAACTTGTATGTGTGTGTGCCCTGTAAGCAACATAACGGCTCCGCGATCTATTATTATTTTATTTTCTTCATTTAGCTCAGCAAAAACGGTCGTGCCTGCTACGTCCGCGGTGCGTCCTTGAATAACGTCCCCAGGACGTCTAAAACACGTTTCCCAGAAGTCACCACAATGCCCTCAGGACGTTCTTGCAACTTCCTGCAGAACGTCCCCAGGACCTATAGAAACACGTTTCCCAGACGTCACCGCAATGCCCTCGGGACGTGCTTGCAACGTCCTGCATAACGTCCCCAGGACCTATAGAAAACGTTTCCCAGTTGTCACCGCAACGTCCTCGGGACGGTCTTGGAACGTCGTGCAAAACGTCCTTGAGTTGTCAAGGGAACCATACACATTTACGTTTTAAGAACGTTCAGAGAGACCATTACAGGACGTCGAGGGGACGTAATTTTGCTTACAGGGAAGTCATGATTTTTTTACTTTGAAGGAGAATCTCATGAAAAGTTGCCATCTGGGTGGCCGGGGCATTGATAGTTGGCAGATAGCTGACAACACTTGGAATAACATCCACAGAGTTTGATGCTAAGATGTTGTAACCTGTCCAGCTAGGGACGCTTTGATTTGTGGCAGAGTGCAGTCTGCATAGCAACCATAAGAAGTTCTTCTTCAAAGCATCAGCACAGACATCTGTCTTGACCTCAACATAGGATCTAGTTGGAGGACCACACCTAGTTCCCACAGACTGGCAGAGCTGGCAAAGATACAGAGAAAGTTCTTTGTTTGCTCTTGGGGACATCACAAGCTGGTTTAGGCAGTTCAGGACCGAACATCCGAGGCTGCACTGCTATACCATTGACCCTATGGGATGTTCCACGGTGTGTCTCTTCCAGCCTGTCAATATTGTCCCAGGCTAGAGCTGTGTGTGTGTGTGTGTGTGTGTGTGTTAGAGAGAGAGAGAGAAAGAGAGACAAAAACAAAGAGATAATACAATACAATGTTCTTTTCAGAATCAGTGTATGCGTGAGAAAGACAATTTGATAAACAAAATAACTAAATAGTAAATAGTGTGAGTGGGTCTGAGTGAGTGAGTGTGAGAAAGAAAGAAAGAAGTTTTTTTAGGTGTGTGTACTTCACCACCAAAAGGAGGTTAATGTGGCACACATTCAATTATATTAAACTGCAAATAAATATAGAACATGAAGCGGAATATTGTACGAGCAGCAAAATCAAACTGAGAGGGCCAGTCAGAGTGAGCTCTGGCACAGAAGAACTGTCTTTATATTCAACAGCCAGAGAGGACACTGTTGGTGGAATTTTGAATTATTAGCCAATAGACTTGTAGGCCGCACCACTTCAATGGGGAGGAGTATAATAATTCCATAGTCAGCATCATTGACATGTCACGGAAAAGGTTCTTGATCGAAAACATTTTCTGCCCTGCGTTGCATTCTGTTTTTATTCACTTTTTGTTTTTATTTATACATTACAAGCTCATTATTTATACATTTTATTTCTGACTGGCTACTATTATACGTATATTATACTTTTAAACTGCTTAAACCGCAATGATAACTTTTAAGGTGGCCTCATCCAATATATACATGTTTGAACATTTCTCCAAATTAGCACCTATTTTAGTAAATTAAGCCTCATTTGCATATTTAGCCATTACTTTTAAGAAAACCTGCAATACAAGCAATACTTGTCTTAATGTATGTGATAAACTGGGAAAAGTTTTGTGGAGATATATAAACATTGTTTAGTTTTTTGAACCCTATTTACCAGTATTTTCTCGCCCGAGAACAAGGCATTCATTTTTGAATGTAAATTCTATAAGTGGGGACCTGATATAAATTATATATGGTGGATATGTATTAAGGACCCTGAATGCTGAATAACAACTTTTTCTAAAACAATTATAACCTCAGACTTTCAACTTGACCCATCAACAAATTAGGGGTAATAGTACACTAGTTTCCGCCATGTCTGATATAACACTGAAAATCACCCACTCCAAATCAGATAATATGGGAAAATGATGCATTTTCTGAATCCTTAGGGTCATGCCAGTATTTCAGTGTTTGGATTTTGTTTCTTTGATGCTCCCTGGTGCCACAGGATTAAAAGACATAAGATGACTTAGGCGGAAATGGCAGGAAAATGTGTGTGATTAAACGTTTGAAGAGCTCCAGGGTTGGCTGTACGTATCCAAAATGTTCACAAAGGGATTTAAATTAAAGCTTAGTGTCTCCCCTTTAAAATGATACCAAACATAACAAAATAAAATATTCCAATATGTCCAATATATGTCCAATATAGATTTTCAGCTATGTCAGTTTATACGCATTATTTTCTCAACCTTAGTTTACATTATGTGTGATAACTCAAAACAGCTACTCTTGTCAGATGTCCATCATACATCATTGAAAAGCTGAGATTCCAGGCTTTCAGAAAAGGTATGGTAGCCTTTGCCACTTTTTCGGTAACGGTTTCCATATTTTGAGGCTCTGGCTCACGGACTAACAGTGGAGCGGGGCTTTTGGGTGATTAAAGAAATTGAAACGTCTAACAGAACACACTGTTGTACAGGGATGCAACAACAGTTTCAGCGACTCCCGTTTTTTTCACGGCAGTTTGGGTGACTTGATTATAATTTCATCAACACTAATTCTGGATTGACTCCACCAAACATCAAATCAGCAGCGATTATTTCCCAAACCCTCGAAAGCTGTTGCAATTGAGATTTTAACTTTACTTTCTGTTTGAAGATAAGGTAGCATAGTGTTGAAGAATGGGTTAGTTGAAATTGGACAACTTTAAATTAATATATGAGATTGAACAAGATAAACCCCTATACAGATAAAATAAATTAACAAGGATAGCAAAACCGATTGATAACGGCAGAAATGCGTGCAGGACAGGACGTCAGACCACAGTGACACAGGCAGTTTTTTCCCCATTATATGTGAAGGCTGAGATATTCAAAACACTTTATTCAGTCTTACTGGTGGTCCTTTTGTAATACCAACAGGTGCACTTCGTTGTTGCCTATGTGCTGTTCTCGCTACGTGTTTAGCATTACATCGCATAACTATGTTTCTTGATAACAGCTGTTGCCATTTGAATGATGTCAAAGTAAAAGTCCAAACCTAAACGGTGTTTGTTTCCATAACAGTAATATACATTTAACAGCCTATTTTTTTCATTTTTGCTACATCTTTTATTTGGCATGTTGGTGAGGTTATTATTTTAGAGGACCATTTCTCAATGGTCTTGTTTTTTAATGAATGTTTGTTTATTAATAACTTATTTTTAACAAATAACTCAATTATAATTACAAAGAGGAAAATTCGCAACTCTATCACAACTTCCACTTGCTCCCGCAATTTAATTGCAACAAACACCTCAAAAACACAGCAACTTTTATGGAAAAGCTCCCGCTATAACAAGGTTGGCTGAACTCATCATACTGGATGAACAGATTGCTGCCAAAAGCGCAGAGCTCCAAAGGCTGTAGGATCTGTTGTATTACAACCGCACACAGGTTCACCCACAGACGTATCCAGACACGCATGCACACACACACACACACTCACACGTCCACCCCTCACAGTTATTGTTTTAAATGGTTCTGTCTTATGATTACATTTTTTAATTTTATTCATATGCATATCATGAAAGGTGCGATGTTGGTCTTAAATTTCATCTAAAGTGGTCTTGAAAAGGTCTTAAAAAGTCTTAAATTTGATATGAAAAATCCTGGGGGTACCCTGTACTGTGTTAACGTGACAGCATATTAGTAGATATCTATTTAGTTTTTTTTTCACCATTTCAGAAATAATGGAGGCTATGGTAAAGTGCTGATGTGTGTAAACCAAGGAGGACTCATTTCCTTAAAAATATATATTTTTTTAAATTTTAAAGTCAGGTACAGAGGTCAACACCAGCCTGTGAACATTTCACCCTCCGCCTTTTGGTGCCCTGGTAAAATGATTTAACAAGTTCACGGTAATTTTAGGCTACATTTATTTTTAATAGGCCTACTCTTATAGCCTATTAACGAAGATCAGAGTCAAAGCTATAGTGAAAAGGCAGGGTGTAGCCTAAAAGTGTGTTGGCTACAAACACTCATTAAAAACCGATGGTAATTATCTGGGAAATAGTCTCTGTAGTAAATAGTAATGGGAAATAGTAACTGCAGTCAAGTTGTCATTGCTTGTGTCAAACCATTGTGAATTTGTCGTCACATTAAAACAGGAGACGACTTACTCCTTGTAGAAGACTGATGCTCGGAGCTCCAGTGGTTTCCTCAGGTTAATAAAGCTTTTAGAAGATCAATCGTGCGCAATTCCAGGACGCTTTATTTTCATTGGTTGCTGGATTAAATCTTACCCAGATACAAAAGATACGTTTTTTCTGCGTGTTTTTTTGTCAGCGTGAGAAATACGATGTGTGGCGGGAGTGTGTGATTAAAGACCGAAATGAGTGACTGTCACGCTCAATGCTTGACACTTGAGAGCCCTGAATTATATTCGAGATGCAACACAAATCTCCTCAGAACGAGCTGAGCTTCCATTGATAAATGGATGCGGTTGTCTGCCTCTCCCGCGGTCTACTGTTACTCGTTCAAACGGATAGACTAATCAATTAGGTCCTCAACATAGCAGATATTTTATTAAATTGAAAGCCATGAATACCGAAAATGGAATGTTATGCTCAAAATCACCGCCGACTGACAGTCAGGATGCATACGCAGATTGAGTGATTGGCAGCTGGCCGCTCTGTCCATTCGCGCAACTCACAGTTGCGTATTGATCAGCCAAGAAGAAGACACACTTATCAACTCGTTTACTGATCAAAACAGAACGATGATTCGGCTGTAGGACTCTTGAAACATACTATTGAGAACCTATTCCCTGACAGGCATTGCATGTGTGACGCATAGATGACAGTTTTTTATTTTTCATTGTCTTTTTTTCTTTGCTCGGGATTTTTCATAGGTGCTCGGCAAAACGGCTTTTCTCTATGCAGGAAAAACCCTGGACTTACTTTGTCTAACTGTGAGTAACCCTTCTCTGCAGTCGTTAGTGTCCTTGAAGCAAATCCAACAGGTTTCTCTGATCCATCTTTCGTGACATGTGAGAAGACCACTCCATAGGGGGAGGCATCACACGAGAGCACAATGTCTTTCTTTGGATCATAATGAACGAGCAGCTTTGCTGAATGAAGGTGTTCTTTCACTTCTTTAAACGCTTTCTCCTGCTCTACGCACCACTGCCACTTTGTGTCATTGTTCAGCAGCTTATACAGTGGGGCTTACACCTTTGATAAATCCTACAGGAATTTCCCATGGTAATTCATCATACCTAGGTATGAGGAGTTCTGTTAGGGTTTGGAGCTTCCTTGATAGCCCTCACTTTGTCCTCCACTGGACGGAGCCCCTCTTCGGTGATCGTATGTCCCAGATAAGTCACCCGTTTTCGAGGTGCTCAGCCTCAGTAACCCCTGTGATTAATATGTCATCTAAGTACACGGCTACATGTGGAATCCCTTGCAATAGAGTGTCCACCGTCCTTTGGAAAATGGCTGGGCTGAATGCCACTCCAAACACTAGGCGATTGTACTTGAATAATCCTTTGTGTGTTTTTATGGTACCATACTGTTTTGAATCCTCATCTAGAAGTAGTTGCTGGTAAGCATGGCTCATATCCAGCTTTGTGAACAGCTTACCTCCAGCCAGAGTTGCAAACAGGTCGTCCACCCGTGGCAATGGATACTCTCAGGGGCGGTCTTTCCTACAGGCGGTATAGGCAGGTAAGAACTAGTAAACTAATTGCAGCGATTCGCTTGGGTGAATCGCTTCACCTGGTGAATAAGACACGCTCGAGGCGCATTGCATCACTTAGAGGCAGGGTCGCGAAAGGACATCGTAGACCTATAGGCTACTAGAGTCTACTAATCACGATAAACGTTGTTGATAACGTATAGTTAACGTTAATAGTAGTCAAACACTCTTACTGATTCTCGTGGTTGAAAGTCGGTAACAAAACAGGGTTGAAAGTCGGTAACAAAGCAGAGACAAATAGCTACTCTGTCAAGCAATGTCATTTATTTCCTAAAAAAGAACACGGAAAACAAACAATCACCCTTGCCTTCTTCTGGAAGGGATCTGGCCCACAGCCTTTCTATCGGCGAGGCAGCGACTTCTGGATTGCCCGAAGAGGTGTAAATCACCCTGGCCATTGTCTTTGACTGAGGTGTCCCAGAATGTTTACACTAGTGATGGGAAGTTCGGATCATTTTACCAACTCAAATCTTTGAATCAGTAATATGAATGAATCTTTTTTCGAGTCATTCGTTCATTTCAACGGGGGGGGGGGGGGGGGGGGGTGTTCAACATTTCATAGCCAATTCCCTGCCGTAAATACGTCCACTACAAACACGTATCATATTATCATGTAGGTTAGTGCATGTGAACTAGCAGATACTAATTTAAAAGAAATTCCTGCATTCAAATAATGTATCATGAACTGCACTGAACTGTAAGTAAAGTATAAAAAAGTTAAAATAACGAAACCTGTAATTATTTCTTGTGAACGAATATCATTCACGTCTTACTAAACCTAGTCACGCGAAGGTGAACAAGGTTAATAAGTCCTTTCTGTTTCCTCTTCTGAGCATATGCAGGTTACGTGAAAAATTATCCAAAGACCCGTATCCGAAGACCCAGTCAAAATGAACGAAACATTTCGGTTTTCTCTAGCTTCCAATGCTGAGCCTATGCAGATCACGTGAAAAATTATCCAAAGACTTGCATCCGGAAGATGAATCTATAGATCTTTGGATCTATGATTCGTTCTTCTGCCGGATACGGGTCTTTGGATCAATGATTCGTTCTTTTGCCAACCGTGTCTTTGGATCTATGATTCGTTCATCTGCCGGATACGGGTCTTTGGATCCTTTTCCCCGTGACCTGCATAGGCTCAGTACTGGTAGAGGAAACATAAATGATTTGTTCTTTTTCAGACTGGGTTTTCGGATACGGGTTTTTGGATAATTTTTCACGTGACCTGCATTGAACGAATCATTTCTGTTTCCTTGGCTTAGCCTATGCAACAGTCCATGCAGTACACCTCTCATCAATATGCATAGTGCTATAGGTGAAGAATAGTGTCACTTTCTAAGGTACTTATTATTAGTATAGAAACCACACAGTTTCTGAATGCTTAACTCACCTATGTTTACAAGGTTCAGAGTAAAAAAGAAAACTTCCAAAATATGTACAATGTGTTTTTGTACAAAGTCTGAGCACCTCTAAAACTAGATTTCTTTTTTTTTACTACATTCCTTTAACTGCCATTGTATTATTGCTGAGGTGTTCTAGAGTATTCATTCATTTTAATAAAACACTTTTTTTTACTATATTCCTTTTTACTGCCATTGTATTATTGGTGAGGTGTTCTAGTGCAGTGGTTCTCAACCTTTTTTCAGTGATGTACCCCCTGTGAAATATTCAGTCATTGCAGAGAAAGAGGCCTCACATAAATACACCTTTACTGGCCTGGCTGTGTGGCATGGAGCATTGCCCTGCTGGAAAAAACACGGACTGGAGGGTCTTCTAAGTTCGTCTTCTCTGATGAGTCCAATTTTCAGCTTTGCCCAACACATGGTCGTCTGATGGTTAGACGGAGACCTGGAGAGGCCTACAAGCCACAGAGTCTTGCACCTACTGTGAAATTGGACTCATCAGAGAAGACGAACTAGAAGACCCTCCAGTCCGCTTTGGTTCAATCCTTATGGTCTTTTACAAACCTCAGCCAGGCAAAGTACAACGTTGTCCCGGAAGAAAAACTTGCTTCCTTTTGCTCTGACAATGTTCCCCAACTCTGAGAAGTGTTTTTTCCAGCAGGGCAATGCTCCATGCCACACAGCCAGGCCAGTAAAGGTGTGGATGGAGTACCAACAGATCAGGACCCGGTCATGGCCAGCCCAATTTCGAGACCTGAATCCCATAAAAAACCTCTGAAATGTGATCAAGAGGAAGATGGATGGTCACAAGCCATGAAAAGAAGCCGAGCTGCTTGAATTCTTGCGCCAGGAGTAGCATAAAGTCACCCAACGGCAATGTGAAAGACTGGTGGAGAGCATGCCAAGACACATGAAAGTTGTGATTTTAAATCAAGGTTATTCCACCAAATATTGATTTCTGAACTCTTCCTAAGTTAAAGCATTAGTATTGTGTAGTTTAAAAATGAATATGAGCTTGTTTTCTTTGCATTATTCGAGATCTGAAGACACTGCATCTTTTTTGCTATTTTGACCAATTGTCATTTTTCTGCAAATAAATGATCTAAATGACAATATTTTAAATTTGAAATTTGGTAGGAATGTTGCCAGTAGGTTATAGAATAAAACAAAAATGTACATTTTACTTTAACACATACCAATAAATAGTAAAACCAGAGAAACTGATCATTTTGAAGTGGTCTCTTAATTTTTTCCGCGGCTGTATATGCCTAGAATTGTGGATGCTTGTTATTCAGTGCTACACCGCTGAATCCGGAGTAAGGCTGCTTCGTCACTGCACATTACTGGAATAAAGATTGCTGCATCAGAAACAAAGAAACCTCCATCATTTCTTACAAGAGTAAAAGAAGGAAAGAAGTGTGGAAGAAAGGAAAGAAGAGTGAAAGAAGGAAAGAAGAATGAAAGAGTAAAAGAAGAAAGGAAAGAATAGTGGAAGAAGAAAAGAAGAGTAAAAAAAGGACAGAAGAGTGGAATAAGGAAAGAAGAGTGGAATAAGGAAAGAAGAATGAAAGAGGAAAGAAGAGTGGAAGAGTAAAAGAAGAAAGGAAAGAATAGTGGAAGAAGGAAAGAAGAGTAAAAGAAGAAAGGAAAGAAGAGTGTGAGAAAAAGTAGAGTGAAAGGGATAGAGAGAAAGAAGGAGAGAGAAAAAAAGTAGAGTATGGAAGGTGTCTCTTAATATTCCTAGTTATACAGTTGAATGGAGAGGGACAGAGAGAAGAGGAGCCTTGGAACCTTGGCGCAGGTGTCAGTAGGTGCGTTTCCATTCAGCTCGTTCGCATTAACGATTCGCGTTCAAGGACGATTTGCATAAAACAAATGCGCATCAGCGACCGTTTCCATTCACCCGAGTCTTTAGTCTAATTTGGAGGAAGAGTTTTGTGCATGCTTGAATGGACGCCCTCCTCTCTGCCGTCGCGACTTTTAATGCTGTAGCATTTGAGTTGTTTGCCTTAATAGTTGCTAGAAGGAGAAGGCGTAGACGGTTTTAACATGTTTTACAAACTCACATAGCAGCGAATTCCGTTCCCCGCAGATGTCCGTACATCTGGGAACGAGCACGTTCTAGTGATTTTTTTAATTTGGTGAAGGCCCACTTCACTGACCAGCTGTGGGTCGAAAACTTCAGGCTGACCAGGTCAGGATTTCAAGAATTGTGCAACGGATAGGCCCTGCTGTGTTGCCTGAAAGTATTTGCTGCCGAAAGCCTGTCCCCACCGACGAGCGCATTGCAATTGCGCTTTACAAACTTGCAACATGCGTGGAATACCGTCTTGTGGGCGAAACGTACCACTGTACAAAGATGTTTATTTATATGCAGTATGCTTTGCCATCCGAGTACAAGCGAAGAAATATATTAAGTTACCATACCTGGGCGAGGCGCAAGAGATTGCGAACCGAAACAACCGCACACACCAGGTCCGCAGGTGTTAGATAGAATAAAATCAATGATCACAAAACAAAAAAAACAATAATTTACAACAACAACAAAAAAGTACGTGTGGGGAGATAACATGTCCACGTAGTTTGCACGTAAATCGAGTTTATCAGTTAGCCTACAATAAACTAGGTAATGATGATGATGTTCAGGGGAAACAACAAACCGCAAACATATATAACAGCAGGTGCATATGCTGCATGAGGTGTGGTGTATTAGCTGGCAGTTTGAGAAGCAGTAGAGGATCATCACATTGGGGGCAGACAGCAGCACGGTTGTCTCTCACTGCAACAGGACGTAGTATACAGTCCAACTCCGAACATAAACAAATACACAAAAGACGCGAATCGCTCGAATACACTGTTTCCATCTACGTTAAGCGCATTAACTAAATTTCGAATAACTAGTTAATCCACCTCCCTCTGGCGAATCGAATTTCTATGCGCATTGGGGAAGTTAATGCGAAACGCACGCGTTTCCAACCAGGATTAAATATTCGCATAGAGATAATGCGCATTAAGACATGGGATGGAAACGCACCTAGTGAAGCACAGGTGCAAGCCAGTTTAAAGACCCTATTATGATGTCATAATGGCCCAATGTAAGTCAATGGGGAAATGTATATTCGTTTTTCTTTAATATCTTAAAAAGTATAAAGTTTAGAAAAGTGAAAAATACATAGCATAAGGGTCCTTTACAAGACCTACGCGCCAAAGTGTGAACGAAGTTTGTAAGTTAATCGGTTAGAGCTGAATTAATCGCAGAAAAAGGTAACAAGAAGAAGAAGGAATAACAATACAGGGCATTTCATGCACTGTAATAAATATATAAAGTTGGAAATATCCTACTGTGTTTTTTATTTATTAATTACAGTGCATGAAATGCCCTGTATTGTTATTCCTAGGCATTTTCTTCTTACCTTTTTCTGCGATTAATTCAGCTCGAACCGCTTAACGTACAAACTTCGTTCAAACTTTGTCGCGTAGGTCTTGTAAAGGACACTTATGCTATGTATTTTTCACTTTTCTAAACTTTATACTTTTTAAGATATTAAATAAAAACGAATCTAAATTTTCCCATTGACTTACATTGGGCCATTATGACATCATAATAGGGTCTTTAAACTGGCTTGCACCTGTGCTTCACTGACACCTGCGCCAAATCCAAGGAACCTCTTCTCTGTCCCTCTCAATTTAACTGTAACTAGGAACATTAAGACACCTTCCATTCTCTACTTTTTTTTCTCTCCATCTTTCTCTATCCCTCTCAGTCTACTTTCTCTCACACTCAATCTCTCTTCTTCACTCCATTTTTATCTCCTTTTTACAATATTTTCACTCTCTTTCTCTCTTTATCCAGCCACTCTTGTTCACTCTTCTTTCCTTCTTCCACTCTTCTTTCCTTCTTCCATGTTTCTTTCCTTCTTCCACTCTTCTTGCCTTTCTTTTTTCCTTCATCCACTCTTCTTTCCTTCTTCCACTTTTCTTTCCTTTCTTCACTCTTCTTTTCTTCTTACACTCTCCTTTCCTTCTTTCACTCTTCTTTCTTTTCTTCTTTCCTTCCTTCACTCTTCTTTCCTTTCTTCTTTCATTATTTCACTCTTCTTTCCTTTCGTCTTTCCTTCTTTTACTCTTCTTTCCTTTCTTTTCTCCTTCTTTCACTCTTCTTTCTTTTCTTCTTCCTTTCTTAACTTTTACATTTCATGCACGGGTATTTCCTTCAGGAAATGCATTTTGTAGTTACAGTGCATGAAATGCCCTGTATTGTTATTACTAGGCTTCTTATTCTTCTTCTTCATCTTATTACAGTTTTTCCCAATCGTTTTCAGGCATTTAGCGAATAATGGGTCAACTTCATCTAATGCTCACATCTTCTTTGCACAGCAAGAGTCTTCTCTGGCGAATGGGTTAACCATTTCTCATTGCTTTAACACAAATTTCTTTGAGTTTTAACACACTTTTCAAAACAGTTTACACACTTCTCAGAGAAAGACACAAAACCTAATTGAATAACCATGTCAACACATTGCAGACACTTAGAAGCAGCCTACTGGCACTGCTCTCTATATTCTAAATATCATCAGCACCTGTGTGAACTCTGTGCAAAACTAATCAAGCAGTTCTAAAAAATGGTCAATAGATTGAAGATGATACTACAGTAAGCATGTATTGAATAGGCCACCAGGATGAGGACAAGGAAGAGGTTGTGGTAGAGGTAGAGGGG
Source organism: Sprattus sprattus (assembly GCF_963457725.1). NCBI lineage: Eukaryota > Metazoa > Chordata > Actinopteri > Clupeiformes > Clupeidae > Sprattus > Sprattus sprattus. Next base: position 23,977,306 of record NC_137921.1, read on the forward strand.
CCCCTGTCAGGGGATGTGGCATTCGTGTAAGATGCTCAAATGAAATTAGGGCAAGAGTCATTGATCTATAGTGAATCATGACCACCATGAGAGAGGCTGGCCAAAGGGTTCTTTCAAACCTGAGCTGTCATACTGTGGCATCAATTGTTTGTACGTTCAGCAATGACAATGACACTTTGCTGGCCTTCACAGTCAATATAATGTATTGTGTTTCACTGTATTTGCACTCTTGGCAACAACAATTTCTATACTTTTGTAAAGTATGTTGTCACAATACAATGTATACTGTAGTTTCACTATAGTGTTTTACAACATATACGGTCAAATTCTGATTACTTTACGTAAATGTACAGTATTTACAGCCTATTGCACTATTTTTACAGAATCAACACACTGGCCCAAACTGGTGGCAGGGGGAGATTGTTCACTGCAGAACAGAGTTGACCTCATTTTGACGTACAGAATATACAGCGGGTGAAATAAGTATTGAACACGTCACCATTTTTCTCAGTAAATATATTTACAATGGTGCTATTGACATGAAACTTTCACCGCATGTTGGTAACAACCCAAGTAATCCATACATACAAAGACAAAAAAAACCAAATACATTCAGAAATTAAGTAATGTGTATTAATGTGAAATAACACAGGAAAAAAGTATTGAACACATGAAGAAAGGGAGGTGCAAAAAGGTATGGAAAGCTAAGAAAACAGCTGGAATCTTTCAGTAATCAGAAAGCAATCCGGCCCCTAGTCAGTGCAAATTAATATCCCAACTGATGGCTTATAAAAAGGTGTCTCATTACCAAGGTGTCACCAAAGAAGCATCTCATGATGGGTAAAAGCAAAGAGCTTTCTCAAGACCTTTGCAACCTTATTGTTGCAAAACATACTGATGGCATTGGTTACAGACGCATTTCTAAACTTATGAATATTCCAGTGAGCACTGATCGGGCCATTATCAGGAAGTGGAAAGAAGAGATCATTTCACCATAAGCTAGCCACGACCAGGTGCTCCTCGCAAGATTTCTGACAGGTTGTTAGATTTAGTTTAAATACATGGATTTTAGTCATATGCAATCACAGCAAGGTCCATTCTGTCAATATGCATCTAAGGCCTCACAGACGGGCGTCAGGCCTGTTCCCCAACCATTTGGACCCTGAGGCTAGCTTTACACGACAACGATCTGAACACAAACCGCAAAAGTGGCGTTGCGTTCCCACTTTTTATTTCGCGTTTAGACGAGCGACTTTGGGTGGAAATCTGCATGCACACGGGGACGCAAAAATGTGTGAAACTTGATGTAGTATGCATGCCAGGTGGCTAGGTGGTACTGTGAAGCACTGTCATACAACAACACCAAGAGCGCGCGCATGCGTTGAAACGTCCTTCTACTTCTCTCCTTAGCGCGAATTCGAAATTCGGAAAACCAAAGCATGGCAGCAATCCGACATGTTAATTTCCTGTATGTGTGGCCATTAAAATAATGTTGAATCTGACGTTTGTTGGTGTTTGGATGTACTGCACATGGGTATGACGTCAACGCGTAGGCAAGGATAGCCAGCGTGAGCAGCTCAGAGCACACTTTTGCGTTTTCAACCCTTTAGACGGGAACGTGACGGTGGAGCGTTTTTAAGATTTCCACTCTGGAGGGTGGGTTCATTTCTTTGCGTTTTCAAGCCCCAAAAACGCTGTCGCCGTCTAAACGAAAGGCACATCTGATAAAATATTTTGTCGTTTTCACCCGGGAGCGTTGTCGTGTAAAGCCACCCTAAGACATCAAATAGCTATTGTCCAGGGTCAGGAAGGAAAGACAGCAGGAGATCAATGGTTGCCAGGACCCCAGACAGACACTTAATTAACTTAGACTTAATTGAGTAAGACCAAATAAGGTAACTTCCTACTTTCATTTATGGACACACCTTTCATTTCTCGGTATTGTTTCTGCACTATAAGGGTCACAACCCTCCGTAATGACTTTGAAAGAATTCTATTGTTTACCGCGACTTGCGAGTTGATTGTGTGATGCGTTGGAATAAAGTATTATAAGCTATACATCTTTCCCGAGTTTCCTGACTCTGCAACCGAACCTTGGATTAAGGATAACAGAACCAGCCTACTTCTTCACAGAGGAGTGAAAAGAATTATTAGAAGAGTTGTCAAAGAGCCAAGGACCACTCGTGGAGAGCTTCAGTAAGACCTGAAATTTGCAGGTACAGTTGTTTCAAAGAAAACAGTAAGTAATGCACTCAACCGCCATGGCCTGTATGCACGCTCACCACATAAGACTCCATTGCTGAAGAAAAAGCATGTTGAAGCTAGTTTAAAGTTCGCAGCACGAAATGTTGACAAGTCTGTGAAATACTGGGAGAATATAGTCTGGTCAGATGAGAGCAAAATGTAACTCTTTGGATGACATAATGCACACCATGTAGGAGCCATTTGTAGGAGACATGGCACTGCACATCATCCCAACAGTGAAGTTTGGAGGTGGGAACATCATGGTGTGGGACTGCTTTTCAGCATACGGTACTGGCAAACGTCACACAATTGAAGCGAGGATGAATGGAGAAATTAACTGAGACATCCTTGATAAAGATGTGCTGCCATCTACCAGGATGATGAAGATGAAACAAGGGTGGACATTTCGGCAAGACAATGAACAGCCAAGGACACTCAATTGGTTTCAGAGAAAGAAAATAAAGCTGCTAGAATGGCCCAGCCAATCACCTGACTTGAATCCATTTGAAAATCTATGGAAAGAACTGAAGATCAGAGTTCATAGAAGAGGCCCACAGAACTTTCAAGATTTGAAGACTGTTTGTGTGGAAGAATGGGCCAAACTCACATCTGAGCAATGCATACAAGTAGTTTCTCCATACAGGAATCGTCTTGAAGCTACAAAGGCTTTTGTACAAAGTATTCAATAAATACCGTTTTTCCCAATCGTTTTCAGGCATTTAGCGAATCATGGGTCAACTTCATCTAATGCTCACATCTTCTTTGCACAGCAAGAGTCTTCTCTGGCGAATGGGTTAACAATTTCTCATTGCTTTCAAACAAATTTCTTTGAGTTTTAACACACTTTTCAAAACAGTTTACACACTTCTCAGAGAAAGACACAAAACCTAATTGAATAACCATGTCAACACATTGCAGACACTTAGAAGCAGCCTACTGGCACTGCTCTCTATATTCTAAATATCATCAGCACCTGTGTGAACTCTGTGCAAAACTAATCAAGCAGTTCTCAGCCTCTAAAAAATGGTCAATAGATTGAAGATGATACTACAGTAAGCATGTATTGAATAGGCCACCAGGATGAGGACAAGGAAGAGGTTGTGGTAGAGGTAGAGGGGCCCCTGTCAGGGGATGTGGCATTCGTGTAAGATGCTCAAATGAAATTAGGGCAAGAGTCATTGATCTATAGTGAATCATGACCACCATGAGAGAGGCTGGCCAAAGGGTTCTTTCAAACCTGAGCTGTCATACTGTGGCATCAATTGTTTGTACGTTCAGCAATGACAATGACACTTTGCTGGCCTTCACAGTCAATAATTGTGTTTCACTGTATTTGCACTCTTGGCAACAACAATTTCTACACTTTTGTAAAGTATGTTGTCACAATACAATGTATACTGTAGTTTCACTAAAGTTATTTACAACATATACGGTCGAATTCTGATTACTTTACGTAAATGTACAGCATTTACAGCCTATTGCACTATTTTTACAGAATCAACACACTGGCCCAAACTAGTGGCAGGGGGAGATTGTTCACTGCAGAACAGAGTAGACCTTTTCACTGTATATTGATTATTATATTTTGACGTACAGAATATACATGTAATGTGGAAAAAGGACTGCAATACTGTACAAATTTTGTGTCAGAATCTTTGCCATTTTGTGCACAGTAGAACAAATGTTACGTAATCATATATATCATCATGATATAGTGTTTAGCAATACAAAAACAGAAATACAAAATTTTACTGTATACAAATGTTCAGGTTTCGAATACTTTCTGACAGTATTCCTTAAGCAAGAGTGCTCAGTACAAAACCCAAATTGTAGTACGTTGTCAGTGGTAAAATAGTCAATACTGGGAGGGTGTTGCACAAAAGTTGAAGTGATGCTTAGGTTGATATTGAAAGCTGTATTTTAAGTTTTGCTATCCATTGTTAAATAAATGAAAAACATACATTTTCAATTGAGCACAAATTGTAGGTTTTGAAGGAATTGTTTGGTTTTGATGGGTGTGTGATACGTTTTTGAGAAGGTAGTGTCATTCTGCAACCATCATATAGTGTTTTGGTCATTTCAGCTTCAGTTAAGGGCTGTGTGTGAGCTGTTTTGAAAAAGTAAACAGTGAATGAAAAAATTCGCCAAAGCGATTGAGAAAAACTGTATTCTTTGTACCGACTTCTGCGATTAATTCAGCTCGAACCGCTTAACGTAGAAACTTCATTCAAACTTTGCTGCGTAGGTCTTGTAAAGGACACTTATGCTATGTATTTTTCACTTTTCTAAACTTTATACTTTTTAAGATATCTTTTTCCTTTCTCCTTTCCTTCTTCCACTCTTCTTTCCTTTCTTCTTCCACTCTTCTTTATGTCTTTAACCCTTCTTTTCTTTCTTCTTTCCTTCTTTCACTCTTCTTTCTTTTCTTCTTTCCTTCTTTGATTCTTCTTCCCTTCTTCCACTCTTCTTTCCTTCTTCCACTCTTCTTTCCTGTCTTCTTCCCTTCCACTCTTCTTTCTTTCTTTCTTTCTTCCACTCTTCTTTCCTTTCTTCACTCTTCTTTCCTTTCTTCTTTCCTTCTTCCACTCTTATTTCCTTCTTTTACTGTTCTTTCCTTACTTCCTTCCTTCTTTCACTTTTCTTTTATTCGTTCTTTCTTAACTTTTGCATTTCATGCATTGGTATTTCTTTCAGGAAATGCATTTTCTAGTTATTACAGTGCATGAAATGCCCTGTATTGTTATTCCTAGGCTTCTTCTTCTTATTACAGTGCATGAAATGCCCTGTATTGTTTTTCCTAGGCTTCTTCTTCTTCTTATTCTTTGTACCGACTTCTGCGATTAATTCAGCTCGAACCGCTTAACGTAGAAACTTCATTCAAACGTTGTCGCGTAGGTCTCTTTTAAACGACACGTATGCTATGTATTTTTCATTTTTCTGAACTTTATACTTTTTAAGATATTAAAGAAAAACTAATACAAATTTTCCCATTGACTTACATTGGGCCATTATGACATCTAATAGGGTCATTAAACTGGCTTGCACCTGTGCTTCACTGGCACCTGCGCCAAGGTTCCAAGGCTCCTCTTCTCTCTGTCCCTCTCCATTCAACTGTATAACTAGGAATATTAACAGACACCTTCCATACTCTACTTCTTTTTTTCTCCATCTTTCTCTTTATCTCTCTCAGTCTACTTTCTCTCACACTCCATCTCTCTGCTTCACTCCATTTTTCTCTCCTTCTTTCAATATTTTCCCTCTTCACTCTCTCTTTACTGTCTTTATCCAGAGCCACTCTTGTTCACTCTTCTCTCCTTTCTTCTTTATTTCTTCCTTTCTTCTTTCCTTCTTCCACTCTTCTTTCTTTTCTTCTTCCTTTCTTAACTTTTGCATTTCATGCACTGGTATTTCCTTCAGGAAATGCATTTTCTAGTTCTTTTTACCTTTTTCTGCTATTAATTCAGCTCGAACCGCTTAACTTAGACACTTCGTTCAAACTTTGTTGCGTAGGTCTTGTAAAGGACACTTATGCTATGTATTTTTCACTTTTCTAAACTTTATACTTTTTAAGATATTAAAGAAAAACGAATATACATTTTCCCATTGACTTACATTGGGCCATTATGACATCATAATATGGTCTTTAAACTGGCCTGCACCTGTGCTTCACTGACACCTGCGCCAAGGTTCCAAGGCTCCTCTTCTCTCTGTCCCTCTCCATTCAACTGTATAACTAGGAATATTAAGAGACACCTTCCATACTCTACTTTTTTTCTCTCTCCTTCTTTCTCTCTATCCCTTTCACTCTACTTTTTCTCACACTCCATCTCTCTGCTTCACTCTTCTTTAAATTTTTCTTTTTAACATTGTATTTATTGATTTTTGGTTTACAACATACAGGTAGTAAAGACAACGCAAATGAAAATACACAGTTGTAAACTTTTCACCCCATTGCCCCACCCTAATTCGTTGAGGAGATCATAGCTTTGCAGGGTGACCTCCCTCCCCCTCACCCCCACCCTCACTCCCTCCCTCCCTCCTTCCATCTCCCGCCCTCCACCCTCCCCCCCCCCCCCAAATCCCTAAACAGGCAGGCATTCATCACAATAAAGGCAACAGTGTCAGGAAAATAAAATAAAAATGTAAATTCAGATAAAAGCTATAAAGATACATATATGGCAAGACAACAAATTACATATCGGTACATCTGCATAAAATGGTCAACCTACATCCGGTCGTGGCATATTATCTACATAGTTCTTAAAACCAGACCAACATTTATCAAAGAGATGTGGCTTCTTTTTAAGGTTGAACATAATTTTTTCTGACACCATGTATGAGGAAATTTCTTTTAGCCACATGGAGAATGACGGAGGGTCTACACTTTTCCAGAGCAAAACAATACATTTATTGCCAGCTATCATGGCCAGTTTGGTAAAGCGCACTTTGGATCTTTTGTCCAGAGGAATGTCTGATATATCGCCTAACAGGGCTAACTTCGGTGAGCAAGGGATCTCAAACCCTGTAATCTCCTTAAGAGCCTCCCATATAAAGCACCAGTAAGGTTTTAATTTATCACAGTCCCAGAGCATGTGCATAAGAGTCCCTGTCACTATGTTACATCAAGGACAAAGATCTGAGAGCGAGTCGTTCATCTTATGAAGTCTTTCTGGTGTAAAGTAGATCCTATGTAGGATGTTAAACTGCAGTATTTTATGGCGACTGTTGTATGAGAAGGATAATGCCTTCTCACATATTGATTCCCACTCATTTAATTCAAAAGTACATTTCAGGTCTCGCTCCCATTTAGTCCTGGCATTTAGGGGAGCAATTTCTGACAGGGCCCGAAATTCTGTTAAATGTAACAGACAGAATTCCCCTAGGGTGTGTGACATCTTTAAGGATATCATCAATCGGGAGAGGCCTAGTGGGGGTGCTGTTCCCAAGTGTACTTATAAAGTGTCTGACCTGTAGATACTTGAAAAAATTAGCAGCTGGGAGGTGGAAGGTTCTACTTAACTGTTCAAAGGTCATAAGTGAATCGTTCTCGTAAAGGTCCCCAAATTTTTGAATTCCCTGATCTTGCCACTTCTTAGTGATGGCATCTCTAAGTGCACTTGGTAAGCCAGGGTTGGCATGGAAAGGAGTATTCCTATGAAGTACAATAACACTCTTAATATGAGTTTGGATTTCGGACCAGATTCTAGCTGTATGTCTAATAAAGAGATTGTCAGTGCCATTCTTCAGAGTGTGATACGACTTAATATAAGGAATGCCGGCCAGTGGTACACCTGATGTGTGGCACTGTTCTTCTCTTTACTGTCTTTATCCAGTGCCACTCTTGTTCACTCTTCTTTCCTTACTTCTTTCTTTGTCCATTCTTCTTTCCTTCTTCAACTCTTCTTTCCTCTCTTCACTCTTCTTTCTTTTCTTCTTTCCTTCTTCCACTCTTCTTTACTTTCTTCACTCTTCTTTCTTTCCTTCTTCCACTCTTCTTTCCTTCTTCCACTATTCTTTCCTTTCTTCACTCTTCTTTCTTTTCTTTTTTCCTTCTTCCACTCTTCTTTACTTTCTTCTTTCCTCCTTCCACTCTTCTTTCCTTTCTTGACCCTTCTTTCCTTTCTTCTTTCCTTATTTTACTCTTCTTTCCTTCTTTCACTCTTCTTTCTTTTCTTCTTCCTTTTTTTTTAACTTTTGCATTTCATGCACTGGTATTTCCTTCAGGAAATGCATTTTCTAGTTATTCTTCTTACCTTTTTCTGCGATTAATTCAGCTCGAACCGCTTAACTTACAAACTTCGTTTAAACTATGTCGTGTAGTTCTTATGCTATGTATTTTTCACTTTTCTAAACTTTATACTTTTTAAGATATTAAAGAAAAACTAATATCAATTTTCCCACTCTTCTTTCCTTCTTCCATTTTTCTTTCCTTCTTCCACTCTTCTGTCTTCTCTTCTTTCCTTCTTTCACTCTTTTTTCTTTCCTTCTTCCACTCTTCTCTCCTTTCTTCACTCTTCTTTCCTTCTTCCACTCTTCTTTCCTTCTATCACTCTTCATTCCTTTCTTCTTTCCTTCTTATTTTTTCTTTCCTTTTTCACTCTTCTTTCTTTTCTTCTTTCCTTCTTCCCTTCTTTTTATCTTATTTCCTTGTTTCGCTCCTTCCTTAATGTAGTATATTGATACTATAACTGTGTAGCTAGACCTGCTATCTTATTGGTAGTTAAACAGTGCCATCTAGTGGTGATCTAGTTATGTGGTAATCCCCGTATGTTGCCTGTGTGAGTTAGTCTGAGAGTGGCAATAAAGAGAAGCAGACGTGTTTAAGTTGGTCTCCGTCATCTTTAGCTTTAGGAATATATCAACTGTGTAAGAGCAGTCTGAATATATTACAGTGGCGACGAGGATGGGATATATTTTTAGTGGAAAGGGATTCCCAGTTGCAGAGCTAGTGAATTAAATAGTTTTACACGAAAGCAACGTGACTACCAGAGAACTAGCTGCTAGCAAGACAAGCCAAGCTAACGTGGAGTGTGTCGCGTGAAGTTAACGGCAGCATGGCATATTTCATCGGAAACATTGGCGAGTACAAGGAAGGTAAAGAGGACTTCGAGTCATACCTCGAGAGGTTCGAGCAATGGATGATTGTCAATGAAGTGGAGCAAGGTAAAAAGGCCAACGTTTTCCTGTCTATAATAGGCGCAGAAGCCTATGGACTGTTAAAAAACCTCTGCATACCAGATAAGCCAAGTAGCCTCCATTATGACGTGCTTAGCGGGAAACTAACGTCCCATTATAAGCCCAAGCCACTAGTTATCGCTGAAAGGTTTAAATTTCAAAAAAGGAACCAACAAGAAAATGAATCTGTGTCGGATTATGTGGTAGCGTTAAAGCACCTGTCCATACATTGTGAATTTGGTACTCATTTAGACGAAGCACTGAGGGACAGATTTGTTAGTGGTTTGAGGGTGGAGGCTATTCAGAGAAAGTTGCTTACTGAACATCAGCTAACATTTGCAAAAGCATGTGAGTTGTCGTTATCAATGGAAATGGCATCGAAGAATACGATGGAGTTTGCCAGCAAAATGAAAGGAGCTGCCGCGGTGAACAACATAGACCAGAAGAGAGCAAACAAGAGTGCGTGGAAAAGTAGACCAGCCACCAGCGAGTGGAAAAGTAAGGTCACAAATGACGGTTCCAGACCACAGAGAACAGAAACGCACCAGCCTTGTTACCGATGTGGGGGTAGCAGTCATGCAGCGCAGGTATGCAGGTACAGAACAGAGACATGTCACAAGTGTTCAAAAGTTGGACACATAGCAAGGATGTGTAAAGCTGAGAGTAGGCAGGGACATACACGGTATGTGGCTGAAAACAGCAGTCCAAATGACACATCAGGAAATGATGATGATGATGATCTGTTTGGGTCATATTCCATGAATACAGTGTATCCAACCAATACAGTTGGTAATGGAAAAAAGGACATTAGAGTCAATGTGAAGTTAGAAGGAACTCCAGTGGATATGCAGCTTGACACAGGAGCTGCTGTCACACTTGTGTCTGAGATAGTGTATAAGAAACATCTCTCTCATCTGCCACTGAAAGAAAGCAAAGTGCGGCTGTCAACCTTTTCCGGTGAGAACATTCCCTTGATGGGACAAGTGACTGTCAATGCGAAATATGGGAACCAGAGTGGTGATTTACCCCTTGTGATAGTGAAAGGTGACAGACCAGCCCTCCTTGGCCGTAACTGGCTCACAAACTTCGAACTAGACTGGGCAAGCATATTCTCAGTTATACCAGCAGGGGGCAGAAATAACGCAGACGTAGAGGAAATGTTGCAGAGACACAAAGCAGTGTTTTCTGAGGAGCCTGGCACTATTCGTGAGTTTAAGGCCAGCATTACAGTGAAGCCAGACACCAAGCCAGTTTTCAGGAAGGCAAGACCAGTGCCATATGCACTAAAAGACGCAGTGGAGAAAGAGTTAGACAGATTAGAGAAAGCAGGCATTATCTCAAAGATAGAACGTAGTCAGTGGGCCGCCCCAATAGTAGTTGTACCCAAATCAGACAAGTCAATTCGTATCTGTGGCGACTATAAAGTCACGGTAAATCAGAGTGTGGAGGAGGAGAACTATCCACTACCGAACGCGGAAGATCTCTTTGCCACACTGGCCGGGGGCACTCTCTTTAGCAAATTAGACCTGTCACATGCCTATCAACAGCTTGAGTTAGAGAAGGACTCAGAGAAGTACTTGACAGTAAATACTCACAAAGGACTGTATGTCTATCATAGACTTTCATATGGAGTGTCCAGTGCGCCTGCTATGTTCCAGAATGTGATGGACCAGATCCTACAAGGCTTGGAGCATGTGACCTGCTTCCTAGATGACATACTGGTCACGGGCAGAACAAGAGTGGAGCACCTGAGGAACCTAGAGGAGGTACTGAGCCGGCTGGAGAGCTACGGGGTGAGAGTAAAAAGGGATAAATGTACTTTCATGCAGGAGAAGGTGGAGTACCTGGGGCATCTGATTGACCGAGAGGGACTTCACCCCACTGAGACAAAGGTTGCCGCCATAGGAAATGCACCCCAGCCCACAAACGTCACAGAGCTACGGTCATTTCTTGGACTGTTAAACTATTATGGGCGTTTCATGAAAGACCTGTCGACCGTACTGCAGCCGCTACACCAACTTCTAAAGAAAGAAGTCGACTGGAAATGGACACCAGAGTGCGCAGCAGCATTCAAGAATGCAAAAGAACAGCTAGTGAAGACCTCAGTGGTAGTTCATTATGACACAAAGAAACCCCTGAGATTAGCTTGCGATGCATCCCCTTATGGGATAGGTGCGGTCATGTCACACATAATGGAAAATGGGGATGAGAAACCAATCGCTTTTGCGTCACGCACACTGACAGAGGCAGAGAGTAAATATAGTCAGATAGAGAAGGAGGCTTTGGCTATAATATTTGGCGTGACCAAATTTCATAAATATCTGTATGGCCGCAAGTTCAGCTTAATAACTGACCACAAACCCCTCCTTGCCATCTTAGGACCCAAGTCTGAAATCCCCACACTAGCCGCTTTGCGTATGCAGCGATGGGCACTGAGACTGATGGCTTATGACTACAGTATAGAGTACAGAACGTCAGCAGAAAATGCAAATGCAGATGCATTATCTAGACTGCCAGAGAAGGGAAAGGATAATACAGCAGAGGAGAACAGTATCTTTTATTTCTCATTAGTTGATGAGCTTCCCGTGCAGGCTACAGAGATTGCACATAGCACACTAAAGGACCCAGTCCTATGCAAGGTACTGGAGCTGACTCGTTCTGGATGGCCGAGTTATGTCAAGGATGACACACTGAAACCATACTTCACCCGAAAGAATGAACTGTCTGTGGAACAAGGATGCATTCTGTGGGGAATTCGAGTAATCATCCCACCAGCACACCGAGACCGACTACTGAACGACCTACACCAAGGGCACCCCGGAGGGTGCAAGATGAAGAACTTGGCCAGGAGCTACTTGTGGTGGCCCCAGTTAGACAGTGATATAGAACGTGCAGTACAGCAATGTGATGCTTGTCAGAGTGTGAGGAAACTACCAGCAGTAGCACCACTACACTGCTGGCAGTGGCCTACTAGGGTGTGGCAGAGGATACATATTGACTTTGCAGAGAAGGATCAACACCACTTCCTTGTGTTGGTGGACAGTCATTCGAAATGGCTTGAGGTAATTCCCATGGCAACAACCACAGCTGCCAAAACGATTGAGGTGCTGCGGAACATCTTTTCTTCCTACGGTCTTTCCGAGGAGATTGTTTCTGACAACGGTCCTCAATTCACCTCACAGGAGTACAAGACATTCCTGCAAAGCAACGGCATAAAGCAGACCTTGGTACCAGCCTACCATCCTGCTTCTAATGGAGCTGCAGAGAGAGCAGTCCAGACAGTGAAAGCATCACTGCTGAAACAAGTGCTCGATGAGAAGAAACAAAATGTCACCATAACAATTCAGCACAGGCTAGCAAACTTCCTGATGTCCTACAGGATTACACCACACAGCATTACTGGTTGCCCACCAGCTGAACTCTTCCTCAAACGTCAGATCAGGACCAGGTTCAGCCTACTTAAACCAGATCTCGCTCGATTGGTGGAAGCCAAACAACAAAAACAGAAAGACTACCATGATCAAACCGCCTCCAAGCTGAGACATCTGTCTGAGGGTGACTCAGTTCTGATCCGAAACTTCCGTGGAGGAAAGGAGAGGTGGACGAAAGGAACGGTGGAAAAGAGACTCGGTCCAGTCACTTACCTGGTGTGGAACGGAGTGAGCCGACGCACTGTCCACATCGACCATCTGCTGAACAACCGGCCGTCCAGTCCAGAGACCTGTGAGTTCCAGGATAAGCAGTTGGACGCCAACGACGACTACCCTGCAGTGGTTCATGCGGATTTGGGGGGGAAAGGCACACCTGGAGCAGTAGGTGGTAGCCCGTACTCACCTGAAGCTACACCATTGCCACAGATGCAGGCGAAGGAGACACTTGCTACACCTTTACCAGGCTCAGTGGTCTGTGACAAGGCAGTGACACCGGCCAACCGAGCAGCCACTTCCCCTGAGGTGTCTGGGCGCAGGTACCCCCTGAGAGAGAGGGCGCCTCCTAAACGACTGACCTTGTGATCAGTCAGTTCCTGAGAAACATTGTTCCTGAAAACAAAAGAGTTCCTGTTTATAAAAAAAGAAAATGTGAAAAAGAGTTCCTGAGACTAACATGTAAATGGGTTTAATGGTTTGGGTTGGCCGTAATGATTTAGTTGAAATTTCTGAAAAGTAGTTTGCCAGAGCAAATGTTTTGTTTAAAATTAAATAAGGGAGTTATTATTAATGGGAACTTCATAGTTTAAGGGGGAGGAGTGTAGTATATTGATACTATAACTGTGTAGCTAGACCTGCTATCTTATTGGTAGTTAAACAGTGCCATCTAGTGGTGATCTAGTTATGTGGTAATCCCCGTATGTTGCCTGTGTGAGTTAGTCTGAGAGTGGCAATAAAGAGAAGCAGACGTGTTTAAGTTGGTCTCCGTCATCTTTAGCTTTAGGAATATATCAACTGTGTAAGAGCAGTCTGAATATATTACACTTAACTTTTGTATTTCATGCACTAGTATTTCCTTCAGGAAATGCATTTTCTAGTTATTTTCGATTATGGCGATTGGTGCCCTTTTTTGGGGTTTGAGCACCAGCCCCTCAAAATGTCTTTGCACGTGCCTGCCTAGAACCTTTTAAGGAAATGTGAACTCCTGAGTCTTCAAGATGTCTTTCTCTTTGTGTGTGTGTGTGTTAGGGCTGGGCGATTCACCCACCCCCCCCCAAAAAAATCTCTGTTTTTTTCATAAAAAACTCGATTCACGATTCACGATTCGATTCACCCCCCCATGAAATGACTACTCACGGAAACATAATTTCCAAAACATTTATTTTCATTTTAAAAAGTGCAAAAACTATATTCATATGAATTAATTTAACCTCATAAGAAGCACTGCATTAGGTCTACTAAAAAAAAAATCTAAATTATGCTTTTAAATGACACCTATATGATAGATCAATATTGTCCAACTAACACTACAGCATAGATATTCAATAGCTTATTATACTATAGTCTTACTGATCTGACAAAAAACCGCATTGAAAAAACAGAGGGAAGGCAAACAGTACCTCTGCTTCACTGAAGGGGGCGTGCGAGAGCCCACCGGTCGGGGATAATTATTCAGCCATTGCTCTACGCTGCCTTACTACCACCGTCAGCATATTTCAGCCACTGACGTGGCTGGCTCCCCATTATTCGCAATGAGCCACGTACTGCAACATGCCCTTGGTGTAGCTGTAGCTGCTGTTGTGGTGGCTGTTATTTCTTCCTCCCTAGATGTTCTCTGCACCTTTGCTTGAGGTGATGCAACGGCAATGAATCGGCACATTATTTTAGCTTTAGTTTATCTGCGATAATGGCGTGTGGTCAACTAAGTCGGTTTCAACTCTTGATTCGCGCTCAAAATATTAGAACTTTATAACCTTTGTATTCGCCGGCAAAGTATTAGAACTTTGTATTCGCTGGCAAAATATTAGAACATTGTATTCGTGTCATTGTTGTATTAAAATTCTTAGAACTTTATGTTACCCTCTCCCTTCTCCCACTGTTCGTGTTGGCGTTGCAAGCTAATTGCATGACGTGTGTTATTAACCATGACGGGCGCAATAGACGGGAGATTTGCTCCGCAATGTCACTCGCCAAGTGGCGGAGCATCGGAGTCTGAAAGTCTGCAGGGGTCTTGGCGAATGTAAAAATGAAATGCTTGCGCTATGTGCTTAGTGATACGGACAGTGGATAAAAAAAAACACACAACAAACAAACAAACAAAAAAAATCGTACAACTCGATTTCCTTAAAAAACTAATCTTGTTGACGTTCCAACTCGATTTTAAAATCGTATCGATTTTTTGCCCAGGCCTAGTGTGTGTGTGTGTGTGTGTGTTTGTGCGTGTGTGTGTGTGAATACCCCAACATGTAACAACTGCATGCGCTGATCTCCTTACATCGCTGGTGATTCATGATCTATCCCATTTTCACCTCTTCCTCCATACATTAGACAGAGCGTATAGTGTCTTCTAATGTGGAATATCCAAAGACTGCATAATATCCCATTATATACAGTAGCTAATGTGCCATCTGGCTATGCAACCTACATGTAAAATGTCTCTCTCTGGACCAAAAGGACCTACTCAATGCAAATGTATTTAGTTTTAGTAGCCCCTTGCATACATATAAGGCCATTCATAAAAACAGGTAAAGGCCCTTGCTATCTAAATTTCTCTCATATCTCTGAGCAAGAGCTCGTTTTAATCCAAGCACACTATCATTGAATTGAGATTTATTATCCCCCCCCCCCCCCCCCCCCATATTTCTTGTATAATTTACACACCAGGGAACTCTCACAAAGTACGTCTCTGCCTGTCTATTTGAAGAGAGAGATGGTGCCCCCATGAGGCTGGGGGTGGTACTGTGGTGCATCAGTCTAAAATGTATAGCAGCTGGCTCATTTGCATTTTGAATGGTGGCCGAAGCCCAATTGCAGCTACTCAGCGTAGAGTGCTACTTGATATACAAGGCTCCAAGACAACAGCACTAGTCATAGCCATGTCAAAAGACAAACATTTCCCTATCGAATGTATATGATACAGGAGACCCTTATTTGCCAGTGGTGGTCCTTCAGAGGTCATGAGGAACCATGGGTTCATGACGTGTGTTTGTGGGTGTAGCATAACACTTACATCTATAGCTTTCATTGAGACAAAAAACATTTTTAACCAATTCTTGCTCATTTGCACAACAGTACTTTTCCTCCCATACATGATAACACTTATCCATTTACTGAACTGAATAGATTAACGGGCATGTTTGGACTCTTTGTTACAGCACATACAAAGCTGGATGGATGGACTTAATTTATATTCACCTACGAACATGGATGATGGGATTTGGAGCCTTGTACAAGCTACACTTCATTAAGCAACACCTCACCGGGCCCTTGTGTCAGAGTGAAAATCCATTTTCTTTTTCTATTTTCATTGGCAATATCTCCACAGCTGCCACCAGCTCATGCTTCACCTGTATATATACTTCACTGTAAAATCTATTGCGGAGTTTGCATGTTGAGATGTGTGTAAAGCTCTTGCCTCTAAAATCTATTGGGGAGTATTGCAGGTTGAGATGTTTGTAAAGCTCTTGCCTCTAAAATCTATTGGGGAGTATTGCAGGATGAGATGTGAGTAAAGCGCTTTACTCTAAAATCTATTGGGGAGTATTGCATGTTGTATGTGTTTACAGTGTAGTAAGGTAGCATTACAGATGAGAAGAACCTCCAGCCCTGGATAGCCGCGTGCCCTGTGTGGGTGGGAGGCTCTGGAGGCACTGTCTGGAGCCGGGGAAAGTAGATCAGAGAGCCAGGAACCAAGAGCAAGAGGGGGTGGGGGTGGGAATGCAATTGATGATACGTGCTGGGACCCAGGTCAAGCAGAACCCCCTCTCCATCTGCACACTCACACACACACACCCGCAAACATGCACACATACACGCACTGCCCTCCCTTCTCCACAGTTTTTTGTCCCTTGTGAGCCCCCATTGTTCTCAGCCTCATTACGAACAGCTGAAGAAGCCGGTCAGCAGAGCTGTTCAAACCCAACCTCACACACACATACACAAACACACACAAAACCCATAGCTTGACACACATAGACACATACACACACTGCACACAGCACCTCTTTCTATACCGCTTTCGGGGCGCTCACTCACTCACTCAGTCCCAGAGGCATTTACCGTTCATACCCAAACCAGGGCTCAAGAGGAACACACTCAAACACACAAAAACACACACGCTCACACAAGTATAGCACTGACATCAGGACCCTGAAGTACCGCAGAGTTTCACACCAAGAAAAAGAACCAGTGAAGGAGGACTCACCTGTCTCCATCACTTTCTCGCTCTCCAACCATGAGAAGGGGAAGCTACGACGATGCGTCTGTCTCTATCCGACCCGTAAGTAATCTGAAACTGAACTTCTTGGTGATTCAACCTGTCAATTCTGCTGGATTGATTTTGCAATTCTGGGGAGAATGAGCATTCGTTCAGCTTTGTCGTCTTCGAAAGTTCTTCGAAATTATTTCTCGTCTTCTATCTTAGTTTGCTGAATTACAGAGTTACTGTATTAGAGTAGATCCTTTGGAACATCTGACCTATGACTTGTGATTGATTTTGGTTGTAATTGCACAACCTAAATAACTTTGTTGGGAGAACAATTACTGAGGCCCACACACACACACACACACACATCCATCCATCCACACACACACACTTAGTTAAGCATCAGATTCTTTTTGAGACAGAAATAACACCATTTCGGTGTCTTCACTAAAAGGGAAATTTATTGTCTTTTTTTTCCTGTCTTTTTTCCTATTGTCTTTTTTGCCCATTTGTCACCGTGCTACGTTCTCCTTGTTTCCATGGGAAAGTCTTCATTAAGGTCAAAGCTTTTTTCCGCTAATTTATCTAGGAGCAGCATACAGGCGGACACTGTGCTAGGGTGCCAATATTAACTGGAAAAGATCACTTCCAAACAGAGAGAGGCTGGTCTTCTACTTCAGTAGAACTGATGATGACGAGGATTTGCTGTGCAGGAGTGCTGGCCAAGAATCTCTGTTTGGACACCTGATCCACTTTTTCTTTCTCACTGTTTTTTGTTTTGTTTTCCTCTTTCCACCAGATCTGCCACTTTGGGTATTTGAGTGTATTTGCGTTGACCAGACCTGAGATAGCCTGTCCTCAATCTTCGCAGTAATTTAAACTGGCTAATGGGACAATTGATCGACTTAACTGAAACACGTACGACCCAGGTCAATCAAGCCTACCGTAATTTCCGGACTATTGGGCGCAACTGAATACAAGCCGCACCCACTGAATAATAATAAAAAAAAATATTTTGAACATAAATAAGCCACACATGCTATAAGCCGCATGTGCCTCCCGGTACATTGAAACAAATGAACTTAACACAGGCTAAAATGAATATCAAAAGTAACACAATAGTGATTCATATTATTAGTTTTGCCAGTTACGATAAGCAGTGGTGGAAGAAGTACTGAAGTTTTAAACTAGGGCTGTGCCATTTTGATAAATAATGCAGATAAAGCTAATGGAAACTCACTACTAGTAATAATTATAAGCAGCAACATTTGTTTATAGGAAAGGTTGGTGGTCTTACCCTCTGTAATACTTTTCACACTCTTCAGAATCTTACAATTCTGCAGATGACCTACCACGGATCATCTGCAAAGTTAATACCAGTAAGCCAAACCAATAAGGACAACATGTTATATCTTTAAATATGGTATTTAATTGTAAACGTGTAAAAAATGGAAACATGGAACATGGCATTGTTTAAGCCGCAAGGTTTAAAGCGTGGGGAAAAAGTAGCGGTTATGGTAGTCACTGTTTTGTCTTCTTGTGAGAACGGTCCAGTGATGTGTTTTTTTTTTTTTTAAAGATTTATTTTTGACTGTAATTGGAATGAACAGTGAAGAGAAACAGGAAGCGAGCGGGGAGAGAGAGGGCATTGGGAAATGGCCACGTGGTGGACTCAAACCCGGGTCCCCGGGGTCGTTCAGATCCATACATGGTACGGGGCTGCTTGCGCCACAGCTCCCCCCCAGTAATGTGTTTTAACTCTGTCAGAGACCTATATATGATTGGCTTTGTGTCTTTGTGTTTACTGGAACATAAGCTTCGGTGTTGCCGTAGTTTCTGTTCCAGCACAAAGGCTAGGCCTTGTGGAAAACCCCTGTAGTAAGAGCTTGATGTTCGGATTAAATCTGTCGTTGTGGTTGTCATACAACGGGCACTGAAAAAGACAAACTTTACAGAGTTGGAAACTTTAATGACGTTTAATGAATACCCGTGAAGAAGACACATTCTTGTGTCATTCATGCAGGGAAAGAGCATCAGGGAAAATCAAGCTTTAGATGAATGTGTCTACCATGCTGTGTTAATGTATGGATGGTCAAATTCCATATAGGGTAGCCTGCTGTATCAAATGCTCCAAGTCAAGGATAAGGCCTGACAAGAAGCAGAATACTGTGGCTATGTTTGTGTGCCTCTCTCTCTGTGTGTATGTGAAAGACAATTGAACGCGATGGGGAGTGAGAGCCAGAGAAAGCGAGAAAAAGAGAGAGAGGAATTGTCATTATATCACATTTAGTCATTTAGCAGACGCTTTTATCCAAAGTACAAGGGAGAGAACATTCAAATTAGTATGCAAAGGTTTGTGTGTGTCTCCTCAGGTATATGTTTCGTGATGTGTTTGTGTGTGTTGTATGAGTATTTGTGTGTGTGTCTCTGTGAGAAAGAGGGAGTGAGTGTGTGTTTGGCCTCTTTGAAACAAGTGGCCATTGTTTTAAGTTGCATGATTGGCCCAGAATGCCTAGAAGCCAGCAGTGCGTGGAACGCAGCCGGGGGGTTTTGGGGATTGTTTGCCTGTGCCTGTGTGTGTGTTTGTTTGTGTGTGTGTTTGTTTGTGTGTGTGTGTGTGTGTGTGTGTGTGTGTGTGTGTGTGTGTGTGTGTGTGTAGTGATGAGCATCAATTATGGATCATTGTAAATGAAGAGAGCCACCCTGCACTTCATGATTGTTAATGAGCCTTGGCCAAACCCAGCAACTCACACCCATTAACCAGGATACTACTATGTTAAACATTTAAGCACTGAATACTGCCAACATTAAACTGAATTGATGTTGGTTGGTCTCCACTTAGTCACTTTACCAAACTACACTGGTTGTTCATTAGACCTCTGGTTCAGGGCCACAAAATTGGCCCCAATTCTCCACCTTGGAGAAATGTTTGCATTCAACAGGCTTTTCTGCTTAAGTTGTTTTTTAAGCCTATTTTTTCCATTATTGCACATAAGAACCATGGGTGAAAATTGTTCCTTTTTGTTATAATTCCTTTGCATGGCTCCTAGAGAGGAGAACCAAACTGAGATCACCATTTAGAGTGATTCCTTGCACTTGTTTACAACTGTTGAAGGTTGATTGGGCTAGTGTCGATATGACATGGTGGAAAAGCAACTAAAAAAAAACACTCTGTTCCCTTATAATCAGCACTGGCGACTTCCCTTTGGTGACTACACTTATATAGAAGACCGAAGTTGCATTGGCATCAGAAGACAAGGCAAATTCTTGACATTTGCACTTAAATCACTACAGGTCCCCCAGCTCCTGACAGTGTAACCATTTATTGTTTGATTGCATGTCAAGCAATCCAATCCATTTACCAATCTTGTTGACACCGGGGAAGCACTCTCTGTTGTGGAGATGCCTGCATGTGCAATGGCCCTCCCAGACTGCTTACTTCAGTTTGTTATCCTATTTCTTCCTGACTGCAGGTCATCAGTGGGATTTCTGGAGCTTATAGACTTGTGAGTCATATATATCAGATGGTTTGTCAGATAGTGGTCTCCCATTTCTGTCACATCAGCTGTTTTTACTTTTTTGAGATTAGATGTTTTGTTGCATTGACATTGAGTGTTGTAATATTCATATAAAACAAGGTTTACTGGAATCAATTACAGTGTGATCAGTACTGTTTTTCATACAATATCATACTTTATTGCTCTTAATTGCATTGGCACAAATATACACCACACGCTCACACACACACACACACACTTAGAAAACAGAATGTGTGACCCATGCTGAGAGACTGGGCTCAAATTTCCCTGCAATGCATCTACAACACAAGATGCTTGAGAAAAGCACGGAACATCGTAAAGGACCACAGCCACCCAGGCTATGGAATACTCACACTGCTGCCGTCTACTAGACGTTACCGGATCATCCGAGCACGGACTACCAGACTCACAAACAGCTTTCACCCCCAGGCAGTAAGGCTTCTGAACAAGCAACATTGACCCACTGAACAGTCGCCATCACCATGTACATTCTGCTCCCCCACTCATACAACTACACTTGCTACATATATATGCACATATTTTAATATAATATTCCTCACTCCTTCACCCTGTTAACTGCTGCTAGCCTTTCTTTTACATTTAAATTGGTGTTACTTGTTACTGTATATGTTATAATGTTATATGTTTTTTTTTTTTTTCTTGTATGCCATCTACTGCGTAGATGTTGCCTGCCAGATCATAAGAATTTCACTGCGCTAAAGGTATTTGGTGCATGAAAGGGATAACGGCCGACGAGCTGTACAGTTCTACAAAGGTAATGGACGCTGCGGGGCAAAGAACTCCACGACGCGCAGCTAAAGCTATTTGGTGCATGTAAGGGATAACGGCCGACTAGATGTACAGTTCTACAAAGGTAATGGACGCTGCAGGGCAAAGGGAGTTGCTCCGCGAAGTCCATTACCTTTGAAGAACTGTACAGCTCTGAGGCCGTTATCCCGCTTATCTCCCGTTTACAACATCCAAAAATGTTTTTATTATTATTATTATTATTTAGAATTTCCTTTATCTTTAGGAAACTTAATATGCATAATATCCTGATGAATTCTTGATTTGAAGCCTAGTGCTCCCGTTAGAGAAAGTAGTGCGTGGAACTGGTCTTATCATATGACCTTTAGTTTCACCGGGCATTGCTGCAAAGTGACACTCATGAGCTCACCTCTGTAAACGGACACACGGACACAGGTGTTGTTCATAAGGTTTTACTATTTAAAGTTGAACTCCACGTTTCCGTTGATGGTGAAGTTGGACAGAGCAACAAGGAGGTCAAGTTTGGTGATTTTGGTCCAGGCTCACAATCGAGCCGGCGAGTTAGCCGTGTGAGCTACTAACTGTTTGAATGGATTTTTGGTCTAAGCGTTAGCAGCCGCCTACAAATAATATTCGAGACTTTCAGTTAAGACTTACAATACTCTGCAACATTCGTGTAGCACATAAACAACTAACCGAGTCAATTTAGACATATAAAAAGTCGTGTAGATAGCTTAATTCACATAAAACATTTCCCACTAACTTCTCCCAACACGCCGCCATCTTTGTTCGAATTATCCTAGCTGTCAAAAAATAAACGTTATGTTGGCTGTCAATGGTAACCATTCAAGAGCATTGATGTGGAACGGCGATTTAACTTTTCTACTGGGACTACGTTCAAGGTGTCCGGTTATACGAACTTAATGTACACCCCATTAGCCAATCAGAAAACAGTATTTCGTTCCAGAGGGAGATAAGTGACAATAAACACTTTGACTTGACTTGAAATTACTTTTCTACTTTGGTTCTATGTTGCCGCCAGCATTCTTTGGAAAAATACGTTTGAAGAAGAATATAAACAATGTAGTCTGCTGATCTGAATACTGAGCTCTTTAGACCAGTGTTACGTGTGTTAAAACTTTGCAGAGATGAATTTTGAACTTTGACCTCCCCAATGTTCTTCCTCATTGCAGCATCTCCGCAGCCTGGCACAGAGGCGGCGATCTGCTCCATCCCTGGTGTTTGGGAGAGCCCTTGGAATCCCTTGGAACCTCATCAGGTGTGTGTCTGTGTGTGGAGGGCTTTTGATCAAGTCCCGAGATATTAGTATAATGTAGAGCTGTTCCAACACCATCTCCAGTAACCAAAAAGTAAAACCACTGGCAGGGGCGTCATTAGGCCTGTTTTGGGGTGGCTGAAGCCCCCCTAAAATGTTCTTCAGACCCCCCAAACTGATTTGGCATTTTTGGCTTTTTTTTTTTTTTTTTTTGGTGATGACATTTAATTTAACTATTGTTTCTCACATGGACACATTATTAATACCTCTAAAATGCTCCATATGTGCGTGCGTTCTGGTTTGTATGTTTTCTCCCCCTTCAAATTACAATTCAATAGCATATCATTAACGCAATAAACCCCGGGGATCTCGCAGAGGCTGCTGCGCTGGTTTTCTCACTCTGCCAAATAAGGTCTCTTCAACGACATCCAAGATTATAGCCAAGGAGTTTAGCTCTTAAATGATGCAAGGAGTGAAATTGTAAGTAAAGGTAGTTACAAAATGTGGCTATCTGTAGTTGTCAACGATTGTTAACTGCTTACATTTAGGTTTACTTGAGGTAAATGAAAGGGAATATTGTAGTGGGCTATGTTAACACTAAGCTAGCTAGCTAACTAGCGCAGTCGCAGTGAGTGTGAACGAGCAAATTCGAAATACAAGAAATAACTATCGACACCTCTCTATTCTTTGCATGAATATATCTTTCTAGTATTTCAAAACAATAATATCAGCCCTTATAGAATGTTGTTGTTTAGAATCAGTTACTGCTAGTGAATCCTTGATTGACTTGATTATAGTGAATGCATTGGTTGCCTTCCATTTCAGCCCATCATACAATATTTGTCACTTGATAATTATTGAATGGTATATTTGACACTGAACTAGTTCATCTTTATGTCAGTGATAGTGTCCAAATGAGCATAAAATATCACTGGTATGTTAAAAGTACCCGGACAACAAAATAGATAGTATATGTTGGTCAAATCGTATTCCCCTCTGCTCATAATAAAACAAGTAGGCTAACATCTCAAAAGTTGACACTTTCCTTTTAAGAATTAGGATTTGGGAGCGTATATGAAAGCTAGTTTATCCGTCTTTCCTTTACAAGCAAGACAATTATTTCTCTCTTTATTTGAAAAAAGTTCATATTTGTGTTGTCAAATTTGACTGTGACCCTGAAATTCTGTCTCTTGTGTTATCATATACTGAATGCAAGCAAAACTGCAGAGCAAAATCACAATCTTTCTGATTAAATCAATCTACGTATGAACTGTCTGATACAATTGATATCTGCGGCCCCAAATGGGCCCAAAAACAATTGCTGCGCACTATGCGCGTGCAAACTTCTAATTCCCCTTGGGGCTAAAACCCCCCTTTCTTTGAATCCTAGAAACGCCCCTGACCACTGGTGCATTAGCAGAATTAAATGTAAAACGTACCCTCTTTGAAAAATCAAAGTGTCATGCAGTTCCTGGGAGACTTCGCATCAAAGACAGAACCTCAAATGTTCTACTCTGAGCCTTATGAAGAATTCACCTGAAGGCTCTTCAACACTCAGATCCAGGCACGTGCACAGTTTGGGGGGCTGGTGCTCAAACCAAATAAAAAGGGCACCCATCGCCAAAATTATTTATGAAATTAAAAATAATAAATTAATTAATAAATAAAAAACACAGTAGGATATTTCCAACTTTATATACAGCCGCGGAAAAAATTAAGAGACCACTTCAAAATTATCAGTTTCTCTGGTTTTACTATTTATTGGTATGTGTTAAAGTAAAATGTACATTTTAGTTTTATTCTATAACCTACTGGCAACATTCCTACCAAATTTCAAATACAAATATTGTCATTTAGATCATTTATTTGCAGAAAAATGACAATTGGTCAAAATAGCAAAAAAGATGCAGTGTCTTCAGATCTCGAATAATGCAAAGAAAACAAGCTCATATTCATTTTTAAACTACACAATACTAATGCTTTAACTTAGGAAGAGTTCAGAAATCAATATTTGGTGGAATAACCTTGATTTAAAATCACAACTTTCATGTGTCTTGGCATGCTCTCCACCAGTCTTTCACATTGCCGTTGGGTGACTTTATGCTACTCCTGGCGCAAGAATTCAAGCAGCTCGGCTTCTTTTCATGGCTTGTGACCATCCATCTTCCTCTTGATCACATTTCAGAGTTTTTTTTATGGGATTCAGGTCTTGAAATTGGGCTGGCCATGACAGGGTCCTGATCTGGTGATACTCCATCCACACCTTTACTGGCCTGGCTGTGTGGCATGGAGCATTGCCCTGCTGGAAAAAACACTTCTCAGAGTTGGGGAACATTGTCAGAGCAAAAGGAAGCAAGTTTTTCTTCCGGGACAACGTTGTACTTTGCCTGGCTGAGGTTTGTAAAAGACCATAAGAATTTAACCAAAGCCGACTGGAGGGTCTCCTAGTTCGTCTTCTCTGATGAGTCCAATTTCACAGTAGGTGCAAGACTCTGTGGCTTGTAGGCCTCTCCAGGTCTCCGTCTAACCATCAGACGACCATGTGTTGGGCAAATCTGAAAATTGGACTCTGAAATGTGATCAAGAGGAAGATGGATGGTCACAAGCCATGAAAAGAGGCCGAGCTGCTTGAATTCTTGCGCCAGGAGTAGCATAAAGTCACCCAACGGCAATGTGAAAGACTGGTGGAGAGCATGCCAAGACACATGAAAGTTGTGATTTTAAATCAAGGTTATTCCACCAAATATTGATTTCTGAACTCTTCCTAAGTTAAAGCATTAGTATTGTGTAGTTTAAAAATGAATATGAGCTTGTTTTCTTTGCATTATTCGAGATCTGAAGACACTGCATCTTTTTTGCTATTTTGACCAATTGTCATTTTTCTGCAAATAAATGATCTAAATGACAATATTTTTATTTGAAATTTGGTAGGAATGTTGCCAGTAGGTTATAGAATAAAACTAAAATGTACATTTTACTTTAACACATACCAATAAATAGTAAAACCAGAGAAACTGATAATTTTGAAGTGGTCTCTTAATTTTTTCCGCGGCTGTATTTATTTGCTGACAATACAGTACACACACATTTTTTTTAACTGTTTTCTGACAGAGTTAAAGTAACACTATGCAACAATTACACTTCAGGATTAGGGTAAGGATACACAGTTTTACCTTAAAAAAAAAACAGCTTGAAAAAAATTGGGGCGCTACAATGCCTTTTTGATGTGGAGAATCGCCTCTGTGCCATTGCCATACCAGGGTCCATAGGCATATAACTTAGTTATGTAGTTTTGCCTGTGGCAGCCCGACTTCTTTACGCTCTGCCGAAGTAGTAAGTAGCTTATTTGCCGTCTTGCTTTGTCTTGTGTTGCACTTGCTTGATGTTTGACTGTGTTAGGACAGTCGTTGAGTAACTAGTTTGTCATAATGTCAAAGTCAGTACATTTCAAGAGATTTTGTTAGTTTTAGCTGCTAGCATACCGTTAGCGAATAGCTATTGATCCGTTGTGCTGCTCTAAAGCATAAGCAGCATTACACTAATAATATACCACAATATACCTCACCAGACTGTCATGTAGCTCAACTTAAGACCTACCTTTCATTTCAATAATTACAATTTGAAATGAAACAAAACTAGTGAACTTGTCTTATTTGTAGAACAGCAAAACTGCCTTTAAATTCTCTGCCTGCCTGTCTGTCTCCCTGCCTGTATCGCTCTTCCCCTCTCTCTTCATTAAACACGACAAATGTCAGTAAACAGCTGGACAACGCTTTGAAAACACGATTTTGCGAACACTGTTTTTTGTTCGTAAGTTTTTTCTGGAAACGTCGGACCAGTTGCGACGTTATGTTTCCAGCTGCGTTAATGTTGTGGTTAATTTATCACCAAACAACGTCGGGGATTGCACGAACACCGTCATTACCTGTTGTCTGATGCTGCGGGTCAGAAAAGAAGTAGGCTGCAGCCGTTTGGCCTGGCGCTTTGGCCTGCATGAGCACTTAGTGGAGCAGGTGGAAGGAGGGGCGAAATGAGTGCCGCGGAGCATGTCGGGCGAAATTCTCACAAGAACTGAAATAAATGCCCCGTCAAAACAGATTTGGGAGGAATTGATGACAGAGAGAGTAATTTTAAATCTTCAATATTGATTGAAAAAAATATTGAAATTGGGCTTCAGCTGGAAGGGACACTTTTCTCATCCAGGGCAAAAGGGCGGGTGCTTGAGCACCACTTGGGGTCTATCTGTGCACATGCCTGACCTTAAACATGACCTCCTTGAAGGACCACCACTGGCAAATAAGGGTCTTCTCTATCATATACATTCGATAGGGAAATGTTTGTCTTTCGAAATGGCTATGAATAGTGCTGTTGTCATGGAGCCTTGTATATCAAGTAGCACTCTATGCTGAGTAGCTGCAATTGGGCTTAGGCTGCCATTCAAAATGCAAATGAGCAGCTGC
Source organism: Sprattus sprattus (assembly GCF_963457725.1). Taxonomy (NCBI): domain Eukaryota; kingdom Metazoa; phylum Chordata; class Actinopteri; order Clupeiformes; family Clupeidae; genus Sprattus; species Sprattus sprattus. Next base: position 24,004,119 of record NC_137921.1, read on the forward strand.
TATACATATAAGACTGATGCACCACAGTACCACCCCCAGCCTCATGGGGGCCCCATCTCTCTCTTCAAATAGACAGGCAGAGACGTACTTTGTGAGAGTTCCCTGGTGTGTAAATTATACAAGAAATATGGGGGGGGGTGGTGCATTTTAGGCCGATGATAACCAGAAATGAGGTTGCAGGATAGTAAATCTCAATTCAATGATAGTGTGCTTGAATTAAAACTTTAATTATGAATGGCCTTATATGTATGCAAGGGGCTACTAAATACATTTGCATTGAGTAGGTCCTTTCGGTCCAGAGAGAGACATTTTACATGTAGGTTGCATAGCCAGATGGCACATTAGCTACTGTATATAATGGGATATTATGCAGTCTTTTAAAGACATTTCCACATTTAAAGACACTATACGCTCTGTCTAATGTATGGAGGAAGAGGTGAAAATGGGATAGATCATGAATCACCAGGGATGTAAGGAGATCAGTGCATGCACTTGTTACATGTTGGGGTATTCACACACACACACACACACACACACACACAAAGAGAAAGACATCTTGAAGACTCAGGAGTTCACATATCCTTCAAGGTTCTAGGTAAGCAATGTGGTGGTGCATGTTAGACAACCTTTGGCTATATTTCAATAATACCTCAGTGGAACTACACAACGAAACATGAGGGCAAGTGATGCAGAAGAAAATGATCCAATGACAGAAGTAACCCATGGGTAGAGATAAGATGAACTAATAAACTGGGGAAAGTCAAGAGTATTCAGTCTCTAAGAGAAAAGGCTCCTCCTGAACTTTTATTCGGATTCACTTCAGTCTTTATTTCTTCCCCATGTACACGCACAATCTCTCTCTCTCTCTCCACCTTCAATTCAATTTCAATATTTGGTTGAAACAAACATGTAATAGTAGTTAGGTTTTCTTCAGAAGGTCTGCACTGAAAGGTTTAAGGGTGAAGGCTCACAGAAAATGGGAAGGACTACTACTAGATAGTAGATGCTTCAGAAGGTTTTGTCACACCATGTCTATAAATATGTATGTATGTATGTGTTTGTTTCTGTGCGTTTACTTGTGAGTATGTATGTGCCTATTTCCATATGTCTGTATGTCTTTCTATGTTTGTCACTGTCCTATTTAATCAAAAGATACTCAAATGTCCTCTTCTGCACACATACAACAACAGTTCCATCTTTTCTCTGTCCTCATCTCAGGCATGCATATTATACTGTCTCTCACGTCGCAGTGGCACACAAACACACAACCCCCCCCACATACAGTCCCACTCTTTCTCAGTCCTACTCCTTGCAAAAAGAACCGCAGAGCAGTGCTTTTGACAGCAAGTTTCAGCTAAGTGGGTATAATATAAAAGCCTTGAGTTTAATGTGTTTGTAAGATGCGTGTGTGTTTGTGTGTGTGCGTGTGTGTGTGTGTGTGCACGCTCTATGCTTGCCCTCTTCAGGGTGCCGCTGTTTAAACAGCCACCAACAGGGACAGTCCCTTTGTGACAGTGAAAGAGCACAAGTGTTACGGTCTCACCTACCCCAATACCCAGCATGCATTTGTCTATTTTGTCTGAGGTTATTCACCAACCAGTTTGTTTGCATCTCCCTGCAGGATTAAGCTGAAGCTTTAAAGAGCCTTAATGAGACTAAATATTTTCCCTGAATCTCCGTTATTTTTAACCTTTCTTAGCATTTGGGGCGGGTTCCAAGAATAACTCCCTTATTTTCCGTCCCATGTTGACCGGTATGCCTATTACAAGTGTATAGCCAGTTGCATCTTGTGTGCTAAATTTAGCTGCCTAGACAGCAAAAAAAAAAAATGCATGCAGAGGTTCCAGGTGAGATGAAGAGCTCTTGTTATGAAATCCCACTGTAGTTTTGATTGAGCAAGGGCTGCTGGCTGCCCCTGGGAGTAGCTTTGAGTGCACTGACGCCATAAACTGAACTGAACAACACTTACTCAGATACAATCAATAAAGGGACGCTGGGCTACATAAAAAAAATTGTCCTAGTCTTCTCCTTCATCTCTGCCATGCCCTTTTGTCATTACTTCGTGTGCTTGTGTGCTTCAGGGAACAGAGAGGGAAATACTGAAATCCCTGAAGGGTGCAGATACTAGTTTCTCACTGATCCATTCACCGTAACAATCAATCACGGTCTACAATCTCTCCAACAAAGACATCATTTGATGACAGTGTTTGGAAATGCTTTTATTGTAGAAACATGCATACGTTTAATTTGCAGTATTTTGCTGCAGTTCAAAATACAGATTTATTCAGAATAGGTCTGAAAAACCTGTTGTCAAGGTCCTAAAATATTTATGTGAGTGTTTTGAGTCTATTAATAAACATCCAAACCGGCTAAGCAATGAGTTGTGGATTTTCTCTCTCATTGACTCAAGTTTAGCATATCAATCTGATCACTTTTGCTGTGAAGTGAATCATTTGAAAGAGGTCACTTAAAAGTTAAGAAACCAATTAAACAAGTAATGGGGCATTGAGTACTGTCGCGCCCCAATGCCGCGGTGATGAGCATGACACTTTTATTTAGTCTAACTCTCCCTTTGGGGTGCCCAGAGTCCCCAATGGTAAATATCAAACAACACCTTACATGTACAAAATAAATGAATTCACATGAATGTCAAGCAACAGACAAATGTACCCTATGGCAGCAACAACCCCACAGTCATCTGTTGAAGTAATCTGTTAGGCTGCGGAAGCACGTTGAGGCCCCGAACTAAATGGCCGCTTCACTCAAGGGAGCAAAACAAAAACCAATGGCGATGGCAGTTACCTCGTTGGAGCAGGATGGTAGCAAAGTTCCGTCTCTCAGTTCAATGGTGTCATAGCGAAGACAAGCAGCCACGTTGCTCCTTGTGCACATTGATGCACTCTTGCCTGTCCGTCGAGCTATTTCTTCTGTTTACCATATCTAGGTAAACAACCAACTCTCCTGGGACCAGCTTTATAGGTGGACCACTCTGTGATGAGCAAATGAACACACCCATTGACAATTCCCTTCTTCACATGCCACCCCTGCCATGACCAAAATATCTATTAGGTGGGAAGGTAGAATGAACTGCATGAAATATCCCTATGAAAACTTTTAAACAACAGTTTTGTTTTCTGCAAATTGCCAGTTGAGAGTTTGAAAATAAATATATCCAATGTTGTTAATTCTTGAAAGTAAATCCTTCAATCTTTTTTGATGAGAAAGTTTTTAGGTAGAAAGTTTTAAGTCTTTTTTTCAAAAAGTGTTTTTCACACCACACGATCCATGGTGTTGTGCACCACTAAAAGACTCTAGGTCTATTAAGCAACAGTCTTTTGCACCTAGCCATCTGATCATGTGATATTTTTGGTCTGTCTTATTGGCGGTTGTGACTTTTGTGACGGCTGTAATGTGTAGTGCACACTCTAACCTGTTAACATGGGCACCTAAATGAAAATCAACAGATAATGCAGCCGCACAACACACGCAGCCAAGGTGCAAAAGGCCTAAGAGGTAAAATGCGAAGTAGCCAAGATGTGGAGCAGAAAAAGAGAACGATAAAGAAAAGCAGTTTATTTACGAGATCAAGGCAATGCACCCTATTCTTTCCTTGTGGTGTAAAAAAACCATTTGTAATGTAATAAATGATGACCCAAGAAAATACACTTTTTTTTCTTCAAAAGCATAACTTTTCTCTTACATATCAATAATATCCTTTCTTAGGTCTTCTGAAAAACAACACAAACAGAAAATCTGTTCTCTCATTACTCATCATTGATTCATCTATGGAGGAAAGATTAGGACAAGTCCTGCAGCTGGCATATGAGTAGGGATGAGAACTAAATCCTCTATAAACATGACATTTCTTGAAAAGGTCTGGCTGATTTCCATTGTTACCAAATCGATCGTATTGTCCTTACCAAATGTCTGGACCCAAAAACATGTTTACAGTTTTTCTCAATCGCTTTGGCGAATTTTTCCATTCACTGTTTACTTTTTCAAACCAGCTCACACACAGCCCTTAACTGAAGCTGAAATGACCACAACACTATATGATGTTTGCAGAATGACACTACCTTCTCAAAAACTTATCACACACCCATCAAAACCAAACAATTCCTTCAAAACCTACAATTTGTGCTCAATTGAAAATGTATGTTTTCTCATTTTTTTAACAATGGATAGCAAAACTCAAAATACAGCTTTCAATATCAACCTATGAAAGCATCACTTCAACTTTTGTGCAACACCCTCCCAGTATTGACTATTTTACCACTGACAACGTACTACAATTTGGGTTTTGTACTGAGCACTCTTACTTAAGGAATATATTGTCAGAAAGTATTCGAAACCTGAAAATTTGTATACAGTAAAATTTTGTAGTTCTGTTTTTGTATTGCTAAACACTATATCATATATTCTAAACCTGTCAACACCATTGATTACGTAACATTTGTTCTACTGTGCACAAACTGGCAAAGATTCTGACACAAAATGTTTACAGTATTGCAGTCCTATATTCTGTGACAAAAAAATGACAGGTTTCAATATACAGTGAAAAGGTCAACTCTGTTCTGCAGTGAACAATCTCCCCCTGCCACCAGTTTGGGCCAGTGTGTTGATTCTGTAAAAATAGTGCAATAGGCTGTAAATACTGTACATTTACATAAAGTAATCAGAATTCGACCGTATATGTTGTAAATACTGTAACTTTAGTGAAACTACAGTATACATTGTATTGTGACAACATACTTTAGAAAAGTATAGAAATTGTTGTTGCCAAGAGTGCAAATACAGTGAAACACAATATATTACGTATACCCTGTAAGCAAAATGACGTCCCCTAGACGTCCTGTAATGGTCTCTCTGAACGTTCTAAAAACGTAAATGTGTATGGTTCCCGTGACAACTTTAGGACGTTTTGTACGACGTTCCAAGACCGTCCCGAGGACGTTGCGGTGACAACTGGGAAACGTTTTCTATAGGTCATGGGGACGTTATGCAGGACGTTGCAAGCACCTCCCGAGGGCATTGTGGTTACGTCTGGGGAACGTGTTTCTATAGGTCCTGGGGACGTTCTGCAGGAAGTTGCAAGAACGTCCTGAGGGCATTGTGGTGACATCTGGGAAACGTGTTTTAGACGTCCTGGGTACGTTATTCAAGGATGCACCGCGGACGTAGCAGGCACGACCGTTTTTGCTGAGCTAAATGAAGAAAATAAAATAATAATAGATCGCGGAGCCGTCATTTTGCTTACAGGGCGCACACACACACAAGTTGAAGTTCATTTATTTTACACATTTCATATGATATGCATAGACACATACACAGACACACACGATTACGGGCATGGGAATTGAACCGTAAACCTTCCTATTACTAAACGAGATCGCTACCTACTGTCCTAACACTGTATGATTACGATTGTGTCACTTTAACAGGTTTATCACAGTGTGAGACAGCCAACAAACTTAGTCTTTTTTTCCGAGGGTTTGAGGAAAAGCATATTGTAGCAATCTCAGTCACTACGCATTGAGGGTTTTCCGTAATGATTACTTTTTAAATTAACATCCATGGCACATCACGGACGTGCGGGCAGGGAGGCAGAATAACTAGCCAAACTAAGAATGATGAAATAAAATAAATATGAATGCTTCTTTACTGATCTGTGCTATAAATGTAATGTCTGCATGATTCCAATACAATGCATACATAGGAAGGTGACCAAGTGTCTAGCTTTAACATATTGAGCTTTCCATATGCCTTCAAAGATGCTGCAACAGAACGAAGAGCTCACCGGTCAAATTGTCTGATTGGAATTTCTTTAAAAATCCCGTCTCGCAAGCAGAATCTGGATTTGACAACAATTCTAATATTTAGGCCTATAAAGGAAACGTGCACTGCCCTTATTATGTTTTAAAGGAACAGCCTAATCTGCCGTTAGAAAGTTATTTAACAACACGCATATGCTGCATTTTAAATAAAGCGCAAACCCTCGGTTTCAAACGAGGAGCGAACTGAGTGAGAAGAATCCAACATGGCCAAGCAGACTAGCCTTAAAAGCTTTTTTTCAGAGGCCAACTGAACTGAACAACAGTGATGAGGGTAAACCTTCTGACGAGGATGAACCTGTCCTGTAATACCTGCAGTGTTGCGCGTTTCCTTTTATTATAGGCCTACTGCGCGCCGAAGAGCCGCGAGCGGTATTGCAGACAGAGATTTTGAAAATTTATAGCACTCGCAGCATATTGAAAATTGAAGCTTTGAACTTAGTTAAAAATTTTGAATTATGAACAATGAACTGAGCAAGTTCATGTAGAAAGTGAACTTTCCAAACACTGAATACCTGACTCATTGAACAAAGCAATGACCATGTTGCGGCGCTCATTTTAACGCCACAGCAGGTTGCGCTTAAAGGCCACTTATTGACGCACATCAGACATAAATGTTTTTGTTTCCCATTGTAAACTTAGGAAAATAAACATGTTGCATTCTAAACTACCTGATTATGTTATTATTTAAGCTATGCAGGCGGTCAGTTTTCTTCAATAGGCTAATTTAGAAGCAGAAATAGGTTAGATATTTGGCCGGCTTTTCATTAAAATGTCGGTCAAATGAAAAACATTTTTCTGGTTCAGAGAGGACCATCAGAGGACGTCAAGGGGACGTTTTGGAAGGACCAAATGCGAATGTCCCGCAGAGGACCACAGGTAAAGGTTACGGGGACGTTTTTAAAGGACTTCCTGGGGACTTATGCTGAGTGACCAAATTATAACGTTCCTTAATAGTCCGTTTTAAGGCTGATGCGAACGTCACGCAGAGGACCTGCAGGTAAAGGTTACGGGACGTTTTTAAAGGACGTCCTGGGGACATGTGCTGAGTGACCAAATTATAACGTTCCTTAATAGTCCGTTTTAAGGCTCATGCGAACGTCGCGCAGAGGACCTGCAGGTAAAGGTTACGGGACGTTTTTAAATGACGTCCTGGGGACATGTGCTGAGTGACCAAATTATAACGTTCCTTAATAGTCCGTTTTAAGGCTCATGCGAACGTCGCGCAGAGGACCTGCAGGTAAAGGTTACGGGACGTTTTAAATGACGTCCTGGGGACGTGTGCTGAGTGACCAAATTATAACGTTCCTTAATAGTCAGTTTTAAGGCTCATGCGAACGTCACGCAGAGGACCTGCAGGTAAAGGTTATGGGGACGTTTTTAAATGACGTCCTGGGGACGTGTGTTGAGTGACCAAATTATAACGTTCCTTAATAGTCCGTTTTAAGGCTCATGCGAACGTCACGCAGAGGACCTGCAGGTAAAGGTTACGGGGACGTTTTTAAATGACGTCCTGGGTACGTGTGCTGAGTGACCAAATTATAACGTTCCTTAATAGTCCGTTTTAAGGCTGATGCGAACGTCACGCAGAGGACCTGCAGGTAAAGGTTACGGGGACGTTTTTAAATGACGTCCTGGGGAGGTGTGCTGACAGACCAAATTATAAGGTTCTCTAAAAGTCCGATTTAAGACTCATGCGAACGTCACAGAAGGACCAAACGTAGACTTGCTACGAACGTCAAAAACGTTCTGGTAATGTCCTCTAGCGAACGTTGTGGCGGGGACCAATTGGGGACGATTGGGGACCTTGCGAATGTCCTGTTAACGTCCTGGGGACGTTCCCTGTTTGCGGGGTATTGACTGTGAAGGCCAGCAAAGTGTCATTGTCATTGCTGAACGTACAAACAATTGATGCCACAGTATGACAGCTCAGGTTTGAAAGAACCCTTTGGCCAGCCTCTATGGATCAATGACTCCCTAATTTCATTTGAGCATCTTACACAAATGCCACATCCCCTGACAGGGGCCCCTCTACCTCTACCACAACCTCTTCCTTGTCCTCATCATGAGGTTGTTGGTGGTGGCCTATTCGATACATGCTTGGTATCAACTTCAATCTATTGACCCTTTTTTAGAGGTTGAAAACTGCTTGATTAGTTTTGCACAGAGAGTTCACACAGGTGCTCACGATATTTAGAATATAGAGAACAGTGCCAGTAGGCTGCTACTAAGCAGTGGTGGTCCGTCAGGGCCTTCAAGGCCTTCTCTGCTGGCCTAAACATCATCAGAAAATAAATGTAATAAAATACATTTAATTTTAATATTTTCTTTTCATAAATATGTATTAAATTATTCCCCATAGTCCATTATCCTCATTTCATAGCTTCCAGCGTTGTTAATTTATGTTAGAGCTTTCATCCAATCATATTTCAGCTATCATGTGTTGCCACGCTCGGAGAAATCTTCCCCGAGAACAGAAATCTTCCCTGAGGCCTTCAGAAGTCACATTGAAGGCCCGTGTACATCTGATTGGTTATCACAACTGGCTGTTTCAGTTCATTTAAGTTGAATGAACTGAAACAGACAGTTGTGACAACCAATCAGATTTCGAGTTGGCGACACTGGGCCTTCTAGAAGGCCCGGAAGATTTCTTTCCTCGCGTTGAACGTGACACGTAAACGTCCTTTGATTGGATACTGAGGCAGACCGGTGCAGTGCTTCAGTGCTCAGTAGCTGGCTAATGCGAAAACGACGTACATCGGTTTCAATGCTTATTATGGGTCCGTGTATCTTCTGGCCAACCGATTTTCGTTTTAAAACCAGGAAATGGAAAACGGACAACGAGCCGTCTCACGTCTACCGTCTCGGAGTCGGAAAATGGGAAACGAGGAACGAACCTATTTCCCATTTCCCATTTATTTTCCAAACGGGGAACGGGTCGTTTTCTGTGGTTCGTCTGCGTGGTTATGAATGGAAATTCGGGTAAATAAAAACAGTTGTTGTCAGTGTCTGTTAATCATGGCTACCGTTGATGAAGTTGTAAGCAACAAGTGTCCGAGAATAGTAGGCTACACCATCAGCGGACTGGCCCCGAGCTGCAAGACCCCTGTCTCCATCCTCCACAGGCACCAGGATGTGAAGATAATGTGTCCGAGGACAGTGCACCATCAGCTGACTGGCCCCGAGCTTCTAGGCCCTTGTTTTCATCCTCCACAGGCACCGGGATGTCAAAAATATGTGTCCGAGGACAGAGCACCATCCACGGACTCTCTACGAGCTTCCAGGCCCTTGTTTTCAACCTCCACAGGCACCGGGATGTTAGAAATATGTGTCCGCCAAAGATGCACCACCAACTGACTCTCTACGAGCGTCTAGGCCCTTGTCACAGAACCAGTCCCGGGTCATATTAATGCAAAATCAGTGATGGAAAATTGCCCCTGTTTTTATTTACCCGAATTTCCATTCATAACCACGCACACGAACCACAGAAAACGTTCGAAACGTTTTGAAATCGGAAATGGGAAATAGGTTCGTTCCTCGTTTCCCATTTTCCGACTCCGAGACGGGAGACGGAAGACGGCTCGTTATCCGTTTTCCATTTCCTGGTTTTAAAACGAAAATCGGTTGGCCAGAAGATACACGGACCATTATGCTAGTTGTTTCAATTGGTAAGACTTAATATAATTACATTAACCAACTCAAATAAACTAGTTTACACCAACTTGATAATTCCAGTTTTTGATACAATTACAACTACAACTATTGTTAATACAGGTGTATTGATTTTAAATGCTCCGGAAATATTAATAAAGTCTGTTGAACTCGACTATGTTAAGGTCATGCAATGCTCACTTATAGCGGCGTTCACACTAGACTTATTTTTTAAGAAAAAAGCGCAGCCTTCAGCGCCTTTTGAGCGCTTCAGAATTCATGGATATTATGTGACGTCACTGTCTTTTAAGCACCGCCATATTTGTGTCTGATGCAAACACATTACGGTCATAACATACGGTCACAACTCACAGAAAGTTCAAAACGCTAGGGGATATGTTGCGCTGTTGAATGTGACAACCTAAATATACAATTGCTAAAGATTTAGGGAATGACTGACCTGTTAAGTGAAACGCAGCACGTTGATACAGTCGTAGTAATGGCTGTGTATTATCAAAGCTAGCAAGCTATTTAGCCCTTCACCCAGGAATTTGGCTACAACTCGTTAGCCAGTATTGGCACTCTTGCCTGCTCAGAAGAGTTTCTGTACGCTTGAAATCTCCGGTTTATGGGAATGGATTATGTACAAGACATGTCAATGTCGGGAAAAGAAAGTTGGGGCAGATGCTTTGCAAAAACACAGTTAATCGCTAATGGCTAGTAGCATGCTAACATTAGTTAGGTAGCAAAGACACCTCGCAAATCCTCTTAGACGTATTTTTCAGTTACAATAATGTGGTTTGTAAATTGTACAGTGTCTATTTCTCGGTAACTTTCTAAAAATCTAAGCAAAAAAAAGTTAAACTAAAAACTTCTAGGTTTAAATACGATGGTCTACGGCGTTTGGTCGGTTAAACTAAGATAGAAGGTTACTAGGGAAGGTACGCGACTACCTACTCTCCTTGTCTTCTTCTTCTTCTTCTTCTTCTTCCTCTTTTTTATTGGCGGATTGGCAAACAACGTTTGGTGCATGACCGCCACCTTCTGAAATGGAGTGTGAGCCTGGATATTCCTATCTCACAACCTCTTACTTAAACCAGTTCTTTCAAAAAATGAAAATAAAAACTTAAAACAAAATTCATTAGAACTTCTCTTCAATATGTCACTAGTTCTCAAAGGTACTTCCTCTTCCTGGAGTTGCTGAGTAAGTTGCTGCCTTTCCTGGCTATATTTAGTACATGATTCAATGACATGCTCTATAGATTCTACTGTCTGAGGTACACACTCACTACAATACCCATTCTCATGTTTTTTAATTAAAACCAACGTACTATTTAAACCTGTGTGCCCAAACCTTATTCTAGATATTATATCCTCCTCCTTTGTTGACCTATAGACCTGGCACTGCCTACAAACCTTTGAATGCTGTAATACACTCTCCCCATACTTGCCCTATCCCACATCTTTTGCCAGTTTTCCTTTAGCTTGTGTTTGACTATGCTTTTTATTTCTGCCTTACTATACGAAATGCTTAGGCTGACCTCAGGCAAAAGGGCAGCTTCTTTTGCACTCTTATCTGCCAATTCGTTTCCTATTACCCCTATATGAGCTGGCACCCACACAAAGGCAACATTAACCCCAGAGCACTGCACTCTATGCACCACCTGCAGGATATCCACTATGATGTCTTGTCTAGAGTTTGATGACCAATGCTGGATACTTAACAGCGCCGAGGAGGAATCTGACGCAATTACAACCTCCTTTGTCCAATTGCTCTCTATCCAGGATATTGCATTAAGAATTGCTACTAATTCTCCCGTATAAACAGCTAGGTTGTCACTCAGCCTTTCCCTTCTTGAAATCTTGTACCTTGGTATAACAAATGCTGCACCCACCTTATTACAGTGCATGAAATGCCCTGTATTGTTATTCCTAGGCTTCTTCTTCTTCTTCTTCTTCTTCTTCTTATTACAGTGCATGAAATGCCCTGTATTGTTATTCCTAGGCTTCTTCTTCTTCTTCTTATTCTTGTTACCTTTTTCTGCGATTAATTCAGCCCGAACCGCTTAACGTAGAAACTTCATTCAAACTTTGTCGCGTAGGTCTTGTAAAGGACACTTATGCTATGTATTTTTCACTTTTCTAAACTTTATACTTTTTAAGATATTAAATAAAAACGAATCTAAATTTTCCCATTGACTTACATTGGGCCATTATGACATCATAATAGGGTCTTTAAACTGGCTTGCACCTGTGCTTCACTCACAGCTGCACCAAATCAAAGGAACCTCTTCTCTGTCCCTCTCAATTTAACTGTAACTAGGAACATTAAGACACCTTCCATTCTCTACTTTTATTTTTCTCCATCTCTCCATCTTTCTCTCTATCCCTCTCAGTCTACTTTCTCTCACACTCAATCTCTCTTCTTCACTCCATTTTTATCTCCTTTTTTCAATATTTTCACTCTCTTTTCTCTTCTTTCCTTCTTCCACTCTTCTTTCCTTCTTTCACTTTTCTTTCCTTTCTTCACTCTCCTTCTTTCACTCTTCTTTCCTTCTTCAACTATTATTTCCTTCTTTCACTCTTCTTTCCTTTCTTCACTCTTCTTTCTTTTCTTCTTCCGCTCTTCTTTCTTTTCTTCTTTCCTTCTTTCACTCTTCTTTCCTTCATCCTCTCTTCTCTCTTTTCTTCACTCTTCTTTCCTTTCTTCTTTCCTTCTTCCACTCTTCTTTCCTTTCTTATTTCCTTCTTTCACTCTTCTTTCTTTTCTTCTTCCTTTCCTAACTTTTGCATTTCATGCACTGGTATTTCCTTCAGGAAATGCATTATCTAGTTACAGTGCATGAAATGCCCTGTATTGTTATTCCTAGGCTTCTTCTTCTTATTCTTGTTACCTTTTTCTGCGTTTAATTCAGCCCGAACCGCTTAACGTAGAAACTTCATTCAAACTTTGTCGCGTAGGTCTTGTAAACGACACTTATGCTATGTATTTTTCACTTTTCTAAACTTTATACTTTTTAAGATATTAAAGAAAAACGAATATAAATTTCTCCCATTGACTTACATTGGGCCATTATGACATCATAATAGGGTCTTTAAACTGGCTTGCACCTGTGCTTTACTGACACCTGTGCCAAATCAAAGGACCCTCTTCTCTCTCTGTCCCTCTCAATTTAACTGTAACTAGGAACATTAAGACACCATCCATTCTCTATTTTTTTTTTCTCCATCTCTCCATCTTTCTCTCTCAGTCAACTTTCTCTCACACTCAATCTCTCTTCTTCACTCCATTTTTATCTCCTTTTTTCAATATTTTCACTCTCTCTTTATTTCTTCATCCAGAGCCACTCTTGTTCACTCTTCTTTCCTTCTTCCACTCTTCTTTCCTTTCTTATTTTCTTCTTCCATTTTTCTTTCCTTCTTCCACTCTTCTTGCCTTTCTTTTTTCCTTCATCCACTCTTCTTTCCTTCTTCCACTTTTCTTTCCTTTCTTCACTCTTCTTTCCTTCTTACACTCTTCTTTCCTTTATTCTGTCCTTCTTTCACTCTTCTTTCTTTTCTTATTTCCTTCTTCCACTCTTCTTTCCTTCCTTCACTCTTCTTTCCTTTCTTCTTTCATTATTTCACCCTTCTTTCTTTTCTTCTTTCCTTCTTCCACTCTTATTTCCTTTCTTCACTCTTCTTTCTTTTCTTCTTTCCTTCTTTCACTCTTCTTTCCTTTCTTCTTTCCTTCTTCCACTCTTCTCTCCTTTCTTCACTCTTCTTTCCTTTTGTCTTTCCTTCTTCCACTCTTCTTTCCTTCTTTCACTCTTCTTTCTTTTCTTCTTCCTTTCTTAACCTTTGCATTTCATGCACTGGTATTTCCTTCAGGAAATGCATTTTCTAGTTACAGTGCATGAAATGCCCTGTATTGTTATTCCTAGGCTTCTTCTTCTTATTCTTGTTACCTTTTTCTGCGATTAATTCAGCCCGAACCGCTTAACGTAGAAACTTCATTCAAACTTTGTCGCGTAGGTCTTGTAAAGGACACTTATGCTATGTATTTTTCACTTTTCTAAACTTTATACTTTTTAAGTTATTAAAGAAAAACGAATCTAAATTTTCCCATTGACTTACATTGGGCCATTATGACATCATAATAGGGTAATTAAACTGGCTTGCACCTGTGCTTCACTGACACCTGCAGCAAGCCTCCAAGGGTCCTCTTCTCTCTGTACCTCTCCATTCAACTGTATAACTAGGAATATTAATAGACACCTTCCATACTCTACTTTTTTTTCTCTCTATCACTCTCACTCTACTTTCTCTCACACTCCATCTCTCTGCTTCACTCTTTTTTTCTCCTTCTTTCAATATTTTCACTCTTTACTGTCTTTATCCAGAGCCACTCTTGTTCACTCTTCTTTCCTTACTTTGTTTCTTCCTCTCTTCTTTCCTTTCTTCTTTCCTTCTTTCTACTCTTCTTTACTTTCTTCTTTCCTTCTTCCACTCTTCTTTCCTTTCTTCTTCCCTTCTTCCACTCTTCTTCCCTTCTTCCACTTTTCTTTCCTTCTTCCACTCTTCTTTCCTTCTTCCACTCTTCTTTCCTTCTTCCACTCTAATTTCCTTTCTTCACTCTTCTTTCCTTTCTTCTTCCCTTCTTCCACTCTTCTTTCCTTTCTTCACTCTTCTTTCCTTTCTTCTTTCCTTCTTCAACTCTTATTTCTTTCTTTTACTGTTCTTTCCTTTCTTCCTTCCTTCTTTCACTTTTCTTTTATTCGTTCTTTCTTAACTTTTGCATTTCATGCACTGGTATTTCCTTCAGGAAATGCATTTTCTAGTTACAGTGCATGAAATGCCCTGTATTGTTATTCCTAGGCTTCTTCTTCTTCTTATTCTTGTTACCTTTTTCTGCGATTAATTCAGCCCGAACCACTTAACGTAGAAACTTCATTCAAACTTTGACGCGTAGGTCTTGTAAACGACACTTATGCTATGTATTTTTCACTTTTCTAAACTTTATACTTTTTAAGATATTAAAGAAAAACGAATATAAATTTCTCCCATTGACTTACATTGGGCCATTATGACATCATAATAGGGTCTTTAAACTGGCTTGCACCTGTGCTTTACTGACACCTGTGCCAAATCCAAAGAACGTCTTCTCTCTCTGTCCCTCTCAAGTTAACTGTAACTAGGAACATTAAGACACCATCCATTCTCTATTTTTTTTCTCTACAACTCTCCATCTTTCTCTCTCAGTCAACTTTCTCTCACACTCAATCTCTCTTCTTCACTCCATTTTTATCTCCTTTTTTCAATATTTTCACTCTCTCTTTATCTCTTCATCCAGAGCCACTCTTGTTCACTCTTCTTTCCTTCTTCCACTCTTCTTTCCTTTCTTATTTTCTTCTTCCATTTTTCTTTCCTTCTTCCACTCTTCTTGCCTTTCTTTTTTCCTTCATCCACTTTTCTTTCCTTCTTCCACTTTTCTTTCCTTTCTTCACTCTTCTTTCCTTCTTACACTCTTCTTTCCTTCCTTCACTCTTCTTTCCTTTCTTCTTTCATTATTTCACTCTTCTTTCTTTTCTTCTTTCCTTCTTCCACTCTTCTTTCCTTTCTTCACTCTTCTTTCTTTTCTTCTTTCCTTCTTTCACTCTTCTTTCCTTTCTTCTTTCCTTCTTCCACTCTTCTCTCCTTTCTTCACTCTTCTTTCCTTTTGTCTTTCCTTCTTCCACTCTTCTTTCCTTTCTTCTATCCTTCTTTCACTCTTCTTTCTTTTCTTCTTCCTTTCTTTCATTTCATGCACTGGTATTTCCTTCAGGAAATGCATTTTCTAGTTATTCTTGTTACCTTTTTCTGCGATTAATTCAGCCCGAACCGCTTAACGTAGAAACTTCATTCAAACTTTGTCGCGTAGGTCTTGTAAACGACACTTATGCTATGTATTTTTCACTTTTCTAAACTTTATACTTTTTAAGATATTAAAGAAAAACGAATATAAATTTCTCCCATTGACTTACATTGGGCCATTATGACATCATAATAGGGTCTTTAAACTGGCTTGCACCTGTGCTTCACTGACAGCTGCACCAAATCAAAGGAACCTCTACTCTCTCTGTCCCTCTCAATTTAACTGTAACTAGGAACATTAAGACACCATCCATTCTCTACTTTTTTTTCTCTCCATCTCTCCATCTTTCTCTCTCAGTCAACTTTCTCTCACACTCAATCTCTCTTCTTCACTCCATTTTTTATCTCCTTTTTTCAATATTTTCACTCTCTCTTTATCTCTTCATCCAGAGCCACTCTTGTTCACTCTTCTTTCCTTCTTCCACTCTTCTTTCCTTTCTTATTTTCTTCTTTCACTCTTCTTTCCTTTGTTCTTTCCTTCTTTCACTCTTCTTTCTTTTCTTATTTCCTTCTTCCACTCTTCTTTCCTTCCTTCACTCTTCTTTCCTTTCTTCTTTCATTATTTCACTCTTCTTTCTTTTCTTCTTTCCTTCTTCCACTCTTCTTTCTTTTCTTCTTTCCTTCTTTCACTCTTCTTTCCTTTCTTCTTTCCTTCTTCCGCTCTTCTCTCCTTTCTTCACTCTTCTTTCCTTTTGTCTTTCCTTCTTCCACTCTTCTTTCCTTTCTTCTTTCCTTCTTTCACTCTTCTTTCTTTTCTTCTTCCTTTCTTAACCTTTGCATTTCATGCACTGGTATTTCCTTCAGGAAATGCATTTTCTAGTTATTCTTGTTACCTTTTTCTGCAATTAATTCAGCCCGAACCGCTTAACGTAGAAACTTCATTCAAACTTTGTCGCGTAGGTCTTGTAAAGGACACTTATGCTATGTATTTTTCACTTTTCTAAACTTTATACTTTTTAAGATATTAAATAAAAACGAATCGGAATTTTCACATTGACTTACATTGGGCCATTATGACATCATAATAGGGTCTTTAAACTGGCTTGCACCTGTGCTTCACTGACAGCTGCGCCAAATCAAAGGAACCTCTTCTCTGTCCCTCTCAATTTAACTGTAACTAGGAACATTAAGACACCTTCCATTCTCTACCTTTTTTCTCTCCATCTCTCCATCTTTCTCTCTATCCCTCTCAGTCTGCTTTCTCTCACACTCAATCTCTCTTCTTCACAATCTCTCTTCTTCACATTTTCATCTCCTTTTTTCAATATTTTCACTCTCTTTTTCTCTTTCACTCTTCTTTCCTTCTTCCACTCATCTTTCCTTCTTCCACTCTTCTTTCCTTCTTTCACTTTTCTTTCCTTTCTTCACTCTCCTTTCTTCTTTCCTTCTTTCACTCTTCTTTCCTTTTCTTCTTTCCTTCTTCAACTATTATTTCCTTCTTTCACTCTTCTTTCCTTTCTTCACTCTTCTTTCTTTTCTTCTTCCACTCTTCTTTCCTTTCTTCACTCTTCTTTCCTTTCTTCACTCTTCTTTCTTTTCTTCTTTCCTTCTTTCACTCTTCTTTCCTTCATCCTCTCTTCTCTCCTTTCTTCACTCTTATATCCTTTCTTCTTTCCTTCTTCCACTCTCCTTTCCTTTCTTCTTTCCTTCTTTCACTCTTCTTTCTTTTCTTCTTCCTTTCCTAACTTTTGCATTTCATGCACTGGTATTTCCTTCAGGAAATGCATTTTCTAGTTATCTATTGATTTTGATGCATCAGTGTACACTACTACCCTATTACCATATTTATTTGTTATATACCCCTCTGCAATAGAACTATTGAGTTCCCCAGAATTCTTGAGTTCCAAAAGACCTATATCCACAACAGGACTTCCCACCAACCACAAAGGGACTGATGGGAAGCTCAATGTGGGACTCACTTCAATTGTTTGCAACTCCATTTCAAGTACTTTTTGGGATATTACCCATCCAAAACTTCTTAACTGACTTTCGTCTCTCTCCTGGCATTTAAGAAGGACAGCTTGGCCTGTATGATCCTCCTTATGTCCCTTTAGATTTGCCCAGTAAACTAACGCAAGTTGATCCCTTCGCATACAAAGAGGCATTTCCCCCATCTCCACCTGTAATGCATTTATAGGTGTAGACTTCCTCGCTCCACAACACAGACGTAGCGCTTGATTCTGGATAATATCCAATTTTTTCAAATGTGTATTAGCTGCAGATCTATATGCTATACACCCATAATCAAACACTGATCTTATAAGTCCTATATAGATGGTTTTCATGGCCGACCTACACGCTCCCCACTCCACTCCACGCAAGCACCGCATAACATTCAAAACCTTTTTACATTTGGCTACCATTTTCTGTATATGTACATTCCATGTTAACCTCTTATCAAACCATAAACCAAGATACTTGAAATTTTCAACCCTTTCGAGTGCCTTTCCTGCAATATCTATAGCTACCTCTTGATTGACATTTTTCCTTGTGAAGAATATCGTTTTTGTCTTATCAATAGAAATCCTGAATCCCCATTCAAGAGCCCATTTCTGGACCATATCTACTGCTTGTTGCATTTTACCAACAATATAGTTAACATTCCTACCTCTCTTCCACATGGCACCATCATCTGCAAATAACGCAACCTTAATGGACCCCTGAATACTTTTAAACACATCATTAATCATTAACAAAAATAAAATTGGACTAATAATACTGCCTTGAGGTGTACCATTCTCAACCTTATACTCTTATACTCTGACTATAACACCCATTGATCTTAACTATAATCTTCCGCTCAGATAAAAAATTTCTGACCCATTGACACATCCTACCTTTAACACCTAACATCTGAAGTTTGATGAGAAGGCCCTCCCTCCAGACCATTCTCTACATCAAAAAAGATGGCCAGCACTGTCTCTTTATTTATCTGTGCCTTCCTTATCTCATCCTCTAGAGCTACTACTGGGTCCATTGTTCCTCTTCCTTTCCTAAAACCACTTTGATAACTCTGCATTAAACCTTTTGTCTCCAACCAAAAAACCAGCCTGTCATTTACCATCCTCTCCATAATCTTCCCCATTTGGGACGTTAGTGCAATTGGTCTGTAATTTCCAGGGACCTTACCATCTTTCCCTGGCTTCCTAATTGGGATGATTACAGAAGTCTTCCAAGCAGCTGGAATTACACCTTATATCCATACTTTATTATATAAACCTAACATGACTTCTTTCCCTTTACCACCTAAATTCTCTAACATACTATAGCAAATTTTATCACTCCCTGGTGTAGATTGCTTCACTTTCCTCAAAGCACTATTCAATTCATGTATCGAGAATTCTGCACTTAATATACTGCTCTCCCCATCATCAACATTTATCATCTCACTGTATTTTGCTATTGTTGCTTCCCTTCCATTATGCTCCTCTTGCGTTAAATTTCCTGAACTATGTACCTTTACTAATACCTTTGCAACAGCCTCAGCTTTCTCTCTACTATCAGTAATAATCCTCTGATCCTCTATCATTACTAGATATTCAAACTCCTTTCCATTCCCCCTCATTCTCTTAACCATGCCCCATACTCTCTCTATTGGGGTGGTTCTCCCAACAGAATCACAAAACTTCTTCCAATACACTTTTTTGGCGTTCTTAACAGTACGTCTTACTATTCCTTGACACCTCTTATATTTTATTAAATTTTCAAAATTATGTGTCCTTTTTAAAACTTTAAACGCCTTATTCCTGTCTCTAATAGTTTCTCTACATTCCTTAGACCACCAAGGAACAACTCTACTCCTTTCTTTTGGTTCAGTCTTAGGGATGGCAGCTTCTGCGGCAACAACTATATTAATGGTTACATCATTACACAACAACTCAATACTTTGATTACTATTCACTCCCGAAAGCCCATTTTCGCTTATCCCTGTAAATTTTTCCCAATCCGCTTTCCACAGAATCCATCTACCCTCCCTCACATTATGTTCTCTCACCAGATCCAACTCAATTTGAGTCACTACAGGATAATGATCACTACCTATAGTACTTTCCCTTATTACTTCCCAACTACACCTATCCGCTATTTCTTTTGTGACAATGGTAAGATCTATAGCAGATTCACTACCTCTTGACACATCTATTCTTGTGTAAGACCCATCGTTTAAACACACCAATCCATGTTCCTCCAAAAACTCTTCAATCACACCACCATTTACATCATCCCTAACTCCCCATAGTGAACTGTGCGCATTAAAATCCCCACACCAACACACCTTCCCCCTTAAATTCTCCCAGATCTCATCTAATTGACTCTGCTCTAACTGTTTACAGGGATTGTAAAAATGTATGACACACACACTTCCCTCTTTTGTCCACACCTCTGTTACTATATATTCCAGATCTTTACCTCTCTTTACTTCCCTATACTGCAACCCTCTCTTTATAAATGTAACACACCCTCCACCATTTCCCTCTACCCTATCTCTTCTAATGCTTGAATACCCTTTAATGACAAAATCTAACGACTGTTTAAGCCAAGATTCCTGTATACAAATTACATCTGGCTTGCTTTCCAAGTCCTGCACAAACCCTTTAAATTCTTGCCCGTTAGCAATAAGACTTCTTGCATTCCACTGAACTATTGTTAAGGCTGACATAGCACTGGTCTCATTTGTCTCTCCCTGCATAAGATCTGTCTGATTTTTTTCCCAAGACAGATTCCCCATATTCAGAAATTTAGCTGCTGCTCTTACAATCATTCTTATTTTATCAGTTTTTGTTTTCACCTGGTCTGCACAGTTGACCACATAAGCAATAAACAATACTAAGCTCTCTGAGCTAACCATGCTCTCCCTCGGGGTGCTACTCTGACTTTTGCTAAGCACTTGTGCTCCCACTCCTTTATTTCTATGCACACTCTCCTCATTCACTACTTTGACTGCTTCAGCATAGGATAAATTCCTAGTTGCTCTAACTTGTTGCACTACTGCAGCCTGCTTCCTTACTGGGCAGCCCCCATACGCAGCTGTATGATCTCCACCACAGTTACAGCATTTCCTCCCCTCCCCCCCACACGCTCCATACTCATGTTCCCCTCCACATTTCCCACACCTCAGCCTTCCTCTACAGACCTTTGCTATGTGTCCATATCTTTGGCATTTATAGCATCTGACTGGAGAAGGGATGAATGCTCGTACATAAAAACTCAAATACCCTATCTTTACTCTCTCTGGTAAATCCTTCTCTTTAAACTCTAATAGCACTGATGTACTGTTCACCCTTCCCCCCTCTCGTGTTGCCATTAATCTCTTTATACTCACTATTGTTCCTCCTCTTATATTCTTTTTCATTTCTTCTAGATTTTCATTAATTGGAATTCCTGAAATTACTCCTCTTGCCCCCTGGTCCCCAAACACTCTCACTTCACCTATTTCCTTCTTGCAAACAGATTGGGCCTTCATCACCTTACCCCTTTGCTCTTCATTCTTGCATTTTACCAACAGTCTCCCATCCCTCAATACTCTTGCCATTTCTACATCTCCAAACGCTTTCTTTAAACCTGCTGTCAATGCAGCCAAACCAACTGAAGTAATTTCATGACTTTCTTTGAACTTTATGACCACCTTTAAATCTGCTCCTTCCTCGACTCTCCTACGCACTACTCTGCCTTCTTCACCCGGTTCGTCTTCAAATTTCCTTTTATTTTCCTCCTCGTACCCACTTGGTCTCCCTCTCCCTCTTCCTAGCCCTTGCCCACCATACCTCTGACTATATCTACCACCAGAACTAAAGCCCCATCCCTCCCAATCCTCTTCAGACTCCATACTCTAATCCAGACCCAGTCACAAATCAGATTATGCCAAACCACCGCAAATATTGATTTAATGAAGATTGCGAAATCGCTGGATTTCAAACAAACCGCCACTCCGATTCCAACTCCGTGCACTTTCGATTTCCGCATGTACGTTTCCGCAACTGCGCATCATACGAACTATCCTCAAGAAGGGAAACTAACTAGCCAGGGACAGTTTCAGCGAACTTTGGCAGCGCCAAATCTGATCACTCTCCTCGTCCTGATAGGTCAGCTGTCAAAAAGGCGCTTGACGTCACCCGGCACCTTTCTGAAAAGTTGAGAAGATTGAACTCAAAAAGGCGTCGGAGGTTGCGCTTTTTTAGAAGTTTATAAAAGGCGGCGCCTTTCTGAAAAGGCGTCCGCCTTTTTGCTTTTTCCCATAGAGTTGCATGTAAAAAAGTGCCTTTCTGTATAAATATAATGGTTCGAGAGCCATGGCGTCATAATGATGGTATTAGGAGGTGGATTCACTCAGTTTAACATCGTGTAGTAGGACATCGCTGAAGGCCCAGTCGTGAAATGCACGGACCGCCACTGCTACTAAGTGTCTGCAATGTGTTGACATGGTTATTCAATTAGGTTTTGTGTCTTTCTCTGAGAAGTGTGTAAACTGTTTTGAAAAGTGTGTTAAAACTCAAAGAAATATGTGTGAAAGCAATGAGAAATGGTTAACCCATTCGCCAGAGACGACTCTTGCTGTGCAAAGAAGATGTGAGCATTAGATGAAGTTGACCCATGATTCGCTAAATGCCAGAAAACGATTGGGAAAAACTGTAAATAGGTTGAAAAGTCCTGAAATTTCCCTTTAAGTCATCAAAAAAAAAAATTATAACTTCTATTCTCAAAGCAGTGGACAGCTGGTCACAACACCTTCCTCGCTTTTAATTTAAAGATTATTTCTGCTCCATTTAATGGAATAGTAGCCATTTTAAGGGCTGGACAAATAATATATTCACTCAAGTGAAGGACCAGGCATACAGTGCCTTGCATAAAGGCTGATTTATGCTCGGGGACGTAAGCGTAAGCGCAAGAGGCCGCGCAAGCCCCTTGCGTGACCCTTGCGCGACTTTTCACGTCTTGCGTGCGTCGGCCCCTTTTTCTAGACTAGCGTCAATTTTTACGTAAGGTCTTACGCGAGCCTCGCAGCCTGCATTCTATCAACGAATGTTACGAGATGAGGTTACTAAAATATTATGCATGTCTACTCAGTTGTACAGTGCTTCCCAAGTAAAGAACTTCAAGTTTCAGACTTTCTGTTAGGGAACCTGTTATCTATCTGCAGAGCAAATGTCAGGCTCATACAAAAACATTAACGTGAATTAATTGATGCTAATACCTAGCGCGGTCTCTATAGGATTCCCCATATACGTTAGCATTAAGCTAACATATTTTCTACCACAGTAAAACATGCAATACTATGTGATTGTTTTTAGAAAACGAATGTTACGTGATGAGATTACTAAAATGTAGTCTGCACGTCTGCTCAGTTTAACAGTGCTACCCAAGCAAAGGTTTGAAAAGAACTTCAAGCTTCAGACTTTCTGTTAGGGAAACAGCTTTCTATCTGCCAAGCAAATGGCAGGCTCTTGACAACACGCGCAACCTTTGGGAGCATGAACTGCACTGAGTAAATTTTGCGCAACAATTAACCCCAACGCTGAACCAAGCAGCCGCCTTAAGTATTCACCCCCTTGGTTGTTTTACCCTTTTATTGCTTTTATAAATCAATCATGGTCAATATAAGTTGGCTTTTTGGACAAAAAAAATCACTAAAAAGCCCTCTTTAATGTCAAAGTGAAAGCAGATTTCTACACAGTTATGTAAATTAAATAAAAATATGTAATGAAAATAAATGATTGCATAAGTATTCAACCCCTTTAAATAGACTGACCTTATTCAACAGAGGTCCAGCCAATTGGTGCTAGAAGTCTCACAATTAGTGAAATGGGGATCAGTGTGCAGTGAATGTGTCTCAAGTGATTGTAGTATATTGACACCTGTGTCTGGAAGGTCCATTCACTGGTCAGTATTCAGCAATCAGTATTCCTGGCTATTGTTAGCCTGGATACCAGCCCAAACCCCGCCCACAAAATTTTTGTTCTGGGAGATTTGGTCTGGCTTTGAGCTAGTTGGGAGACAATATCAGTTTTCAGCCAAACGATCTGACCAATGAAATTGTCAGAGCGGGCTTTATACTATGATGGACAGATGATCAACCAACGCTTGAGTTGAATTAACCGGTAGATTTGAAATAGTACCAAGATGGCGGCTTCTCGGCCTGTTAGTGGGAAATATTTTATGTGAATTAAGCTATCTACACGACTTTTTAAATGTCTACATTGACTCGGTCAGTTGTGTATGTGCAACACGAATGTTGCAGAGTATTGTTTGTCTTAACTAAAGCTCTCTAGACCATTATTTTTAAGGTTATTGCTAAAGCTTAGACCAAAAATCCATTGAAACACAAAGTAGCTAGTTAGCCTCACTGCTAATCAGTATAACGGGAGCAAGCATATCTCACAGATATTGACGGCGCATTAATTTTGAAAGAGGAACCGAGAAATGCGATTAAGGCATTTGTCGATTGAAAATATGTTTTTGCCGTCCTTCCTATCATACGGGATCAGGTAAAAGTTTAATGTATCAGATAGTCATACTACGTTGCTCTAATTGGTTCTAGGTATCCAATTCAGCGAAGAGGCATTTTCTTTCCTGGTTTGTTGAAACATGCCCCATAATCACAGCCCAATGGGTCAGGATCAGACTCATATTCTGACTAGAATTATGAGTATGACATCGTCAGGCTAGGCTATTGTTACACTATGAAGACCCAAGATCACTCTAAGCAACTCAGAGAAAAGGTTGTTGTCAAGGAACTAAACATCCCCTGGAATTCTTTTAAATCCATCATCAAGAAATGGATGGATTATGGCACATCTGCCTAGATCAGGCCGTCCTAACAAACTGAGTGACCGTGCAAGAAGGGGACTAGTTGATTGTTGTTTTCAAACCACACGATCCATGGTGTTGTGCACCACTAAAAGACTCACAGGTCTATAAAGGGACAGTCTTTTGCACCTATCCATCTGATCTATTTTTAAACCGTCTTATTGGCTGTTGTGAAACTCCTTTTGCTTTAAACCTGTGACCTTAAGTGTGCCTTTTACCCTGCAGGGAGGAGGCGGCAGTGGCGGTGGAGCAGTGTCCATTCGTGCTGGGGCTGTCCGGCGACGGCTCCCTTCTGGCCCTGGATGAGTGTGTGCAGCTGACCGAGGGCCATAAGACCCGCGGAAGACACCTCTTCCTCTTCAGCCAGGAGCTCGTCATCGCCAAGCTCAAGTGAGGCCTGCACATACACACATATGTACACATGCGCAGGGTACTCTGGATTTGTACACATAATATGTGCAGCTTTTCCCATTCTGGGCTATTCTGGATATTAATATACAGCATACAATAGAAGTAAGCAATGTAATGTGCAATATAATTTAAATGTCAAATTATTTAAAATTGCATCACATCTTGATAATTTCATTATTTCTAAATTGGATGAACGCATGTGATATGGGGATGCGCTAGTGAAAAAAGTGTTTAAAAAGGCGTTTGGGAGATGATATTTTAAGATGACCAAATACCCTACGGTTGAATAACAGAATAATAGTTTACCCTTACTGCAAAGTGATGCTGTTGTGAATAACCTTTTCAAGACATTGCACAGGGGTGTACTCACTTCTAGAGTTTGTCACACAAACACACACTCTCTCTCTCTTTTCTTCACCCTTCACCCTTATTTCACACCACCTTTCTTGTCTTCTTATATTCCTCACACCTCATTCTCACATCTTATCCAATCTATATCCATTCCTCTTATCACCAAACACCCGTTGGCGGCTTCCTCTTCTGGGTATTCACCTAGAAATTACAGAGGGGAGAAGTTAGGGTGTTCCCGTGGCCGAAGGGGAAGTATCAGCCATCACACACACACACACACACACACACACACACACACACACACACACACACACACAGAGACATTTCACTTTTGAGAGGGCAATCCCACTGGCAAACCCCCTTTCATACCAGTTAACACAGTCCATCTGCACCTGTGGCAGGCGATATATGCTATTTTGAGAACACTAGAATACTAGAGCACACTAGAATACCAGAACACTAAAACAGTTATGTCAGTTATCCAATCAGTTAAACAATCGATATGCTTAGTTTAATTATATATTAACCCTCTGATTCCATGACAACGCAAACTCGTAATCGTATACACACACAGGGCGGTATTTAACCCTGTTACGATAGAATAGTAGGGCACAAGAATTGAGAAGAGATCCAGGAGAGGCACCAGCAGTTACAGTTAGAGTAATGTAACGTGCATCCTTCACCATTGTGTAGAGTCATAACACTTCTGGGAGGAAGTTTGAACTTTCAGCTTCAACTGTCACATGGTGATGGGAGATGATGGGATTCTCTAAAACAGAAATAGAAACGTGAACCCTCGCTCACATACACTCTTACTAGCCATACACACACTGGTTACCATGTGAGGCCTTTGTAGTGCATCATGTGAGCGTGGTGGGGATATGAATGTAGGCCAGGCGAATAGAGCAGCACTTCCTCTTTTGAAGGCCTCAGACAGGAAACGCATCAAAGGGCTCACGGTTACCATCTGAAATGTTCCATGACTATGACATCAACAAACACAAATGAATCTGTTTAGCACCTGTGTACCGGGTGGGTGGTCTGATTATGTGAGGTTTGAGTCATGGTATGGTTACTGTAACTGTATGCACCTGTATCTCCTAATTACCATATCACATCCCTATACCACAATATACAATAAATAACTGAGAAATTGAAAAAACAAAATCAATCACATGATCTTAAAGTTGATTGGTTGTTGTTATAAGTGTTAAGTCAATGACTGTGTTAATGACATGGTAAAGTGCAGAGGGAGATTGGAGGAAGAAGATCACAAATACCTGCTAAATGAAATTTCATTTGACGTCTGTTCATTTCAAATTGTCTAATTCTGATTAATAATTGACACTTTATATGAAACTTTGTGTGTGTGTGTGTGTGTGTGTGTGTGTGTGTGTGTATGCGTATGTATATGTTTGTGTGTCAGGTCAAGTGCAAGCTACCGTTTGAAACATCGCTTGAGTCTTGAGGAGCTGTGGCTCTGCCCTTGTGAAGATGACAATGAGGAAGAGGAGGAGGAGCCCATGGACTTTGAGCTCAAAACTTCCCTGGTTCTCGTGTGGCCGCTGGGTTTCTGCGTGGTGACCTTTCGGTGAGTTGGAATGGCCACACACACACACACACACTGAGGCGCACATTCACACAAACACAAACACGCACAAACATTTTCAGTTCTGTTTAGCCTACTATCAAAGTCATATAATAGAGTAAAACTCAGTAATTCATCACTTTGTGAAATCCTAACCTTTCAAAGGCCAATTACTTCACCACAAACACGACACACACCAAGGGGCTTGCCCAGACATAAACACACAGATAAACACTCTCTCTTACACACTCGCCCACGTAAACCCACAAAAAACTCAAGACTTAAGTGAAGTTCCTCTTTAATTCATTTTAATTCAAAGCCAATAATCACAAAGACATTCACAGCTCAACAGTCTCAAATTACAAACGTGTGTGAAATTACGACCTCTTTCTAATATGCCAGATGTGTTATAGTCATATCGTCCATGGACCTTCTCCATTTACAGTGCTGTCTGTCGGAAAATCCAATCCAATCCACAACCAAGCCAGTGTATACGGAAGTAGGACACAAATTTCCACCATCACAAGACATGAAGCCATTGCATCAGGAAGAGTGAAACTGCACTTTTTACAGCCTGGGTCATATGCTGCTTGAGTAACCGCAGGGGCTTTCTGGGCAGGCCAGGGCTTTGTCTGGAAAAAGGCTTATTCGGAGACACAACTTTCTTTTTCTTTCAGGGTCATTCTTGTAAACAAAGAGTTTATGAATTTGCATATTAGAGTAGGCTACCGTGATAGCAAGCAAATATCGGTCCACCGGTAGATTTTGGTTGGCACCCCACTGGTGTTGTGCCGCTCCTGGTCCGCTCCCGGACCACCATCATCTTTAGTTCCACTGGTGGTGGATAGTAATAAAATAACATTAAATGTTATGTAGTCTCAAGTCTATTTAAAATAACAGCTGAACAGAAGATGTTCATGGCACTAGAAGGCTCTCAAGGGAAAAATGACAGTCAATTAAAGACTTATGTTACACATTGATTACATCTATAGAAAATGTTAAGGGTTGGTGAAAATTAATGAAGAAGTATAATTTTTATTTTATTTAAAGCAAGTGGCAAACCTGTGGGCTGTTTGTCTTTAACTCACCGCCCGAAAACTGATGAGCAAAAGGCCAGCTCTGACCCCAGTGTGCTGTCAGGGGTCCACTGGTCTTTTGCTATCTTGGAAAAGATATTCTTCGTTGATGTTTCTTTCTGAAAAGCCAGCACAGGGGTTCTCAATGAACTACTTGCTCAATTTTAATTGTTTCTCTATGGACGACTTGAATGTTGTGATTTCATATTGAGATGCTTTTTTCGTCTCTAAAACCCCAGCCTTATTTCAAAATGAGAGCATTAAAAAAAAACACATGTGGAAATTGGTTGCGTGTGTTTTGTTGCTATGATATGTTACAGAGCTGATAGACATAGTGTGCATTTGTAACCTGCCACTCCCAGTGCTCCCAGCATACTCATATCCAGAATCAAACTGGGATGAATGGGAGATGCTGCACAACAGAACCAGGGTCGTGTCAAACAGCCTTAACAAAACTGATGATGTGAGCGGAATGTGTATTCATTATTGTTTTTAAAGGCAGCCTTGGCAACAGCATCTCCCCGGTTGGATTTCTAGAGCATGTGACTGGGGTGAGATTCAGGAAGAAAACACACAGGCATGAACTCTGACTGAGAGAGCACCAGAGGCTGGGCATTAGCACTGAGGGTGTGAGGGTGTCTTTGGTGGCCTTTACTTAAAGCTCACGACTCACGCATGAAGAGACACCTGTATTTGAAAAAGTGGCATTCACCCAGTGATAAGGTTGTAAAACTCAGACATGCACTTTGACACACACATACATAAAGATACACACACACACACACATCACAGATGATCACAGATACACACACCTTGGAGCTTTTATTTCCACTCGTATGAAAGCATTGATAGACACCTAACAAACGCACACACACACAGGTTCAACGTCATTTCTAGCAACCACACGCTTTCTAGCAGCCACAAGCTTTCTCGCAGCCCCTCACACACTCACACTCCCACCAAATGGTGGAGTTCTTTGTTACGCCACACATTTTTTGCCCCAGTGCCCAAGACAGACGTAGCATCACCGTAAGAAAGTTTCCACTCGCTCACACACACACACACTGCAGCTTAGCCCTGCCCCTCGCCGCCCGAGAAAGAGGAAGTAAAGGTGTTGCTATGAAAGTACTTCCTGTCCCCATGACTTTGGCGGCTAAACTATCCAAAGTGCGTTCACTCGTGAGAGAGGGAGAGAGAATACACTGCTACGAGGCGTGTCCCTCTCAGTGTGTGTTTTAAGTTCCTTGGGTTCACTTCTTTGGTTCTGTCCCGTGGATTCTGTGACTCACGCCATGCTGCTGTTTTGCCTGCAGCTCACCTGAGGTGAAAGAACGCTGGGAAGAGACCTTACACAGGTAAGACTATGAGAGCTTTTGATGTATTAATTTGTTTTTATCCATTTAAAGTAAAACGGTGTTTGAAGTCGAATGGCAGAGACACTTTGATAACTACCTGTTCATAAAATACTAAATTACTGATATTACCAGGTATGGGGCGCTGTTGTAATGTCATTTGAGAATTTGAGATGTTCTTTATGGCAGAACAGAGAGAAGGTGAAGCAGTTCGACCATCATGACATTTCTGTCGGAGCGTTTTACTCACTTGATTCGTCCATACAGTAAAAGCTAGATTCATTCCACATTAAAATTTCACATTTTGAAATGAATGTAATTCAGATGTGATTCCTGGGGACTTTAGGGAATGGTGTTCTTTTAAAATGCATCCATACCAGGGACCATTTATACTTTTTTAAATGCTTCAGGCTCTGTTAAATGCTTCAATTTGTTAAAGTTATGTAATTATCTGGTATAGGGACGTTCAGTGCTGTGTGGACAGACTTGAAAGTAGACTGGCACTGTCTGCTTTATACCTAAAATAAATGCTTTATTACACAAACATGCATGAAGACAAATACACACAAACACACACACACGCACACACTCACACACACACACCACACACACACACACACCACACACACACACACACACACACACAAACACCCACACACAAACACACACACCCACACACACACATGAACAAACAAGCATGTATTTTCATAAGCCTCATACTCTTAGTAGAGTTCCTCACACACAAACACACAAACCAATATCACACAGGTTTACAAATATACTGATCTTGAGCATCTGTTCCCACAAACAAACATCAAATACATCTGCCCACACACACTACTCATTCTCATACGTGCACAAAAACACACACACAAAAACACACACCGCTTTGCCAAACACGAAACCGAATGCAGCGGGCAAATGTGGTTTGGTAACACCCTCGTAGCGTTTTTCCTTTACCAAGCGACGGGCAAAGCAGAAGCAAACCAACTTGTTTAGGCTCATCCTCCCTCTCCCACTCCTTCTGTAGGAAGATTACCGAAGTGCAAGCGAGGTCTGGCTCCAGGTCCCCTCCTCTGGACACCTTTATGAAGGTTTTGAGTGGCAGCATCATGGTGGGTACAACCACCGCCCCACCCCCCCCCCCCCCCCCCCCGACACACACACACACACATACAGCCTCTCCCTCCCTAAACCCTCTTGTATCGCCTCTCAACATTAATTTTCCGTACCTCACTTTTTAACCTTTTACTGTGACTAAACACTGTCCTGCCTGGGAGGGGCCGTCCCTAAGTGAACCATGTAGTACGGTTCTGTGTGTACTCAAAGCTGCTTTGGCTGGGATCAAATGTTCTAAATGTATTGTTCGCTTCTCTGCTCTCTTAGACTAAAACTCTAACAGAAGGAGGAACAGAAGAAAACATGGATGGACCTCCTGAGGTGAGTTGTGTTCTATGATGCCAACCAGAGCAGAAAGTAACACGCATTACAACGACTGCATGTGTTCTGGGCACACACAAATTAGCTATTTGGCTTGTTCACCAGACCAGCCAAGAAACTGATTGAAGTCTAACCAAGGGTCTTCAGCCTGTGCAGTGATGGTGCTCATATTCATCGCAGCTTGTGTTATTGAACAATATCAGACAATATTTCTAGAAGAGATTGTTCTTTCGGTGGGGTGGGCGGATCTGCTTGAAGTGTAGCACATGGGTGGTGGCATGCTTGGGGTGGTGGCTGCATGTGTGTGTGTGGGTGTGTGTGTATATGTGTGTCAGCCACTCCTCTTACCCTGTTGCCTTATGAGTACTGACCACAATTTGCTCTCGTTTCCAGGGCAACGATAAAGTCTCCGCCTCGCAGAGACAGTTATATAACAAGGAGGAGTCAGAGAAGCAGCCCATTGGTGAGTTTGAAATAACGCATCTTAAAAAAGGCTCTGTGATGCCAGCTGTGGTTAGGGGCTCTTAACAGAGAAGAAAAAGGGAAAGAAGGAGCGAGAGAAGGAGAGCGAGAGAGACTAACAACAACTGCTTCAGACCACACACACATTTGTAATCCCTCCATTATCCTTATCTGTATATCAACAGGTCACACCGGCAATCAGGGAGGTAAGCTGAGCTTCATCACCAGGAAGTTGAAGAGAAGCTCCATACACACTGCTTCCTCCTCTCACAGTGACTTCAGATCCGGCAGCTTCCTGTTTGGGCAACCTCTCTCCAAAATTTGCTCGGAGGATGGTAGTCTCCCTAAACCCATCACAGTACGTCTCCAACTCTACAACCTTATGTTCACCTCAACTGTATATGACAGCTTTATTCCATAGCATATAGGCTTCACTTAATCTAAATATTTTTGATAGGCTAATTGTGTGGATGGCTATGTTATGGTGTAGTTGAATAGTTCAGTTAGATTAGAGAACTGAAGGGTAAGCTCTTTTTATCTGTCACGGTTCTACTGTTTCTGCTTCTTTCTCCTCTTCCTTCCTATTCTGGGGGCTGTCTGAATGGATAGTTCTCTATTTGAGGCGGCCAGCCACGCCATTGAGAAGCTTCAGCTTCTGCATTGGACAATCTTGAAACATTTTATTGTGTTTAAGTTGACTATTATTATTCTGTGGTTTTTGGCATTTTTTGACTCAGTTGTAGTTTTCTATAGCGTAGTAATATGTTTTAGAAGATATATAAATGTTAATTTTGCATCTACCCACAAGCAGTGGTTTTTTTTTTCAAGATAAGGTCAGACAGACCCAAGCTCTACAGTGTACTAAGGACAAGTTTATAAGCAGACAACAAAAAGATCAGAGTGATCTAATGTTGACTTCCTTGCTCTGGCCAACAGTTTTGAACACTTAGGCAGCTTGCAGCCTAAGTTTTTATATCTTTGCACAGATGCCATCAGTGAGAACATAGATCTTCCAGCTGATCAGTGAAAACCACTGGGTCTTATCTTCTCTTCTCTCTTCTCTTTTACCCTGTCTGTTACTTAACTTTCTGGTGTGCGTGTGTTGGGTGGTGGGTAGTGGATTGGAGCATCAAGATATGGGTTATGTAACTTGACATTTCTTTCTGTCTTTGGGTGTTAAGGAGATCCTGCAGCTCTTGCGGAAGAAGGGCCCAGCCACAGAAGGGGTCTTCAGGAAGGCGGGGAACAGTAGGAATCTGACAACCATCCGCGAGCAGCTCAACACCGGGGCCAAGGTGGACATGGAGGCCCTGCCTGTAGTGCAGCTGGTTGGACTGCTGAAGGTGAGCAGGTCCCTGCATTCATCTGTCCCAATCAGTACATATCTCCCTCCAGACATTCAATTACTCATATTACCAAATGGATCCATCAATGCATTTTCAGTCTTTTACCTGTCTTCTGCATTTTAATCTTGAAACTGTCAAATCCATTCACCTGCCCATCCAGTGTTTTTAAACCAGGTGATAAGTGTTTAGCACTGAATATCCACAGTTTGTGTACAGTGAACAGAGTGTTAAAGAGCTTTGAAGGCTGCCAGGTGACTGCAAATTCAGGGCTGATTCATCGCCTGAAAGTCTCATTTCACAGTATAGACTATTCAGAGGGTGTGATTTCCTCTGCTCGTTTGAACACAGTGTGTTACATTTAGCCCTCAGGCTTTAAAGAAGGGCTCTGCAGCTCTTTGTGGTGTTCAAAACTACCACCCCAATTTCCAGTGCATCTGTGTGTTGACTGTTTCTATCCTCCATCTTTGTGCAATGACAGAGCTTCCTGAAGGATCTGCCAGGCTGTCTGCTGGTGGCCGAGAGATACGACCAGTGGATCAGCGCAGTGGAGAAGGAAGATGAACATCAGAGACTCACAGAGATCAAGAGGTACACGCACGCACACTCAAACACATACAAAAACACCCTTCAACACATTGATGATTCAGAGATAACAAACAGTAAAACACCAGCTACCCACATTCTGCAAACACCTAGCATGCACACACTGAATGCTCCACTACATACCAAACAGATAGCATCAAAGAGAATGAGTAAATATAGATAAAGAGTAAATATAGATCAGATGCTCTCATATGTACAGCCAAAACTGACTCACTTAATTATCTGTACAACCTTTGGCCTTTTTATATTTTTTAAATGGATTTGAAAGGGGAACTTGACAGCTGCCTTCAGGAAGTAAAGCCACTACTGCTTTTATTCTAAACCCCTCTCTGTGAAATTGAAAAAAAAAACAGAATGAGAAAGACAGAACTCTATCTCTTTTTCTCCTCCCCCCCCCCCCCCCCCCCCGTCCTTAGCGTGATTGGATCGATTCCTGAGCCCAACATCCTGCTGCTGCAGCACCTCCTCTGCATGCTTCATCACATCAGCCAGAGCTCACATGTCAACAAGATGGACACCAGCAACCTGGCAGTGTGCATCTCCCCCTCCCTCCTCCACCAGATGGGGAGCCAGACGCAGGATGCACTCATGCAATCTGAGGAGGTGAAGAAGGTGAGCCTCCTCTCTGCTTCTGTGTTCCTCCAGGCTTGAAAGCGACATCAAATCACACATGCGCAAGGTTCTTACTCTCAGTAATCTACTGTGGTTGACAGTCACAAAGAAAACCGCAGTCTTGATAAAATTGCAGTGAAGCTGTATACTGTTTTGCTAGGCCCCCCAGAGAGAAAGACAGAGAGAGAGAGAGAGAGAGAGAGAGAGTGACAGTGAGTGAGAGAGATGTGTTTTTTTCGCATTTCGTGGAACTGTTGCGCAGTAGGTGAAAGTATCATCTTATTTGTCTCCTCCAGGTGACTGGCTTGACACAGTTCCTGATTGAGAACTGCTGCAGTGTGCTTGGTGAAGATGTTCTGACTCTGTTGGGGGATCCAGATGAAGAGGAACTGGCCAACAACTTAGGTAGAGAATGCTTCACCTCCAACAAAAAAACGTTCTGAAAACAAACAAACAAACAAACAAAAAACAAACATGGTTCAAAACAGTTCAATACTGCTTTGAACCAAAACACCAATTCATCCTTCTGAACATTTAGCTATGAAGCTCTGAAAATCAGATGTGCCACAAATAATGACCAAATCCCTTATCCATCAAACGCTGTATAGAACACTAGCCTAGACTATACCAGCCACTAGACAAGCCCATTTAAAAGCCATTTATATTGGACAGATTTGCAGTGCCTAATCTCTAATACTTGGCTTGTGGCTTACAACATTTTTGTATCTCTAGATTCCATGTCCTCCCATCAGCATGACTCGGCCTATGACAGCACCGACCCTGATGCTGATGGTGACACCAGAGAAGCATCGCCAGTGGATCGTTGCACGGTACGCCCCAGCAAACCTGATGCCATGGCGAACCACGGGACAGAGCATTCCATCGTGGCCTCATGCTCCTCGGACGCCATCTTCACCACCTTCACAAACCCCTTTAACCGCCGATGCTCCGAACCCGCCATCTTCCCGTCTGCAGCCTGCTCTTGCACCATGCAAGGCCTGGCACGCAGCCATGATGACTTCTCGGCCCACAGTGAGGACTTCCAGGAGCTGAAGAAGCAGACATCGGAAGACTCCTTCCTGCTCTCCAGGCAGGCAGAGCGGAGGCTGACCCAACCCTCTTTGGGGAAGCTGAGCGGGAGCTTGACCATGGACCTCTCCTTGCGCCCTTCCGACCGAGCTTCCACAGCCTCCAAGGACTGTTCCTGCTCCTCATCCTGCTCATTGGAGAGTGCTGCCTCCAACATCTCGGAGGGCTCCGTCTTCACCAGCTCCCCCCTGTCCTCTCCAGCTTCCCTCAGGAGGTCCCAATCCACTAAGTACCAGGAGGCGTCTTCCAGATTGGTAACGTCCAAGCCCCCCTCCAAGTCCGAACAGCCCAAGATGCAAGGGGAGGTCAAGCGTCGCACCCAGTCTATGAGGGTCAAGGGCCTGGGGAGTCTGTTCAGCCGGGCCACCATGAAGCCAGGGGAGCCCCAGAAGGAGCCTGCTTTTCCATGTGGCCCTCTGCAGGAGGACTCCCAGAGTGAGGCCGAGACCCCCAAAGGCCCCAATCCCCCCAGGGAGCCCCTCCGTCACCGGCGCCCCCTCTCGGCCATCGAGGTCTTCCAGCATGTGGACAGCCAGCACCCCTGCAGTCCGCCCTCTTACATGCAAGCGCTACTCAACTCTTCCCACTGTGCCCCCCCTCAGTACCCCTTGACTGTGCAGGCCGCCCGTGATCGGGGCCGCAGGGCACGCCCCTTCTCCATGAACGAGGACTTCCTTCTCAACTCCCCTTGCCATGTCAACCGCTTCACAGACTGCTCCCAGACACGCCCTGAACCTGGGGTTCCCAGTGTGTCTGAGCCGACCCCATCAATCAGAGCGAGGGCCAATTCAGAATCTGTGTCACGGTCACGCCAAGACATCGTGGCGCGACGCTGCAGTCAACCGCTGTTTGAAGAAATCTCTTATGCCAAGGAGTCTTATGTCTAAGCATAAAACCTGCATATGTCTTAGCATAAGTCTTTTGTCGAAGGATAATTGTCACTGACTATGGACACTATTTCACCCTCTTTGGATGTGTACAGTGTACAACTTTCAGGTTGAACCTTCTGAAGTAGTACTGTTTAGAGTACAGATTCTAAATAACTATACTGTTAAACACATTAAAGCTATTTAAATATGCTAATATAAATTTCTTCAAATGTTCCAGCCCAGAAGCTATGTACATTAGTGTGGTATTAGAACACACAGTATATGTTCCTTGTTAATACCTCCTGCAATAGAGTTATATTTGTCCAGTTAAAATATGTGTTGAAAACTCTTTAAATGTATGTTGGTTCTATGCTCTTGTTGAGTCATGTACAGCACATCTGTAAATTAGCTTTTTCTTTTCATTAACTACAGTGTCTTCTTCTCACTACAATAAAGCACCTTCTTAATTTTACTAATACAACATGTCCTGTTTTTTGAGAGAACATGATAGCATCTCTGTTCTGCATGAGAACAAACTGGACACAGAAGTGAGAGAGGACATTGAGAGACAGAGAGAGAGATTAGAAATATACCAATCTTTAGAACAAAAACATTAAGTGGCTAACTACCTAAATGTTATAAAGAACCCCCAGATCCGAAAAACACTCACTAGGTACAGACTCAGTGATCACACATTGGCCATTGAAAAAGGTCGCCACAAACAAACATGGCAACCAAAGGAGGAGAGGTTGTGCAAATACTGCACACAAGAAGTTGAAAACGAAGAACATTTCCTTCTAAATTGTAAAAAAGTTGAACCAATTAGATCAGTCTACTTCCCAAAATTTGAAACTATAATCCCAAATTTTAATCAACTGGACAAACATAAACAAATCAAATATATATACAGCCGCGGAAAAAATTAAGAGACCACTTCAAAATTATCACTCTGAAATGTGATCAAGAGGAAGATGGATGGTCACAAGCCATGAAAAGAAGCCGAGCTGCTTGAATTCTTGCACCAGGAGTAGCATAAAGTCACCCAACGGCAATGTGAAAGACTGGTGGAGAGCATGCCAAGACACATGAAAGTTGTGATTTTAAATCAAGGTTATTCCACCAAATATTGATTTCTGAACTCTTCCTAAGTTAAAGCATTAGTATTGTGTAGTTTAAAAAAGAATATGAGCTTGTTTTCTTTGCATTATTCGAGATCTGAAGACACTGCATCTTTTTTGCTATTTTGACCAATTGTCATTTTTCTGCAAATAAATGATCTAAATGACAATATTTTTATTTGAAATTTGGTAGGAATGTTGCCAGTAGGTTATAGAATAAAACTAAAATGTACATTTTACTTTAACACATACCAATAAATAGTAAAACCAGAGAAACTGATAATTTTGAAGTGGTCTCTTAATTTTTTCCGCGGCTGTATATATAGAACTAATATCAGTATCAGCAAAATATGTAAAAGCATGTCATGACAGCCACCAGACATAATTTTCTGGTAACGTATTTACTTTCTTGTTTTGTTTTATTTATTTCTGTGTGTGTGTGTGTGTGTGTGTGTGTGTGTGTGTGTATGTGTGTGTGTGTGTTGCTATCACTATTGTTGTTATCACTAATGTTGTTGTTATCACTATTGTTGTATTGAGTGCTTTGGCAACAATGTATCGTGCATTCATGCCAATAAAGCCAATTGAAATTGAAATTGAGAGAGAGAGAGAGAGAGAGAGAAAGAAAGTTAGTGAGAGACAGAGACAGAGAGAGAGAGAGAGAAATAGAGTTTGAGAGAGAGAAAGTTAGTGAGAGACAGAGAAAGAGAGAGAGAAAGAGAGTGTGAGAGAGAGAGGCCAGATCTGCTTCGGGTTAGCCACTCTGTGGGCAGCCATCAGAGACCATTCAGCTCAGCACAAGCCAGGCCAAGACTCTGGACGAACTCTGTGATTACCATAACCAATTGGCGCGAGTGAGCGCCGTAATAGAGTCGGTTCCTGTGTCCTGTGCTGGTCTCGAAGTTCATCTGCTTCTCCATTTTGTGGCAGTTACATAACAGAGCGAAGCAGCAGGCCTCATTGAGAACATTATGTTCCACTGCGAGCTGAGAGAGAGAGAGAGAGACACACAGAGAGAGAGCTATAGAGAGAGGGAGGGGGAGAGAGAGAGAGAGCAGGAGAGAGAAAGAAAGAGAGAGAGCGGAAACTGTTTCGCGATCACATGGACAGATTTGGGTTGGTTGGTTGAGTAGCTGCCATCTGCCTGTTTGCCCACAGTCTGTGAAGAAGATTTTTTTCTCTCTGACTGTTCTACATCGCCACACCAGTTGACAAAGCTTAGTGGTTGAGAGGATTTGGCGGTACATTTTGCTGTCCTTGAAGACTTTCTAGAGGCAACATTCCATTCACTGTATAAAAGAATGTACAAAATAGTGGCTTCAAGCACACAAAAGGCCCTCAATGGAGTTGAATCAAAGGTTTTGAAATTACACCTCTCTTTCTGGTACTGCAGTTATATAAACCAACTCTACCTGCTCTGCAGTTATGAGACTTAGTTTCCATCCAAGACTCTTTTATTGATCCGTAATGAATGTGGCCAGCCTAAATCGTTTGCATACCCTCTGTGTGTTGTTAGCTGTGTCCATTAAGCTGGAGGCCAATCTCCCCTTCACTTATATTGGATCAACGGAAGACAAAGCATCAGCTAAACATTTTTTGTGAATCCTAGTCTAATTGACCTATTATCAGTGCGTTCACTCTAGGTCGATTGAAAACCACACTCCCATGCTTTTTCTTTGATAACTGGTGTTATAGATTGTAGCGTGCGGTTGTGCAGTGAGTACTGTGCGTGTGTTTATTTTTATATTAATGTTCTTCCAATATTCTTCCATTTGGCCTCTCTGCAATGGACCTTCAAGCACTTGATGAAGAGAGTGCTGGCTGGTATTCCCCAAAGCCACTGTTTAGTTTGCTCATATGACCTGGTGTATGCAGACTTTCGAAAGAGCTCTAGCCAACATGCGCAAGTTTTTCAAGCCATATGCCAAGCGTCTCGGTTACTTACGTAACCTCGGTTCCTTTAGTGGAACCGCAGACATTACCAGATGGGACGTGACATCGTCACGGCTCCAATTTGAATACACTATTCATTCACGCCGGAAGGCTGAAATACAGCCGCGGAAAAAATTAAGAGACCACTTCAAAATTATCAGTTTATCTGTGTTTACTATTTATTGGTATGTGTTAAAGTAAAATGTACATTTTTGTTTTATTCTATAACCTACTGGCAACATTCCTACCAAATTTCAAATAAAAATATTGTCATTTAGATCATTTATTTGCAGAAAAATGACAATTGGTCAAAATAGCAAAAAAGATGCATTGTCTTCAGATCTCGAATAATGCCAAGAAAACAAGCTCATATTCATTTTTAAACTACACAATACTAATGCTTTAACTTAGGAAGAGTTCAGAAATCAATATTTGGTGGAATAACCTTGATTTAAAATCACAACTTTCATGTGTCTTGGCATGCTCTCCACCAGTCTTTCACATTGCAGTTGGGTGACTTTATGCTACTCCTGGCGCAAGAATTCAAGCAGCTCGGCTTCTTTTCATGGCTTGTGACCATCCATCTTCCTCTTGATCACATTTCAGAGTTTTTTTTATGGGATTCAGGTCTCGAAATTGGGCTGGCAATGACAGGGTCCTGATCTGGTGGTACTCCATCCACATCTTTACTGGCCTGGCTGTGTGGCATGGAGCATTGCCCTGCTGGAAAAAACACTTCTCAGAGTTGGGGAACATTGTCAGAGCAAAAGGAAGCAAGTTTTTCTTCCGGGACAACGTTGTACTTTGCCTGGCTGAGGTTTGTAAAAGACCATAAGGATTGAACCAAAGCTGACTGGAGGTCCCTAAGTTCGTCTTCTCTGATGAGTCCAATTTCACAGTAGGTGCAAGACTCTGTGGCTTGTAGGCCTCTCCAGGTCTCAGTCTAACCATCAGACGACCATGTGTTGGGCAAAGCTGAAAATTGGACTCATCAGAGAAGACGAACTTAGGGACCTCCAGTCCGCTTTGCTTCAATCCTCAAGAGAGGAACCACGCTTGGAAGGGCCGTGCGTGTAGCATTCCGAGTGGTAACGCTATAGCGGCCGAAGCCATCATCCCCATCAGCCTTTGGCAGAGAAGGGATGAGACTTTCTTTTTCAGCTTGAACTGACTCACACACGACCAGATTGCCTCTATTCTTCCTTGAGATAAACCAACCGTCATAGAGGTGGAGTTTAAAGTCATGCCTAGGAAGAGAGCGGATTGACTGGGAATTAAGACGCTTTTCTCTCTGATCACCACTAAGCCCAGACGATGTAGGTGCAACACCACTAGACACCACTCTTGCAACGCCGCTTCTTTTGACTTTGAGCAAATAAGCCAGTCGTCTAAGTAGTTGTGAATTCGCAAGCCTTGTCTCCGCAAAGGGGCGATGGCTGCTTCTACGCATTTCGTGAATACTTGGTGGCAGCGCGCAGAACTGATATGCCTTCCCTCCGAACGCAAACCTCAGAAACTGTCAGTGTCTGGGGTGAATCGGGATATGGAAGTATGCGTATTTTAGATCGATGGAGGTGAACCAATCTCCTGATCTTATGTATTGAATTAACAGACGAGGGGTCAGCATCCTGAATTTCCTCGTCATGAGAGCTTTGTTCAGAATACGGAGGTCTAAGATCGGTCGATATTTTCCGTCCTTTTTTGGAACCAGAAAATAGCGACTGAAGAACCCCCTGTTCTCGTCTCCGAGCGGTACAGACTGTATAGCTCCTTTTCCTAGGAGGGAGTCTATTTCCTCCTGTAGGAAGACCGCTTGATGACGTGGCACTAACGTTTGAACTACGCCCCTGAACCTTGGGGGGGGGGGGGGGGGGCGGACAAACTGGAGAGTATAACCCACTGAAATGTTTTTTTGAACCCAGGGTGACACTGCGCATCATGCGCACCAGCTCTCCACACAACCGTGCAGGTTGGGCCGAGAGAGAAACAATAGGTCGAGCACTAGCTCGCTCATATTCAATCTGACTATGTCTAGATCTGTGCCCGCTCCGACTAAGGAGGGGGAAGAGATCTGGGGTTGCCCCGTCAGTTTGAATAAAAAATGCGGGACGTGCAGTGGGGACACTGCAGGGGGAGTTACATAAGCATGTCGAAACGCTGCGCCTAAAGGGACAGTTGGGACAGAGATATTTTGTGTTGGTGTAACATGACAAACCGTTGCTGGCATGATTTTTACATGCCAGTATCGGGCCAATTTCCCTGGTGGTGAGGATTCCACCTCTCCCCCTCTCCTCTTCCTCAGCCTTGGATCAGGAGGCTGGAGAGAATCCGCGACCTTTCCCACGCTTGGCAGCCTTCTGGTGTGGGGCGTGGGGTGCACTCTGCGTCTGGCGTGGAGCGGGCTGATGCGAGTCGGGCTGCTCCGGGAGGCGGAAGGGGTGTCTGTGCCATCCACGGCGAGCTGGCACCTTAGCTGGCGGAGGCGCTGGTGAGCGGAAGTCGCTGCGCTTGGCCCCTGTGGCTGGTGTTGCCTGAGTAGAAGAGCGCTGGTCAGAGGTAGAGCGGGGCATCCAGGCTCGGAACACCTCGCTGCTCTTGCCTCAAACTGGGCGGCCATCGTCTCCATGGACTCACCGAAGATCCCGTCGGTGGTGAGTGGCGAGTCTAGGAGCGGCGCCTTTTCCTTGTCGCTGAGCCTCTCCAGCGACAGCCAGAGCGAGCGAAGAGTCGCAACAGAGGCGCCCATGACCATCCCGTGTGCCTGCGCGGTGCAGCGGGTAAGGCGGATAGAGAGGTCAGTAGCCCGGCGCAGCTCGGATACCACCTGGTGTTCGCCTCCCAACGACGCGGCTAGCTCAGTAAGCAGCTTTGCTTGGTAGCGCTGCAGGAGAGCAAAGGTGTTGGTGGAGCAGGTGGCTTGCCCAGCCGCCAGGTACGCCTTCTCAGCCAACGAAGCCTGGTGACGGGAAATCCGGGACGGCAGGGTGGGCTTCTGGCCGAGACGCGCTGTGGGAGCAGAGGGCGAGAGGTATGCAGCCACCGCGTCTTCTACCTGAGGGATGGAGAGGTAGCCGCTCTCCTTTGCCTGGTCGAGGTGGAGGTAGGCGGCGAAGCCTGGGACCGGATCAGGAGGCTGGAGAGAATCCGCGACCTTTCCCACGCTTGGCAGCCTTCTGGTGTGGGGCGTGGGGTGCGCTCTGCGTCTGGCGTGGAGCGGGCTGATGCGAGTCGGGCTGCTCCGGGAGGCGGAAGGGGTGTCTGTGCCATCCACGGGGCCCGTCCAGAGTAAGGTGTGGCCCAGGTCGCTGTGTGCTCCCTGTGCACCTCCGCGAAGAAGGGGAGGGGGCTGGGAGCTGATGCTGGAGGGCCGCCGTAGAACTCGCTGTCCAGCAGGGAAGGCTGCACGACGGAAGGTGGAGGGAGAGGGAGACCGAGGTAGGTCGCAGCCCTCAGCGCCACCTCGTGCAGTTGTTGGCCCAGGGTCCTGGAGGTGACGGGCAGTTGCTCGGCCACGTCCATCTCCTCGCTCTCAGACGAGAGCTCCTCGAGTTCGGGCAGGCTCTCGGTATCCAGTCCGAAATCCAGCTCGAGGGCAGGCAACTCCTCAAAGCAGGAGGGCAGTTCCACTGCCTCGCGTTCCTTGGTCACCAGCGGGGCGAGGGGAGGGATGGGAGAGGGGGAAGGGCTAGCGGGTGAGGCTACAGCTCGAGGGCGGTTGCCAGACACCACGCTGCTGGAAGCTGAAGGAGCACGAAGGCCGAGTGGGGGAGCCCCCCCAGTCGGCGCTGGAGTACACGCACCAGAGCCGCTGCGTTGCCACAACGCCAGGCGCTTCCCGACTCTGGCCAAATCCATTTTGGCACAGAGTTCACATGCGGGGTCGTCGTCACCGAGGGCAGCAGCTGCGTGGTCCTTGCCCAGGCAGCGAAGGCACAGGCGATGACGGTCCCCCTTTTCGCAGTCCGGGTACACCTGTCTGGAGGACATAACTGCAAAAAAACAGGAATTAGTGCGAGTGAAGTAAAGTAACAAGCACTTAGCAGGTGGTTAGCAAGCTAGTCAGCGACTGGCTAGTAACAAGTTACAATACAGCGACTCGACAGAATAGCAGAATAAAACAAGCCAATAAACTCGTTCCTGGGCCATTTAGTCAGTGCAGCATGTGTGTCCACTGATCCAGCCAAGGTAGCAACGGGGAGAGACTGGCCTGTTCCCCACGATGTTGGAAAACTGCAAAGTTTCCTGCGGCTGGCGTCATATTAGACAATCTTTTTTTTTTAAAGATTTGTTTTTGGGCTTTTTATGCCTTTAATTGACAGAGCAGTGAAGATTGGGGCAGGAAATGAGAGGGAGAAGAGGTGGGGAGTGGACAGGAGAAATGGCATCGGGCCGGATTCGAACCCGTGACCTCCTTGAGCGTCAAGCCTGAATGTGGTCGGGGCTACTGTTTGAGCCACAGTGGCCCCCATATTAGACAATCTTTGTCAGAGACTTCGTCACCAAAGCCAGCCTGAAAAAAGGGGGCAGCCGTTCCAGTGGAGTGGAGATTGCACTGCTGCTTTAGATCAGTGCACATTAAGGCTCCTGTGCTAGCGCTTCCGGATCCACAGTGACCATTCAACCTGGATACTGATGCCAGTAGCATGGGTCTCGCTGCAGTGCCGTCTCAGGAGGGAAAGCACACTGAGCAGGTGATTACCTTCTTCAGTAACTCACTCCGCCCACTCACTCGCCGAGAGCTGCTTGCTGTGATAGGGGGAATTTACCACTTTAGAGCTTACCTCTATGGAAGACGGTTCCTGCTGCTCACTGAACATACCTCTCTGGTAGCTTAACTTCAGGGAGCCGGAAGGGCGGCTGGTTGAGATTCATCACCGACCCAGCCGTCTCCATGCCAATGTGCAATGTGGCAATGCAAAGAGGAGCCAGCATTGTGAGCGCATGAACAGCGAGACACACTCTAGTGAGCAGCGATCCCCAGACTTCAGAAAAAGCCAGTGGTGACAGTGGATAGGAGATTATCATTCCCAAGCAGCTGCAAAGAGAGCAGAGCCAGGATCCCATTCTCTCCTTGGTTCAGGCCTGGGTGGGGGCAAGCCAGGGACCACTTTGGGCTGCTATCTCAGCACTGGATCCTGAGACCAAGGCGCTTCATTCACAGTGGACCTGCTTCACCAAAGAAGAATGGGCTTTCTATATCAGTGTTGGCTGGCACGACATACTGCCGCTTCTGGTGCCTCCCTGACTTCGTCCCCGAGTAGTCCAGAGTGCAATATTAGCACTTGGTCCATGGTTTGGTGGGGGTGGGGGTGGGGTTGGGTCACTTCGGCATCACCTAGACATTTCATTGGCACCAGTTCCTCTTCTTTATACGTTTATATGTGACTCCTGCACGGCCAAGAAGAGACCGACTTGGCGTTCTCACGCCCCACTGCAGCAATACCAGGTGGAGCCTAGGCTCATGGCTACATTCTCATCGCTCGCGATGGAATATTCACTCAGTGGTCAGAGGCAGTGTGTCCCACCACAAGCAGCTGGTCAGCAAGATGTTTGGCCATTTTGGTGCACCCAAGGAGATGCACAGCAATAAGGGGGCAAATAATGCCATCCCAGTCACCTTATTTGATGTGTATAAAACAAAAACATACTCTTTTCTATTCCCAACGTCCCTC
Organism: Sprattus sprattus; assembly: GCF_963457725.1. Taxonomy (NCBI): domain Eukaryota; kingdom Metazoa; phylum Chordata; class Actinopteri; order Clupeiformes; family Clupeidae; genus Sprattus; species Sprattus sprattus. The sequence continues at coordinate 24,048,216 of NC_137921.1, forward strand.
AGTGGAAGTACTTGTACTCCATACCACTGCACTTTGTTACTCTTAATCGTTTGTTAGTTTATAGTATTTTGTGTTTTTATATGTTGTCCCTCATAGTACCTACAATAGATGCGCTCCACATTTTGTTGTATGCAAAGCCATACAATGACAGTTAAAGGCTTTCTATTTTATTCTATTCTAGCAGGTTACCCCTGCCTTTAAACCTCTTTCTGTGTAAAAGATCCCTTTACTATATTTTGAATCACTGTGATGCTTATATTCTTGTGTGTTAATTAACAACGAGACAAAGAACAGCCTGACTCTTGCGACCCTGCCACAGGATCAAAACCTTGTCTAAATGCTATTATTTGTCCTGTCAATGTGAGCTGGATGCATGGTGTTTTTTTATTTCCCTTAAATACCAGCTGATATTTCTTTAAAATTCTATACAAACATGCCTGTATACACATGCATGCACACACACGCACACACACGCACGCACGCACGCACGCACACACGCACGCACACACTCACACAGACACAGAGAGAAATGCACATCTCACAAATACATTGACCCAAACACAGAATTGTCTGTTGGCAATAACAATGTTTAGGTGCACGCTATTACATAACACAGCTTGCACTTGAGTACTGAATGAGTAACAGGCTTGTATGGATGGATGGATACCCTCTTTGTTACATAATATAATAGACGAATTTTCACAGTCCAATCAGCGTTTGCTTCTGACCACACTAATGAGGAATGATACACAAACATGGAATAATTCACTCAGTTATTGATGCTCTCTCCTGAATATTTCTTTGTAATACTGTAATACCTATTGTTGCACATGGGTGACCTGTCAAACGCTCCTTTGCAAAATATTGAAAAGACCCTGGAACGCAGTCTCAGATATAAACATTACGTAGTTTTAAATAAGGCAACCCACTATCCACTATTGCTATCCCACGGTAGAAATAAAATGAGCCGTCTGGGCTATTTACGTAAACCATGGCCTTGTGACTAACAGCTCTTGAAAGGAAAAACAAATCTCTTATTTACATGTTTGTGTTTGCCTTGAAGCGGATGGACTGCCTCTGCGGATCAAAGTGTATCACTCAGTGTGGACACATGCGTCCAATTTCCGATTTCAGTCCGATTTAAATTGGATATTGGACACATGTGACTCCCCAGAACTAGATTCATTGTGTCCAACTTGAGTCCGACTGGACTCCGATGTAAACCCCCAGACACGCGATTCGATTCCGCTGGTAATTGGACTGGGCGCGCATGTGTCTCTCGTATCTGATTCAAATTGGTCAACAACAACTTTTGCACGTGCTTGAGATCGTGCCCACAGACATATACATGCATCATATATAATGTATATGATATGATAAACGCTGCTAGACGCTCAGTTCTTGTGCTCCCTCTCATTCACGTTGAAATACTGAAAGCGAAAGTGAAACTTAGAAACTTGAACGCAACTGTTTGGGACAGAACGCGCTAATTCAGTGAACAAATATTTTCTTATTACTTTTCCACCCGTTGTTAGTCATGTAATCCATTCATATCGATGTGAATCAATCAATACTAATACAACTTTAACTGTGGTGTGTTTTTGTTTCATTTCACAACGTATTTACTGTATAATCAACGGTTTTGTTTCATTTCACAACGTATTTACTGTATAATCAACGGTAGCAGATGTAAACATTCCGCATTTGATTTGAACTGATCTAGTTTTGTCACTTCCATGTGCTTTGAGATAGAGCAGTTAACCCCCCATGGAGACCCCATGGAGAGAATCGGATAGGATCGGAGTGCTGCCATCATGTGCCCGCACTGAATGTAGACCTTTAAGGCTTGTGAGGCACTCTTGTGTAATTGGATTGAGATTTTGCCTTGCTCTACCGTCTTCTGTGCCAACACCATGCTTGCTCCACAATGAACACTGAAATTCCGTTCCACCTCATGTTTCCTCAGTTAATCCTCTATATTTAAGCAGAGGTCATTATAATTCAGAGCTGCCATTTATGTACATAAGGCTTTCCCTTGAGTGATGGCACTATTCACCTTAATTAACAGACAGGAAAAAGATTGGTTTTATGAACAGATTTGTCCCGCAGACAGGAATATCCCTCATTTACACCAACTCTATGTTCCCTATTATGGCGCTCACTCGCGCCAATTGGTTATGGTAATAAAAGAGTTCGTCCAGAGTCTTGGCCTGGCTTGTGCTGAGCTGAATGGTCTCTGATGGCTGCCCACAGAGTGGCTAACCCGGGAGCAGATCTGGCCTCTCTCACACTCTCTCTCTCTCTCTCAATGTCCTCTGTCACTTTTCTGTCCAGGTAAGTCTCATGCAGAACAGAGATGCTATCATGGTATTAGTAGAATTAAGAAGGTGCTTTATTATAATGAGAAGAAGACACTGTAGTTAATACAAAGAAAAAGCTAAATTACAGATGTGCTGTACATGACTCAACAACAGAGAGCATAGGACCAACATACATTTAAAGAGTTTTCAACACATATCTTGACTGGACAAATATAACTATATTGCAGGAGGTATAACAAGGAACATATACTGTGTGTTCGAATACCACACTAATGTACATAGCTTCTGGGCTATGGAAAGCCAAAAATGACATAATTAAAAATAAATACATATGTATAAATGTGAGTCATAAATAAATAAAATGACTAAAAATGCACCAAAGAAAAAGCATTAGAAAAAATATATCATGCAGTTATGTGAATGGAAATGGAAAATTAGTCCTTTTTATTTACTGTTACATTAATTCCCAAATTAATTTCTTCCTCCTTTTATTTACAATTTTTTTTACCGTACTATTTCCCGTACCGTATTTATTTCTTGTCGCGCCTTTTTGCATTTCTTCCTCCTACATTTACATTTCTGGCTGCATTTATTTCTGTATTCTTTCTTGTCTCGGTATGCAAATGAGGTGGGCTATCATTGGCCGGCGCACCGTCTCGCTCATTGGTCGAGCTGCTTACCCCACTCACTCTCCCCTATCTGTATTCTTCTAACCAAAGCTATGCAAGATAACCAGCTAACTCACGTTAGTCACCTTCACACACACATATCACCTTCACACACACTGATCATACCCAAGCTGTCAACCTCAACTTTACACGTATAAGGTTTATTGTTTTGTTTGCCATGGTTCAGTAAGTTTAGCAAACGGAAGCTAAGCAGTGCACAGTTAGTTTAGCTAACGGAAGCTAACCCAGTTAAACAGTGCACCGTTAGTTTAGCTAACAGAAGCTAAGCAAGTGCACCATAGAAAATAACATTGTGTTTATTTCTATGACCAGTGCACATCAGCAGTTGAGATCAGTGTCCGCTCTCGTCAGCTCGGTTGTAACGTGAACTGCAGGACGTGATATATAGCTTTTGCAGAGCTTTGTCAACACAATATTCCCTCTAATGACAAGTGAGAAAAAAAAATCGCTGGATTTGTCACCCAAACCCATGAAATCAGGCCACACATAACGTGAGGATTGTAATAACTCTAAGGCAATGTGTGCAGCTTGTTAACTGAAAGTACTATACACCAAGGGCCGTATTCACAAAGCCTTTTATCTTACCACTAGGAGTGCTCCTAACTCGCACTAAAACCTTTTACGTAGGAGTAATTTCTTAAAAGTGATTCACAACGGCTCTGAGACCTACTCATACTAAGGATAATACCAACTCCTAAGCTTAAGATAAAAACTCCGTTGCTATGGATGACGTCGATTCTCATGCACGAGTTTAGAAGGGGTGAGGACGGTGATTGGTTGTTGACAAGCTCTCTCATTAAAAACTCATTTGTGACGTCCCTCTAACAATCCCACTATATCGACTGAAAATAAGAGAATAACCTAGGCTTCAAATTAAGTCATATTAAATAGTTATGGACAGTGCAGTTAGCAGAATGCACACGCATGATGACAAGTTTGTGCATCCAACGGGAATTAGGAGCACCGTATTCACAAAGAATCTTAGGGCTAAAAGTAGCTCATAAGTGGCGAATTTAGGAGAAACTCCTAAAAATAATGGGCGTGTCAGTCTTAAATGTAGGACTCCTATTTTTTTTTACTAAGAGCAATTCACAAAATATTTTATCCCTAAAAGTAGCACCTAAGTCTAGGACAGCTTAAAACTCCTCATGAGGACTCCTAAGTCACTAAGACCTATTCATAAAAAGTCTTAAAATGGCTGAAGCCAGACGGAACGTATTGGAGACAATGAACGACTCTGAATTGTTGAGAAGATATCGCTTAAACCGTGAAGGAATCAACATTTTACTAGAATTAGTGCGGGATGCAATCACGTCTCCAACTAATCGAAACAACCCAATCAGTCCGGAAGTTAAATGTTTGATAACATTAAGATTTTTGGCTACGGGGAAAATGCAACTTTGCAACGAAGACGACTACAGAATATCGCAATCATCAGTAAGCCGATTCATTCATCAAACAATCACCGCACTCTGTAGACCACACATTGTTCAACAGTTTATCCGGTTCCCTTTGGACAATCGCCTACTTCAAAGGATCAAGGTCAATTTCATGGCGATTGCAGGAATGCCCGGTGTCGTGGGTGCCATCGATGGAACACACATTAAAATAATTAGGACGTCTTTGTAATAATAAGGACGTCTTTGTAATCCGCAAAAAGGTATATTCAATCAATACACAGATAGTGTTTGATCCAAATTTCACAATCATAGATATTGTTGCGAAGTGGCCTGGATCTACTCTACGATTCGCGCATTTTAATGGACAGCGGTCTGCGCCAGGTTTTTGAGCGGCACCATGTACCTGCTGGATGCCACTTGTTGGGTGACAGTGGCCATCCATGCAAGACATGGCTTTTGACACCCTTCCTCAATCCACAACCGGGAGCACAGTTGAACTACAACATGCAAGTATACGCATGAGGCCTATTTTGGTGACACAATACCTGTAGCCGCGACGGCTCTTTTAAAGTCCACTCCGCAATCTCCATCCTACATTGTGACTGGAGCGCATACCACCGCTTATCGCAGTCATCGACAGAGCGACACACGGCAGGGAATGAAGCATTTATGTTAACACATATGTCCTCCCATGCCTCACGCTTCTTTTTTGTGGTCACCCCACAGCCAAATTTAGCTTTTATAACTCCCTTCCTCTCCAGCACACTCTGGGCCAACATGGACAGTTGGTCCTGGGACCAGTTCGACTTTCTCTTACGTCTCGCCCTCGTTTCGTCCATTATGACAGGAGGACTTAAAGAGCCGTATGGACTGATATTTGAAGTGTTTAAGGGCTGGAAATATGCCGATTACCTAATAGTTTGCAGGGAGCTTTAATTATTACTTCCTTGATTTCATGCAATTTCCGTGTTTTTTTCGGCAATTTCTCTTTCTCTAACGTGCAAAGCGTCATTCTCGTTGGATGCACAAACTTGTCATCATGCGTGTGCATTCTGCTAAGTGCACTATCCATAACTATTTAATATGACTTCATTTGAAGCCTAGGTTATTCTCTTATTTTCTGTTGATTTAGTGGGATCGTTAGGGGGATGTTAGGACTGAGTTTTGAATGAGAGCGCCTGTCAGCAACCAATCACCGTACGCACCGCTTCTAAACTCGTGCATGAGAATGGACATCATCCATAGCAACGGAGTTTTTATCTTAAGCTTAGGAGTTGGTATTATCCTTAGTATGAGTAGGTCTCAGAGCCGTTGTGAATCACTTTTAAGAAATTACTCCTACGTAAAAGGTTTTAGCGCGAGTGAGGAGCACTCCTAGTGGTAAGATAAAAGGCTTTGTGAATACGGCCCCTGGAGTCAAGGTCTCAGCCATCTCTGCGAAGCCTCGAAGCTCCCTCGCCACCATACTCCAAGTGATCTGTGGATTCATTAAAAAAAAATTGTGATTCAAATTGCATCAAAATAGCTTTCAATCTCTTCCGATCTCTTCATACAGCTACAGGCATCTGACCCTTCTCTCACCTATCACCTACACTTAGGCCAGAGGCCTAGCAGCTCGATCAATGAGCAAGACGGTGCGCCGGCCAATGATAGCCCACCTCATTTGCATACCGAGACAAGAATGAATACAGAAATAAATGCAGCCAGAAATGTAAATGTGGAAGAAAGAAATGCAAAAAGGCGCAAGAAATAAATACGGTACGGGAAATAGTACGGTAAAAAATGTGTAAATAAATAGAAAAATAAAAGGATGAAGAAATTAATTTGGGAATTAATGTGAGCGTAAATAAATTTAACAGTAAATAAAAAGGACTAATTTTCCATTTCAATTCACATAACTGCATGATATATTTTTTCTAATGCTTTTCTGTGGTGCATTTTTAGTCATTTTATTTATTCATGACTCACATTTTTACATATGTATTTATTTTTAATGATGTCATTTTTGGCTTTCCATACTGGGCTGGAACATTTGAAGAAATGTATATTGTTTAACAGTATAGTTATTTAGAATCTGTACTCTAAACAGTACTACTTCAGAAGGTTCAACCTGAAAGTTGTACACTGTACACATCCAAAGAGGGTGACACAGTGTCCATAGTCATTTACACACTTTTTGAAAACTCAACACATAGGCTGGATGGAGACCTGTGCATGATGTTTAAAACTAAACTAATTTTTGTTTTTATATTGTAGTAAAACTGACAGAATTTTTCGAAAAATGTTTACCAAACCTTAACTTCATTCCAATTGAAAACATAACGCACACTACATGTGATGGATTCTTCGTAGCCCACAAATGACTCTGTGAAAAAAAGTGAGCTGATCTCAGAAAATGTAATGCCATTCAAATGTGGAATATTTCAGCATACTCAGAGACTAATACAACCACACTCAGCCACACTAAACTTCTAATATTATCCTGTAAGGCATTTAGACTGGTGAGAAACTCTTGATTTGGCTCAGTCTACGAGAATAGTAGAAAAGCTCTTAATAAGCTCTTGCATAACTTGTGCATGACATACACTACCATACAAAAGTTTGGGGTCACCCAGACAATTTCATGTTTTCCATGAAAACTCACACTTGTATTTATTTATGAAATGAGTTGCAAAATGAATAGAAATTATAGTCAAGACATTGATAAGGTCGGAAAAAATGATTTTTATTTGAAAGATCAATTTTGTTCTTCAAACTTTGCTTTCGTCAAAAAGGGTCCATTTGCAGCAATTACAGCATTGAAGACCTTTGGCATTCTAGCTGTTCATTTGTTGAGGTAATCTGTAAAAATTTCACCCCACGCTTCCTGAAGCACCTCCCACAAGTTGGATGGCTTGATGGGCACTTCTTGCGTACCATACGGCCAAGCTGCTCCCACAACAGCTCAATGGGGTTGAGATCTGGTGACTGCGCTCGACACTCCATTACAGACAGCATACGAGCTGCCTGCTTCTTCCCTATATAGTTCTTGCATTATTTGGAGGTGCGCTTTGGGTCATTGTCCTGTTGTAGGGGGAAATTGGCTCCAATCAAGCGCTGTCCACAGGGTATGGCATGGCGTTGCAAAATTGATAGCTTTCCCTATTTAAAATCCCTTTTACCTCTCCCACTTTACCAGCACCAAAGCAATCCCAGACCATCACATTACCTCCACCACACTGTAAAAAAAAATCCCGTAAAATTTACGGTGAAATACCGGCAGCTGTGATTGCCAGAATTTTCAATGTCTTATTTAAATGTTTTAAACTGCACATTGGAGACTGGTCAAACGCAATTTCAAACTTCTGTGCTAACCCTGTTACATAGATTTTTGACAATAAAGTACACTTGACTTGACTTGACTTATACATTGTCACCGTATTTTTTACGGTAATTTGCTTTAAAAATAACAGTATAATATAAACCTGTTTACGGTAATTTGCTTTAAAAATAACATAATATAAACTTGTTTACGGTAATTTGCTGTAAAATTAACAGCTAGTCTAAAAACAAAACCGTAAAATTTACGGTGAAATACCGGCAGCTGTGGTTGCCAGAAATTCACCGTAAAAAATATGGTTGTCCGTAAAACATGTTTAAGGTAAACCAATTTTAAAACTACAGATAAACTCAGCACAACGGTATGATATATAACAGTATATTTTATTACAAATGTGTTTTGTTACATGCTTTACTATCAAACAAAGTTACAACTCAGACATATATTTTTTTTTTTACCATTTTCTATTTTCAAAAACAAAAAAAGAATGAGCATAGAAAAATCGTGTGGCTAGTGTGTGGGGGACTTCCATATGGCAGACCGTTGTGTGGCAAAAGCTCTGTATGTGTGGCAAAAACAGTCTGTATGTGTGTCTCAAAGGCCTCGCTCGCTCGTTGACGCACTTGTCATTTCTTCAACCTGTTCGTTCGTTCGTTAGTTCCTGATCCTAGGAGAGACTGCAAGGGTAGAAAGGTCAGGGGTTTGAGGGTGTATGGTAATGGTACAATCTAGTCTGATATAAAAGACACTTGCTCTGTATTCATGTTACAATTCATATTAGTTCTGTAGGACATTATTCTAATCCCATGATGTCAGTTTTAATCTGTTTTTAAAAATAAAATCTATAATTTGTACAGTTTTCATCTAAATATGAACAAGGCCAAAGACAGAGCTAGCTATTGGATATACCCAATGTAAACCTTACCTTGATTTTTTTTTTTTTTATCTTGCCTGCTTGTTGAGTCCGTGCACTTGTCTTTTCTTCAACCTGTTCGTTCGTTCCCAGGAGAAACTGCAAGGGTAAAAAGGTCAGGGGTTTGAGAGAGTATTGTAATGGTACAATGTATTGTAATAGTACAATCTAGTCTTAAATAAAAGACATTTACTTTGTATTCATGTTACAATACATATTTGTTCTGTAGGACATTATTGTAATCCCATGATATCAGTGTTAATCTGTTATAAAAAAATCTTTAATTTGTACAGCTTTCATCGAAATATGAAGAAGGCCAAAGACAGAGCTAGTTATTGGATATACCCGATGTTGACCTTACCTTGGATTTTTTTTTAATTTTGCTCGCTCGTTCAGTTCGCGAACTTGTCTTTTCTTCAACCTGTTCGTTAGCTCTGATCCCAGGAGAAACTGCAAGGGTAGAAAAGTCAGGGGTTTGTGAGTGTATTGTAATGGTACAATCTAGTATAAAAGACACTTGCTCTGACATACATATTTGTTCTGTAGGACATTATTCTAATCCCATGATGTCAGTGTTAATCTTTTTTTTAAATTATTATTATTATTATTGTTATCTGTAATTTGTACAGCCTTCACCGAAATATAAACCAGGTCAAAGCCAGAGCTAGCTATTGGATATACCCAATGCTAACTTCAAGGGCTATAAGTGACACAATCTCTGAGGCTAATCTGCCATTCGACATAAATACCACCAAATAAACGCTGATATTGTACAGTTATTGCATAATATGGTATTTCTGCAAAATAGTTGAATATAAATCAATATGTACAGTACCACAATGTTCTAACATTAGATCAAGGATGGCTTCCTCACAGCTAACGTCCATTTAACTTACGTTAGCTACCATGATCAGACAGAGCAAGCTACATTGGATATACCTGATGCTAGCTTAGCATCACATGTAAGTTAAAGATGAGTTTACCACAATGTTTTAACTTTACATCACATTTCGCTAACATTTAGCTAACGTTATCCTCAATCAGGTGACAAACAAGCAGCGACGGCGCTACACCGGGGCTAAGGGGTGCTATAGCCCCGGCAAAAAAATGTGTAGCCCCAGTTAAGCCCCTCTAGCATTTAAGCACTGTTTTGCAAATGTCGAGGATGATTTGAGAAATGTACCAAAGCGACTGAGAAAAACTGTAAAGGTTCATACGTATGCATTCTGTTCCAAATCCACGCTTGCGTGTTTGTACTGCGCCCGTACCCCGTTTACCCTATGCTGCGTGTGTGTGTGTGTGTGTGTGTGTGTGAGAGAGAGAGGGCACAAGAGGGGGGAGGGCGGGGGGGAGTCTTTTGTTTATATCACCTATTTGTTTATATATAGGCTACTCGCGCGTTAAATGAAGGTTAATAAGGCTAGCTGCAAATGGATTTTTAAATATACTAGCTGAAAATGAATCGTTGGTTGATCAAAAAAAGAGTGCAGGTAGACAATGAAGAACCAATGAATGAAGTCTCCCAGACGGCCAACGAAGAAGAGGGAGATTCGAAAAATGAATCTGAGAGAGGAACTCCTGAGCCAGGACCAGAAGGAGCACCAGGGCAGTCCATCGCTGCTATCAGCTCTACATCCCCCGTTAGCTGCACTGCTGACACAGACACCAGCCCCTCTGATTTAAGCCAGTCACCTGCTAATGAACCGAGGCGGCCTCTTCTTCGGCGTTATCCGGCCACCAAAGTTGGACAGCAGGATCGCTATTTTAATCGTAGATGGTATGAGGATTACAAATGGCTTGAATATTCCATTTCAAAGGACCGTGTTTTCTGCTTTGCATGCCGCCACTTTCAACGTCCAGGAAATCATGGCGAGAAGGCAGCATTTACCCACAACGGCTACCAGAACTGGAAGAAGGCGACAAGTTCCTTCAAGACACACAATGTTAGTGTGGAGCATAAATATGCTATGGCAGTGTGGAATGAGTGGACTATTCAGAAAGAGTCTGGCTCAACAATTTGCAATGCTCTGAGTGATGGACATGCAAAAATAGTAAGAGAGAACAGAGAGTACATGAGAGCAGTTGTGGAGTCATTGCGTTTCACTGCATACCAGGGACTTTCACAGAGAGGAGACACAGAGAATGACACGGCTGTCAACCAGGGAAACTTTCTTGAACTTTTACAGATGATAGGCAAATTTGACAAAACAGTTGCACAGAAAATATCTGACAATCCAAGAAATGCGAAGTACACACATCATGACATACAGAACGAAATACTGGACATTATGGCAAATATGATAAGGGATCAGATAAGTAGTGAAGTACAAGATGCTGAAATGTTTGCTTTGATGGTAGATGAGAGTAAGGACCTGAGTAAAACGGAACAAGTGTCTGTTGTGGTGCGCTACGTGAAAAAAGATAAAGCTGTGGAAGAATTTCTCCATTTCACGCCAGCTGACGGTTTGGATGCAGAGTCACTTTTCGCTACAATCAAAGATACTCTGAGCAAATGTAACATTGATCACACTGCCTGTATTGCTCAGTGTTATGACGGCGCTGCAGTGATGTCTGGTGTTCACAACGGGGTCCAAGAGAAATTCCGAGAAGAGGTCCCTCAGGCAATCTACATCCATTGCCATGCACACCGCCTCAATCTAGTTTTGGTGGACTGTGTGAGAAAGGTGAAGCCAGCGGGGCAGCGACGGCGCTACACCGGGGCTAAGGGGTGCTATAGCCCCGGCAAAAAAATGTGTAGCCCCAGTTAAGCCCCTCTAGCATTTAAGCACTGTTTTGCAAATGTCGAGGATGATTTGAGAAATGTACCAAAGCGACTGAGAAAAACTGTAAAGGTTCATACGTATGCATTCTGTTCCAAATCCACGCTTGCGTGTTTGTACTGCGCCCGTACCCCGTTTACCCTATGCTGCGTGTGTGTGTGTGTGTGTGTGTGTGTGAGAGAGAGAGGGCACAAGAGGGGGGAGGGCGGGGGGGAGTCTTTTGTTTATATCACCTATTTGTTTATATATAGGCTACTCGCGCGTTAAATGAAGGTTAATAAGGCTAGCTGCAAATGGATTTTTAAATATACTAGCTGAAAATGAATCGTTGGTTGATCAAAAAAAGAGTGCAGGTAGACAATGAAGAACCAATGAATGAAGTCTCCCAGACGGCCAACGAAGAAGAGGGAGATTCGAAAAATGAATCTGAGAGAGGAACTCCTGAGCCAGGACCAGAAGGAGCACCAGGGCAGTCCATCGCTGCTATCAGCTCTACATCCCCCGTTAGCTGCACTGCTGACACAGACACCAGCCCCTCTGATTTAAGCCAGTCACCTGCTAATGAACCGAGGCGGCCTCTTCTTCGGCGTTATCCGGCCACCAAAGTTGGACAGCAGGATCGCTATTTTAATCGTAGATGGTATGAGGATTACAAATGGCTTGAATATTCCATTTCAAAGGACCGTGTTTTCTGCTTTGCATGCCGCCACTTTCAACGTCCAGGAAATCATGGCGAGAAGGCAGCATTTACCCACAACGGCTACCAGAACTGGAAGAAGGCGACAAGTTCCTTCAAGACACACAATGTTAGTGTGGAGCATAAATATGCTATGGCAGTGTGGAATGAGTGGACTATTCAGAAAGAGTCTGGCTCAACAATTTGCAATGCTCTGAGTGATGGACATGCAAAAATAGTAAGAGAGAACAGAGAGTACATGAGAGCAGTTGTGGAGTCATTGCGTTTCACTGCATACCAGGGACTTTCACAGAGAGGAGACACAGAGAATGACACGGCTGTCAACCAGGGAAACTTTCTTGAACTTTTACAGATGATAGGCAAATTTGACAAAACAGTTGCACAGAAAATATCTGACAATCCAAGAAATGCGAAGTACACACATCATGACATACAGAACGAAATACTGGACATTATGGCAAATATGATAAGGGATCAGATAAGTAGTGAAGTACAAGATGCTGAAATGTTTGCTTTGATGGTAGATGAGAGTAAGGACCTGAGTAAAACGGAACAAGTGTCTGTTGTGGTGCGCTACGTGAAAAAAGATAAAGCTGTGGAAGAATTTCTCCATTTCACGCCAGCTGACGGTTTGGATGCAGAGTCACTTTTCGCTACAATCAAAGATACTCTGAGCAAATGTAACATTGATCACACTGCCTGTATTGCTCAGTGTTATGACGGCGCTGCAGTGATGTCTGGTGTTCACAACGGGGTCCAAGAGAAATTCCGAGAAGAGGTCCCTCAGGCAATCTACATCCATTGCCATGCACACCGCCTCAATCTAGTTTTGGTGGACTGTGTGAGAAACGTGAAGCCAGCGGGGGATTTTTTTGTTATTGTGCAAGACATGTACAAGTTTTTCTCAGGCTCATTTGTCCATGTCCACTTCGTTAAGAAGCAACGGGAACTTGAGCCCTCTCAGCAGCCCATTGAACTCAAGAAACTGTCCGATACGCGCTGGTCCTGCCAGTATCACTCTCTATGGGCAGTGCAAAAAACCCTACCCGCCATCATTGCATCGTTAAATGACATTAAGGCGCAACCAAATCCACGCAGATCCACTGATGCTCGCTCATTACTCGCACTCATTGATGCTGAATTCATCCTCCACCTTGTTCTGTTTGAGGATCTTTTTCGTACAGCAAAGTTCATGTCTGACACTCTACAGTCCCCCGAACTTTTGCTGGAGACTGCCACCGACCTCGCGCACTCAGTCATCACGGGCCTAAAACAAAAGCGCACAGAGGACTCTTGGAGAGCCATATGGAGCAAGGCAGAGGCGCTCTGCACCAAAGTCGGTGTCGCAAAACCACTGCAGCTCCCACAACAGAAGAGGCAATCTCAGCAACCTCACCATCTGCAGGACTATTTAGTTGAAGCTCCAGTTCAAACAGAGCATCCATTCATGTCCTCTCTGGATAAACTCCGAACATCCTCATTCTACCCTGTCATTGACCGACTAGTGAATGAAATGACACGACGGTTTTCAACAGAAGCAGGAGCCGTTCTCATGGGCACGTCAGCCCTCAACCCCGAAAATGCCACATTCCTTGAAAAGGACAGCCTTGAGCCCATGGCGCAGATGTATGGGATCAAAAAGGATGACCTGCTGGCCGAGGTGCACCAGATGCGCCGGCTCTTGGAAAGAAAAAAAGAACAAGGTGAAACACTCAGCAGCACACTGGAATTTCTGTCCATGCTTAAACCTTACAAAGACTCCTTTGAGGACATCTATAAACTTTTGCGCATTGCTGTTACACTGCCTGTAACCTCCGCTTCATGCGAGCGCAGTTTTTCGTGCATGCGGCGCGTAAAAACCTACCTGAGGAACAGAATGGCAAACCCTCGACTCAGCAACCTTGCCTGCCTGTCCATACACGCAGAAAGAACCAAGGCCCTGGATGTCCAGAAAATTATAGACTCATTTGCACTCAACCACAGCAATAGACGCATCGTCCTTCTGTGAGTTTTTTTTTAATCATTCAAACAATCTGTTAGCACTTCTCGTTGCGGCTGCACTTTGTAGCCTATGTTATGAGTTTTACTTTTAATATAATGTAAGTTATGATGTTGTCAATGCATAGTTGTTTGTTTTCATTTAATACTTGTTGCAATTTGGATGTTTTGTCTGGTTATGGGCAGGCGCATGGTCGCTGTCTGGATCTGAATGTCACCTCTAGTTGCGGCTGCACTTTGTAGTTATGAGTTTTACTATTCATGTAATGTAGCCTAAGTTATGATGTTGTGATCCGAGACAATATTGTCAATGCATAGTTGTTTGTTTTAATTTATTATGCATATGAAATAAATACTTGTTGCATTTTGGATGTATTGTCTGGTTATGGGCAGGCGCATGGTCGCTGTCCGGAGCTGAATGTCACCTTTGCACGCACGTGAAACATTTCCGCCATTGCCACTTGTATAACATTCTTGTGCCGTGTATCATAGCTTCTTTTATTGAAGAAAAAAACCAAGAACCTCTTTATAAAGTAAGTGACGTCATGAAAATCAATTATTTTCTTAGCTACCCCACGTATCGGTCAAGCCCCCCCTTAGCACCGGGAGAGAAAAAATCCTGCCGCCGTGCATGCAAACAAGCTAGCTAGTTAACATTCGTACATTAGTTGACCTTACCTTGGATGTGTTTTTCGGTGTGTTCGCGCACTTTTCTGTGTCTTCTCCTTCAGTTGTGACGCTAACAGGCTTGTCGTTGCCTGTCCTGACAGTAATAGTTGAGAGTTTAATTTAAGACCTACAATATTCTGTTTGCCCTCACAGCATTCGTGTAGCATATAAACAACAAACCGAGTCGATTAGACATATAAAAAGTCGTGTAGATAACCTGTATTCACATAAAATATGTCCAAGTAACTGAGTCCTGAGAGTCCGCAATCGATATTTTTTGATTACTCCCAGCGTCAGGTGGCTTAACGACTCGATCGTGACGAGTGATACAAGCATGACAGTTGGGGAGAACAAACTTGTAATACAAGATGTGCATTCACAATTTTAGTCAAGGAAATTAATATCAGCATTCCAGATGTATGCCTATTTTATCTGTAATTAAGACAGAAGAACACCGTTATTGTTATGGTGATTACGTGCTTGTGATATTATGCTATTTTCCCGTGAATTTGAACAACATTTTATATTTTCACAGTAAAATTGTGTTTTCTACTGATTATGGCAGTAAAAAATAAAGTTATCTACTGTTTTTTGATGAAGGGTAATGCAATGTATTTTCTACGGTGATGTACTGTTTTAGATTTTACGGTCTTTTACCGTTGCTATTTGACAGTTTTTTACCGTAATTTCTACGAATTTTTTTTTTACAGTGCATGCTTGACAGATGGCTTCAGGCACTCTTCCAGCATCTTTTCACCTGTTCTGCGTCTCACAAATGTTCTTCTGTATGAGCCAAACACCTCAAACTTTAAATTCGTCCAGAACACTTTTTTCAAATCTTCCTCTGTCCAATGTCTGTGTTCTTTTGCCCATATTAATCTTTTATTTTATTGGCCAGTCGCAGATATAGCTTTTTCTTTGCCACTCTGCCTATAAGGCCAGCATCCCAGTGTCGCCTCTTCACTGTAGAAGGTGACACTGGCATTCTGCGGGTACCATTTAAAAAGCTGCCAGTTGAGGACCTGTGTGGTGTCTATTTCTCAAACTACACACTCTAATATACTTGTCTTCTTGCTGAGTTGTGCACCGGGGCCTCCCACTTCTCTTTCTACTCTGGTTAGAGCCCGTTTCTGCTGTTCTCTGAAGGGAGTAGTACACACCGTTGTAGGAAAAGTTCAGTTTCTTCGCAATTTCTCGCATGGAATAGCCTTCATTTCTAAGAACAAGAATAGACTGGCGAGTTTCACATGAAAGTTATCTTTTTTGAGCCATTTTGAGAGTATATCCGAACCCACAAATGTGATGCTCCAGATACTCAACTAGCTCAAATGAAGGAGAGTTTTATAGCTTCTCTCACCAGCAAAACAGTTTTCAGCTGTGCTAACATAATTGCACAAGGGTTTTCAAGGGTTTTAGTCATCCATGATTCTTCTAAGTCGATTAGCAAACACAATGTACCATTAGAACACCGGAGTGATAGTTGCTGGAAATGGGCCTCTATACACCTATGTAGATATTTCATTAAAAACCAGATATTTCCACGTAGAATAGTCATTTACCACTTTAACAATGTATATAGTGTATTTCCGATTCATTTTATGTCATCTTCTTTGAAAAAAATAGTGCTTTTCTTTGAAAAATAGGGACATTTCTAAGTAACCCCAAACTTTTGAACGGTAGTGTACGTACATTCCAACATAAGGGGTTGTCGGTTATAAAAGCAAAGTGTGAAGTGCAATTTATGATCGCTTTTCACGCAGAAACGTAAGCACGTAAGGCACGCAAGAGCCCCTTGCGCAGTTTCATAACCTCCCTTAAGGCCGATATATGCTCAGTTTCAGACGCAACGCGTAAGTACGTAAGCACGTAAGCGCAAGCAATTCACCACCAGAACAATAGGCTTGCGTAAAATGGCGCAAGTCTAGAAAAAGGGGACAACGCACGCAAGGCGTGAAAAGGCGCGCAAGGGCCTCTTGCGCCTGCACTTGCGTCTCTGAGCATAAATCAGGCTTTAAGGGGCCAGCATGCTTCTTGACGTGCTTAAGTGCGTCCCCCAAAATTTGTGACTATAGGCCGGCGCTTGCTTCTGCAACGGTGTCACATTGTTGTGTAAATGTACTCATAGCAATTTATGCTCCCTAAAGGCTGGCGCAAAAGGTTGCCCGTGTTGCAAAGCAATTCACGTCCAGAACAATAGGTGGAGTAAAGTTGAATTCACGTTAATGTTTTTGTTTATGAGCCTGTCATTTGCTCGGCAGATAGAAAACAGGATCCCTAACAGAAAGTCTGAAGCTTGAAGTTATTTTCAAACCTTTACTTGGGTAGCACTGTAAAACTGAGCAGACATGCAGAATACATTTTAGTAATCTCATCTCGTAACATTCGTTTCACATAGCATTGCATGTTTAAACTGTGATAGAAACTACGTTAGCTTAATGCTAACGTAAAGGGGAAATTTTATAGAGACCGCGCTAGCGAATAGCATATTCATCAAAGTAAACAATTCAAACAAACTTCGGTTCATTACAAGTGGTTTCGGTTCATTACGATGGGTTATAGACATCCAGACAGGACGTAGTCAACCGACCAGCAGACCAATCACAGCCTTGCAGGCTGCAAGGCTTACGTAAATGTTGTGTAAATTTTGGCGCAAGACTAGAAAAATCGCCTGACGTGAAAAGACGCGCAAGGGGCTTGCAAGGGCCTCTTGCGCCTGCGCTTGCGCCTCTGAGATTAAATTGTGGCCGATTTATGGTCAGAGGCGTAAGCGCAAGAGGCCCTGCAAGCCCCTTGCGCGACTTTGCACGATTTGCGTGCGTCAGCCGATTTTTCTAGACTTGTGCATTTTGTACACAAGCTTTTACGCCAGCCTCGCAGCCTGCAAGTGATTGGTCTGCTGGTCTGTTGACAACATCCTTTCTGGAGTCTCAGATTTTCTGTTTTCATACCGCCATTTTTAAAAGCCAGTATAGCCCAGAAGATGTTTTAAAGATGAATGCTCTTGAAGAGCTTTTGACCGAAGAAGCTAGAAAGTATGAGCAATTATATAACCAATTGTAATGAACCGAAGCCACTTGTAATGAACCGAAGTTTGTTTCAATTGTTTACATTGAGGAATATGCTAGGCGTTAGCGCTGTCTCTATGGAATTTGCCCTATACGTTAGCATTAAGCTAACGTAGGTTCTATCAACAAATGTTACGAGATGAAGTTACTAAAATATTCTGCATGTCTACTAAGTTTTACAGTGCTTCCCAAGTAAAGGTTTGAAAAGAACTTCAAGCTTCAGACATTCTGTTAGGGAACCTGTTATCTATCTGACAAGCAAATGTCAGGCTATACAAAACATTAACGTGAATTAATTGATGCTAATACCTAGCGCGGTCTGTATGGGATTTCCCCTATACGTTAGCATTAAGCTAACGTATTTTCTATCACAATAAAATCCACCTATTGTTCTGGCGGTGAATTGCTTGGCAACACGCGCAACCTTTTAGGGAGCATGAATTGCTATGAGTACATTTTACGCAACAATGTGACACCAACGCAGAACAAAGCGCCGGCCTTTAGGCTTATCCGACAAAGCCACGCCGGGTTCACTCAGCCCGCAAAGAAGGTGATTGGCCTGCTAACCTCGTCCTTTTAGGAGGTCACATTTCCAGTTTCATAGCATAGGATTGCCATTTTTAAAAGTCAAGACAAGACGGAATATTTTTGAATCATGAATAGCCTGCAGACCGTCTCACAAGCCTCTTCTTGTATTATTGTTGAATATGAACAAACATAACAGAAGAGGTCCGAAGATATCTTTACAAACCCTCTTTAAACACTTACAAGGACGCTCAAATGACCGCAAATTCACGGAGAGAATAGGATAAATCACCTGAACAGCAATCAGATCATGTTTGTCAAACGTGATAAAAGATACTGCTCTGATATATTCCCATTCCATGTTGAATATTCTGTTTAGATCAAAGGTTTGTTTTGACATATCGTGATATTTCAGATGATAGTTATGTGGTATAGGCTACCACTCTGACATTTAAATAGGCTACCGTTGACTGCGATTGTTTGGAGAGAACGCAGAACAAATACTTGCATATTAATTTTCCAACACATGTTAGCATGTCATCCATTCATATTGATGCGGCCGTCATTAAAAGATGTGTGAACTTCTGCATCATGTGATCTGTCTTTTTTCTCACTGGTACTGAATTGCCAACCTTTGTATTTCGTGTAACACATTTCGCCTTTCGCCCACTACACTTTCATGCTCCGGTAAGTTTTTTATCTTTGTCCTGCCCTGCAATAAATAAGCTTACTTCACTCAAAATAAAACCTACAGTTCTGGCGTTGAATTGCTTTGCAACACGCACAATCCTCAGGGAACCTTAAGGAACCGTAAACCAAAACAAGTCCCTTGTGTATCTTACTTGTTACGGTTCTGCGTTAAAAAACGACCATAACACGACCTTAACCCTAGTGTCTGGCTCTCTGACTAGGGCATCATTTGTTGGGTACCTCCCCTCCCGCCTCCCATGTGCTCTTATGTGCGAAAAAAATTGCTGTTGCTGTTGACATCTAAGGCAAACCTTTTACAAATATATACAATTTACAAAACATATAATCTTGCCATTATTTGAAATGCATTGCAACCGTTGATTAATTTATTCTTTTTCCTTCTTTGTTTTCATGTTAGTCTTACCCCTGAATTGTGCATGTAACATAAGTTGATGCCTAATTTTGAATGTATGGCCTAGCGCAAACATTGACTAACAATCGAGCTGGCATTTAACCTTTACCACAGCAAACACTGACAGCTGCTTCCTCTGGCCTATTTAAGTGTCTTTGAAGGATGCTGACAATGCAGAGAAAGCCTTCAGCATTGTATTTCCTCTGTTAAACCTAATACTCAGAAAAGAGGAAACCTACTCAGAGAAGCTGTTGTCTCCCTCTGACAACTTACCTGAATATACTCATGGCTTCTCATCTTTGTGCTTGAACAGCTGGACAGCAGACATGTCTAAGCTCCTGACACTAGAGTGTGCATGATAAAATTGGAGCAGGTTGTTGTTTTTAAGCGTTGCAACCGCAACTCACACTTCCTGGTTGTGCAATTTGTTTGTTTGTGGTATGGGTGCCTGAGCTGCCATTAAGTAAAAAATAAAAACGATATGTTCTGGCAAAGCTGGTAGCCTACTTTGTGTTCTGTACACGAAGTTACAGCCAGCACAGCTGTTTATTGGTATCTGTATGTTTTATCCATTAGACTAGCTAGCCTACTTGTGCATTTTGTTAGGCATCTATTTATGTTTATTTATAATTCACCAATTATATGTTCAACAGTGCTATGACGTTTTGTACTGGTTTAGGCTACACATCCAGCTGTTATGACAGTGATTTAGAAGTAGCCTACTATTAAATACTATTAAAAATGTCCTACTTTGTCTGCATTCACATTGTATGTTTCTTCTGGTTTAAGTAATCAACAACAACAACTAAAACTAAACTTGTAGGTTGAATTTATACCATATAGGTCAAATCCGATTTATTCGATTCAAATTATGAATCTGCACTGATGAAAAATCCAGAGTTCGGATTAATTTGCATCCTTGCAGCAGCATGAAACCTGTGTGGATGGGTGTGGGCTTGTGTTAAACATTGGTTGTTTTTCTCACTTTCAACACCTCACCTTTCTCAACCTTCACATTGTAAAACAGAGGAAATGATAAATGATATATCTGTTTGAAAATGGTGAGCCATAGCCTACGTTTTAAAAAAAGTGAATCACATTAACTAAAATAGCGAGAGAAAAAACTGTGCGCCCTGATGAGGAAAAAAAGCAGGAAGCAGTCATAGTAGCCATAGGTCCGTGGTTACTGTTGCTATGGGCACATATCAACAACTCCTACAGTTTGGAGCTAAAGGAGCTAACTTAGTCGGCTAGCCAGCTGGGTAGCATTGTTTAAACAAATTGCCAGAGTTTGCATGTTTATTCATCTGAGTTACTTTACGCCGAACCACTGAACAACATGACTTCAGTTTTACAGCCTCATAAGGGGGCTCCGAATGGAACATACACTTTTTCCAGTCGTCCCCGGCCAGTTCAGAACCGGTCGAAGTACAGGGAACTTGATGCAGATCAGTAAGCTTAGATCTAACATGTTGATAATGATGGTAGATCAAATGCTTGTTAATTGTTAGCAGCATTTTAACATTGTACTATTGTAACGTTGTAGTAGCTTATATCATACATTTGTAACGTTTTCATGTGGTTGTGTGATGCAGAGATGATGGACCACCTACTTACGGAAACATCATGTACGACCGTCGGGTGGTCAGAGGAAATACATATGCCCAGCATATTTTGCCAACGGTTAGTTATAAATCTAACACCCCGCCACCAACATTTAGATCTGTCAAAGATTAAAATGATTTTGCTTTGACAAAAAAATCTTAGGCTACATAAATTGATCTGTGTAGGAATGTTATTCTAAATGGTGTGTGCGGGTTCATGTGTAGGCTACTGTACACAGAATAAACAAGACAAAACCAATATTCGCTTGTAAACAATATCAATGTTAAAAGAGTTGCTAATACTAAAACATGGATTATCAGCCTTCTTTGCCCCCCTTTGACCATATGAAAACCATGTTTGTCCAGACCTCCCAGCCAGACCCTGTGGAGATCCAGAGGCAGCAGGAGGTCCGGAGGAGAGCTCTGGCTCGCAAGCGGGCCAAAGAGCACTTCCGACCAAGAACCCCAGAGCCACTGGAGGGAAGAAATCACATGAATGTCCAGACAGGTATCGGATGTCTTTAAAGTGGATATTCAAAAACACATATGTGGCATGTGGGAGATAGGCAGGGGTTGGTGTTTCTCTAAGCATTAGAGGGTGGGGTGTGTGCAAGTCTTAAAAAGCAGTCAGATCCCTGCAACTCTTACACAGTCCTATCTCTCACAGTCCTATCCTGTATCTCTCTTAGGCGCACAGTTAGATGGATAGGGTCTCTTTACTCTCCCCTTTGTCCTACGCTGTGCTCCTACTGTCTGGCTACTGAACCATGACATTTTCAGTGCCGCCAATCAAGGGCCCCATTTCCAGTGAGCGCATGCACAGAAAAAGAGAACTGGCATCTCCCACCTTAGTGGTTTGCTTGGCACAGGATTGTTAGCTGAATTACTAAATGTATTATTTACATGCTATATGCTATGCTATAGTAAATATCATGCAATGTTTACCTTGCTTGCATTTGAAACTACTTACATGCGGTTGCATCAGGCCTGAAGTGCAAAACTACAGTCAGGCCTTTGATGAAAAGCACTGATGGCAATTTAACATACATTTTTTTAAGAATAAGCATTTTGACCCAAACTTTTCGTATCGACCGCCCTACTGCAATCTGGTAATGATTTATGGGGTGTGTCTGTAGAACTCTACCTGGAGGAACTGAGTGATCGTGTCGAGGAGTCCAGTGTGGAGTGCCAGACAGATGCCTTCCTGGACAAGCCTGCCACGCCTCTCTTTAAGCCAGCCAAGACGGGCAGGGATGTGGCCACGCAGATCGAGGAGGGGGAGGTGTGTGGAAAAAATTACTTTGACTTTGCTGTTTGTGAGCTGTCTTTTGTTTATATTACTAGTGCAGTGCCCGTAGGAATTATGCATTCTGTAGTGTTAGCAGACGTAGGTGTAGGCTAGCTGTTGTTCAGTGCAGAACTGGGAGGATAACATGACGACGTGGCCCGACATAACTTACAGCGAGAATTGCGCGTATTTCGTGGACTCCATAGCAACAGATGGGAAAGCAATGTACAATCTGAAAGCCTCCGAGGCTTATCAATATAAGCTACCATTTGTAGCGGCCACTCTTGCGTTGTGATTTTGATTGACACCCAGCCGTTTATTCATACACTCTGACAGGTTTAATGAACACAGAGCAAAGGCGATCACACACAGTATCTTCGGAATGACAGCCTCTCCCAGCCAGGGTAAATGCAGACTGAGGTTTATAATATTGCAATAATGAGAAAACAAAGTCTACACACAAATTACAACAGATACATCGGGACACATCTGAAAACCTCTCATTGCGTCAGTAGATGCATGAACGCATGGTCACTGGTCTAGGCTTACCATCAACATTGAATAGAAAGCTAACTCTTATACAAATACATCAAACTAATTTAATGAACACAGAGCAAAGGCGATCACACACAGTATCTTCGGAATGACAGCCTCTCCCAGCCAGGGTAAATGCAGACTGAGGTTTATAATATTGCAATAATGAGAAAACAAAGTCTACACACGAATTACAACAGATACATCGGGACACATCTGAAAACCTCTCATTGCGTCTGTAGATGCATGAACGCATGGTCACTGGTCTAGGCTTACCATCAACATTGAATAGAAAGCTAACTGTTATGAGAGTTGGTTACATGCGAGGCCCATACGCATCAACTTTGAAACTTAATATAAAGAAGCTTAAAAATAAACGAAACAAAATCAATCACTGTCTTTAGATTATAAAGAAGCTTAAAAATAAACAAATAGATCAAATCAATCACTGTTTTAAGATTACCTGAGCAAAAGTCTGTATCTGTTCACCAAGAAGAATTTGAATGCGGACCTCACCTCCTCTATCCAACGGTATTCTGAACTTTGAGTGAAGGCAGGATAGTTACTACGCGTATATTGTTTGATTGTGCCGACGGGACGGGAGACGATAAGCCATTGTTTCCTACGGGAAACGGTAAAATACAAATATCTCGAAAACTATAAATTCAAAAATCTTCAAAATCAAGGATGCACAGGTTCATGACATGCGTAAGCTACATGAGAAATCTCATAACTAACGTATCTACCGTCAGGGAGATACGCCCTAGACAGACTGACACTCCACAAACCCACACACAGAGATTCCTGGATTTCTAGATAGATTTATTTGACTATTTATTATGACACGCCGCCCGTGTTGTAAAACATTTTAATTGTAAGTTGACAAGGTCAGAACTGCACGAAATAGGAGGTGTGGGATCATTATGACACCTTCTGACTGCACGTTAAGTTTCGTGGAATTCCGTTCACGGAGGGACATGCAATAAATTGATTTATATGATTATACACCAACTGGCCTGTAGGTGGCGCTACACAGTTTTCTTCGAATATCCCGAGAACCGTAGGGCCTTGGAGGGCCAAATTGTTCTTGTATGTTTGTGTCAAGGGGCCATGTCAACCCATACCATAACCAGTCATTACATGTAAAGCGCCACCTAGTTAAAAATTTAAATCGAAATCGAGTTTTAATCGAATATATGTCAAAGTGCTCGAAAAATCAATTTGTCCTACAAACATAAAACTAACACCTACAGCACCCTTTTCTTTTAAAATATTCACAGTTTGAAACTAAAATATAAATAATCACTTTGTAAGGAGAATATAACTTCGGTAGAGTTTTTGTCCATGGATGGAGCAAAATGGCTCTGTAGCGCCCCCTAGAACATTGCAAAAAACCCTGCGCATTGGGGTTATTTTGGCGTAGCTTGACGGAATTCGGTACACGTCTTCATCATGCTTGGACGCACCAAAAAGTCTCTCGACGCCATGGTGGCAGGTCCACAGGAAGTCGGCCATTTTGAGTGGAAGATGCGTTTTGACGGCGTTTGCACACCTCGCATCTGATAGAACTCCTCCGACAGCTTTAATGGTAACGCCTTGAAATGTGGTCCGGCTACTCTTCAGCCATGGGCGACTAAAAGTTATATTGGATTTTCTCATTAGTCGGAAGGTGTGGGCGTGGCAGACCCTCAAACTTTGCCAACTTGTTAGTGCTTGCCACAAAACACAAAGTCTCTTATAACTGTTGCGTACATTGTTTGATCCAGAGACAATGTCTTAGGGTGGACGCTGGATCCGGCCCGAACGCGTACATATGCCTGACTGATAGCGCCACCTGTTGGTGGTTGGAAACTTCACTTTGTTTCCACGCTTTGCATGTGATTGAACTCCTCCTACAGATTTAATGGTAATGCCTTCAAACGTGGTCAGGTTACTCTTCAGCAATGGGGAATTAAAAGTTATGAGAGTCTTTTACAAAGTTTGAAGGGTGTGGGCGTGGCAGACCCTCAAACTATGCACTCTTCACAACTCCAGTCACTTATAACTAGGGATGGGAACCGAGAACCGGGTCTTGTTTAGAACCGGTTCCCAATGAGCCGAATCTTTGGAATCGTTAGCCAAATTCATAACCGGGTCTGTTAACGGGTCTATGTGCCGTTTGCGCACGCGCAAACTCTTAATAATAATCAGACCGCAGCAGAAATGGCAACTCGACAGAAGCGATCTAAAGTGTGGCTTTATTTCACCCGAACGTATGCAAACACGGTCACTTGTAACCTCTGTAAAAAATGTATTTCCTCAAAGGGAGGAAGTACATCTACCATGAATAAGCACTTGAGCACACATGGTATACAATTACAAGAATGTCATGTTTTCGATGCCAGCAGCAGCTCAACTAACGTCGGCGCTTCATCCCTAACTTGCCAAGGTAAACTCCTCAAAATGTTTTATCATAAGTCATAACGGTGTTACTCGTGTGTTATCAGCAAACGTTTGCGTTTTCGTGTTAACCATAACTAAACTTAGCATTGAATTGCTTAACAGAATGGGCGATGTTGGACATTGTCATATATTATATATAACTTACATTACTAGGCTAGCTTAACTGTATAATCTTCTATTTCCAGCCGTTGGCTAGAGGCAGGGGCAGTGCTTGCCTCCCCTCTGTTGGTTCTAGGGTAGGGTTAGGCTGTACAAAGACTCCGTTAATAATAACGCGTGCAGCTCCCTCAGTTTGACTGTTCGATATTGATAAGTTTCTCGTAGCCAATTCAGTGGCAGCAATAGCTAAGTGTTAAATATACTGAGTGCCTAGTTTGTACATGATACAAGTAAGTATGTTTCAGTACGTTATTGTGTTTGTAGTGGACTCTACATTGCTATTAGAAGCGTTAAGCATAATAGTTCCCTATTAGCAATACAACCAAGCAACCTACAAGAAAATATACAGTCAAGCTGGAGACACAATTAGCCCTGAGCGATCGCGTATCCTCCCAGAGAAGGCAGACATGCACATTTTTCTGCACAAAAATTGTAAATAGTCTTTGCCACTGCTAGTTAAATTTTTTTGGCAGCTCAGTTAATAATATACCCTTTTACAAAAGGAAGGAGCATTGTTATTTTTATGAACGTTTATATTAAACAGAACAAATTTTATTTAAGTTATGTAAGTTTTATTTAAATGTGTATGTAAACATTCTAGAAATTTATATAAATGAACATTCATGTAAAAAACCCGTTTGTGCTCTTTTTTCACCCCTTACCCAATTATAAGAATCGTTAAGAGAATCGATAAGGAATCGGTTCGATAAGCAGGAATCGATAAGGAACCGGAATCGTTAAAATCTTATCGGTTCTCATCCCTACTTATAACGTATGCATATTGTCGAAAGTGCACGAAATTGAAAGTGGTGGATCATTATGAGATTCATGCAATTTTGTCCATGGGGGGCCATACAATATTTTTTTTTTATGTGACTGTACACCAACTGGCCTGTAAGTGGGCTGACACAGTTTTCTACGAATATCCCGAGAACTGTAGGGCTTCGGAGGGCCACATGTTTTCTGTATGTTTGCCTAAAGGGGCCATGTCAACCCACCCATCCCATAACCACTCATTTTATGTATAGCGCCACCTACTTAACCCTTCTAGCCCCAAGGTGCCCCGTGGGGCACTTGGTGATATTTTTATTAATACATTTTAAAATCTCTGTGAGTTTTTGTCCTACAAACATAAAACTAACACCTACAGCACCCTTTTCTTTTAAAATATTCACAGTTTGAAACTAAAATATAAATAATCACTTTGTAAGGAGAATATAACTAATCCTTTGCACATCTCAGTCTGTGAGTGAGATTTCAGGAGCCTACGACCCGCCCATTAGCAAATGACAACCATTCATATGATAAGGGAATGGTAATTCAGTAGGGATGAGAACCTTTACGATTTTAACGATTCCGGTTCCTTATCGATTCCTGCTTATCGATTCGATTCCTTATCGATTCTCTTATCGATTCTTATTGGGTAAGGGGTGAAAAAAGAGCACAAACGGGTTTTTTACATTAATGTTCTTTTATATAAATTTCTAGAATGCTGCACACACCATAAACAGAATGTTTACATAAATAACCAAAAACTTTTATTAAAAAACAGACATTCTTGCCACTAAATATAAAACAACAATATTTAAATGCATATGTGGTGAGAGTGTCAACTCTATCGCTATAAATTGACATTGCAGAGCACTGTTGATTGCTATTTCACTCATTCACTCATCTATACTGTATAGATGAGTGTATGAGTGAATGAGTGAAATAGCAAACAACCCCTATACAACCCTTCCTCTGCTAACTACTGATCTTTCTTTTCCAGAGCAGATATACCTCAGGAAATGTCTCATAATTGTTGGAACATTACAATGCATCCAGGTTTAGTTTAAGTTAGTCCAATCTAAACCCCTCCCTCATTGCACTCTTGAGATAAACAAAATCTGGCAATGAAATGGCACTAAAAAAATCGTTGAATTTTCTGATCTGACATGAAGCCCTTGTTATTGAGTAAAGGACTGTATATTTTCTTGTAGGTTGCTTGGTTGTATGGCTAATCGCGAACTATTATGCATAACGCTTCTAATAGCAATGTAGAACCCACTACAAACACAATAACGTACTGAAACATACTTACTTGTATCATGCACACAATGCCTCACATACGTATTTGAACAAAGATGATTCGCAAACTAGGCACTCAGTATATTTAAAACTTAACTATTGCTGCCACTGAATTGAAAGAGAAACATATCCATATCTAGGGAGCTGCAAGCGTTGCTAGGCAACGCCATTATTAACGGAGTCTTTTGCGATTCATCCCTGACTTACCAAGGTAAACGCCTCAGAATGTTTTATCATAACGGTGTTACTCGTGTGTTATCAGCAAACTTTCTAGAACCAACAGAGTGGAGGCAAGCACTGCCTCTGCCTCAAGCCAACGGCTGAAAATAGAAGATTCTACAGCTAAGCTAGCCTAAGTTATATGACAATGTCCAACATCGCCCATTCTGTTAAGCAATTAAATGCTAAGTTTAGTTATGGTTAACACGACAACGCAAACGTTTGCTGATAACACACGAGTAACACCTGTTATGATAAAACAGTTTGAGGAGTTTACCTCGGTAAGTTAGGGATGAAGCGCCGTCGTTAGTTGAGCTGCTGCAGGCATCAAAAACATGACAATCTTGTAATTTAATACCATGTTGTGTGCTCAAGTGCTTATTCATAGTAGATGTACCTCCTCCCTTTGACGAAATACATGTTGTACAGACGTTACAAGTGACCATGTTTGCATTTGTTCGAGTGAAATAAAGCCACACTTTAGATCGCTTCTGTCTAGTTGCCATTTCTGCTGCGGTCTGATTTTTTAAAGGAAGAGTTCGCGCATGCGCAAACGGCACAGAGGTCCGTTTACAGACCCGGTTATGAATTTGGCTAACGGTTCCAAAGATTCGGCTCATTAGGAACCGGTTCTAAACAAGAACCGGGTTTCGGTTCCCATCCCTATAATTCAGTGATTACTATTGGGTCATGATGTGTCAAGAAAACCTGTAGGGGGGTGAGGGCCACAAAGACATTCAAGGGCAGGCTTTTAGCCAGGCTGAGGCATGCGTCCGTGCGTCTTTTGGACGCACTGTTCTAAAATTATAAGAAATTGGATGCAGTACTTTTAGGCAGACGCCCTACAGACGCCTTAAGTTTTTCGTCCCGTTTTCAGTCAGTCAAACTTTTTTTAAACGTGTTCACAATAACTCCCAACATTGTTCAAACGTTAATGAGCGTAATCACGTTGTAACACGTAAAACAACAGTTTACCGGTATCAGGGGTGGCGAGCCGCATGCAGCTCTTTGCCGACTGACGTGTGGCTCGGCTCCAGCGCGAGTGCTCACTGACTTTTCTCTTGGTGTACAGAATTTTCATATTATAAAATAAACATCTAAAATGCATATTTTGCACCAAATACAGACAAAAAGCTGTCCGATTTGAATGGGGTATTTATTAATGTATATTTTGTCATCACGCGATCTTGAGAGATGTCTTCAAGTAACGTTAATGTTCCAAACATGAAGCATTCTAATGTGTGCGCCCAGTCGCAGAGAGTTACCAGCCAGACTAGCAGTAGCTACTGAAAGAATGCCATGGATCCAACAAAGCGTAAAGCTAAACGAAAATATGAAGGTGAACACCGCACGTTCTTGCCTGAATGGAAGGAATTATTTGCGGAGCGAAATGGAAAACCCCTCTGCTTAATATGCCAGACGTCACTGTCGCATTTTAAAGCCTCAAACTTGGAGCGCCTTCTCTCCACACACAATGCTAACATAACCCAGGAGTTCCTAAAGGCACAGAGCTGTGCAAGCACAAGGTACATACTTTGAATTGAAACGTCAGTCAGAGAAACAGACTCTGCTTTTTTTTTAAATGTACGAAGTACTCTGAAACGGTCACGTTGGCATCGTATCATTTGTCATGGAATATTGCTCAAGCAAAAAAAGTCATATAGTGAGGGAGAGTTTGGAAATTGAACAGAGGATATCTGACATTAACTATAATTAGCACCTATCTCAGCAGATGTCTTCAATATGTTTATTTTTGTGCCATATTTTAAATTTACATTTGTTAATTTCCCTTCCTAAAACCCACTAGAGGACACTATTTTAAAGGTTATTTTCAAAAAAAGGAGGCAACTGCTGTGATTAGGCTCTTCTCCAGGCACAGTCTGTTTCTCTGCTTTGTTTTGATCACAGTCATTGCAGAGAAGGAGTCCTCACATAAATATGTGGAGGCAAAGGGTATAGCTACTCCTAAGCTTTCTCTCCCAGGTCAGGGTGCTCCTGCTTCACACATATCCAAAACAAAATCTCAACAGTTGTCTTCAATATGTTTATGCCATATAATAAATCTAAATTTGTTAATTTATCTTTCTTAAACCCACTAGAGGACACTATTTAAAAGGTTATTTTTTTTTTAAAAAAGCCTGAAAGCCTGTTCAAGGGCCATTATGTACTGGCCATTGTCTTTGACCGAGGTGTACCAGAATGTTCACACCTTTCTCATCAATAGTGGTCTAAGTGAAGCAAAGTGTCACTTTCTAAATTACTTATAATTAGTATAGAAACCACACACACTTTTTTAATGCTAAACTCACCTTTTTGGAGCAAACACCTTTGTTTACAAGGTGCAGAGTAAAAAAGAAACCTTCCAAAATGTTTACAATGTGTTTTTGTACAAAGTCTGAGCACCTCTAAAACTAGATATCATTTTAGTGTCTTTATATTTCATTTTAATACAAAACTTTGTTTTACTATATTCCTTTTAGTCTCATTGTATTATTGCTGAGTTGTTCTAGAATATAATCATGAATGCCACTTTTGCCTCATGGTTATTAGTTAGATGGAATATACAAAAATATCAGGCATGGCAAACTACCTAACAGAGTCAAAAAAAGCCCTTGGGGTTGGAAGTGTTAAAAATGAAAAAGCAAACATGAGGTGATGTAATTGCAGGTATCTCTGGCTGACATGGTCAAAACTGCACCATAATGCATGGTCAAAACTGCACAGTAGACATATGTAAGCATGCACAAATAATTCCTTTAATACATAAAAATGAAACACAAACCAATTTACACACACAAAACACATAAAAACACACAAACACACTGACAACCATGACTCATTCTGTGCCAAAACCTACTGAACAGTTCGGCGGTAATATTTTGTAATGCTTTGCGTTACGTCTAGTTTTAGTAGTTGTGAAAGGTTTTGACTTTGACTCAGTTCTCAGACCTTTGAAATTTGAAGTGAGTGACAGAAGTTGGCAGTGTAGGTACTTTCCTCAACCAGTAGGTGTCATGGCAGAGCAGGGAGTATAAAATACACCATGGGGTGTCAAATTAGTTTGCTTCGGTATAAAAAGAAAAGAGAGATTTTGGCATTTAAAGCACCATTATGTTGCAGCTCTATGTTGAAATTAAACTGCCCTTCTTCAGGAAGGTCTGAGAGAACCTTCCACCGAACACCCTCATCTGCAGTGGCCTTATTTCTTCAAATATGCAACACTGCTGTCACAACAGTCAGGGTTCTTTGTGATGTTTGTAACCGTGGGGTTGCTCAGTCACTAGAGCACCTGTGGGTCTGCTGCTTGTTAGCATGAATGAACATGAGTCGTAAGGCATACATGTTGTTTCCCTGGTCTTTCCACATCTGTGGTCACTTTTACAAAGGCATTCTCTATAAGTGTATCAACATGCATGAAGCATGATGTGTCATGTCGAAAGAAATGAGGGACAAATAACCACACTTAAAGGTGTGGTCTACAATTTAAATTCAACACATTTTTTTGTCAAGTTTAGTAAATTGCTCTGCACAGTCTGCTAGCTGGCTGGTCTGTGTATGCATTCCAAAAATCTAAATTTCTCAGACGTGGGTCTGGCTCTGTTAATTAGAAACAAACATAGTGGCTTGGACCGAGCCATGAAAAATTCAAGGCAATCAGCACGTTGCTTCAGGTGCATGGAAGGGAAGGGTGGAATTTGATTGGCTGTTGAGTTCAAATACCAACAACCTTTCGCCATAATTGTGGACTCTACCTTTAACTATTTGTTTGTTTATTTGTTTGTGTATTTATGTTTGTGTGTTTCAATAATTAATTTTCTTATCTTGTTGGAAGTACCTGACCTCGGGCTTTTGATGGATGGCTCTCTAATGCCTTGTGTCCTGGTGCAGCTGTTTAACTTTGACATGGAGGTGCGTCCGCTGCTAGAAGTGCTGGTGGGGAAGACCATGGAGCAATCCCTGCTGGAGGTGATGGAGGAGGAGGAGCTGGCCAGCCTGCGGGCGCAGCAGCGGGCCTTCCTGGAGCTGCGCAACGCCGAGCTGGTTGAGGTGCAGCGTCTGGAGGAGCAGGAGCGGCGCCACCGCGAGGAGAAGGTGAGGGGGGGACTGTGGGAATTCCCAAAACCTCTTTGTGTGGCTCAGTGCTTCCTTTCTATGGAACTCACTTGGTTTACACTCATGGCTGTTTGATGGGGAACACACACACACACACACACACACTTTCTTAGTACAGTCTGGCACAGGCTGTACACATCTAAACTCTTCTTTTGATTTACATGTTGGCATGAATGGTATTTTATCCCAATGAAGATTGGGTATGCGTTACGACCTCTGCAATGTGTTGGCTAATGAGGATGTGGTGTAAGGGGAGAACGTGGGTCCCTGGAGTGCCCTGTTACATGCTAATAGGCTTCTTTACCATTCAGCATAATTATCTCCGGGTGGAGCATGGGCCATTATACAATGAATCCGGATCAAGAGGATTTTTTTTTACTTTCTTTAACATAGCGCATGATAGGGCATTTGGCATTGGTGGAGGGCTGGGCTCTTCGAGTGCCCTTCTAGTTTGATAAGTGCTCCCTCTCCATACTAATATGCAATGATGTCACAGAAACAAGTCAAGGTTAATGTGTGAGTAGGACCCTTTCCCTTCATGAACATGAGTCACAGTCTTTATCATATCAGACTTCAAGATAACACTTCTTCAGTTATATCACTTCTTGGGAATAAGTCCGTCATGTTAGTCATTAGTCCCTCACTGTCTTTTATTTGTTTTTAAAGCCTTAGTGGGAAAATTGCCTAATTATGTTATGTTACTTTTAAAAATAAAATCCATCTGTCAGAGCCTCATGTCCCTTGAAATCCACCTTACCAAAACTAATGTAAAATAGCTTTTAAGTTCTTTGCTTCCCATACATGGAACACTGTTCAAGAGGACTTGAAACTAACCAAGTATTTGTCTGTTAACCAATGTAAGAGCCGTTTAGATGCTAAGGATGTG
This sequence comes from Sprattus sprattus, assembly GCF_963457725.1. Lineage (NCBI taxonomy): Eukaryota > Metazoa > Chordata > Actinopteri > Clupeiformes > Clupeidae > Sprattus > Sprattus sprattus. The sequence goes on from NC_137921.1 coordinate 24,081,009, forward strand.
CCTCAGTGCTGTTGTTTTAAATGATTTCACCCTAGATTCTCTGATTTTATTATTTTTTTTTACTTTCCCTCTGGCTAACTTCCCCATTAGCTGGATTTAATGTACAATCCCGATTCCAAAACGTTGACCATCTTCAGTAGGCAACAGGGACATACACAACCTTGTGATGAAACAGTTTTGAAAACAAAGATTTCTTGTCTATGCTTGACATTAATTAATTTTGCCTGGACAGCTGTATCCTTTTCTGTGTCTCAGACGTCTGTCTGTTGTGTGTCTGTGTGTCCTCCAGGAGTGCCGTCTGCGGCAGCAGCGGGAGGTGCTGGACCGCGAGCGTGAGACGGCGGACAAGATTGCGGCACGGGCCTTCGCCCAGCAGTACCTGGCTGACTTGGTGCCCTCCGTCTTCAGCTCGCTCCGAGACCATGGCTTCTTCTATGACCCTGTGGAGAGAGGTTAGTCTACCCCTTCTGTCATCTGATAAAATGACAGTCTAGTCATTACATGCGATCATGATGCGTGCTAACAGAGGTAATCTACTGCATTCTCATCATGCTTATGTATTGCTCTATGACAGCTTCATGTAGCTATGATTGTATATATTCAGTACTGATCAGAAGATAATGGCTCATAGACGCCATTGATCCTGGATATTTTTGTATTTAGAATTACTTGTAACTTTTTATGTATATAGTATCAGTTGTCATATAGTATCAGGTTTTGCCCAGGTATGCTGTACATTTCTTTAAATATGTTACTGCTTGTGAGATGGTGCTGCTTGAGAGATGATGGGTTATTTATGTGCAATATACTGTATGTCTGCTCCTGTAGATCTAGAGACTGACTTCCTTCCATGGCTGATGACTGAGGTATCGGAAGCCTTGGAGAAACACAGTGCGGCTAGAACTGTTCTGGACAGTAAGTGGCGTGGCTGTTTTTCCCTTATCAGCTGGCACAGAGGTCCTAGTTAGGATTCGTGGAACAGCTACATCAAAATCAGAGAGCATGCTCTCTACAATTATTAATAACTACAAATACCATATTGTACAAATATATCACAATTGTATTCCCTTATGTGATGCACACATAATTTGCACTACAACACACACTGTCGCCTGCTTTATGTACCAACATTTCCTGACTTTTAACCATTAATACATTGATTTTTTGCAAACTTTATACTTTAGAAAATACATTATATTTGTCTTTTATACAAGCAATTATATATTAATTAGCAAATGCCGGAACCAAATTCCTTGTGTGTGTTAACATACTAACACTTGATTGTGATTCTAGGCTCCCCCAAACTGTTAAGGGAGTGATATTAGCGCCATGTAGTAGTCAGTTTAATTATGAAATCTAAAAACGCCTCATTGCCACTGTATTTTTGCTGTGTGGGATGCTTTAAAATGCTTTACTGATAGAAGTGTCTACACAAAGAACATAAAAGTATTCTACACGAGTTGGAATCTTGAGAAATGTGTGTTATTATGTCACTGATTGTTTTATCTCCCCCTCCTCTCAGTGCTCATCAAAGATGTTGCAGGGCAGAGGCTGAAGCTCTATCAGCCCGTGATGGACTAACTTGTACAGTGAGTATAAAAGAGGCAGACTGCTGCAATGCAAGAAGTTCAAATCACACCTCAATACAAACATACACTGTTTTGACTACTGCTGCTGAATATTGCAATGTGGTGTAGGTGAAGCCCATTTAGATGAGTGTCCCCTGTGAATTGTGCAATTCCACTATGATATTTGTTTCGCTTACTGAGGAATTGCAAACTCACAAAAGACCTCAGATTCAATCAGGGACTCTTACACTGTCCTCGGTTCAACTAATTGAGTAATTATGTCCACTCACCTCCCCACTAGACAGCTGGTACTAGAAGTGCTACAGTGTTGATATGTGAAATGAGTCCTGTTTAAAATATGGAAATAACCATGGATATGTAAAAATAATCATTAATTCATTCATTCACTCACTCGCATCATTCTGCAGGGGGAAAAACTGTCAAATTTTAATAACAAAACAGAGGCAAGCATCTGTCAGTTTGTCATGTGTTTGCCCATGCAGTTAACTGCATTTGAATGTGAGCATTTAGCCTTCTCTACTCGGAGGAGTGTTGACCGATATCTCGTACAAAGTCTGAGTTGAAGGCTTACAGAGGCTGGCTAAATTGTGACGTGTTTATCTTGTCTTTACAGGAGATGGACAGGAGGGGGCGCTGCTGTCCTGATCACTCAGAACAGTCTGAAGATTTTTCATGAATGAGCATATATAATTATTAAAAGTCTTGAAAGCACGGACGAATCGAATTAAAATAAAAACGAGTTTTGTTCTCGGTTCAAATGTGAAGTTTGTATGTAGCCTAAGGGAAGTAGTAGCTCTATTTATTTAGGCCATTATTTGTCGATGTATCGATTGATGTTTTCACATTAAAATGCATTAATTGTATATATGCCTTTGACGTTGACATTCACATTCACTGAATTTCTCGTTCCCTAACATTTTAACATAAATATATACCTGAATCAGAATTAAACCATACATAATGGGGGAAATTAACTTTAAAAGGATTATTAATTATGGAAGTAGGTATCCCATATTCACGAGACTCTGGTGTATATTGGATACATAGGCCCATTTAGTTTTGTCTAAAATACATTCTGATTAAAATGTAATATGAAGCGCAACATTTTCACCCTATGTCGCTGAGGCAACAGGTCGATTTTGGTCGTTGGGTGGAGTGTGGAAAGGGTGCGTCGTAGGGTATTTGTTTATCGCTTAATTCGCTTTGTTTTATTTAATCATTTTAATCACATCTGTTACTGTTTAACTTCTTTTGCACGTATTCTACCACGTCTCAGACCAGGGTTGGGCTAACTTCCGAACCTGTTGCGCGCAGGTTAGCGCCGAAGCTCCTGCCCTGTTGAAGTGTAGGCTACTGCTCGGATATATACGGCTCTATTTTAATCCTGCCCGACTATTGGTTGCTGCACAGTTATGAAACCGCCCAACCTGTTCCTCACTTAGCTTCCGAGTGTGCGCCGTGGGTGTATCGGGTGGAGGCAACGCAAACGATGCGCGACTGCAAGACTCGGAAAGAAAAAAAAGCGTAGTTGCACTAAAACAAACACTGACTTTTTGTGTTAGGGGGTTATGAGAACATCAAGAAATGTAGACTGACACAAGGTAGACCTAGAGAAAATGTAAATATGAAAGTGTATTTTCCCAAACACACCCAGAGTGCATTTATTTAACTCCTGTTTCAGTGTCCTGGCTAGTTCAACGCTTCACAAGAATTGGAAGTGCAGAAGTGACCTGCTTGGACACTTCACCGCAAAACAGTCTATGTGGGGGCATGGACTTTTGATGGAGTGCATCAACAAAAGACACCGGTGAAAGACAACCCTTTATCCGGCTTGTCTGTTTGGTCACATCTGCAAACAGAGATATTTTTATAAAACATTGCTTGTCTAAAATCTATGACAGCCAACTCTAGGCGTAATCTTGATGAAATATTCTTCCTTAATAGCATACACTAATAGGATTTGAGAATGGATGATGATTATGTTCCTGCTCGCTAATAATTGACAAATATCTGGATCAACGGATTAACGGTGGCCTACACAGTGGGACAATATAAATCCTTTGGAAGTAAGGCCAGGGTGTGTAATTAAGAAAGGACAAGTCAACAAGAATAGGCCGAAGTCAACATGGAGTTTCTAGAATTTTAAGCTCAGTATCCTAATTAACTATTTCAGCTCTTATATATGCCTATAAACTAATAGGCGTTTAATAGGTTATTAAACTAATAATCCTAGTTAACCCCTAATGTAAGAAGCATAGCCTGCATCGAAATCAAGAAGATGGACTTGGGAGTGGTGCGGAAGGAATGCAGCTTAACACTAATTGGAATGTGAGTCAATTAAAGGTTGGTTGAGTAGGCTAGATCATAGAAACATATGCCTTTATATATAGAGAGTTGATGATCCATATCAAGTCAACACAACAGCATTAAAAACACGGAGCGTTTTTCTAACCAACCAGAACAGGTTAGGCTACATAGATAGGACTTGTTTTCAGTTTGGAATGCGATTTATATCCTATTACTTGTAATCACAAGACGATGAGAAGTTGAACATGCACACTCCTACCACATGTTTTTATGGGAATTGCCCTTGCGCCATGTCACACGCTTTGCTCGCCATGGTAGCCCAGTCAACAGAAACTCGCAATCATGCAGCAATCGCGTTGAGGTGCGCGAACTCATAGCGGATCTCCGCGCCCACAGTGCGTCATCGGGTGGAGCGTCAGCCATATTGCCGCGCTGCTTACTCCAGGCAAGTTTAATGAGTGAGAGGAGGGAGGGGAGTGTTCACGTCTGCAGTTTTGTGTACGGACTCAACTGAAATCGCACCTGTTTTGGTAAGTTTTATCTTAAACGACAAAAGACTCAGAATTGCTTTTAACGGGAAGAAGCTAAATGGGAGAATGCTGTGTCTGCTTCGCGCTTTGCTACTTTGTTTCATTATTATTTCTGACACCGCCCCATTCAGATGAAAAGAATCTTTCTCAACAGGTGTTTCTGGGATTATTTTCGAGGGATGATGCTAGCAAGTTAGCTCTGAAGATAAGGTTTTGTCTACCGTAACAGGCGCGATGTTTGTATATTTCTGAACTCCGAACAGTCCCCCGAATTCTAGGATCATTTTCAAAAAATAAGGTGTTCGAAGGTTAGTTTATGAGTTGCACACTGGCATCAGGATGGAGGCTGTAAACGATAGCTTTGATGCCTAAATTAAATCGGGAGGCAGGCCTAACGTTGAAGACCTAGCGTTAGGATTTTATGAAACAAAATCGGGAATGGATAGACGTTCTGCGTGATTTTGCAGGGTTTTTTTGCGTCAGAAAATGTCAGTAGGCTATATTCTTTTAATCTGCAGATTCAAATGAATGAGTTGAAATCAGAAACTGTCTTTCGCCTAATATCATCAGACACATCCAAAACAAGAACTTTCCCGCTGTGGCTACATCGTTTCCTGTATTAGGCTACATTGACTTGCTAGTGTAGATATGTTAAGAGTGTTGCAGGGAGGCTTGGAGGATGCCGGTGTATTGACCGAAAGGATCTTTAGGCTACAGGGAATGGATTATAAAGGTGAATTCATTGAAAGCCATGTTCCTTTATCCGTAGGTGTAAGATTTTGCTTTGGAGAACGGGTGATTTTGTTTTCAGGCTGGAGATGCCCAAAGTAGCCTAATCCGACCACTCCCAAAATTGTATTCACTTCTATCAAGGGTCATATAGGCTACCTGGAGGAACAGTGGAAGTGCATGGTTAAATGTTTGCCCTAAAGGGTGGAGACTGAACAAATAATCTGCCAGCTGAATATCCTTTATGGTCTTTTGGGTGAGGCTATGCGCAATCTCTACATTAAAATTTATAATCGTGATTCATAAGGCTATACATGGAGTGCTTCGAACTGAGTGCATGCCACAGAGAGTGTTTAAAGGAGGGCTAGTCCGCCTGTGAGTCAGTCTTGCCCGGGTGCCTTAAACTGGTTTCTCTTCTTTCCTGACACAGACGCCAGTGAAGGTTTCATCTATCTGAAGGATTGTTTGACCGATTTAACTGCAGTAGCTGCCTCTGGGAGCTTAAAGAAGGATTCAAAATGCCTAAACCGGTGAGTATTGTTCTTTCAAAGCACAGTTCTCTCTGTAGAAGTAGGAAATACACACTCATGTAGCAAAAAGCTCTTCTTGGTGAAGCCTACACAACGTGTAGCCTATTTCACTCAACGTGAATTGGAACTTTGTGCTTTCAGAAGCTATTTAGGCTGCATTTATAGCGAGTCAGGGTAGCCTTAGTATTTGCTTTTCATTCATACAGTTGTCGTGTGACAGTAATTGGGGGTAGCCTTTGCCAATAACATTAAGCCAATTAAATCTGAAATGTAAAACCTCGCCGCGTTTCTTGTAATCTTGAAAGAAAAACTTCCTACTCAACTGCTTGAGGGAGAATTAACTTGTCTGTCGCGGGGAGGATCAGGGATTCCGCTGACTGGTATTTTTAAGTCTGCGGTTACCGTAATAAGGGCTTCTTCGGGAATGAATGATGTGCTGTACCACCGAATGTGAGCTTTGAGTCATCCATCCGCCAGGGCCCTCCTGGACGACCTGACCCAGTCATGCTGCTCTTTAGACCGGGGGCGAGTCTGGGACACAACAATGGTGTTTCTCTCTAACCAGTAAAAAAGTTGAAGCATTGTTCAGCATTGTTTGGCCAGGAAATAGCCGCATTCATGACCAGTTTTGCATGCGGGAATGGAAGTGGTGAATGGATTTGTAATTTATTTTGGAGGATTTAAATGATAATGTACTGAGGAATTCGTTTTCATCCATCTTTTTGAGAAATAGGACAGCATTTCACGTTGTCTTTCATCTTCATGTTGGTGGTGCACCATTGTATCTCCTGGCCATCAGACATGGGCTTCTTGTACAGACATGACTGTTTTTTGGGGGGGAATACAGTGATTTTAAGCTCCCTCATGTTGCCCCAGTCAAAAAGTGTGTTGTTGGTTTGTTTCTGAAACTGCCTCAGGGTTGTCATGAACTTCAGTGTGGAAGTGACATCATCTCTGGTTTGTGTGTCAACATGAATTGTGGGACACCATTGATGGAGGACAGACACAGACACAGACACAGACACAGACACAGACACAGACACAGACACAGACACAGACACAGACACAGACACAGACACAGACACAGACACAGACACAGACACAGACACAGGGCTATTTATTTATATGGTTTTATTTGTAAGCATAAGCCCCAACATTTCAATTATATCAAGACTGGGGAAGGATAATGTACTTTTTGACATACAGTTGAACTGCACATTTCTACTGTGAACAACATCTACAGGGGTAAGATATTAAATAAATAGCATGGGATTGGCAAATAGTGGGTTTGTGTGTGTTTGGTGTAGTCAGATCCTACTCAGAGGTGCTGTGCTGAACTTTCTAGAATGTTGAAATGAGGTTACTGACTAGGCCAGATTTTTTTTTAGGGCAGAAGCTATTTACTGTGAGTGACATGCTTAAAGATGAAAGGGGAAGAGGGGAGGACCATTTCAGATTTGTCCTGAAAACCTGGTAGAAATCTTCAAAACTGTCCGCTTAGAGAGAGCTTCATGGTTGTTTTCTTTATCTCACCTAACTGTACTAGTTGAATCACCACCTTTAGTGGTGTTTGGATGTCTGGGAAAGTCTTTATTTCAGAGAGTGATACGTTCAGTTTTTACATTTTACATGCAGTGTCTTTGATACTGAACTTCAATATCTAGTCCATTTAATGTCTGTGTTGTGTAATTAGGTCACATCTGGAAGTGTCATGGCTGTGTTTATGAAAGGCGGTTTAGCTCCACACCTCACCTAAGTGTCATGGATTCATAACCTGAATGCTTAGTAGAAGTTTATTTGCAATCTCCCCCCCCCCCCCCCCCCCATACACACACACACACACACACACACACATGGGCATGTCTCACCTCTTTGTCAAAGGGTCCCCCTCATCAGGACATGCCTTGTGACTCAGCCACCCTGGAATGCTGGTGACTTTCCTTGCCATGCCATTCAGAGGATAGGACGTTCTCTCATCGCCCAAATCCAGTTTTCCGCAGCGCGTCCGGTCCACGGTGAGGTGATGACCTCACCCGCTGGAGGCGTGCTGCCAGTCGGGCCCAACTCTGCCTGGGTGTTACCCCTCATTGTCAGACGGCTTATTGTTACTGCTTGTTGTGTTGAATAATTGATAGGCTGTTGATGGGGCCTTTTACGACGCCTATTTGGGTAATGTTTAATTAAAGTTAGATACATCGTTTGGTTGGAGTCAGACTCCATCAAGGCAACAACTTGTGTGGGTAGCAAGGGGATGAGGATGATTGGTGAAAGTGGCTACCTAACGTACGTGCTAGAACAGCATGAAGTCTGTTTGAAAATAACTACCTGAGAAAGGCATCTTTGGCCATGATTTTGACTAGCCAGCTGCAACCTCACATGTGTATGGTTATATATGTAACCTAAGGTTGTTGGTGACGTTAGTTCAGTTGCCATGGCTGTGCTCTGGTGAAAATCAATTTAAAACACCACAACAGAAAGTGAGGTGAGCTCACTGTCGTATTTATTTTAATGATCAAAGTTGAGTCTTTAACTTGAGTCTTTAAGAGACACCTTGATGGTGAAAAACCCTTTGTGGAAGTGTGACAAACACTCAGAAGTCTTGAGGAAGTTGTGGTTTTATGATGGCTCTCAGAATGAATAAAGGCCACTTGTTGTTATGAAGGGCCAGCTCCTGCCATCTTGCCCTAAAACACAACCCTGTTGTGGGTCCTTTTTTGTTTTAGCAGCCACTCCACTCCCCCTTGTCTCCTCTGCCACCCTAAGTCATTCAACACAAAAGCGGATTTATTTTTATGGTGTTTTAGTGCAGGAACATGACCATCTTCCGTCACTGCTCTGTGTCTGGCATCTTTCAAATAGATGCATCCAACACACACCACACACACACACACACACACACACACACACACACACACACACACACACACACACCTACTTTTATTTTCTACTGAAAGTGGAAGTGACATCCATGTGTGTGCATCCCATGATTGAAAAATTGAGGAGAGCTTCTCCTTTTTTTGGCCAGGTGCAGGTTACATACAAACACACACCCAGACTTCTCTTTTCAGTATAAGGGAGCCATAGCAACGGGGTGTGTATATTGCGGTCGCTTTGTTAAAAATAGAGAGAGAGATGACTGTGATTCTCCCCTTTCACATCCTGTGCTGGTAACCCTGGCGAATGGACTTGGGTGAATGGGCCTCACAGTTGATGGCTCATTATGATGTCATAAAGGACTGGCCCCTGGCCCAGTGGAAATTCCGTCCACGTCTGGCCCCCGAGAAGATTCTGGAGCCGAGATCTCTGCTGCACTCCTAGCGGAATATCTGGGTGAATAAGCAGCCTGGCGACATTCAGGCTGTCGGCAGGCAAATGCCTCAAAGTAAACACACACGCACACCCACCAGTAGCTTCCTGTCTGTTCATTCGGACGGTGTCCATGATCTGCCCTATTCAAAAGGCTACGAGTCAGACTAGTTCCTATCCATATCCATACATTTCATTGTTTTACCTAATCTGCGAATGGGAAAGCACAGAGTTCCACAAACTGAAGACTATTTGTTTGATCACACAGACAACTCTGACATTGCTTTAGTTTCACCCTAAATGTGCTTGATGTTGCATGTCACTGATATTGTGATAAATATGAACACTCTAAACAAATCCTTCCACCCTACCTCACCAGCTTCATCCACAGCTCCTGTTCCAGGAAATAAACTGAAACCACCCCTCTGTTTGCCTGTATGCTGCCGTTCAGCAGCCTGGCCCTTCACTGCCTTGATCCTTCACGCTTACCTTCTGAGAGCACATTCTAGTCAAAGTGCTCTGCTGGTTTTCAGTGAGCTAGCTGGGTCTTTCAGATAGTCTGAGGAATAACGGGCATGTTATCAGCACTGACACCTCCATCAGTGAATTATCTGAGCTGAGGTCAGTTTTACTCAGTGGCCGTTTAAGGCCCCCCTCCCAGTTGTGCAGATTCTGGAACAGGCGGAGGGGAAGGGTCCATTAAAATGCGCAGTGGTGTGGCAGTGGGACCACAGGGAGGGCCAGGCTGAAAGGGAACCTTTGTTTGGCCCACTAAATAGCCGTCTCTTTCCCGTCTCAGGTCCTGTTTTTTTTCCCCCCCTTCCTTTGGTCTTTCACTCGTAGTTTCTTCCTCAGCTGTGGGTGGTGGGAGGCTGTTTTCCGTCCGACAGAAGTAAGACTTCTTTCTGAATGTATGTGTGTGTGGCTGGCTGACACAAACGGACACAAACAACAATCAGACAATCAGACGGATGCCTTCCCTCACCTTCAGATTTTGGCCAGTGGAATTCGTTCCCAGTCATGCCTTTACCCCATCCCAACCCCATACTGGCAGTAGAGCTTTGGCTTCCTCACACAGTCGTTCTCAAAGCAGGGGTCTTTTTAACCCAACATCACAAGCAAAAGGTCTTCCAAGAGCTGTGTGATGTCGGCACACTCACTCACTCCAACTCGCTCACATGTACACACACCTTTCTGTCTTTTTAGCCCCTCTCCCTCGCTTTCTGTCCTCCCTGCTCTCTCTTGAACTCACCGGCTCTTTCTCACACTCTCACCCTTCTGCCGCTTTCTATTTCCCCCTTGCGCTCTCTCCCCCTGCCCTCTCTCATCTGCCCCTCTCTCCATGCCCCCCTCTCTTTTACAATGGGCCCAGATGAAAGATGGATGACATGTTGACCTGCCTTTGCTTCTGTCTCCTTGTGTATGGACCTGAGGCAGCTGCCCTCCACCTTTCATTGCCTGGCAATTACACAAGTCAACACAACAGACCTTGATTCACACACACACACACACACACACACACACACACACACACTCTGCCTCATCCTATTTAACACACACACACACACACACACGTGCCTTTGCATGCACACACTTTCTCTGTCTTTCTTTGACTTGTATGTAAACTTCTTTATTGCTGTGAACAATAAAATGTATGTAGATTTTCTGAAATATGCCCTCATAGCACAGAGGTACCAGGTGCATGCACTGTAAAACCCTTTTCTGTCTGACATACGATTTCAGGCAGAATCTCACTCACACAGTCTCTGATAACCCTTTTCTGTCGGACATACGATTTCAGGCAGAATCGCACTCACACAGTCTCTGATAGGTAAAGAGAATCCATTAGCCTGTCATAGTTCTTTTTTTTACAATCCTATCATAATAATACATCATACAATAACAGAGATGAGGCTGCCTCTCACTTGCTACTGTATGGTGATAATGTGACTGTTATCTTATCTAAATGGTTATAGCCTCAACGAGTCTGCACCCCATTCCAACCGAACTTCAGTGTAATGTCATTGCCTTGATTTGTGCTGTCATGACTTCCCAAATGAATGTTGTGCCTGTCAGTCACCAGGCCACTCATGTGTCTGTGAAACAATAGGCTAGGCTTGATGCTAGAAAGCCCCAATAAAACGGTCTCTTTTGTGTCTGATCATGTCGTAAAAACGTCTCTCAGCTCTTGAGCCTGAACGCCCTCCGCATCTGCCTGTGTTTAGAACTCTCTGCTGTCAATCATTAATGGAGACTTAACGGGATTCCTGTGTTAAATTTTTTTATTTTTTATTTCTGTTCAGTCACTGTAAACATCATTTGCCTCAATACTGTAGTGCACATACCTACCATAAACATTGCCTGGGCTGACTGTCCTTCAGTCCTTGATGCCCCCCCCCCCCCCCCCCCCCTCCCCCTGTCCCCACCCCAACAAACACTCCTCCTGCACTCCTGTTGTCAGTAGCTGTCATGTGCAGAGTGAAGTGTTGCTCATCTGTCTGCTGCTGAAAACACAATAGCCAATTGAAATGAAATGGCAAATATTGATTCCTCTCTCGCTCTCTCTCTTTCTTTGTGTCTCTCTCTTTGACCATGACACTCCCTCTGTGTAAACACATTGACATTGCTGGGGTTTTCTTTTCATATTGTGGCTATTCAACTTGAGTCTCCTAAAAAGACTTGTGCCTAACTTGGTATTGCTTTTGGGATCCTGTTGTGTAATAGCTGCAAGGCATGGTCGCAGAGCTATAACGGACTGTGTTGAAATTGAATTCCTCTTTCCATCATCCTAAAACATCAGTCTTATCTCCTATATTGAATTGCTGTTTAATGAACAGCCCTATTCCCTTTATAGTTAGCTATTCGTGGTGAAAGTTTTATCAGACACACCTCTTTAACCTTTTAATCTCGCTATTGAAGCAATCTCACTGTTTGCTTCAAGTGACTCATCTCTTCCAAAGAACTCCAGGTCATTTTTTCTGACCAACTCTGGTTTCTTCTCTGTCCCACCCTTCCAGCTCAATGTTCGTGTCACCACCATGGACGCGGAGCTGGAGTTTGCCGTCCAGCCCAGCACCACAGGCAAGCAGCTCTTCGACCAGGTTAGTAACTAAGGCCCTAAGAAACACTTACCACCATTTGCTGGATCCAAAGGTTTTAACATTCATTGAACATGCTGGACCTAAAGGTACTGGTTCTAATTGAACATGCTGGATCTAAAGGTTCTTGTTTCAGTTGGTCCAACTGCTGCTTAATGACACAGTTTTTTTTTTTATCTGTGATGACCTGTATGTGAGCCCGTCAAACAGTACAAGATTGAAGTAGATCTCATCTCACAATGTCTATTCCATTTAGCTATTCCATTAAGATGATCCCCCAGACTTGAAACCACTCTCTAACTTTAGTGTTGAGCTACCTGGGACCAGTAATGAACAGTTAGCAGGAAAAGTCCTTAACTTGGGTCTGCTAATTGGGACTTACTGTAGAGAATCCATTTGTCTATCAAGTATTAGCTCTATGAACAACTCAAAGGCTGTATGTGGGAGTGGAAGCGATCTAGCTTTTCTTTCTGTGTTTGAAGATTTGGTTCCTCCTTGAAAACCTTTCAGGCCTCCATGCTTTCATTCATGCTCTCACGGTTTTCTCCCTTTATGTTGCCCAAACCTATTCAAGGAACCTTGCATTTCAATGCCATTTATCCACCCATCTGTAACATGTGTAACAGTCCTTGCTAGTGAGAGACTGAGTCACCTTCAATGGCTTGTGGAGAGCCAGGCCATGACGGTCATATCTCCCTCCAAAAATAATTGTGTTTGCCAGACCAAAACTTGTCCATTGTGCGACAGACACACATCCACCTAAAGGAATTTCGGAAGTTTGACAGAGAGTGTAGGCACATAGAAAAGCCATGCCATGGAATGCGAGGTGATGTTATCGGGAGACGTGGTCGTCGAAATCTGCATCTGTCAGAGTTTGCTAATGGATCGCCTGTGAGCCAATATTTGGCCTTGTGCAGAGGAAATATGTCAAGTATCTGTAAACACCTACAGACCATTAGCTCATTTTTGCAAAATGGAGAACCCTCCCCAACCCACAACACGCCCCCCTCCTCAAAACAAGGTGAACAGGGTCCACTGCTGCATCCCAAAAACAAATCGATGTGAGGAATGTGAGTGAAGCATGGGAACAGATCTTTGAGGTCGAATTATTGATTCACTAGGTGATTATGATGCCTCGAGAGTAACGTTTGATATTTTCAAGGGTGGAGTCCAGACATGACTTAACTCTGATCATAGAATAGAAGCATTTCAAAAACAAGATGTGTTCATAGCATAGCCAGAGGCTTCGATAGCTGTCAAGTCTAAACACAAACTTAATAGGACACACACGTATGTATGCACTCATTCATTGGAATACGCGTTCTGCCGTATCTTTAGTCTTACAGGCCGACTGTACTTCAACATTCATTGACGGCCTCAAATTGTTTCTAGATGGGAACAGAAAGATCCTACTTTCAATGTTTGAACATTCAACATTGAACATCAAGGACCCTTGACAGTCTTCATGTCCACAGTGGGAGTTGATTGTACCACAGCCTTAACTCTGAAGGTGCAGTGATTTTAAACCTGTCTCAATTACATCAGCGGGAGAGAAAGGCAGGACACGTGAGGGTTCTTTGTGCCTTTCAACTACTTCCTGTCAAACAAGTTTGTAAGTTAGGTGTGTGCGCTTCAGGGATTTTAATCTCACAATTGCAAATGCCAAATGAGCCGCGGGTGTGCAAGAAGACATGAGCTAATTCTGTGTTTTTGAGGCGTTTAGTTTGAGGAACCTGATCAATCAGATGATGGAATTCATTGATTGAGTGCCTTTCCTTAATCTACTATCATTTGGGCTTTGATTGAGTTGGGTGTAGCATGTAGGTGCATACAATAAAAGTGTCTGCCAGATGCATAAATGTAAATAATGCTTACACAGAACATTCTAGAATACTTTTATCTTTGACTTGGCCCATCAAGCCCCTTGTTATTACTCTCTATTAGTCACTGATTTATGAGGGACCTCCAAGTCTTCTCACCTGTGTCTGAAATGCTTGTTGGGAGTTGCTGTGCTCCATTGCACACTCTGACTAATGCATAATGTCAGTCTATCAGGCAAAGCACTTCGCTGCGCTCACTGTTCTCTGTGTAATTGCTATTTTATGACCACGAAATACTTCACTCTACTACAGCACTACACCCCTGCATGACAGCCAGCCACTTGTAAATCGTTACATAATGACTATCTCAAATCTGGCTGATTTGTATTTAGAAGGTTCTCTGCCATGACTATCCTTGAAATCCCATTTGTTTTGATTAACACCTTTTGAACTCCCATTGAACATTATAGCAAATAAAATGTGTCAGGACACGTGTCAGGGGAAGATCATTGTGATTAATGCACGCTGACCATATCAGACGTGCGCTTACCCTCTCCACAAATAGCTTTGTGGTTACACCCATGTCTCACACCCATAGAGTTTTTTTTAATTGGTTGGCATCCTTACTCTGGCAAGCGTTTACTTATGTTGGGTGCCGTTTTACATCCACTGCTGAAACCCTCTGCTTAGTAATAATGGCAACTACACGCTGCTCTAAAAGTGGCCTTCCCCCATCCAGATACCTTTGACAGAATGTAGTGTATGTCCGATGCGTCATTGCAGCACGAGTTCCTCTGCTATAACTGTCTTTAATCCTCAAGTTATTCATGACTAGTAAGGATGTGACTCTTGACACTTGCTAATATCTCTATATGCCCAGTCTGTGAGTCTTTATACAGTAGTACTTCAGTCTTTAGAGTTTATGTGCTGTGGCACTATTAAACAGAAATAACCAATCGGCGAGAACCGCTACTTGATTCACTTAGATTTAAGTAAGATATGATCTCTTGGGACATCGGTGGTAGCTTTTCCTCTAAAGCCTTCTCTGACATTTTGCATCAAATGTCCATGAGATGTGGGTTACGGTCTACATAGATTTTGTTCTGTATCCTTCCACCCTTTTTGGTGTTAGGTAGCTGTTTGCCTCATGATGACAATAAAGGTAATTGATTTTGGCTAGACCAGTTAAACTATGGTAGCTACTCTTGGACTTTTTATCAGGTCTCAAGTGTTTGCATCTGATGTATGGGCTTTGACCCAGGAAGTCATCAGCCAGCCCTGGTCAAGCCTCTGGGACTAAGTTAATCGTCTCGCTTCTGCTTCCCCTGGTGAGCACTGAGTCGCTAATGCTCCTGACCTAATTCATTTACTGTCCAGGACTCAGACTACAGTAAGCTCCCAACGGGAAGGCTGCCGTCTGTGGACACACACACACACACACACACACACACACACACACACACACACACACACACACACACACACACTTTACTCAGATACTCATGTGACTTGTGCAATGACACCTGTTGTATACAAGTCATCCACACACACTCTTATACTCATGGTCACAGAGACCTGCATGGTCTGTCCAACACACACACAAACACACACACACACACACACACAGGCAGGCTCCACACTATGTGGAAAGGCTGAGTAAGAGCAGTGGTGAGCTCATACCCAGAGGACTGGCCAGCTGTGGCCGGACTGGGCCTCAGTGGGCGTTGGCTCCAGCCACTGTTGTACCGCTCATGGCCAGAGGGGGCGCCACTCTCCTCCAGGAGAGCCTAGGTCCTTAAGTGTTGGTTCAGGAGAAGATTTAGTCTCTCCCTCTCTGTCTCTCTCTGTATGTGTGTCTCTAAAACCTTTATGTAGCAGAAGGTACTACGTATACAACTTGAGAACGCTTAGAATGAAATGGTAATATGATCAGATGTCAGAACCTGCTGAAGGATGAAATCTACCATGGAGGGAAATGCCTTTTGAGATTATCTTCTCCCCAGCCTGAGCAGGACACACAGCGGGCACACACACACACACACACACACACACGCACACACACGCACGCACACGCACGCACACACGCAGACACACACACACACACACACACAGAACATTGTGTTTAAGGCATCAAATGGGTGTGATCCTGGACCGCAGGGTTTTTCCTGGGTCAAAATGGCTCTTCGGTGCTCCCCCCAAAAAATTGCGCGCTATGTGCGCACAGTCTGTGTTACCTATCAGCAGAAATCAATGTTTTTTTTTTTTTTTTTTTTTTTTACATTTCATAAATAATGGAGGCTATCATTTTGCTTCCACTGTAAATTAAAATAGATAGGCTAATATATTGACAATAGTCCAAGCCCCATGGTGCTATCATGTATGGTTTAAAGATTCAAGATCAAGGTATGCAAACTACTGAAATCTATATCAATAGAATCTAGAACTAACCAGTGGTCAGAAATGGAACACACGAATTATGAAAGTCAAGTTTATCTATTATTACTATTCATGTTTATTATACAAACCTACATACCATTATTTTCACCAATGGAGGCTGCGTTGGAAATCGATAATCAAACTTTTGACAGTATTTTTAGTGGAAATTTAATGTGCATTTGTACAGGTGTATTCGTGTACGTCGGGCTGGCCCTCGCAGTGGAACGACAGTTTTCAGCCGCACCGGTATTATTATATTATTATATTTGACATGCAACACAAACGAGTTGAGCTTTCAAAACCAATGCTGTTGTCTGCCTTCCCGAGGCCCCGCGTTCTACTGGTAGGCCTACTCGTTTAAACGCGTAGACAAATCAAGTAATAGCCTACACCTGCGTAAGTTCTCAACATAGCAGATATTTTAATAAATTGAAATCCATGAATATTGAAACCGCCAACTGATGAAGTCAGGATGCATCCGCAGGTTGAGTAATTAAGTGATTGGCTCTGTCCATTCGCGCACCTCACAGTTGCGTATCTCAGACTTATCAACTCGATTACTATTGATCAAAACAGAACGAGAGTTCGGCTGTAGCCTACTTAAACATACTATTCAGAACATATTCGCTGACGTGCATTGCATACGTGATGAATTGCTCACAAATCTGCTAAAAACAACTAGTGAAGGTGTTTTAGAAAAATATTTATGCCATATACAATAGGTGACTTTATGTAAACACCACTTATTAATGTTAGCTGCCTAATTATTTAGCGCAATGCTAGCATGACTCTACCGTAATTCGATTTTTAACCAAGATAGCCTATTGTACCTATTGAGCCTGTTGATCGCAACCTGTTTACAAATCTGGTTAAGAAGATAAAGGTGAGCTGTTATTTATAGATACTAAATATTTCCCAGGCATCTAATGGCTTACAGCTACCTGTAAAACATCTACACGTACAGAGTAAGGTAGGTTGACTGCTAAATCGGCAGCCACCAGTCTTTGGATAGCTCTCATAAATCAGTTATTGTATATATGGCATTAATATTAGTCTTACCATCACACATATATAGGATATATAGGTTATAGGATATATAGGTTCACGCACACACTGCTTAAATAAAACTTAAAGCCTACTATCAAAGTATTGTTTTTTTAAGATAATGTAGGCAACTGCTTGCTAGCTGCTTTATACTAAAAAAATCAAATTAAAGTGACTAACGTCTGGCAAACTTGGAGAAGCCTCTGTTCAATGATTGGCTGAGGGGGTAGGAGGTGGGATCTGCTGCTGCTGCTTGAATTCAACGTGAGCGCTTAAAACACCATAAGGCTGAATTGACCGATCGCCAGGGCTCCGCCCCCTAGTTATTGTTGCTACGTCCGAGGTCCGACACATTTCACGGAACTGTCCACCTAAAAGCCATGGCGAGTACGGGTACAAGCGCTATAACTGTCAGTATGAGTGATGATTTTTGGAGTAATACCTCCGCGGTATCCTCCAGATCAAGCCAAAAGGGACTGCAATATGCAGTGGAAGGATATATCCAAAATATTAAGATCAACAACGAAGTGGACACAACAATAATTGAAGCACAGGGCATACAGGTCTCAATAATAAAAAAATAAAAAATAGAAACCCTACGACCTCTTCATTGAAATGCAACCAGCACAACCTTGTAGATTAGTCATGTTATTTCACCACTGGGTAAGATCTGTATATAATATTTCAAGCTAGCTAATAACCTCCAAAGATTATTCTTATTATTTATTCCGTCTCTGGCGAGAGACTCTGGAGGTGTAGCTAGCTAGGATGGTGACTATCCATCAATGCAATGTTGATGTTACCGTCAGTAAAACCTTTTGTAAATGTGCACGCTGAGTTATCAAAGCTGGCGATTGCGAACGCCAGCAGCATACATACAAAGTGTTCGTTAAAAGTTCTGTTCAATGTTGTATCAAGCATAAATACAAATTACAAAGTGTTCGTTAAAAGTTTTGTTCAATGCTGGCGTTTGCTATCAATAGCTTCGACAGCTCTGCGTGCAATCATACAGACAGTAACATTGACATTTAGACGGTCACATACATTAACATTTTAAATGTATTCACATGAACACGGTCAATTGGATGACAGTTTTTTTTTTATCGCAGACTTTTTTTTTTGCCTCTAGGCTAAGGTGACCAGATTTCTGAGACAAAATCCGGGGACAATTTCAGTTCAGATACGTTAACACCTCCAAAACATGTAAAGTTTTTGTCTTTGTAAACGGAAAAACGGGGACACTGGCTGGGCCCTTTTTCATAAAGCAGTTTATCTTACCCTTGTTCTTGTAAATTGCAAGGGGAAGTGTCAAACAACGAGTATTTATCTTAAAACTAATCACAAAGTGGCTGAAATGAAGAGTAGTAAAGGTAACAACCTTTTGCCAGATAATTAGAACCAATTTTTTGTGATAAGAACCTCGTTGACTCAAGCTTCATTGCAGTAGGCCTAACCTCTGTGCTTGGCTGATAAATGACTGGTCTGCACATATGGGTGTCAGGTGTATGTTTTTCCAGCATAGAACATGTTAAGGCCATTGAGGAAACTAAATGCAGTGTATTCCTATTCTGTGTAATCAGCTGGAACAATGAAAATTCAGATTAGGCCCATACACACCATGATCTTTGGAATTGTTTTTTTTAGGTATTACTATACCAAAAGTGATTTAAGAAACAAACAAACAAAAAGATTCAAAATACAATTTCAGTAAAAAAAATCCAAGCAATGTCAAGGTGAAGGGGGGAGATCTGAATAATCTAAATAATAACAAGTTCTGTGGCACACTTCCAGTTGACATCTTTGTTAATGCAGAATATGTGAAGTTAATGTGGGGAAAAACACATTTCATTAGTGTCTTTTAAGAGACCACCACAAGAACATAGGTTTTTTGTTTTAGTTTTTAGGTAATGTAGTCCTACCCTTATTCTAGGCTACATGAAAATCTATATAGCCTAAGCACATGACTCATATTTTAGCAAATTTTTTAACCTCCTGCTTAAAATTGAACTGATGAGACTGTTTTTGCTTCCTCATCTTGAACGCAACCCACTGCCATAACATCAGCAGTTTGACTAAACTTGACAAAGAAAAAAATATTCTTCCGATTTTGAGTATAATGTTATAGTGATAAAATAGACATCTGACAGCCTGGCCCAGGGCTATTTGAAAACGTATGTTGATACAATATAAAACGAAAACGTTCGTGTTCAACCAGGCTGTATCTAAAGCCTACAACAAAATTGATGGCAGGGAAGAGTGGTTGCGCGGCTTTTAAACCAACGTTCCCGGAGCCACCGACAGAGATAGCATACCTCATACGGTTTGTGATTAATGTAAGTCCGCACTCCTCAGCTTTCAAGTGGTTTCATTTAATGTCAAGTTGCCAACTACCTCTAGTAACCCAGATTAGTGAAACTGTAATATCATAGTACTGTAGCTAGTATCACTGCTAATGTTAAAAAGTTAACAAAGTTAGTTAGCAAGTCTACAGATGTGACTGACATCTGACCAACAGATAGCTGCTGCTTAACACACACATTGTTGCAAATTGTAGATCATAGGTTAAATAATATGATTATTGTAGATCATGGGTTAAATATGTAGATCATGAGTTAAATAATATATGACATAGATGATAAACAATGACACTAACCTATCCCAATGCTATCCTATCTTGTTGTACTCGTATTGTCAGAGCTAGCTGGCTGAATGAATGAGTGAACGCGATCTCTTTCTAAATAATAAAAAAAAGCCAATGGCAAAGATTCTACCGCGCTGCATATTCCACCAATCAAAATACTAAAAAGACGGTCATTCTAGATCTTTGAGCTCCGAGCGTGAGCTTGCTGCCCTGGCTGCTGGCTGGCTTGCTTGAGCCTGTGGTATGTAGGCTACGCAACTAAACGTTTTGGTCATTGTTTTCTTTTTTAATTTTTAATTTCTATCCCGGGTCTATCTGTGAAAACCGGGGACATTTCCGGGGACAGCTCCAGCCGGGGACAGGCCACCAAAAACGGGGACTGTCCCCGGAAACCGGGGACGTCTGGTCACCTTACTCTAGGCGCTCGGGATTTTTCATAGGCGTTCGGGAAAACGGCTTAGGCGCGCGCCTACATTTTCTCTATGCAGGAAAACCCCTGGACTGGAACATCCTCTTAGTCAGCTGATTCAGTGAACTAAAGTGTGTGTGTGTGTGTGTGTGTGTGTGGCTGGCTGCAGGGGCACTCTTTTCACCACAGTGTGCCCTCACCCATTATACAACCGCAGCTCCAACTTTTCTCAGACTCTGCTTTCTCCGTAAAAGATGAGGGGGAGAATCCTCAGCTGCCCTCCCCGTCTCCTTCTCTGGAAGCCCTGAGGAGGAAGGAAGCGGGAAAAAACCTAGACTGACACAATCACTTTTTTTATTCATCCGCTAAAGACGGGAGAAGCAGCAGCAGCTGCTTCAGACGTGTATGAGTGTGGGATCCATCAAGCAGTTATCTGAGTGTGTGTGTGTGTTTACAACAGCGACCGGTGCGTTGATTTCATTTGGGTTTTCTTGGGTTCAGTGATCAGTGCTTTGAAGTCAGCCGCCACACCAAGCTCGTCCTTTTTAGTTTCCGTTTGGACAAACACACCGTGCCTCAAATACTCTAAACTCTGTGAGTGGCTGTCTATGCCTCCCTTGCAGACTCCACTCCCACAGATAAAACTGCCTCTTGGGTTTATGTTTCGAGTTGTTTTATTGGGGTATTAGTACATATAGGCCCAAGTTTACGAATCTCTTAAATTACTTTTAATTACTTTTGCATTATTACTTCACCCTCCGTAATTTTTTGATGAAACACCAGGTCATCGTGCGATTAGTCAAGTTGGACACATCTAAGAGAAAAGCGCCTTTCATAAATCTGACCCATAATGTTGTGCTAAAATCTCCATGAGCACTGCTAGCGTCTGTGGCTTCTCTGTGTTGGGATATGTGAGCCACCTTTTAACATGAAAGTGGACAGAGATCTCTCATTGTGCAGCAGTCTCCCACAGACATTTCCCTCGAGAGACCTCATTAAGTTGCCTCCTCATGGCTTTGCCATTTTTTCTCTCTCTCTCTTTTTTTTCTTTCTTTCTTTCTTTCTTTCTTTCTTTCTTTCTTTCTCTCTCTCTCTCATTCTCTCTCTCTCTCTCTCTCTCTCTCTCTCTCTCTCTCTCTCTCTCTGCTCGCATGTGTGTTTGTGTGTGTGTGTTTCTCTCACTCTCCATTCCTCTCTTGCTCTCTCACCACTGCCTCTCCCCGTCCTGCTATCCTAAGGCTGAAATTATGAAAGGCGTGATTGTGTCCAGAACTGGGTTGAGTTTAATTACAGGTGAAACTTTTTTCTCTCTCTCTCCAGATCTCTCATTCCAGTGTGGTAGATGCCTCTAAACAAGGGGGAAAAACGAATCTCTCAATCGGACTCATTCATAGGAGTCTCTATGGAGCCGCTTTAGCCCTTTCATATTAGGTGACTAGGAGAGAGAGGCAAGATGGATGGAGGGAGAGAGAGCGGAAGGGAGTGTGTCAATGTGTGTGTGTTTGTATGTGTGTGTGTTTGCATGCGTTGGAGGTTGTGTATGACAAACGAAATGGGCAGTTGTGAAAATTCACTCTCAAGTTATCTCAGGACTCCTGAGTTGTAGATCAGTATATTTATTCAATAACAATGGCAATCGGGCTCACTCACAGCACAAGGATGAAAGTTAAGACATTTCACTTACATCACACAGGGTTTATATACTTATGATTTATCTACTCCTGACGCCATACATAACATCTCAGTCATAATAGCCACAAATGACTAAGATCTCTAACTGAGCTTCCTGTCTTCCAAGGATGTCAGTTTTACACAAATAGGTAGTTGTCGTAAAATCTAGTCTAGTCGGACTGCTCAGATAAAAAGACTGGAACAGCCCTCCCACATGTTACTTGTTCACAAGCATTCAGAGCCAGGACTGACTCACTGACTGAGTGTGTTGGAAAAGTAGACAGAAGTCGTTTTTCAGAAAGAGCTTCTGTAGAGGAGGAAGGAGGTACTTGTGCTACAAAAAGGGGTATTGGTCAGGCCAGCATCAGGCCGTGTGTGTTTGTGTGTGTGTGTGTGTGTGTGTGTGTGTGGGGGGGGGGGGGGCTCAATTGAATTTGGGGGACACAGGGGATTAAGGAGTTGGGGTCTGGATATGGCAACCAGTGTAAACAGCAGGCCAATAAAGACCCATGCCTGACCCCCCTCCCCTCCCATTCTCTAGCGTGCCAGCGTTTGATTGTCGCCCATGCCATTGTGAAGGCGCTCTCGTGGAAAGAATTGTTGCCTTGCCGTTATTACTTGAGATATGAGCACAATAAAAACACCAGCGGATTTATGGTCGCCCAGGGGGTGGAAAATGGAAGGGAACAATGACACGCCATGGTACCCTTTTTCTCCCAGTTCCTCTGAGTCAAATCAGGACACGGGGCAGGATCTGATTACATGGTCCCCCTCTCGCACTGCTGCAGGTAGCTGTGGGGCCTATGTGGGCTTAGGTTCCTGCTGGTTCTCCTGAGGGCCTTCTGTCCTGCCTAGCGGGACATAACAAGCTGTCTGAAGATCGGACGAGAACTAAATTATGCAACTAGCATTTAAGTTCCCGCTTTCTGGTCAGGGATTTAGTCGGGAGGGAGTTCTTGTTCCGAACTTAGGCAGGACATTCTCTGAGGGTTATGATCTTCCTGCTTTGTGTGAAGAGCTCTTGTGGGCCATGTTTCAGTATGTTCAGACCAATCTCTCCTTATTGGACTCACATCTGCCGTTTGAGTTCTTTTTTTTTACGCTGCTTGTTTTGAATCCTCTGCGGCCTGCCTTTTAACTTTGCACACAAGCCAGTCATTAGAGCTCTCAAACCCGCTAATTGTCCCACGGTTGCCAGGGTTGAGGCGTTGACTGCATGGGATCCAACTTTCCTCTTCCCTCCTCTCTTCTCTCTCATCACTCTCCACTCTGTCTCTGCGTGTCTCCATGCCGTCTGAACTCTTTTGGATGTGTGTGTGTGTGTGTGTGTGTGTGTGTGTGTGTGTGAAATAAAGTTTTGTTTTGTAAAGTTTGTTTCAGAAAGGCCTTCACCATTCTGAAGCATAATCATAAACATCAATGGATTGTGGGCTAAACTCACAAACAGTGACAAGTTTGCTTTGAGACACTGGCTACAAGTGCCGTACCTCTAGGCTCGGTGCCCAGCGGAACCAGGGCCTGTGTTACGGAATCGGTATCTCCATCCTTGTTCTTTTCTCCACTGACTTCATTGTTTGGCTGTTTTGTTTGTGCTAGAGGTTATGCTTCTTGCCACCTAAGAGAGGCAGAACCCACAGAGATTGGTTTGAGATAAGGTTGCACCTACACTTTTTCCTTTTTTGGGACATTATCGTAGCCCGACCTATTACCCCGCACGACCTATTATCCCGCAAGCGCTGGTACACGTTACTTAATATTGATTTCGGTGTCATCCAGGATCGCAGATTTCGGAAAACTTAAGTCCCTGCCCAAAAAGGGTATTTCAATTAGCTTTGTAGCAAAAATGCCACATATACAGCGTATTGAAGTTTATAAGAAAGTGTTGTAATACTGCGTGTACAAACCAGCCTGATACAAATAGTAGAATTTTGATTTCGCGACGTTCGGTGTAAATTCTTTTTCTTGTTGAGCTTGATTCCCAACGGCATTTTACATCAATGCGGGATAATAGGTCGTCGCCAACTTTGTTGCCATTTCGCGACTGTACAAAACAAATCGGAAAATACGTTAAGAAATGTTCCTGCTGAGAGTCAAACAAGACTTTGTGCATGTTCTACACACCTGTCACTTCTGAAATATGTAAGGTTGATTCATTAAACCATATTTATATTGATAAAAACATATTTGTTAAGCGGATTTTTTGGTGGCCCGCGGGATAATAGGTCGCGTTACTATAGCAGTGTTGGGTGGATTTGATATGTTTAGTCTTTTGTACAGTATGTGTACATTAGTCCAAGGTTATCACCACTGACATCATGTATTTTTTTTTCTGTCCCAAGCTTTGCTGTAAGTTAAGGACAAGGTTGCAGGGTTGCCATCTTGCTGCAATTTAGTGGAGTGAGATTGAACAAACACCACAGCCATCTTGCTGCAAAATGTGCAAACCATTTTCACAAATATAATGTATGGGGTCTTTGATAGTGGTGAGAATGTTGGTAAATGGCCACTGTGGTAAGATGGCGTGAGAAAGGAGCATGTTGCATCTGCCTTGTGCTTATCCGAGCTGTTAGCACGCTGTCACGACAGCTCAGTTAATCTGTCACAGCGCTAAGGGACAAACACGCTCAAGAATTTGTTAAAATCATACTATCCAAACGAAGCTGGAATCCTATTATAAGAAGTGCCTGCTGTCATAATGCTCTGAACTTGAGCATGGCTCTCCTCTCCTCCAGCTGTGGTGCAGCAGCCCTGACTGTGTCTGTCTGCTCCTTCACTGGTCAACATGTGGCCACAGTGTAAAGACCTCCAATAATAACCCATAAATAGAGTTCAAATAATTAGCTATGCTGATTTAAATGTGTGTGTTGGTTGTACCGAAAAATGTATGATGTAAAGTGCAAAATATTGGGCAAAACTAATGGACACCATCACTAGAAACATCAGGTCATTACAGGTTTGGATTTTGATCGCCGCCCCAATAGTGTGTTATGTAGTGTCTCAGTAAGACCGTGCCTGTTGGTATAACTAAATGTGTTATTTAACCCCCCCTGTTTCACCCACAGGTGGTCAAGACCATCGGCCTGCGGGAGGTCTGGTACTTTGGGCTGCAGTACATGGACAGCAAAGGCTACCACACCTGGCTTAAACTGGATAAGAAGGTAGAAACTCGCTCTCTCTTTATCACTCTCCCCTCTCTCTCTCTTTTTCTTTTTTTTCCCCTTCTTTCTCTGCCTCACACTCACTCACTCACTAATTTCTTCCATAAACTATGGACTTACACCACCCGATTTAAACTTCAGTGTTACTCAATTGTTGAGTTTGAGTAGTTTGTTACTCATTGAGCGTCAAACCTTTGTTACACACATGGCTCTGGTAACACTTGTAACACAACCATTAACAGCAGTGTAGGACATGAATGTTTCAGAACCATTTTAGTCTCCTTTAGCCAGTTTGTTAAATTATCTGATTCCTGAAAGCTAGGGATTCAGTTAAGAAGTGATGGCAGCTGTCTCTTAGTGTGTGCATGTAGAGTTGAATTAAACCTTGACCTCACCATCTCGAGATTCAGGCCCTTGATTACAAATTCCTTGCTTCATTTGACCAGCCTGCCCAATCCTCTCTATCTGTAATTGATACTACACGGCCACATTCCTCAGAAAGGTTGGGCGGGGACTTTCACTCAAATACCAGCCTTTGCGCTTTCAAGGAATGAATTGGCGCCCACATCAGTAAACATCAGTTGGTTTAAATAACCACACTGTCAACACCTCTCTGTCAGTTGTCTTGTCAGTGTTCAGTGAACAGTGAACAGCCTTCTTTACAGTGAGTCTGAGTGTCAGTGTTGAACTCAATGTGACCCTGTAGAAACGTACCCAGGTGGCCTGCTGTTGTCCCTGGGCAAACACAGCCCTTTGGGCACTGACCCTAGCATGCCAGCTCTGACGCCCTGTGGCCATGTAGGCTCAGGTGCAGCCCAGCATCCCTGCACCCCACCCACCCTCCAACCCTTCCTCCTTTATTGGTCTCACCTGAAGGTGAACACGAGGAAAGGAGGTTTTCCAGCAGGACTGTGCATTTCTGATGTGCCTTCTGCTGAGGCTCTCGTAGCTCAATACCCTCCATTCTCAATATTGACTGAAGACACAGGCTTGTTACACTGACAGATCTGCATGCGACCCATTAGAAAACCTCTTCGAGGAACAGGCTGTTCATTACCCAAAGTTGGGCACAAATTTGACATTTGTTTTAAAGTAGAGACAAATTAGTATTTTCAGATGGGGCTGGCAGTAGCAGAATATTTCCAGTCTTTTTTTATTCTAAATGGGACTCTGAAGCCTGTGGTGTAGCAAATAGTTAGAATGGAGGAAGATCTGGAAAAAAAATTCAACCAGCGAGCAGTTTTGTGCTGACACAGGGCGAAAACTCTGCATAATGGAAAATGGAATATTATAGACTCTGTTTTCTCTCTCTCTCTCTCTCTTTCTCTTTCTCTTTCCTGCTCTCTTTCTCTCACAAACACACTCCCATACATTCACCTCACCATTCCTTTCACATTCCTAGTTTCTTTTCCTCTTCTCACTGCTGAAATGACTACTATGCATACGCCATGGCAAAGAAAAACAAGAATAGAAAGTGAAGTGATACTTGCAGCAGATGTCATTAAGGGGCACAAACCAACTCACGCACTCACAGATTTTCACATCTTGTGTTACTGAGGGAGTATTCTACTTAGTGTAGGTGCTTTGTGGTAAGAATTGAAAAGGTATGACTGTGCCCAGTCAGTGGAGCTTTGGTACAACACCAGGTTGGCTTTCAGGGTTTGAATTTTGAACAGCTGACCATGAATTTCCACCCACGAGGTGCATATGAGTCTGTGACCGAACAGGACTTCATTTTCTTTTCTCTCTCGTCTCTCTCTGCCTGTTCTGTTTCTGTTTCATAGTCATTTCCTCTTCCCTGTGTCTGGGTTTTTTCATCTCTTAACCTTTTTCTCCTTTGCCTCCTTGTCAGGTCTCCTCACAGGACGTGAAGAAGGAGAACCCCCTGCAGTTTAAGTTCCGGGCAAAGTTCTTCCCAGAGGATGTGGCTGAGGAGCTGATCCAGGACATCACACAGAAGCTCTTCTTCATGCAGGTGAGGAACCAACCCTAATAGGTGATCCATCAAGTTCTACTTGGAGCCCCGAGTAAGGGGTGTTTTGTAATATGTTTGTAATATGCCTTTGGAACCAATCAGCTCTATGGCAAGGAACCCTTGAAGAACCCTTGTTGTGTAGAACCCTGGCAGAAAGGGTTGTCCAGGGTTGATAATGGTTTATGAATGTTTTATGAAATGTCATTGTTGTCTTTAGAAGGAGTGCTTCTGATCCCTTATAATAATAATAATAATAATAATAATAATAATAATAATAATAATAATAATAAAGCTTTATTTGTATTGCACCTTTCATACAAAAAATGCAACTCAAAGTGCTTTACATAGAGACACAATCAGGAGCATTCACAAAATAAAAGAATCCAACACAAGCAGTAACATTTCACACATGTAAAGATTTAAAACATCTAAAACAATCAGGGGCACATCACACAATAAAAGATATAAAAGTTAAAAATAATAAAAGAGAAAAAATATATAAGAGATATAAAATAATCTAAAAGATTAAAAGGAAAAAAAAACAGAGATTAAAAGAAATTAAAAAGATTTTTTTTTTAATAAATAAAAAATAAATATAAAAGGATTTAAAAGATAAACACAATCAGGTCTTGCTAAATGCTCTCATATATAAAAACGTTTTCAGGTGTTTTTTTAAAGATACCCACTGAGCTTGCCTGCTTCACGTACAAAGGTAGGGTGTTCCATAGTTTTGGTGCATAATAGGCAAAGGTAGCTTCTCCGCTTTGCTTGTGGAGTACTTTGGGTACAGCTAACATATTGGCATTTGTAGATCTAAGGTTCCTTTGTGTTTGATAGGATTTTAAAAGCTCAGAGATGTATGAAGGTGCTATTCCATTTAGAGCCTTATAAGTAATCAACATGACTTAAAAATCAATTCTGTTGGAGACAGGGAGCCAGTGCAGTTCAGCCAACACTTATGCGTCTTGTTTTCTGGTCTACTCTATCCTCACACCTGGTTAGCTGATGCAGTCAAACTATTAAGTGCACTTTCAGTAAAAAAAACAATGGTCCATCCCACAGGTGAAGGACGCCCTTTTGAGTGATGAGATCTACTGTCCCCCTGAGACTGCTGTGCTGCTCGGGTCCTACGCCGTCCAGGCAAAGTTCGGCGACTTCAACAAAGAGGCACACAAGCCTGGATACCTCACGTCTGATCGCCTGCTGCCCCAACGGTGAGGATGAGGGGGTGTGAGAAGAGGGACAAACTGTACAAAGGTGTGTGTGTGTGTGTGTGTGTGTGTGTGTGTGTGTGTGTGTGTGTGTGTGTGTGTGTGTGTGTGTGTGTGTGTGTGTGTGTGTGTGTGTGTGTGTGTGTGTGTGTGTGTGTGTGTGTACGGCATGGAAGTTTTCCCACAGGCTTTCTGAGAGTGTGTGTCAGTTCTGGGTTAAAGCAAAATAAACTACGGCGACAAAATAAATCCAACGACAATCCACAATCCAATCTCTATTCAACAGCAACGATAGCCAACTGCAGGGAAGACCAAAGCTCTTCCGACTGCCATCTGATCAGGGTTTTTGTAGCCCATCCAATCCCTGCTACACTTGTTTCCAATCACCTGCTTTAGAGATAGACAGAACAGGCATGCAAATATCATGGGGAGGGGCCTAGACCTGCCAGGGTCGTAAATATATATATATATTCTTAAAGCCTGTATCCAGTCATGTGTTAAATGTGTTGGGGGTGCTGTGTGTGTTTTCCTCCTCAGTGTTCTAGAGCAGCACAAGCTCTCCCGAGAGCAGTGGGAGGAGAGGATCCAGGTGTGGCACGAGGAGCACAGAAGCATGCTGAGGTAAGTTCACACGCATGTACACATGAACATACACATGTAGAGGCTAGAACATAGGCACACATGCTTCCTGAATGTCCAGCTGCTCCTGTAGGCCAAACATCACTTACAGATGTTGGCATTGATAACAGAATAAAGATATGCATTCATCTGTTGAAATGAATCGTGTGCCCTGTGACCTTCGTGACACAGCAACCATATACAGACATGCTAAAGGGAAGCTCTCTTGGACAAAGCTGGGTAAATGTAGAAATGGTATGGAATCTCATTTGTGACGCATGTACTGTACTGATAACATTTGTACTCTCGAATTCTAATAGAGAGGACGCCATGTTGGAGTACCTGAAGATCGCACAGGACCTGGAGATGTATGGCGTCAACTACTTCGACATCAAGAACAAGAAGGGCACAGAGCTGTGGCTGGGTGTGGACGCGCTTGGACTCAACATCTACGAGAAGAGTGACAAGTGAGTTCCACATGCCACATCGCCATGGTAATACATCCTTTTTAGCCTCACAGGATGCCAGAACCTCATGAACGCTCCAATCAAATGAGTTGAACATTCGGCAGCATGAGGTCTGCAGGATTTTTTGTGACAATGTAGGTTGTTGGACATAGGCCTAGTAAAGGTGTCAAGAGGTCATGGTTAGGGCTATCTCTGTTTGGGGTCAAGGGGTCAGTCCATATTTCCTCCATAGTTTGTTTACTCTTTTGTGGAATCAAAATAGTTTGTACCAACCAATCTGGTAATGTCAGTATTGACTTCAGTGTCTGCAAGCATGAGGAACTAACTCTCTTTAGTGGACCTAATTTACCACACAGAAATGTGTCATTTCACCTGCATATGGAGAAAGGAGCTCTCAGTTCCTCCTCTGTGTGTGTGGGGGGGGGGGGAGAGCCTGAGTGTTTTGTACATTTGAGCATGAAACTGACCCAACAGTCTGAGTTATTCAGAAACAAAGAGTGTGTATGTGCTTGTGTGCTTTACGTGTATGTGTCTGAAGGAGAGAGATTGTGTCTCCTTTCATGCCTTTGTGTGTCTATGTGAGAGACAGAGAGAACGAGAGAGGGAAGGGGGGGGGGAAGAGAATGTGAGCGAGAGATGGAGAAAGAATGTGGGCAAAATGGTGCTTTCCCAGAGTGCCCTCTGTTGTAACCATAGTGACTAAGACTGGTTTTTCAGGCAGCGCGTCACTGAAGAATGCACTGCAACTCGGGAGTGAGGGACCCATTGAGAAGGCAACACAATGGTGCTGCTCGCAGGGCCTCTGAAGCTAGACCCCTCTAGGGACTTCACTACTTGCACTCATAAGAAACGCACACGCACACGCACACGCACACGCACACGCACACGCACAAAGACAGACTGTTACCACTCCTAAGACACGCTAACAATCCATGACTAATGCCTTTATTGTATAAAAACTAGGACGGGGAATGATTGTTCAGTTCGCCTGCTTCACCTGTGACTCAAAAGTAGAGCACAGAGAATGGCCTTCAATATTAGCCATGGATTTGTCCCCCCCCCCCCCCTGCCCCTCCATGTCCCATTTCAAGGAACTTCAACGCCATCTGTCCCCCTCAGTTCCCCCCTTGTCTCTCTCCTGGTCTCTGGGACACCTTTAAAGCAGTTTTACCAGGAGTCCCCAGCCTATCAGAGAAAGCAAATGTGCCAACCTGGTGCCCATAGCCAAAATGGCAGTTGGCTAACACCCAGCTTTGGCTAATCTACTGCTCATAAAGGGCCAGACTCCCCAGGAATAATCCTCCACGCAGGACTGCTGTCAGACAGATGCACTCTTCTCCCTAATGCCCTTTATCAGCCTTCCTTTGGGCTAGATGGCTTTTCTGTCCTCAGGCGGTGGTTAAAAAAAAAAAAGAAATGACAACCAAAGGCTGTAAGAGCACAGTGCGGCATCGCTGCATTCACGTCATAAAGGATTGTTGACAGTTCTCTTCAAAAGGAGATGATACACAACCATAATTAGGGCCCCATTGATGCTACTTAATTCAGATGACAAAATACTGGAATATCGAGTTACGCTTATCTGGTTTCCGAATGCCTGTACATGTTCTGAAAGCCTGCCTCGGCGTCTGTGACACAATCGCAGCCTTACCCAGTGTGTCACCTCCCTGGCGGGCCATCTTGGTACGGTGTGTTTGTGTGCTGCGATCATTTTGCTAGGTATCCGGCATCCTCTCGGTTTGGACACAATGTTAGCAAGCACCACACCCTGGAGGCTGTTTCATTTCAATGCCATGCCACAGCCTTGAAAAGCATGGGGGAGAAGGAGGGTGAAAAGACACCATCCTGCCCTGCCCTGCCCTTCATGCCTGTGAGGAACTAGCATTGTTCAAAGCCCAGAGCGCTGTAAGGCTCCTTTCAAAATGGTCGACTTTCACTGCCTGGCTTGTTCACGTTCACTAAGTGGCACATCTTTTTTAACGTATTCATTGACAGCTAAAATTCAACTTTTACAGACATCATTGAACCATTTTGCCAGATGCATGATTGTGTCGTGTTCATCTTTGTCCCTGCACCAAAGTTACAAACACACAAAGGTATCTCTCTCTCTTTGTATTACACTCAGTCATTACACTGTGTTTTGTCCTAAACCAGACTGACACCAAAAATTGGATTTCCGTGGAGCGAAATCAGGAACATCTCCTTCAATGATAAGAAGTTTATCATCAAGCCCATTGACAAAAAGGCCCCAGTAAGTTCTGTTTTTTGTTGCATAGCATATAGTATAGGAACAACTATTTTCACCGATTGTTAAAATGGACTCTCTAATACGCTTGTTAAGTGTTCATCTTTTCTAATGTATTTTGCTTATTCTTTCTCACCGTTTTAGGACTTCTTGTTCTATGCCCCACGCCTCCGCATTAATAAGCGCATCCTGCAGCTGTGCATGGGGAACCATGAGCTGTACATGCGCCGCAGGAAGCCGGACACCATCGAGGTGCAGCAGATGAAGGCCCAGGCCCGTGAGGAGAAGCACCAGAAACAGCTGGAACGGTGAGCAGGCTAAGGTTCAGTTCAGTGCGTTAGTCCATATCAAGATAAGCATTGCATTGGGTTATCTTGGTGTAGGCCTTGGCCAGGTATAGCATTACACTGCATAGTTTTAGGTTGGCCAATGCATTGGCTTGACAGGGCTTAGTATCATGGAAATTGCCTCATATTCCAGTCCAAACCTCAGCCAAACACTAGCATAATGGAGACGAGCGTTCCTCAAGTCAGCACATTGGTCGACGCTAGTCTTCACTGTCGCACCACTACGATTGCCATTGTCCAACTAATTGAGCAATAACTTATATTGAGCACTTAGTTGCAAGATAGAAATCAAAGTCCAAGAGAGACTTCTGTAGTGTGAGAAAAAAACAGGTGTGTGTGTGCTAACTCAAATTTGCAAGTGTGCACCTGCATGTGAGTGACTGGCCAAGAGTTAGATGTGTGTGCGCGCGCATGTGTTTTATAAGACTGTAAGTGCGTGTGTGAACGCATGATAGGCCGAGACCTCAGTGCCCCCCTCGGTGCCCGGGCGGCGGCGTGGCGCGACTTTTTTATGGCTTTACGAGCACGAGCGGCGGCTGCCTCCTTTGTGTCCTGACGAATGGGTGAGCAAGCGGCCTCTCTTATCTGCAGAGCCCAGCTGGAGAACGAGAAGAAGAAGAGGGAGAGCATCGAGCGCGAGAAGGAGCAGATGGAAAGAGAGAAGCAGGAGCTCATGATGCGTCTGTACGAGTTCGAAGAGAAGACCAAGAGAGCTGAGAAAGGTAGGAGCCCAATGTGTCCTTTTGTGTGTGTGTGTGTGTGAATATGTAATGACTGATAAGATTTAAACACAGAATAATGCCTCAATCATTTCATGCTTAAAAGTGAGCGATTGGTGCAGGATTGTCTCCTCCTCCT
The DNA here is from genome assembly GCF_963457725.1 of Sprattus sprattus. NCBI lineage: Eukaryota > Metazoa > Chordata > Actinopteri > Clupeiformes > Clupeidae > Sprattus > Sprattus sprattus. The sequence continues at coordinate 24,113,998 of NC_137921.1, forward strand.
TCAGTATTTAATATAGGTTTCAAGTTGTTTGGTTTCGATCTTTAAATCAGCTCGAAATCTTCAGGCTTCCGCCGGTCCTTGCTGTTCCACTGATATCTTAATCAGTTCTCTGGGTCCAGAGATAAGGCAGCGCTCTCTGGCTAGCTCAGGATAAGATGGCGATCACCCTCAGTAGCTTATTGTGGCCTTATCGACCTTTGTGTTTGCTGGTCTCGCAATATTTTACCACTGCCATGCAAACGTATTGTTCGTTAATGGTTCCTAGGCTTCTTAGCTATAGCATCTTGCATCGTGTGTGTGTGTGTGTGTGTGTGTGTGTGTGTGTGTGTGTGTGTGTGTGTGTGTGTGTGTGTGTGTGTGTGTGTGTGTGTGTGTGTGTGTGTTGTAGACCTGCAGGAGCAGATGCAGAGGGCCATACAGCTGGAGCAGGAGAGGCGGCGGGCTGAGGACGAGGCAGCGCGGCTGGAGTCTGACAGGCAAGCAGCCCTGCTGGCCAAGGAGGAGCTGGCCAGGCAGGCCGAGGACCAGATGAAGGGCCAGGAGCAGCTGGTGAGGGTCACACCGACACACACACTCACACACACATATTCATATCCTGTAGCCTCATAGCTGGGCCAACATGGCATGTGAGACATGGACAGCAGTGTGTTGTCACTATCAGTGCTGCTCTCAGGAGCAGCTGTGAGTCAGGTGCAAAGAACGTGCTTGCAGCATGAGTCAGTAGTGGGGTAGGGTTAATGAAGACAGGGTTTTGGGAGGGTGGGGTGGAGAGGAGAGGAGAGGAGAGGAGAGGAGAGGAGAGGAGAGGAGAGGAGAGGAGAGGGAGGGAGAGAGAAAATATAATGGACTACCTGTGCTGAGCGATACCTGGCACTGGAGGGGTTCACCACAGCACACATTGTTATCAACCTGTTGTTATGTCAGTTGCTAGGCAAAATGTGGTTCTAGCTAGCTATGTCTCATGGATGTCTCTCTCTCTGTTGGCTTACTCACACACACACACACAGGCCGCAGAGCTGGCAGAACACACTGCTAGGATCGCCCTGCTGGAGGAGGCCAGGAAACGCAAGGAGGAGGAGGCCAGCACATGGCAAGAGAGAGTGAGTTACTTACAGACACACACACACACACACTCCTTTCTTCTCAAGTCATCTCTCTCTCTCTCTCTCTCTCTCTCTCACTCTCTCACTCGCTCACTCGCTCACTCACTCACTCACTCACTCACTCACTCACTCACTCACTCACTCACTCACTCACTCACTCACTCACTCACTCACTCACTCACTCACACACACACACACACACACACACACACACACACCCCACACACAGGATTAAACAATACTGAAACAAGTGAACAAAATCATACTTAATCTTTCTTGGGTTTCAAGCATCCGTCATATTTGAGTTCTACTATTAATGTAATAGATCTTCAAGATGGTAGTCTCTAACATCATTTAAATGGCTTGCTTTCACCTTTCCTCCTCTCTCTTTTTTCTCTCTATTCCTCCTCCCTCCTTTTCTCTCCCTCACCCTCCTCCTCCTCCTCCTCTCCCTAGGCTCAGAATGCTCAGGACGACCTGCTGAAGACGCGTGAGGAGCTTCACCTCGTGCTGACAGCCCCGGTGGCACTCCCTCCCCCACCCCCGCCCGTCATGGACCTCATGGACGACGGTGAGGGTGAGGACGGCGAGGAGAGCACCAGCACACACAGCGCTGAGCTGCAGATGGAGGGCTTTGACGACCACCGCCTGGAGGAGGAGCGCCTCACAGAGGCCGAGAAGAACGAGAGGGTGCAGAAACAACTGATGGTGAGTCGAGAGACACACACACACACACACACACACACACACTTTGACATACACACACAAGAACACATAGTGGCACCCAAAGATAAATATGGGTGATTGTGTGTTTGTACACAGACACACACACACAGACAGACACACACACAAACACACAGACAGACACACACACACACAGACAGACACACACACACAGACAGACACACACACACACAGACAGACACACACACACACAGACAGACAGACACACACACACAGACAGACACACACACACAGACACAGACAGACACACACACACACACACACAGACAGACACACACACACACAGACACACACACACAGATATGGGTGGATACAAATAAATATACATACAGTATATGTACACACAAGCAACACATACACCACATACTTCACACACTAAACCACAGGGAGTAAAAAAAAAGACAATATTAGATCAACTGTAAGGAGATATATGTATGCACACACACACACACACACACAGTGTCCGCGGAGTGTCCGCCACTTGACATCACTGGGAAGACATCCAGCTAGGTTCTCCTTCTGAATTGGTTGCATTCCTGCCTTATGACGTGAACCTCACTGGTTCACATGTACTTTGTGTGTGTGTGTGGGTTTGTGTGGTGGGCATGTGTGTTCGTCTGTGTGTGTGTTGCTTAATAGATGCCCAATAAGCTAGACATTTCCCAAAGTAAATTTCCCAAAGTAAAGCGTTTTCTGACATTTACTTGTGTGACACTTCCCCAAAGCCACTCTCGGTGCTCGATTTCCATATTTTGAGTAGGCGTGATTCCAGAGAATCAGTGGGCTTTTGTCACCTTGCTTTACAGGTTCCTCGACTATCTGACGAGCTACAGGAACACCAAGCATGCCTTAGGACATTTGTCACTTAATACACGCCTCACAAAGAAGCCAAGCTTTTAAACACCCAAACTCTCTGTCTGTTTCTCTGACTCTCTGCCTCTCTCTTTGTCGTTTTCCTTCTCTGCCCAGGCCCTGACCTCTGAGCTGGCTTATGCTCGTGACGACACCAAGAAGACCCAGAACGACATCCTGCACACGGAGAACGTGCGCGCTGGCCGAGACAAGTACAAGACCCTGCGGCAGATTCGACAGGGCAACACCAAGCAGCGCATTGACGAGTTTGAGGCCTTATAAAAGCCCCCCCCCCCCCCCCCCCAGCCACACCCATCTTTCACCCCCAGTGTGAGAGGGTTGTAATGATCACCATCCACCCCCATGCCATACCTTTTCTGAGTGGTCACTGCCAGAACAATATTAATTTTCATACGGACACACACACACACACACACACACACACACAAACACTGACACATTCATACAGAGCAGAGGCACTTTTTGACAGGAACATGAAGTATTTCATGTCCTGTCTTGTGTGTGCATAGATGTTTGCAAGTGCGCGCACACACACACACACACACACACACACACACACACACACACACACACACACACACACACACACACACACACACACACACACACACACTGCAGATAGACAAATATACACCACTAACTTCTCACACCACTATGTCACCCAAGCAGAGCAGACCACCCTGCTGTGTCCCGCAAGATTGTAGCTCTGCTCTTTACCACAGCACAAAAACACAACATAGGCGTGTCATTCAAAACATCCAGTGCCAAAAACAATATGTTCTCTTTCTTTAGTATCTCTTTCTCATAGCTTGAACTGAAGTTCCTTGTTCCTTGACTGTGTCACTGAAACCAATTTGCCATTTTGATTTGCAAGGGGTTGAAGGTGGTTGTAGAGATGACTGATTGACAGAAAATGGCATTACATGGTAACATGTAAGGGAAAATTAAGTATCACTATTCAGAGCATGGCCTCTGTCTGGTATTTATTCTTTATCTTTGTTGTTGCAGATGTTGGAGAAAAAGGGCAATTAACTGTTTTTAGTCATCTGTTTCCTCTCTTACTGTTTGTTTTGACCACTCAGAAAGGGGAACTACAATATACAACATACATTTGTTTATTTACTGAAAGGAAGTTTTATTTTTTTCGTTTTGTGTGTTCTTTTCCCGCATTATATTTTGAACACTTCTATTTTATGTTTAATGCCTGCTCTAGCAAAAAAAAATCATTAGTTAAATATTTATACTATATATGGGTCATTTAAACACAAGAAGGGGTGGTTCATCTTTTGGTTTGTATATTTTTGCTATTCTACTAATGATCACAAGCCGTGCATTATTATCAAAGGTTCTATATTGACCAAAAATAATTACCATAGCTAGTTTTCTTTTTTCTGTTCCATACGATATACGAGATCACTAAATTAAGAGATTTTTTTGTGTAAATTATTATGTGTTATTTTTACTTTACTCAAGCTGCATGTTATTCAAATGACATAAGAAGATTTTTTTCTTACTCTAGGTACTGTTTTTTTTTTTAATTGACGCTGTCACTCGACTGTGGTTGCACGCTTCTGATAGAGGGATTTTAATGGCAGGGTTCTGTGCCCTGTCCTCCATCTCAAATAAAAAGATAAAGGAAGTTTTTCCCTAGAGTCTGTTACTCCTCTAATGGCAGCCTGAGAAAACTGTCAACTCTTATCCTCCAGCAGGGTGGTCAGTCTGCTTGTGAACGCTCATTCTGTTCAGTCTTTCCTGGAAGACTTTTATTCTGGTTCGTCATTGCCGTCAGGCCGTTACAGAGACGACCTCTTCTGATTGTGGTGCGGAGGGTGTAGGTCATCAGCTGACCTGCAAAGATCACCACTTATCATCCACTCCAGAAAGACTTATTTTTAAAGTACCAGCAAATCCCTACTGGGTCTTGTTTTAGTCAAATGAAAAAGCTGAATGTATTGTAAAAAATGTTAACATTTTATGTGCATACAGAAGCTGCTCTGTATGTTGGTCCCACCTAAGAAACTAGAGATAAAACTGTTCTCAGAACAGTGGCTAAGGGCTTTCAGTTACCATGTAGCACTATCCACACCACAGATGGAAATGTCCTGGTCTTCATAACTGACTGTAAGTCATGTATTCCAACTGGATTTTTTGTTTTGTTTTGTTTTTATTTGAAATGAGGTGTTCAACTTTATTGGCAATAAAAAACTCATGATTACATTCCACTCAGTTCCACAATGGTCTTTCTTAGAATTTTAGTCGCTTTGGTACATTTCTTAGATTTGGTCTTGGTCAAACTCCCAATAATCTTGTCACTTGTGCACACGATAAGAGCAACTTCTTTTATTTATTGCAAATGCTTTGGTCTATTCATGCAGATGAGTTTGTGCTATTGCTGTCTGCAGTTACTTATGGTATCAAATGTATGTCAGGTTGATCAAAATGTATTATGCAGCTTCTCTGTTGAATAGTTATCTTGTGAACCATGTGCCTAACAACTAATTTCCACAACAGGGTGGACTCACAGAGGTTGTTGGTGAGGGTGTGAGGAACACAGCAAGTGACGTGAAAAATGGTGAACTATTGTGCAAATTTAAAAAAAAAAAAAATAATCAACCAGAGGGTTGTTTAATTCAAACAGCAAAATTCACAATATAAATTACAATACTCTGCCTCACAGCAAGCTACCACATGTAATGATCTCCAGACTCCCACCCTTTAAGGTTAAAAACTAAAAACTCTCCTAAATAAAGCCCCTCAATTAGCTAAATTGGTATATACCAAGATCAGAAGGGGACTACCCAGTCCGTTTATACAAAGCTTTACATAATATTCATTATCATTATCAAAATCATTTTGGTCTGTTTACATTTCATTATTCATTTTATAACTTTACTATTCAATCATAACTGAATAACTTGAACAGCGCAATCTACCATAATTTACAAACAAAGAACATAACATTCAAATCAGACACTCCCCCCTATCCCAATCATGAAATAAACTAGGCAATTATCTGTGGCTCGGGTTTCTTGGGGGACGAAAAGTTTGCGGGACCAGGAAGTGAGTGAGAGGATAGACTTGTTTGTGTTGTGCGAAATTAATGAAATAAGTGACATGGATATCATTCAGGAAGTTGAACACAAGTGGTAATGGTCAGTTGTTGTAAGTGAAAGAGAGACATCCAAATGAAAATTTTGAACACTTCTAGGATTCACCTTTGCACTGACAACATGACAGCATTTTGACTGCGTTGTTTAGAAACAGAGTGACACAAGAACTTTTCATTCTGGGCAAGTCAGTTTGCAGGTCATTCTGTGGTGCTGTTTGTGCAAATTTGAGAAATGCACTTTTTTGAAAAAATTCTGTTTGTATTTGTATATTTAGTTGTTACATATATAAAAAAAGTTCATAAGTTACGAAATAAATAAGAATACACAACCAAAAATGAAACAGTCTTAGGCATGCAACTGTCCGGCTGGTGTCCAGTGTAGATATGCCGAATCATCCATTAAATCAGATAATCTTAGTCATGTAACAGTTCAATTAGGTTGTTCATTATGGATGGTCCTTACCACTAATCATCATAGTAACCATTGACAGTATTCTGTATTCAATGGTTGCTTGGTTTCTATAACACTGACATGGACAGACAGATACAATCAAATGATCCATGTTGTGTGTGGAATGCTCATGATCCATATATAATGTGAATATTTAAAGATGTTGATTCATAAATAATGTAAAGTGTGTGTGTGTGTGTGTGTGTGTGTGTGTGTGTTTATAGGGGGCTACCATTAGGCAGTGATGTATGCACAAGAAGCAGTATGCTGAAGCACAGGTTAAAGATCTATTTCACAGAGCGACAGAGACAAACGTTTCTCTTGCTTTCCCATTTCTTCTCTCTGAGCTACTGTAGGTTGTCATGGTTTCCTGTTGTTTATATTGGCGCGGAGAGGTAGGCTGACGCTGTGCCACACATTTGGTGCCTGTTGTAAAGGTTGCCATAACAACCCTGCAGCAGATGTTGAGAGAGTGAAAGGGAGAGAGAGGGAGAGAGAGAACAGGTTAATGACATTTTCTGGGAAGAGGGAAAAAACAGGCCTGTCACAGCCAGATCACTCTTCAGTCTCACAAATACTTTTCTCCTCTCACTCTCCTCTCCTCCATTTTCTCCTCTGCCACCCACTCTGTCTCATTCTCCCTCTCTCCTACTCTTTCTCCTCCCTTCCTCCATCTCTCTCTGACCCCCCCCCCCCCCTCTCAACATGGGTGACCACACAGCCTAATGATCAGTTGACTCAGTAGTACCAGCCCCCCAAACTGAAGCGCTTCCCTTCACCTCCATGTAATGTGGCTGTCCCCTGCAGTTTGTCGGCGAGGCTGAAGGGCGCGTGCTCCCAGACCTCCAGCTGCAGCGATGCATCCTGGAGCTCGTGGGGGGTGACCCTGCTGAAGGTCAGCTGGTGGGCCAACTCCGGGCTGGGGCCCTTCTTCACCACTGGGGTCCTCTGCACCATCTCCCTCTCCCCTGGCAAAGCCAGACAACTGGAGGACATGGAGGGACATGAACCAGAGACGTCAGAAGACACATTAAAAACAAGAGAGATGCACACACGCACACAAACCATACACATGTATGTGACCACACAGACTGTGGTTGAATTTGCTTTGTATGGTGGTTGATGATAATAAGTCTCATGAGGAAAAAGCTGAATAGTATGCACTGGATATTTCATGGTATTTAAAGTTCAAGTGATACAATTTAATGGAAGAGGTGTTAACTATACCAGGTAAATAAGTGCACTTAATATTATGCACTTACACAAACACACTCACTCACACACACAAAGGAGGCTGCTGGTATTGTCACTCACCACTTGATAAATGATGTGTGTTTTGAACTGGACAAGTTCTGGACACCGATAATGACTACAGTAAACTGGCCAACTTCATATGGGCCAAGGCCTGCACACAGACAAAGGAAATTATGTTTGTAATTTATCAGGGCTTAAAGGTTAAAAATCACTGAGCGGTAACGCTAGACTATCATGTCTGATTCAATAGCTAGGTAAGCTAAATAAGTGTCAGCCATGTCAACTGGAGTCCAAAACAAATGGAAAAGAATGGAGCAAATATAATAATGTGTTAAATACATTCATTTTTTTTTTGTGACCAAATATTTATTGGGTTTTTTTGGTTTTTTAAGAGAAAAATATACACCCCAATGAGGGGAAACGATAGGACAATATGTCATACATAACGTTTACATGGGCATACACATGGGCATACACACAGACAGACGCGCGCATGCACACCAACACATACACACACATCATCCCAATTCCCTCCCACCAACCCCCCTGTTTGCGACTGATCCCCCCCCCCCCCCTCATCTGTAGTTCATCCTGACACAAGTCTAGGAAAATACCATAGGTGACTAAGGCTACTCATAAGCACTAGAATATTTAGAAACCAAAAACATAAACAGCATCATGGGTGAACATACATAGGCCTGCATACATACCCCCATAAATACATACATACATACATACATACATACAAAGGCACGTACGCACGCACACATATATAAATGCAGGTACACATACAAACCTACATGCATGCATGCACATACATACATACATACATACATATATATATATACATATACTGCATACATACATACAGTACATACACAAGTGAAGAAGGAAAGAAAAAAGAAAGCAATAATTTAAAATGAGTTTCGTATCTGCACGATTGCCTCAGAAAGTGGCTTAATTAGGTCACTTGACACGTTGCGTGCTCGGGCTATCGATAATTCTAGTGAGAGTACCTCCAAAAATGAACAGTTCCACTGTTGAATATTCAAAGTAGGTGGAGGTTTCCATCTCATAACCAAAATCTTCTTTGCAACAGTTAATCCATTAAACAGTAATAATTTTTGGTGCCTAGTCAGTTTCAGAGTGGAGTCATCATTTAATAATACAATATGTGGGAGAAATGGTATATGAACATCCACTATATTGGAAATTCTTGTAATGACTTTCTTCCAAAAGGCCTCAACTGCTGGGCACTCCCATACCATATGGACATAGGTACCCACTACATTAGCAGTGCACAAGGTACAGATTGGAGTTGTAGTCATTCTAAGTTGACAACATTTACGTGGTGATAGATAATACCTATGTATAAGTTTATAGTTAATTAATTGGTTGTTGTAGTTACTAGAGGTGATACGGATGTTATTCCAGACCTTTCCCCAATCTATACCCTGTACAAGATGTTTTAGGTCAATGTTCCATATTGTGACTATGCCCATTGAGCTTGCTGGAGAGACAAGTCCATCCGTTCTAGGTAATTGTATAAACTTGATAAGGGCATGCGTTGATGGAATCTGTCCACATGGGACCCCAGACGTATGTATTGATGCTCTTAACTGTAAATAAAAATAAAAGGATGTTACAGGTAAATTAAACTGATTTTTAAGTTCATCAAATGGCAATAGACCAGTATCACTCATAATATCTATGAAACTATGAACCCCTCGTTTCTGCCATTGTGGAAAGCTGATATGTTTACCTCCAATTAATAATGCATTGTTCCCAAATATTGGTGTTTCAAGGTGCCATTTGGTGTCCCATTGTCCCATTTGTACAACCTGATGCCACGTATATACAGAATGGGCAACCAATGGTCCGAAATGATTGTGACAAAATGTATTAGATACACCAGAAAAAAGTATGTCTTTGAAGGTATATGGCTGTATAATCTGTTTTTCCAGCTCAACCCAGGGAACATTAGAGTCAAACCACCTCGTTATGGCACGTATCATAAAGGATAAGTAATATAACTCAAAATTTGGAACTCCTAATCCTCCTAGATGCTTTTCCTGTTGGAGTATTTTGTTCTTTATTCTAGGTTTTTGTCCATTCCATATAAAATGTGAGACTCTGCCTTGGATCTTATCCCAAAGGTTTGGCTGCTGAGGTAAATGAAGCATACTAGCGTAAAAAATTACTTTAGGAAGTATGTTCATCTTTACAATGGAGATGCGACTAGACATTGATAGCATTAGATTGTTCCACCTACTCATGTCTTCCTTTATTGACTTATACAACTTCTTATAATTTTTGTTAATAATGGTATCCAGTGAGGGGTATATATCAAGTCCTAGATACTTAAAGGTAGATACTAATGGTATCTCAGGCTGGAAATTAATGTCCGTCATACCTGTATTTAAAGGTAATATTGCTGATTTGCTGATATTTGTTTTGTAGCTGGAAATTGATCCAAAGGAATTGATAAGGTTCCAAACCTTTGGAAGTGATGATGGAACATGGTCAAGAAATAATAAAAGATCGTCAGCATATAAAGATGTTATGTGAGTTGTACCATTCAAGACTATATGTTTGATATCTTGACAGCTCCTTATCTTTTGTGCCAAGGGTTCAATTGATAAGGCGAACAATAATGCAGAGGCAGGACACCCTTGACGAGTTCCCCGAGCAATTCTAAATGGTAGCGAAAGCTGATTGCCCGTCAAGACCATTGCTGTAGGGTTACAGAATAGAGTTTTCAACATAGTCAATCAGTCAATGTGATATATAATAGACTTTATAAGAACTGCAAATGCAGCACTCAGTAGAATAAACAGGAGTTGTAGTAAATGGAAGATGAATTATTTAGCGTGACTGTCACAGTAGTAGTGGTGGTATTAATGGTTTGGTAGTGCTGGTTCTCATGATAGCAATGACTTTTGTGTTAGTTTCAGTGGTATTTTTGCCTCACCAGTGCCGTTCAGCTTGCAGATCTGGGTGAGAGATGAGAACTTGACTCTGAGGAGCAGCTCCCCAGCAAACTGCTCCACACTGCCTCCTTGTGGTTGTTCTGTCTAAAAACAAGGAAAAACAACAGCCAGTCAGTAGCCATGTCTACTACGGGGCACTTGTGCACTTGGGCAAACACTGACTTTCAGTGCTTAGGGCGTTCATACTGACAGAAACAGTCAAATTCAGGGTACTGACAGTACCCGGATAGGGCACTGCAATCGGTAAAAAAGTGCAGTTTAAAACGATGGACACTATTCGCCCTAATTGGGCGCCATCTTGGCTATGTAGCGGAAGAGGAGGAGCCCTTTTCGGCAGCTTTTCAGTTTGGAAAGTTGGCTGACTGATGCCTTGCAAATCACTTCAACCATTATTGCTGGTTACAATAACTGTGTTATCTGATAGACACTGTACTATTTCAACTTTTGAAAAATCTAAGCGACAAAACGCCAAAAGCTGTACACATACTTTATTTAAAATTTCCAGTTGGCCGGAGTGTGATTGTGTTAGCCAAAAAGCCTGGTATTGTTGCCTGCTGTCATATTTAGTATGATTGTAGTATTACTTTTAAAACCTGAATGATGAAAGTGAGAAAACTGATTCAACTCCCCTACAATGAGATTTGATACAACCTACATTCACTTGTTTTATGAAAGTTTGTGGATGGATACCATTGTTTCATATATTTACTATTACAGCTGTTTTAGGAGCCATTTAATTATTTTGGCGCTGCAGTTAAACTAGCTGTTAAAGCCGACACTGATATAATGCTGTGCCTTGTTCACCCATTTTAAAGATGGTACCTTGGGACTGAGAGGATACCACATGAGCCCTTGTGTGCTGGAGTCTTCAAACCTCCAACTATCCAGAGGAATGAGAACTTCTCCCAGGAAGACCTTCCGTCTCAGCGTCTCGGAATGCCACACTGAGGCCTGGAGCGTCCGTGAGGCCAGCAGCTCCCGAGCAATGGAGCGCTGTGGGGAAGAGAGGAGTTGACAATTCAGTGATCATTTTCATTAATTGTCCATTCCATTCGTTATTCTCATAAGCTGTTTTATAAGGTCATATCATTCTAATGAACTTTGAAATGCATTTAATACAGCATGACACAATCAATAACCCAGTTAGGCAAAACTGCAAAGATGAACCATATTTCTCAGAAATAGAGCAGAGCGTTCTTGAAGGTTAGCGCATAACATAAATAATACCGCTAGTGGTTTGTGTTGACCTAATTAAGCTGTTTTGCAACGTCAAAACATTTCTCATGACAGCAAGGCAAGATCGGTGTGCAGCAGCTCAGAATGAAAGAAACCTGGAAATTCTCTAAATCTGAAGCATGAACAGAAGTAAAAAGTGCCATTTCAGGTTTTATCAAGTTATCATTATATTGCTGGGCCATTGGGCCCAGTTTATTTCCCAGTCATCATTACACATACTGTAGGACACAGTCCAATACGAACACATCATCAAATACAGACATGACAGTCATTGCTCTCACCTGTAAGGTCTCCTGGAAGATGGGGTCTGTTGTGTTCTTTATCACAGCTGTCTTCATCTTAGTGCTCTGGGATTTATCAGGCAGTAGGTAGACCTTTACATAGCTAAGACAGGAGTGGGACACATGCGCACATTAACATCAAGTGAGATAGAAAGCTTAATTTTTGTCATTCTCATAATCACTGTCATCATTTTCAACTTTTTTTTATTATTATTTCACACAGTGTAAAGTCATAGCAGGAATCACAGCAGTGATGTTGATTTATTTTTCAAGTCAACTTATAAAATAAATCACTTCGATACCATTACAGCCTAAGAAATAGTATAGTATAGTATAGTATGCAAATCAGTTGCAAATCATAAATTGTATAGTATGCAAATCAGTCCTTTGCTTTGTCATAAATACAGTGTTTACATGATTAATTTTAAAAGGTGTTATCTGTACTGACGGGTGGCACTTCTTCTTCTTGGCGTCCCCGTAGGTGAGGTTCCTGCAGGCACCCACGAGCACCTCTAAGCAGGAGGAGCTGAAGCTGTAAGCCAGAGCCAGCTCCAACTCTCCCGTCACACCCGAGCTCTCAATCAGTCCGCAATCTGTGCTGGTGCTACTACTGCTGCCCTGTCAACAACAACAACAACAACAAAGTCAATACACATACATGATAATATGCTTAGACACAGGAACACATGTGTGCACACAGACACATCAACTTAGATAAACACACACGCACATATATTATATTTTAAATTCGACATAAAAAAGCTTTGTCGATAGTAGGTGTTATATATTGAGATGTTATTTATTACAAAATTCCAATTGGGTTTTTAACTTTAATTCTTTCCTCTTCGTTTGTTGCAGAACAACAACCGGGGCATGAAATGTGACAAGCACAAGCACACATTTCTATCAGAGAATTAGAGCAATGCTGATGTATTTTGCAAGACAGGATAGGATGTTAGATAGGATGCTCTGATTTACTGATAAAGTGTCTTCCGTTTAAAGGCCTAATCTGCCTGCTGTTTGTGAGTCCTTCATCTTAAGCCTTTCTGTGTAATGTGACAGTGACACCTTATTAAACATCACCCAGTGGATGTATAAGTACTATTAAATGATTCATGCAAGTTATCCAACAGCATGTAATGTGAGCATTATTAGCATATGACCCCCCCCCCCCCCCACCCAACACACACACACTAAACTCACACATACATATACCCCCCCCCCCCTCCCTCACACACACACACACACACAAACACTGTACTCACACATACACATACCCCTCCCCCCCCCCCAACACACACACACACACACACACACACACACTGTACTCACACATACACATAACCCCCACTCCCTCCCACACACATACACACACACACACTGTACTCACACATACACATAACCCTGTCCCCCCTCCCTCATACAGACACACACTGTTCTCACACACACAAACACAGACAAACACACCCTCTTCTCTCCTGAGTAGCCTGAGCTCTGGGACGTGTCCTCATCTCCACAAAGTGCTGAGAACGACCTTCTCCTCTCCTGCACCTGCTCCTTGTTCCTCTTAAAAAGGCTTTGGAAACACGGTACTTGCTGCAGGTGAAAAAAAAAAGGTTTCTATTTAAAGTTTTAGTTTTGGTAATTTATTTGTTGCCACTTTGTTGTAGTTTAGTAGTAGTAGATTTAGTTTCCATGTAGTTTAGTAGTAGTAGATTTAGTATCCATGTAGTAGTTTACTATCCATGGCCTTATGTGATTGGTTCTTACATTGGCAGATTTATTGATGGCAGTGTCTGATTGGCTCCGGTCTATGCTGCATCTTTGGCCATGGTCCACAGTTAGCAGGTCTGTCTCTGCCCTAACATCTTCTTGGGACTTGGAGATTTCTGCATTGGAGGTTAGAGCAGAATGTTTTAAATAACACTAAAAATCAACCACTATTAGATTGATTCAACACTAACAGTATAATCACAACTCACAGCCACATACAGAGAACCAATTAATATGTGCGTCTTGAGTTGAAGTTGATATCCGGAAAGGCCACATGTTTGTAACTCAGTGTTATGTTGTGAAAGCATAAGTATGGTCATTGTGATACTATAGTTGGGTTTCCATCCAAATCATTAGCATACTGTTATGTGAAATCAAAATGGACACTCTCCTCATCAAGGGAGGAGTTGTGAACAGCTGTGGGTTCATGGTTTGAGGTTGTCAGGGCGTGTAGAAACACGTAGTAGACATCTTAACAAATGTGATTTGATGCAAATAAACCTATTTCTATTAACCTCAGTCACATCATACCCTAGAGAGAGTTAATCCACCCCCCTCTAGCAACTTTGAGTTATGCGAATTTCAACTGTTACATTTCAGGATTTCCTATTCAAATGGTCTAAAGGTGCTTTCAAAGGTTGGGGAAAAAAACAGCAACTGGTGCTTACTTTTGATGCGGGTTGTGAATGACATCATCAGATCTTCCATGGATTTTGTGAATGGTTTGGGGCTTCCTTTAGAATTTTTCCAGGACTGAAATATAAATAATGAATACAAGTATCAGTGATTAGCAGTGATGAGTTTAAGTATTTTAGTCTTTGAGTGCAACAGTGCTTCCACTTACCGATAATCTGTGAAACGGTGGTGTGAACACATTCTGCACTGGTGGAGGAGTTGGTGGGACAATTGCAATATGACTGAAACAAATCATAAATGTATTGTCTCATTCATTGTCAGAATTGAGTTGAAACAGGTGTTTGACAGGTTTACTTCTAAAACAATGAAGTATGCAATATTATTTCATATTCAATTCACATTACAGAATGTACATTTCTAAAACCAGAAATATTTCAATGATGACATCGATCATGTGCATAGGAAAAACACCCATATCATATTATTCAATTATTATTATTTTGTTTCAAAGCTACAATTGGATACTACATTAAGCACTTTGAATTGCAACTCTTGTACGAAATGTGCTAAATAAATAAAGTCTTACTTACTTACTTAGCTTAAGCTATTTCACACGGGCACGTTTTGGACATCATCTCATACCCCACCTTGCAGTGTCAAACACTGTCCTACACCACTGACAATGATACATGTCAAATGCACAAAACACAAAGGCCACTTACCTGAGCCTTTGGTAGGACCGAAGTAGTATTTCTCCAATGGTATCATGTTTGTCTGCGGAGGGAAAGTCAAAGAAATGAAAAGGAATGAGGGCTATGGTTCAAAGGAAACACAAGATTCACACGGTTTAATCAAATATTCCTGCGCTATTCTCCTGGGGTATGCCTCAGCATAGCAGAGGAAATTAATACATTATTCAGAACAGTGTTTCTTTTTTCCACAAAACAGTACCAGGCCATGACTGAGTTTAGTCTGACAAGAAAAGCATTGTAAGACATTCCGATTATCAAGAGATGAGAGAGATGATGGCAAAAGTAGAACTTTATCTACCGAATACTGCCGTCCCACAAGTGTTAAAGTCATCTGGCCTCTGACAAGCCTCTTCCATAGAATTGACTTTCTCCCACCTCTGACTAAATCTAATGAATAAAAGCATGCTGTGGCTTCAGACCACCATTCACAGATGACTCAGCCCTCAACTGTGTCAAATCTTAATTTCCTGCCTCTTTTCTGGGAAGTAAAGTCTGAAGCAGATTGTGTTTCTTCTAAACTGAATAGGAGATATGGTAGGGGTGTGCTTGTGTAGTGATTCAGTCTAATGGAAAAAGCCAGCTCAGCATGGAGCCTGCCTGCAACACCAAACAACCATGCAAGCGCACCTGTCTCTCTGGGAAACTTCTTGGCTCGCTCCTCCATGAACCATTCACCAGATTTGATCTTAACATCCCTGTAGTAGAAGAAGACATGGGTTTTCTAGACACGTCATTATGTTGGTTTGGTTATACCGGTCATAGTAGGCTTGTAGAATACTGATTTAACCAGTTCTGTCTTTTAGGGTGGTGAATATGTAACTCTTTTAGGGTTCTCTTAAACTATAAAGATAAACAGTCAGTCCAGGTTAGATTGGCTGATTCAGGTAGGCTGTTCACTTCCTTTCCAATCTTAATTCAGACCTCCATAGTGCTTTTAAAGACATAGATCTTAAAATAAAGTCTACTTTTTTATGAATTTTTATAAGGAATTCTTACATATTTTTATTTACTCAGTATCAACAGGCTTCCGCACATCTTCCTACCTGTAGGCATGACAGACAGTACACTTCCACTCATGGGGGCTCACACACACTAGGCACTTGCTGCAGATGCGGTGGCTGCAGCCCCGGCACACTGCACCGCTGTTCCAGAATTTTCCAAGGGGCCGCTGGCAGCGCGCGCACGTCCGCTCGCTGTACTGCCGGCAGAAACTCTTGGCCCCCCGCCGCCGCAGCTCCTGGAGCTCCAGTTTCAATCGCCTGATACGTTTGGAAACAAGAAACCTTGCTTCCTTAAGTTCACAGTAAATACACATCTTAACTACTTAAGTACGTTGAGTAGTGATTGAAAAAAAAAGAGGAGTACATAATTTCTTTGAGGACATATGAAAAGACCTGTATGGAGAAGGATCAGAAGAGTGATATACTGCTTCTCACTGTATCAGACGACAGAAATGAACAGGTCTGTTCATCATCATCTTATGTGATGCCACCAATTGACCAAATTAAGCTATAACATATAGCTTGACATTGAGCCTCTCACAAGCCTCTCACAAGACTCTTCCGAAACATGTGCACAAAGAAGATTTTTAAAAGATAGATGACATACCTTATTCTATCCTCTTCCAGAGAGCGCAGAGTTTTATCTCGCTGGAGAACTTCCAGCACTTTCTCTCTCTCCAGAGCATGGAGTAGACTGAGATCCATGATGCTGGGATTTTCACTCTTTATCTTAAACTAGGAGTCCAAAACATACCCAAAGATGCACACACACACACACTACTGAGGTGGCCTTTCTTTCTGTTTGTAGTCCTTTTGAAAAGATCACAAGTTATTTCACTAAACCACAGAGCTCAAGGATAAGAGGTCCAATTGATCTCTAGCAAAATATTCTCTAGAAAGCCTAGATCAAATGATGAGTTGCATCTTACACACTCAGTTTTATCAGAACAGTGCCCTCAGTTATGACTTCCTGGTGACGTTCAGAGCACGTCACCAAAGAAAAAAAAAGTCTTGGATGTCTCGATCACGGTGTTCCGACCCATCAGACCGTGTGGTGTCCTAACCAGTGAACTCCTAATTCAGTAGAGTCCTTAAATAATCCACTCTTCTTGCGCTCTGTTACAGTCCTGCTATATCGCTCTTCTCCTGATGTGTCGGCAAGAGATGTGTTTTCCTTACAGCTCCTAAAATAAAACAAAAAGACTTACAACCTTTGCAAATACTATCTTCCTGGACAACTCCAACTGGTTGTCATCGGTGTGCAGAAAATTGTTTTGTGTTTTTTTTCTGGGGGGGGGGGGGATGTGGTGGTAGGAGGGAACAGATGGAAGTAACCCTCCACCACACTACCATATAAACATGTCTACGTCTTACTGTCCAGCATTATCCTTCACCACAGAGAAACAGCAACCTGTGTGGCAGAACGCACCAAGGGACCACCACAAACACACACACATAAACGCACAAGCACACACGCACACGCACACGCACACGCACACATGGTAAATGCCAAGCCTTAAATTATTGATGCCTTTGGTTTTTTTCTGTGGGCAAATTTTCCCTTTTTCTCTCTCTGTTCCTCAAACACTGAAAGACTGAAAGATGGGGGTAGTCACATCAGTCGTAATCCAGTTGTTCCTTGTGCTTAGAGATAAAGCAGCCCCAGCATTATCATGGCAAACCAGGAGCAACCTATAAAAGCCTATTAGCGTCAAATTCAATCAGTACATCTATTGACTGTGCATTTGGCCATGCCTGGGGACACTGGGCATTGTTGTTATGTGACTGTGCTTTGTCATGTCTTGTATCTTCACTGGGCCAGACTGTTATCTCCACAACCCCCCTTGAGACAGACCTCGTGAAGGCTGTCACAGAATGGCAGAGTAAAGTACTCAAAAGCAAAGGAGGAAATGGCCAGGGAATAATGACTAGCTATTCCCTTTGATGGGTTGAGTTACATAAGAGTGCTTCGATCAATCTGAGTCAGTCCTAATGTATTTCAATACTTATTGTTATTAAGCTGAGAATTTGAGTTCAGAGGTAGCAGCAGGTAACATGCCATTCTTACTAACATTTTAAAATCAAAGGAACATGCTAGGGTTAGGTCAAAGAGACAAGAAATGTGAAATGTGTTTTTGAAAATTCATGCTTCTTGGTACATGGTTCACTGAAGATACCCATGTCTAAGTAAAGACTTCCTCATATGCCCCAAGAGTCTAAAGTATGCATGTGTGAAATTTTCATGAGTCTTTTTCTAGCTTTGTTGTTCGCAGGCAAACTAGCTCCCCAGGACAGCTATGGCAAGGAAGAGTTACGATAGAGGCACACTGAAGTAAATTATTGCTGTGTCATGATTGTTTTATAACGCTGTTTCATGTTTTTTTTATAATACTGTACCTATATTTTTATCCTTTATCTTTGCTTGAGTCACGTCTGCAAAAGCACGAGTGAGCACCAGACCGTAATAGATATATAATATATATTATTTCACACCAGACTCAACACGCACCCGCTCTCTCTCTGTCTTACATACACATGCACACAGACACAGTGTTGCATTTACAAAACACTGAAACTCTATGTGCACTGCAAGGTTGGATGGAAGATGCAAGGTTTGTGTCACCACATCAACCCGCGCTGCACCAGACCCCCAAGGTGCATGTCCCCTGTCTTAAAATGAACGATACCATTTGCACATATATATTGTATGTGACAGTTCTTCATGCTTGCATATTTACGTGTTTTGATATCCATTTACGCAAGTTCATCGCTATGTATTAGGACATTGTAGTTAACTAATCAAACTTTACAATGACCCTGTCATACCAGTTAATGACTTATACAGTTCCTGTGACACAGTCTTCATATAGTCCAAGCAGACACATACATAATGTAAATGTAACAAAACATTGCGACTGCACCTCTGTATACAAAACAAGTAGGCCCATGAGATCTAGTATTTGACATATGCCTATATCTAAACATGAAAAGGAAAAACCAGTTCTGTGTTCATCTTCCACAAATAATGCTGAGTCTTCATATTAACCAATCACCTCACTCCTTAAAATGCAGAGTCTAAAGGGGGCCCTGAGAGAGAAAGCCCCTCCTAAAACCAAAAATGCCGGGTGGTCAAAATTAGCGTTGGTCGGTTGGAACATTAGTGGTGATGACTTAATTTACCTGAAGTCACAGAGTTTCTCAAACTGTTGTGGCAGACGAGTGGTCACCGAGAAACTGTTGATGAGTGTTCATGACATGAGTTTCTCTCTCCCCCACCCCTCTACATTTGCAGCCCACACACACACAGAGCAAGCGAGAGAGAGCGAGAGAGAAAGAGAGAGTAAGAGAGAAAGAGAGAGAAAGAGAGAGAGCACAACGGTCATACTGAGACAATGCTAAGGGACAGGCATGGTGCCAACCTCTAATAGATACGGTCTCACTCATTCATGAAGCCATGCCACCCACCCCTCCACACAGCACACACGCACTGCTGCACTGTCTCCATGCTGGGGAATGCCAGGCTAAAAACAGGCAGAAATGACTGTGCTTCACTACAGTACGAGAGAGGTGTTATGGCAATCTGCATTACATCTTCCAGGAAGCACTGGTGCTGCATCTCTCTGTCACCTACACACTTTAAAAACAAACACACACACATACACATGCCCGCACACGCACACACACACACACACACACACACACACAGCAATCATATGGCTACACATTGGTAGGAAATACTCCTGAGGCTCAACCAGAGGTTCTCATGAAATATTACAATGGGTCACCTTACCACATACAGCATCCAGGAAGGGTTGAGGAAGTGCTACACATTGAAATGCTCACTCTCTTTCTCTCTCTCTCTCTCTCTCTCTCTCTCTCTCTCTCTCTCTCTCTCTCTTCTCTCTCTCTCTCTCTCTCTCTCTCTCTCTCTCTCTCTCTCTCTCTCTCTCTCTCTCTCTCTCTCTCTCTCTCTCTCTCTCTCTCTCTCTCTCTCTCTCTCTCTCTCTCTCTCTCTCACACACACACACACACACACACACACACAATCTTTGCCAGACAAGATGGATGGCCTATTTTCTGAAAAGATAACAGAGTGGTTAATACTGTTAGAATGCACTGCAATTGTAGTTGATGAATAGAAGGCCCAATAAACTGAAGTCTTGAGCTGTGTGCTTTGGATGTTGCAATATGTTATGTTTATAGGATAATGGCACATCATTATCAAAATAATGATGATAATGAGTGTTTGGGTAGTAGATTTTGCCATCCCTGATTCCAAATCCCAACTGTTTGCAGTTTACTTCTCTGTAGGTCATTTTTCAAACTATAACTATAAGTGACATTGTAGTTCACTAATCAAACTTAGAAATTACCCTGTCTTAGCAGTTAATGGCCCCTGTTTTTGGAGCATGACGGAAACAGCCGATTTCACCCAGACGGGTTGTCCAAACTCCAGCGATAAACAAAATCCACCAAAGCATGGATTTCTGAATACGGGAATGGCGGAAAAAATCAATCTGACAGTGAACATTAGAATGCACCAATCATAAATTATCACTGCCCAAGTGCGATTTATCTATCTGGCAGAAAACATCATCTTTCCTTTATTGGAAGAGTGGTACATTATGCCTACATATTTCAGTATTAGAAAGGAAGCAGGAGCAAACCTGTGTTATGAGTTAATGCAATACATCTATCTAGGATATCCTTTAAGTAAACACAGACTTTAAAAAAAAGTATAAAATGTTTTTTTTTAAGGTTAGACCTTATAAACATTTGGGAAAATGTAGACCTATTCTAACTTGAATTAAATGCCAGCAGTAAACAAATGTCACCTGTTATGTTAATAGGCAATAATGATCATGTAACGTCCCTCAAACCCTCGGACGCCTCAGAACATTGCAGTACAACTTGGCATTGACAGTATGACAGTGTGGGACGTGCAAATTACCTGAACTGTGGCGCCCCATCATGACAACACGCTCACACTAGTAGAAAACTAGGAGATTTCAACACAAGTGTGGCTCCCCACCACCCCTAAGCATCGGATTTGGCTCCCTGCAACTTCTTCCTCTTGCCCAAGATGAAGTTCAAGCTGAGGGTTCACCATTTTGACACAGTGGAGAAGGTCCAAAGCTCATCGCAGATGGTGCTGGATATGCTTAAAGAATGGTACTTCCAGGGAGGGTCCCAAGCGTGGCAGGAGCACTTGTATCACTGCACAAGGTGACTATCCGAAAGGAGAGGTATGGTTTTTGCTCTTGCAAATCCTGGAACTTTTTGATCTCTGCCCGATACGACCTCTCATATCATATCATTTGTGTAGCCTTCTGGTTACTGCTGCTCTCGCATTTTACGCATCAGGTTATTTCCTTGCCTCTGGGTTATCCTATATCCTTAGTATATCTACAAACAGTCACCAGTAGCTTGGTGTTCCACAAATGAATAGGCTACATTTATGTCCATTCTCTTCCACTGATCCAGTGGTCAGCTTAACAGGCTTTCACTCGGTTTTGCAGGGATTGTTGTTGCATCCACTGCAGTAAATAGCTTACAGTTTGTTCCAATAATAGTTCTATGTAAAAAGCCAAGTAAAGGATAACATTTAAATATAATTAGCGTTGAATACCATAGTCACCTGAGACGAACTTAATGTGTTGTTGTAGTAGCCTAAAAGCTTAAGATTATTATTTTTGCATCACCACACAGTAGGCTACGTAGCATATGCTATTGGGGAAAGGTGGAACGTAGCATACTTTTAAAAAACGGGTTTCTATCCAAAAAATGTTTATGTCCATAGAAAATAGAACTGACCTCTCCTATTCCCATAAGTCGATAAGCAGCAAGTACCAGAGTGTCTGCTAAAACATTTAACATTACAGTACAGCTGAAAGCACTAAATTGTTTTCGTTTCAATACCTGAAATGCGTTCTATTTAATGTATTTACATTATTAAAGAGAACTATTTGACATATGCCTATATTAAAAAAAGAAAAGGACAAGCCAGTTCTGTCCTCATCTAACACAAATAATGCTGAGTCTTCATATTAACCATTACACATCACCTCTCCCCTTAAAATAAGTGGCAGATGAAACCTGTCCATTGAAACGAAATGTGCAAAGTGACACATTTGCATCGTAGGCTACAATGCAAACACAACACTAAACAGTACAATAAACATGACACTAAACGGCACGCCAAGTATACCTGTCATAGCAAAGCACTCATGGGAACCCACAATGAAGTGACAGGCAACATGTGCGAGAGACTCACTTCAGCGTCCGTTGGGAGGCCTCTCGTTTCAGACTGCTGTCCTGGTTACCGCAGAGATGCTAGAGTTTTAAAGGGGGCCCTGAGAGCGGAAATAGGCGTCACCTGTGGCTTCCTTCCTCAGCGCTACAAAATTCTCGTGCACGATGGTGGTCAGCCAGGGGCTTTAATAGAAAAGAGACTGACACAGCTTTTCTATCAAGCAGAACAGCAGTTGCCTACTCGAATTGCAGGCCTTTAAAACTTATTCTCCAACCTCATCTTTCATTGTTACCCTTTGGCCAAAGAAATTTGTCAACATAATGGTATCCCGGAGCGAAACATATAGAACGGTTGCGTAACCGAACATGGACATGTAACTACAGGTTGTGTTAATCTCTGATAGAGAGAAGAGAACGCTTACATTTTTGTATATTTTGTATTCTGAAAGGAAAAGGAAAATGACTGACGTTGGCCTTGATTCGTAGCCCACTTGTTAATAATTGGTAGACCATACATTTCTGGAAAGCTTTGTGACATACAAGTTTTTAAGGAGACAAGTCGGCAGTCATTTAATCCGTGGAATAGTTATACATTTGTAATATTCTGTAGGCTAACCCATCAAGTCCACTAACACATTTGTGAATGTAGATAGGCAGCATAGTGGACCTATAGCAATGCTTGCTATTACTCTTAATTCATTTAACCAATATAGTTAACATTTCTCAATATCTTACCCAATATAATTAAGTCATTATTACAGAACCCAGACAGCAGTGCTTTATCCAGAATGTTATATTTGGGCGACCTTATGCAAAAGTGAGTGGCCACAACTTTAACCTGGTCTTTACTATCTGAGTAGCAGTGTGACATTTCACCTCAGTTAAGTTCAGTGTGGTACATCACAACAGATGGAGTAACAATGTTATTGAACATTATTATCATGCATTGTTTGAATTATCAAGGGCATTGCCTGAAAAAGTGGTGTAATTCATTCCTCATCTGGTTTGTATACTTCCCATATCGAGAGGTTTTGTGCCATAGTTGTTCTTAATCAGTGGATGTTTCTGTATACACAGATCAATAGGTTCAGGCAGAAGCAGTCTTACAGTGATGATGAATCCATCCTGTCCCCTAGTGGTTGAACACTAAAATAGCAAAAAGAGTAGAAATGCAACCAGAATGCCCCATATCTTAAATCCTTTTACTCACCTACTACATATGGTAAATGGCTTTATGATAGACCAAACTTTTGATTGAGAACCTAGACTCACTGAGAACTGGTGACACATATTAATACCAAATCATGTCATAAAATTAACTCTACTACTGAACATGTTCCTGATAACATAAATATGATGACATAAATTACAGTCACGCAATTTAGCCATGACACCAGTGTTTTTTTTTTGTCAAACTGGTACAAACATTACAAAAGAACATTTGTGAAGGGGGTAACTATTAGCAAATAGTTTACTTATTCTTTGACAAAAGTTCACAATTACAAGAAAATAACAAATATAAAAACATCAAAATAAACAAAATAGACCTCTCCATTGACCATTCAACAAACAAATCATAAATATACACAACAAAGAAAACAAAGAAAACAAACAGACAAAATAAACAAACAAATTGAAACACAAAAGCCTTCTCACAATATTGGGCAAAAGGCAGCCCCAGAATGGTGTGTGTGTGTATATGTCTGCTACCTTTCTGTTATTGACCTTTTATTGACTAATTTAAAAAAAATGTTTATTTAAAAAAATTTTTTTTATACTTGCTGCATTCCAAATGTGGCTATACACAGCTCTCGACTGGCCTCAGACACAAATTACTGACAAAGTAAAAAATGCTGCCAAGATTCCTTGCTAAAAAGAATTTCTGCCCAAAAGTGGCTGTGGTTTCTTGGAGTGATGGTGCTATTAAAAATTACTCGCTGTTTTTATAACAGAAAGAGAGCTGCACCCAGAATCATTTAAGCCCCTTTTTCATTCCAGCATTTGTTCATCTCAACTCGCTCACTATGGGACAAGAGACAGTGTGGACTACTCTTTGGCCTCACTGGCAGGTAAACCTCCATTTTGGTCCACCGCTGTTTCCTTGTGATATGTCAAATGTACAATAAAGCCTTAAAAAAAAATCCCGACTATGAAAAAACTGACTGAAGAATGTCTCGGCCTACAGCGATGGGTTTCTAGAATGTCTTTAGGGAAGTCTTGAGCTGTAAGGTCTTGTCTATTTCTAGCTGGTCGTGGTAAAAGCTCAGCCCCGTCAGGAGTTCCACATCTCGGACTCTCGCCACATGGAGCTTGGCCCACTCTTCCACCCAATGGAAGTCATTTTTGCCCTGAAACCAGAAGCCAGAGGACAAATGAGCTTAGCTCAGTTCTTCCACAATGCAGAAAGAAAATAGATTTTTTTTGTTGACGCTTTACCCCAAAGCCACTGTACCCCAGATGTGTGTTTGTTGACGCTTTACCCCAAAGCCACTGTACCCCAGATATGTGCTTGTGACTGACAAAGAGAGGGAAGGTTATTTCTATCCGTGTTACTCCCGTTCAAAGTTTAAACAGCAAAGCAATTCTTCTTCTAGCTAATAAAAGCTAATGAAACGCTAAATATTATTCCATTCTACATGCTTCTGTTCATTTCAGAGGAGGTTAGCCTGACAGCTGCAGGCTGATCAGCCCTCCTATGGTTTGTATGCTTCCCATACCGAGAGGTTTGTGCCATATTTGTTATTAATCAGTGGATGTTTCTGTATACACAGATCAATACGTTCAGGCAGAAGCAGTCTTACAATGATGATTAATCCATCCTGTCCCCTAGTGGTTGAACACTAAAATGGCAAGACTTTTTTTTTTTAGAGTCAGAAGTGCAACCAGAATGCCCCATATCTTAAATCCTTTTACTTACTTACTACATATGGAAAATGGCTTTATATTATGATAGACCAAACTTTAGATTGAGAACCCAGACTCACTGAGAACTAGTGACACATATTAAAACCAAATCATGTTGTAAAATGAAATCTCTACTGAACAAGGTCCTGAAGACATAAATATGATGACATAAATTACAGCCACGCAATTTAGCCATGACACCAGTGTTTTTTTTTTGTCAAACTGGTACAAACATTACAAAAGCACATTCCCATGTAACTACACTCTTGTCTCTTCAGATCAGCTATGCTCACAAAAGCCATACCGGAGCACGATAGGCTTCAAATCAAGAATTCATCAGGTTATTATGCATATTAAGTTTCCTAAAGATAAAGGAAATTCTAAATAATAATAATAACAATAAAAAAACATTTTTGGATGTTGTAAACGGGAGATAAGCGGGATAACGGCCTTCGAGCGGTACAGTTCTACAAAGATAATGGACTTCTTTGCCCCGCATCGTCCATTATCTTTGTAGAACTATACTGCTCGTGGGCCGTTATCCCTTACGTAATGATGCTGCTACTGTGCACTGCAAGGCATTTACTTTACGGACAGGAACTTCTGCCTTTTCGCCCGGATTGTGACCCATGACCTTTAGTATCATACTAGGCCGGCTGAGCCACTGACCTACAGTTGATATGGGATTAAGGAAGTGATTCCCACTTACCGAGCACATCTCCTGCCTGTCTGGCCTGTGAGGTAGGATGAAAGCAACCGTGTCCAGTGGCCCTTCACATTCGTGGGGGGAGAGGGAAGAGTTTTTACAGCCTGTCAGGATCATGAAGAAATGAGTGGGCACTGGAGCATCATTCCTTAGGCGGATGGAGAGAATTATTTGTGATTAATTTGTAGGGATTAAACAAATGCATTTTTAAATAAAACAGGTATGCTAAGTATAACACAGACTAGGTGAGCCCTGCAAGCAATTTGCAAAATGGAAAACTTACAGTGCCTGCTTCGTCTGATCATCATAGTTGCCGTCGAAGTTAATGTCAAAGATAGGACCACTGATGACATTGACGCCATTCATCTGTTTTGAGTATTTCATAACCACCATTTTGTGGAAATGCTCCCAAACATCTACCAAAACAAAGTCATAACATTTGTGTGAGTGTCATAGCAACACTCCAAAACAGCACATCACTACCCTGTAACAGACAGACAAAGCCATTTAAAATACAGTGAATCATCAACGTAGGTTCATACACTAACAATGTACACTAAAAATATCTTATGTTCATGCAATGGTAAATCTTTATGGACAAAGAGCAAAGATTTGGCAAATGTTTTGTTATCAAACTCCTGATGTTGTGCTACCATTATTTACCACTGGAGGACAGAGTCAGTCTTATCAAGGAATTCACTTCCCATCACTGTATGGAGCTATTCCACATAAGAGCCTTGAGAAAAGTCTTGAGGATCAACTGGGAAGACAGGCGTACAAACTCCAGCATTCTGGAGGAAACAAATATGCCCAGCATAACTACCATCATTATGCAACACCAACTCTGATGGACAGGCCATGTCATCCGCATGCCCAACAACCGTCTCCCTAAGCAGATCCTGTACTCCCAGTTAATAGAAGGACAGCGAGCCCCTGGTGGGTCAAAGAAACGCTTCAAGGACAATATCAAGACCAGCCTGAAAAAGTTCAACATCTAGCAACTGGGAGGATCTTGCGTTGAACAGGGACTACTGGAGGAAAGCAGTGCAAGAAGGTGCAGCACACCACGAAATTGAACTCCGCCGTGCCGCAGAGGCAAAGCGGCAACTCCGCAAGGACAAACAGAGGAAGGCTCAACCAGACACCACATCAACATTCCAATGCCCACACTGCAGTAGAATCTGTGGGTCACGGATCGGCCTTTACAGCCACCTGAGGACCCACAAATAAGAAATAAGACAACCCTATAGAGAGGACAGTCATACTCGTCTCGAGTGACCGCCGAAGAAGAAGAAGAAGAAGAAGATATCATATGATGTTTGTATATATATATTATGTACCTACATCTACCAAATGCATGCTGTGTACAACACTAGTTGTTTCCCTTCCCCTTCTGCCACACAACTTTTCCCCAGCCCCTCTTCAAGCAGATGGGTACTCCCTTATGTGCCGTGGTTCTGCTTAAGGTTCCCTCCTGATTTTCCTTGACCCTGTTGCCATTGTGCTTGCTCTAAGGGGGTCCAGGCTCTGAGCTCTGTAAAGTGCCTTGAGACAATTTGTATTGTTCTGGCGCTATATAAATAAAACTGAATTGAATTGAAATTGAATTGATATGCTGCCTCTGTCCAAGACCAAATCCAGGGAAGTTGGATTGAAATGACATTTCTACATACATGACATAGCAAAACATGCCACTTCACAATGTTTGTTAGGAGCAGAAGCTGGTGCTATCAATGTGAAGGAAGCTTGATTTCCTGTTTCACTTCCTTTTGAGTAATCTTTCAGGGTTTTTCATTTCAAAACCCTGAATTTTAAACTTCAACAACAACAACAAAAATGCTCCCACACACTCAGTGGCCTGTTAAGAAAGTCCCCTATCTGCCTGAGATTCAGATCTTAATTCTGTGGTCTTGACCAGTTATAATACTGCAAGTATTGACTTTATAAAAAAATCACCCTGATGCAGCATTTCAACAGCATTTATGTCAGAGAAAACCATGTCCCCTAGACCTGTCATTTCACGACTGCATGAGGAACAGGGAGCTCAGGGCTGGAAACACTAACGCTGGAATGTTGATACAGCTGCCCTTTTTGTACCTCCCTTGTGTGAAGTGAGCAGCAATGAGTAGCAACAAGAAAGGTCGGGGTCTGCAACAGGAATCAAAGCCCTTGTGTGAGGTTCAGATCAAGGCAAACACTGAACATTAGCACCTCGGAGAAACTCTTCTCTAAAAGAACCCACAACCCTCCAGAGCAAACAACGTGTAGGCCATGCATTGTTTTGGTTGTGATGTGGCTCGCCAAATATGGTGGGTCGTATGAGGATACATAGCAGAAAACACAGTACACTGAAGAATACCGTAGAAGAAAAGAGGATAGGAAAAAAAACAAGAAGAAGAAAAGATAGCAACTATGGCGACAGTTGGCCCGTGCCGTTCGCCACAAAACAATACTGTGGTGCGTTCTGCACCGTAACATAGGTGTTAGCTAAGTAAGGAAGCGCGTGTGCTCAAATTATGCATTTTAAGCATGCTGAGTGTGGGTCAAGTTGTTGTCCTTGGAAGCATTATAGCGTAGAGGTTCCAGCTGTAGACTACAAAAGCGCTGAGTAACAGCGTGGTTTAGGAGCAAAGCCTTGGAATCAATGGGGAATTCCCTCAGTAGGCTAATGAAATACATGCTTCTGTCTTGATTAACTGCATGGTTTATGTCTGTTATCACACCCACCTGAGCAAATATGTCAGCAAATATTAGTGACATTCCAGGCAATTTGTGACTGCAATGAATGTGTGACTTATTAGGTCACGTGTTGTGTGGCTTGTACATGCAACTATGTAGAAAGAGATTGTGTCTTATAAAAATATTTGATCTCCCAACTCTGAACCCATCACCCCTAACATTCTCTTGTGTGATCCCACTGTATGATTATGGTGTCTCTATTGTGTGATTCC
The DNA here is from genome assembly GCF_963457725.1 of Sprattus sprattus. Classification (NCBI taxonomy): domain Eukaryota; kingdom Metazoa; phylum Chordata; class Actinopteri; order Clupeiformes; family Clupeidae; genus Sprattus; species Sprattus sprattus. The sequence goes on from NC_137921.1 coordinate 24,143,014, forward strand.
ACTCACTGATATGCTCTGCTATCATATTTAATGTATTATGAACAGAACTTCATTGTTAAAGGTGTGTCTGTTGCTTACCTAAGAACACAGGGAACATGGGGGCCATGTTGCTGGTGAGTAGTGAGTCCCACTCATTGTCTTTTGAACTCAGATCTGTGAGGAAATGGACAAACAAAGGGCCTGTTTTAGATGTGATGGACTCAGATCTGCTGACCGCCCACAGAGAAAATGACCAAGCGCTTGCCCAGACCTTCTCAGGTCTTGGTCCAATGACAACAATCAACAATACTTGTACAGGTTGCATGCAGTGAATAGAGGAGATGTTGGAAAACTGGCAATGTTGCAAAGATAACAGCATGTATTCAATAATGCATTTCATGCCACTTAATTGCAAAACTGCTGAATTGTATAAAACTGCTTTATAACTTCCTCTTTTTGTGCATGTAACTTTTTGTCTGTGAGATCCCCAACCCATTAAATAGACAACATAAGACTACATAGACAAGATCCTTGAACTCTTACAAAAAAGCCAAATACCATCTCTTAGACACTACAAAGCAGACAATCCCAGGGACTTAATAAAGTGACGTGCTGGTGAAAAGAGATGTGCTGGTGTCTGGCGTGCAGTGGTGCTGTGGGGGTTTCCTGTGTTTGTGGGTGTGGTGGATGGAGAAGGAGCCGTGTGGGGATCAGGACATACTGGGGGGGTGCAGGAGGCCGAAGGTCATGTTGGGGTTGCTTCTGTAGGAGGCGCAGCTCTGGCTCATGCTGGGGGACACTCGCACGTCGGCACGCACACAATCTTGGCTCGCATCTCCAAAAGTGGCCTGTGGGAATGAGCAAGGAGAGGATTTTGATCCTAACCGTACACAAACACACATGCACAAACACCTCATTCAGAGGGCATACACATCTGTCCTTGATGTTCAAAGGAGTGGAGAGGGATGCCTACACACACACACACACACACACACACACACACACACACTCAGACACACACACACACCAACTTCCACCAAATTCCACCCATGAAATCTCAAACACAGAGTAAGCTGTTAGGAGGGTCACACTATTGGACCAGACTATGAGTGAGAGCATAATAGGAACACCTACAGCATTGTCCTCTACTGCAGATCTGTCCATGAAGTAGTGTGGATCCAAGTCAGGGCCCATAGTCACAAAGCATCTGAAGGCTTAAAGTAGCTCCTATCTTAGCGATTTAGCAGAAACTCCTCAAGATAATGATAGTGACAGTCCTAACTTTGGGACACCTACTATATTTTTGAATAAGATGAATTCTCAAATGAGTAAAAAAGCCCCTTAGCCTTTAGCTAAAAGTAGAACAGAAAATGGCAGTTTCTATCATTCTATGCATGAGACTTTACGTCTTTTACTTAAAGCAAGAACTCCTAAGCCAAGACATTTTTTTTTTGCCTTAGTAAAATTTGGTTTCACCAGCTTTGTGAAAATGATTTAGGTGAAAATGTGTGAAATGTTGAGTGTGACTTAAGTAGTAGGCCTACTTAGTGACCAAATCAAATGCCCTGTGAATAAGGGCCCTGATCAGGACCTAACTCACAGTCACACAGCCAAATGCTATGAAAAAGGGGGAAATGGCCTCATCAATACAACTTATTCAGACTCAGCACCTTTAAACAAGAGAATCTAAGAGAATAGGTTGAGGGGAGAGGCAGAGATGGACAGATAATACAAGGCAGGGAGTGCAAAAGATACTGTACAAGAAGAAAGAAAAGAGGACTGAGAGTTGACAGAGGGAGGGAAACAAGTAAGAGGAGAAGAAAAATGTTCTTGGGGTGCGTTTGCGCTCTAATTTATGATGAGGCTCCACCACAAACTGAGAAGCAAAACAACAGCAGTGAGAGCCAGCACGAGGGGAAGATATACGACCCAGCACCAGCCTTAACTCAGCCGCTCTTATCTCCTAACCCCATACCACAGAGAGAGAGAGAGAGAGAACTTAAAGGAGGAGGGAGGAAGAGGCAGGGAAAGAAAGGTAGGAGGAGGGGAGAGAGAGAGAGAGAGAGAGAGAACAAGAGTCAGGAGGGAAGCAGAGAGGGCAGCAAGAAGGCAGAAAGACAATGGAAGTTAGAAGGGAAGAGCAGCCTATTCCAATCAAATTTATATTTGTGAGCCACAAATGCGTTCAGATTAATTTGCAAAGGAGGAAGAGGGAATTGAATGGACTACATCCATTGATTACTCCATGTGGTTTTAATAAACACAGAAATCTCATGAGTGCATGCACGCACACGTGCGCCCCCACACACTCACTGCTGTATTCAGTGTGTAGGCGACCCACAGTGGCATACGAATGTCCTTGCTGAACCCAGTGATGTAGTTGGATTGGAGGAGCACACAATAGTCCACATTATCCTGTAGAACTCTGGGAATCCCATATGGTAGATGAACTGGCTTGACTGTTGGGTCTATGTTGAATAAAAAAACATAACCAGTGATTTGAAGAAGGTTTGATTGACACCTCTCTTTTCTCCCTGTCAAAAGCAAAAGAAAGCCCCGTACCTGAATGCTGCATGAGTTCTGTGTTGAGATCCTGCATCTGCAATAGAGGTTGGAAAAGGCATTAGAGACTTTGCTCAGATCAGGGCTATAGCTTTCATAAGTTCTAATAGAAACAGGACTGGGGCATGACAAACAGATGTTTTTTCTTCCTTCTTATTGTACACTCAGCGCAGGAAACATCCACACCCCCACCCAAGTCACTTAGCGCGTGAGATCACTGGGCACGATATTGGTAATCTGAGCGTGCTGTTATGCAAGAGTACTGCTGGCCCTGTGAAAAAACACAAAGAACTTCTCCAACACCAGTGCTGCACAGGAAATTCTGAAGAAACCTACAAATGAGTCATGTCCTTTGCTCACACTGGGATCCAGTGCAGTATTTTATGCTACCATATGACCATGTGTTTGCTTCCATGTTCTTTCTCATGTACAGTATGTACATCAACAGTGTTTCCCCTAGGTTCACCGATTTCGCGGGAGCCTCCCACTTTTGGGGGGGATAATCCCCTACATAAAACTATTATTTTTCCTGTGACCCAGCAAAACTAGGGGGGTCTGGGGGCATGCTCCCCCATACATTTTTTTTTTTTAAATAACCTTTTAAATAGTGTCCTCAAGTGGGTTTTAGGAAGAGAAATTAACAAATTTAGATTTAAAATATGGCACAAATATAAACATATTGAAGACATCTGCTGAGATTGTGTTTGGGATGTGTGTGAAGCAGGAGCACCCTGACCTGGGAGAGAAAGCTTAGGAACAGCTACTACACTTTGCCTCCACATATTAATGTGAGGCCTCCTTCTCTGCAATGACTGTGATCAAAACAAAGCAGAGAAACAGACTGTGCCTGGAGAAGAGCTTAATATCAGCAGTTGCCTCCCTTTGTTTTAAAAATAACCTGGGTTTCAGGAAGAGAAATTAACAAATGTAGATTTAAAATATGGCACAAAAATATTGTTTATATATATACAGCCGCGGAAAAAATTAAGAGACCACTTCAAAATTATCGGTTTCTCTGGTTTTACTATTTATTGGTATGTGTTAAAGTAAAATGTACATTTTTGTTTTATTCTATAACCTACTGGCAACATTCCTACCAAATTTCAAATAAAAATATTGTCATTTAGATAATTTATTTGCAGAAAAATGACAATTGGTCAAAATAGCAAAAAAGATGCAGTGTCTTCAGATCTCGAATAATGCAAAGAAAACAAGCTCATATTCATTTTTAAACTACACAATACTAATGCTTTAACTTAGGAAGAGTTCAGAAATCAATATTTGGTGGAATAACCTTGATTTAAAATCACAACTTTCATGTGTCTTGGCATGCTCTCCACCAGTCTTTCACATTGCCGTTGGGTGACTTTATGCTACTCCTGGCGCAAGAATTCAAGCAGCTCGGCTTCTTTTCATGGCTTGTGACCATCCATCTTTCTCTTGATCACATTTCAGAGTTTTTTTTATGGGATTCAGGTCTCGAAATTGGGCTGGCCATGACAGGGTCCTGATCTGGTGATACTCCATCCACACCTTTACTGGCCTGGCTGTGTGGCATGGAGCATTGCCCTGCTGGAAAAAACACTTCTCAGAGTTGGGGAACATTGTCAGAGCAAAAGGAAGCAAGTTTTTCTTCCGGGACAACGTTGTACTTTGCCTGGCTGAGGTTTGTAAATGACCATAAGGATTGAACCAAAGCCGACTGGAGGGTCTCCTAGTTCGTCTTCTCTGATGAGTCCAATTTCACAGTAGGTGCAAGACTCTGTGGCTTGTAGGCCTCTCCAGGTCTACGTCTAACCATCAGACGACCATGTGTTGGGCAAAGCTGAAAATTGGACTCATCAGAGAAGACGAACTAGGAGACCCTCCAGTCCACTTTGGTTCAATCCTTATGGTCTTTTACAAACCTCAGCCAGGCAAAGTACAACGTTGTCCCGGAAGAAAAACTTGCTTCCTTTTGCTCTGACAATGTTCCCCAACTCTGAGAAGTGTTTTTTCCAGCAGGGCAATGCTCCATGCCACACAGCCAGGCCAGTAAAGGTGTGGATGGAGTATCACCAGATCAGGACCCTGTCATGGCCAGCCCAATTTCGAGACCTGAATCCCATAAAAAAAACTCTGAAATGTGATCAAGAGAAAGATGGATGGTCACAAGCCATGAAAAGAAGCCGAGCTGCTTGAATTCTTGCGCCAGGAGTAGCATAAAGTCACCCAACGGCAATGTGAAAGACTGGTGGAGAGCATGCCAAGACACATGAAAGTTGTGATTTTAAATCAAGGTTATTCCACCAAATATTGATTTCTGAACTCTTCCTAAGTTAAAGCATTAGTATTGTGTAGTTTAAAAATGAATATGAGCTTGTTTTCTTTGCATTATTCGAGATCTGAAGACACTGCATCTTTTTTGCTATTTTGACCAATTGTCATTTTTCTACAAATAAATGATCTAAATGACAATATTTTTATTTGAAATTTTGTAGGAATGTTGCCAGTAGGTTATAGAATAAAACAAAAATGTACATTTTACTTTAACACATACCAATAAATAGTAAAACCAGAGAAACTGATAATTTTGAAGTGGTCTCTTAATTTTTTCCGCGGCTGTATATGTACAAAAACATATTGAAGACTATAATGGTCTAAAGGTGCTCATTATAGTTAATGTCAGATATCCTCTGCTCAATTTTCAAACTCTCCCTCACTATAAAACTTTTTTGATCGAGCAATATTCCATGACACCTGATATGATGCCAACGTGACCGTTTCAGAGTACTTTGTAAATTTCCCAAAAAGCCGAGTCTGTTTCTCTGACTGATGTATCAAAGAATGTACCTCGTGCTTGCCCAGCTCTGTTCTTTTAGGAACTCCTGGGCTATGTAAGCATTGTGTGTGGAGAGACGGCGCGCCAAGTCCAAGACTTTAAAATGCGACCGTGACGTCTGCATATTAAGCAAAGGGGTTTTCCATTTCGCTCCGCAAATAATTCCTCCCATTTAGGCAAGAACGCCCGGTGTTCATATTCATACTTTCGTTTAGCTTTACGCTTTGCTGGATCCATGGCATTCTTTCAGTAGCTACTGCTAGTCTGGCTAGTAACTCTCTGAGACTGGGTGCACACATTAGAATGTTTCATGTTTGGAACATTAACGTTACTTGAAGACATCTCTCAAGATCGAGTGATGACAAAATATACATGAATAAATACCCCATTGAAATCGGACAGCTTTTTGTCTGTATTTCCAAATATATTGCGTGCAAAATATGCATTTTAGATGGTTTAGATGGCCGGCAACTACTAACTGCTATCTTATCTTCAAACAGAAAGTAACATGTGCGCATCGGGGCAGAACTCCGCCTTGCGCGATACAGAGCGCAGAGGACAATTGTAAACGCGAGATCATCTAGTGACAAAAATGACATGCCTCGTGCAAATAAGATAAATAACACAAAGCTATTTATTGTGTTTAATGAAATAACAATCTATAGACCTGTTCTATAGGAAAGGTATCCTTAACTGACTTCCGTTGTGATCTGGCGCTTTATAGAAAATTAAATTGAGCAAAGTTAACTTGACCTTTCAGCGGGGGCGGGGGCGTTGGGGGGGCGGGGCGCCTTATACAATGGTAGGGGAAACACACTGCATCAAAGTTAACATGCACATATGGTGCAGCACAAGGCCCCTGACTGGTCTCAACAACATGGAGAGCCCAAAAAGTAAAGCAGTGTGTACTAGCACTATACTCTTCTAACAATACATACTGTATGGTCAACAATAGGTAATATGTGATGATAATAATGATTCATTATATTAAGTAGAGTGACAGTGTGATTCATTCGCCAATTGGGAACCCCACCAACTCATCTACTTAATGTCTGCTCAAGCTGTAATAGTGAGATTATTAATAACTACAAAATGCCAATATTGGCATTTTACCTCTTCCTTTTGATGAAGGAGCTGTATCACAATACACAATAGTGTCAGAAGTGGGATCGTTCCACAAGCCGCTTTGAGGAAACGCATTTTCAAGGAAACAGCTTGAAGAGCAGCAGTGTGTAGACAGGTAGGAACTACAAATATGCAACCTCCAATGGATTAGACTGGATTATAAATGGTAAACTTGAGGCAAGTGTCTCAGCTGTTTAAATCAGAGTGTCCTCTTGTTTGTTTTTAAGTGCAGATGTGATTTAGTTGCTAACTGATGACCCCATTCATTATAGGCCAGGAGATAAGACCTAGAGGGAGGCTCTCGTCAATGCCATGCATGCGTTACTAACTATGGAATACGTGAATATGGATCTGTCCTCATACACACCTCATATCACCTATAACTTAAACATTAACATAACCACTCTGTTATTATCTGGAACTTAACTACAACGACTTCCCGTCTGAAGACTTATGTCAGGGTCTAGTAAGTACAACTGCCAAGCAGATTTTTTTAAATAGCCCAGAGGTTTGAGCAGTGAGGCTGTGGCTTGGGGGTTTCCAGTTTGAATTGAGATGGGAAATAGAGTGCGAGTGTGTGCGCATATCCCCATCCGCCAATAAGCCCCTCACAACACAACCAGTGACCCATAGTACCAGGATTTTACAGCCCTGCTCCAAGGCCGAGCTGTATTTATATATACAGTACTGTGCAAAAGTTTTAGGCAGGTGTGAAAAAATGCTATGAACTAAGAATGCTTTGAAAAATGTAAACAATAACTGTTTATTTTTTTATCCATTAACATGGTAAGATTGAGCACAGCAACAAGACACAACGTAGTTATACTGCATCAGCAGGGTCTCTCCCAGACAAAGATTTCAAAGCAGACAGGGGTTTCAAAATGTGCAGTTCAAGCTCTTTTGAAGAAGACGTTGAGGATCGTAGACGCAGTGGTCAGCCAAGGAAACTTAATGCAGCTGATGAAAAACACATCAAGCTTATTTACCTTCGAAATCGGAAGATTTCAAGCAGTGGCATCAGCTCAGAACTGGCAGAAACCAGTGGTACCCAGGTACAGACATTTACTGTCCGGGGTCTGGCCAGAAGTGGTCTTCATGGAAGAGTTGCAGCCAAAAAGCTCTACCCCGACAAGGAAACAAGGCCAAGTGACTAAACTAAGCACGAAAACATAGAAACTGGGGTGCAGAAACATGGCAGAAGGTGCTCTGGACTGATGAGTCAAAATTAGAAATATTTGGCTGTAGAAGAAGGCAGTTTGTTCGCCGAAGGGCTGGAGAGAGGTACAATAATGAGAGTCTGCAGGCAACAGTGAAGCATGGTAGAGGTTCCTTTCCAGTTTGGGGCTGCATTTCTGCAAGTGGAGTTGGAGATTTGGTCAGGATGAATGGTGTCCTCAATGCTGAGAAATACAGGCAGATACTAATCCATCATGCAATACCATCAGGGAGGCGTATGATTGGCACCAAATGTATTCTGCAGCAGGAACATAACCCCAAACATACAGCCAATGTCATTAACAACTATCTTCAGCTTAAAGAAGAACAGAAAGTCCTGCAAGTGATGGTATGAGCCCCACAGAGCCCTGATCTCTACATCATCGAGTCTGTCTGGGTTTACATGAAGAGACAGAAGAATTTTAGGAAGCCTACATCCACAGAAGATCTGTGGTTAGTTCGCCAAGATGTTTGGAACAATTTACCAGCCGAGTTCCTTCAAAAACTGTGTGCAAGTGTACCTGGAAGAATTTATGCTATTTTGAAGGCAAAGGGTGGTCACACCAAATATTGATTTAATTTAGAATTTTCTTCTGTTCCTTCACTGCATTTGGTTAATTTATGAAGAATTGATGAAAATAAACTGTTAACACTTCCATTTTTTAAAGCATTCTTAGTTTACAGCATTTTTTCGCACCTGCCTAAAACTTTTGCACAGTACTGTACGTATATATAAAAAAGAATCTGGCTATAAAAAGCATACTAGAAAATAATTCAATCTAGCTTTTCAGTGTCACTCCCTTAATTTCAATGAAAACATATCTCACAGTCAAAGTAGGTGCACCACAACCAAGACACAAAATGTAACAGACAACGAACTGTGAATAGCCCTGAAGTCACACAGACAGAAACAGTACCTACCCCTTGATCAACTCAAGCTAAAATCCATCTACCAATTATTGTGCAAAAAATTCCCCTCCCTGAGATGTTCATGGCAAATTACCACACTGGAACATTGAAGAATGATCTACATTGTAGACCTTGTTGTAATATTTATGTTTGATGTATATGATGCTTGGATTTAGCATCTAAACATGGCGATAGGCACAATCAAATGTTTGTTGTCACAAGACTAGAATAATCTTAATATTAGAGTTGTTTATGGTAAATGTCAACAGCGCTAGATCTTACCATTCGTACAGTAGCCCACCCCTCTGCTCTATCATTACTTTAGTTACAGTGCAAATTAATATCAGCTGTTTCAGTCCCAATTGATGGCCTTTAAAAAGGTGTATCATTACCAAGGTGTCACACAAGAAATATCTCATGATGGGTAAAAGTAAAGAGCTCTCTCAACACCTTCGCAACCTTATTGTTGCAAAACATACTGATGCAATTGTGCACGGACGCATTTCTTTACCAACATCTGGTGAAAATTTCATGTCAATAGCACCTTAAGAAAAATATTAACTGAGAAAAATAGTGACGTATTCAATACTTATTTTACCCGCTGTATGTCGATCACTTCTACAGTATGTGACTTAGCGATTAATAGGGTAGATCTCTGGATTCTAACCCCAGGTATTGTGGTGGACCTCGGTTGTATCATAAGTCATGTCCCTGATGTCCTAGCATACCTGTGCTTCAGTGAGAGAAGGACAGGTGCAGCCCAGGTCATCGGCGGGAATGGAGGTGGTGGCGGTGCAAGAGGAGGCAGGGGACATTTCAGCAGGGTAGGCTGGGACGTGCCGAGGCCTCTTCAAAAGATGATTCAGGCTTCCGTGAGTCCCATTGTTGGGAGCAGGCTTTATGTCCATCAAGTCTGTGACCACAACCCATTATCATGAATTTACGAGGTCCATATTTGAGTATTTTATTCTATATGTGTTTGATCAGAGCTACCTTAATGAATAACAACAACAAGTTTTGACTAAATAAATACATCAGAGCTCAGCCTTCATTCCAACTCATTGCTTTTCACAGATTTAATATCAGTTGACTTTGAGAAACTGAAATGAGTCCTGGAGATCCAAGTTCTCACTTGCCCAAACAAAAGATACAGTAGCCTTTATTAATATGAAAGGCAGGAAGGCTTTCCAACAATTAATTTCATAATATGGGAGTGGCAGAGAATCAGGCTATTTAGGCCTTATGGTTATGTCTAGCCCACTACAAATGCAGTCAGCAGCACACAGCTGTTGGTAGGGCTTCCATTTTGTTCCATAGTAACCTACTGAAGCCTCTGCACCTGGTTTCTACAGGTGTTTTTCTGCCTTAAGTCTGGTTTCATTACAGTGATGAGAAATGTATCAAGTTCCACATTCTACTTTCAATTCTGTTTCTATTTATATATATCTTAATACAAATATCTTTGGTGGATAACTCATGAACTGTAAATTTACATTTTTTATTGACATTTTTTTGTTTTAAACTAAAAGCCTCAGGGTCCACAAAACTGTCTGCTTATAACAAGCTCACTACATCAGCAAAGTCTACTTTTGTGACATAAAATTTGTTGTAAAGGGACGACACTCACCACACATTAGGTTGTACACTTCAATGTTTTCAAAAGGGGGGACCGTGGTCCTATGCTTCAGTCCAGGGCCATGACCTATAAATATAGCCTGCAATACAAACAAACAAATAATGAAATAAACAACCATCATTTGATTTACAAATGGTCCAGACTTCAAATGGACCAGACCCATCCCATACTGAGTGGGATTCACCACAGGGTTCACTCTGATGGCGGTTTGAACTGTGGCATGGCTTAAGGTCAATTCTTGGACAAATGGAACAGAATACATTTCCCTGTATTTAACATTTCCACTTCCCTGTCCACTTCCCTGTGCTAATATGTAGATGACTATACACAAAGGCACAATGTTCTGACCAAACATACAAACACATGTGTTTAGTCCAAAATGGCTCACAGTGTAGCGATTACACCAACATTGACCTAGCCGTCAACTAAATCCAACCCTTGACTTGATGTGGATCTGACTTAGGTCACTGCTAGGTCGGCTGTTGTACGGGTACACAGCACACAGCCCATGGCCATGACCTTCATTAAGCTACAGCTTTGACAAACGACACAACAGAAACAACTTTGAGCTGAGGCAAGGCAAACATTTGTATCAGTGCTTAAATGGTGGAGGCTGGCCCATTCATAGAATACCAGTCTGCAGCTATGATAAACCAGAAGCTCTCAGGAAATGTCCCTGATGTACGCCTCAGGATGTCCTCTGAATGAGCCTGGCAAGGAAAGATTCTCCACTGTTATCACTTTTTCTGGAAACATCACAAGCCCTATTCATAGAACCCCGCCTTCAGAAGTGGATGTTTTACAATGCATATTGCAAAAAAAAACTCCCATTTCTCTTAATGGGAAGCAACTGTGCTGGTTATTTTAAGAAGCAGTCCCTTTAAATCTTTCAGAAAGCGGAAATGTGATAAATATGGCATTTACAGGCCTTGTAATGTAACTACATACAGATGTAGATGGCAAAAACAAAAGGCGCCACCACCCCTACTATGAACTGCCTACATAAGCACACTTAGGTCTGCGCAAGAAAGAGACATTTAGCTGCAGTTACACCCAATTTCACTGAAACACACCAACCATAGAGGCCTTTACTTTTTAAACACGGTAATATCTTGTGGCTCAAAGCAAATACTGTGTTGTAAAACGCACCAAATTAGCCGGCTAATAAATACTTGAATGTCAACAGCAGAAAAGCCAGTGAGCCTCTTTAGAACTTGACCTTAAATGACAGTTTTAAAAGCTCCTCAAAAATATCTTGGAGAAACACCCCAAACTAGCTGTAGTGTAAACAACTAGCATCTCACCGTTTTGTCTGCGATGTGATTACTATATTTTGCACATCTCGCATGCTCAAACGGGTAATTTTATCCTAGACAGCCATTAAATTCATTCACCTGTTTATTTTGAGGAAGATGTACCGCAACTCGTAGAACTAGGCAATTATGCGAAAGAAACATTCCAGGGAGAGCCACAGAGGGAAGTCTACATAAAGGAGTCTGAGTGAGACACAGAGAGAAGTCTACATAAAGGAGTCTGAGTGAGACACATCTAGTGAAGTATGAAAAATGAAAAGGTAATGGTAGTCCCTGTTGATTAATTGTTGGGTATTTGTACAGTGGTGTCCAAAGTCCCCAGGGACAAAAACATCAACATGCAGCCATGGACAGAGAAACACCCCAACACAGTCATAGAGCTTTCACCTGAGCCCATAAAAACACTGGAACTGTCTTTTTTCCATTCTCTCTCTCTCACACACACACACACACACACACACACACACACACACACACATTGTTTTGAGCCCCAGGGAGCTGATTCAGTTCTAGGGAATATTGCTGTTTCTCTGCCAGGCTGAGCCTTTCAAGTTCGTGGGACTAAAGCCTGTACGTATCCCTCTACGAACAACCATTCTTGGGTGTTTCCATGGAGTTAGGTAATTACGTCCAGCCTTCAAAACGTATACTACATCATAGGATTACTGCATTTGATTACTAAGTACCCAAACAATGTATTCCATTAAATCTAACCAAACATAAAGTGCAAAGCAACAGACACAGTATTGTCAGTCTTGTTACTCAGCGTCCAAGGGATTACAGTGTGTACAGTGTGTTGAAACTGAATCGCTAACAGACTCAACAGCAGTACCAGATGTTAAAGTCTCCTTGAGGAGGCAACTAATTTGACTGGAATGATTCTCACCCTTGTGTCAGTCTTTCCTCATCCCCCCACCATTCCCCACTCCCAACCCTACCCCCACAATTCCCCACTCCCACATCCACAGACACACCTGCATGCTTTGGAAGACGTTGTCTGAGCCGTGGAATCCACCAGAGCAATATTTTCTGTCCCACGGGCCTCTGAGAGGAAATAAGACAGACGGTGGACACATTAGTGAGGGATTACATAACTGGACCCAGCACACTAAAAGATCATTTAACACAACAAAGCACAGCACAGCACCCAGAACAGAATACAGCAACACATAGCACCATACAACATAGCACAGTATACAACATACATACACACACATACATTAGGCCAATTGGCTCACTCAACACACATCACATGTCAGTTCAAATCTGGTTAGCTGTGGGTACGTTAAGGTTGTGCAGACTGTATAGATGTGACAAACCTGCTATAATTAATTGAGCTTTTGGTCATTTGCACATTACCTCTACGCAGAGAATTTCTGAAGTCTATGCTTTCCTCCAATTCACTGGTTTTACATTTTACCTTTGTGGTGTTTACACTGTACGTGTGAAAGGATATCACTTGCAGTACCACAACAAAGCCTAGCAACACACAATGCATTCAAACTCAACAGGGCAAAACACAGACCAAAAGCACTGCATAGACCTCCCAATGCATATCCGAATATAAGACATAAACAAAATAGTCCCTATAAAGCACAAGCAAGTGGTGCTCCCCAGGTTGAGTGACTGGTTTGTATTTCAATCTCTCCCAGCAGCTGAATCTGCCGGACCAGAGGGGTCTGTCACAGAACTGACCAGGCCAGAGGGGTTCCAGAGCCAAACGATATATGGGTAGCCAGACGATATACAGTATGGGTGGCAAGATGGTATATGGGCCGCCAGACAGCTCATCAGAGCTGGCAGCTCCCTAAGGGCGAGCCAAGATGCCTCCCAACTGTGCTGTCCCCTCACAGAGGTCAGGTGAGGACTGGACATCAGGTCTGGCAGTCCCATTCGGTCAGCTTCGGTAAACTGGCTAGGCCAGGCTATGTTTAATCATAGTGCTCCTCCTGCCAAACGGTCACCTTTGGCTATGACAACCCCTTTATTCCCTCTGTGGAAGGAACGCATGTGGGATAAAAACAGACACTCTTGCTGTCGGTGTTCTCTTTCTTGTTGTTTGAGTCACACTTTATTTTCCACAAAGGCCGGTAAACGGGGAGTTGGATGATATCTCAATGGTACGATAGGGAGCCATCATGATCACACCCCACAAAGGAGGAGAGACAAAGCACTGAAGACGGGGGAGAAGGTTAGGAGGAGGAAAGAAAAGAGATGGGAGGGGGAGAGAGAAAGAGAAGGAAGACAGAGGGACACTTACAGGGCCACCCAGTGGGTTTCTTTCATGTAGAGGTGGGCCCGCTCAATGCGGATGTTGTTGGCAAAGTGGAACCTCTTTGGCAGGTGCTCTTTCAGGTACGGCCGCATAGGCTGATCAGGAGTCTTGCACTTCAGATATGGATGGACAGAGGGGGAGAGGAGGAGGAGGGGGAGGGGGTTAACAGGAACAGAACAGATAAGCCCCCCAGTATTCAAAAATTCAACACACCAACATGGGAAATTTTGTGAAATAAAAAATATTTTCCCTCTTACCGAAAGATTCGCAATTACACCTTTATAGTCAACTGCAGAAGGAAACAAAGCAACCAACAAAGATTAATTAATGACAGACAGGGAGCCAAACCGCTGTTTATAACTCTATTGTGATGTATGATGGCCATCGATTAAAAAACCAGGAGGCAATGATGTGTAAGCAGAGATCACTCGCTATCAGAAGTCTCACGACTGATGGCTGCATTGACTCACAGCTAAAGAACTCGTCTGGAAGCCTCTTTGGCCGGATCCTGGCCGCCGGACCCATGATGAGGCTGAAGTCACCAATGTTGACCGGGTACGAGTTCAGGTAGATGGCCTTATTACAGCTGGCTTCCTCCATGCCTGTTGTTGGAAAAAAAGAACACAAGCACATCTCAGCACGTCTCTAAGAAAACTCTCTCGTTCAGTTCTGCCGTCATCGTTCAAGCAGTGGAAGTGGTGACAGAGTTATGTCTTCTGAATGTGTTCTCAGCAGAGGTTTTATGGGAGCCACTTGACACTGTCAACCCAAAGGAACACCCCTCATCTTGTTGATGTAGAGCTAAGGAAATGGTATCTCAGAGTCCCCCTGACAGCAGGATGCACTTTTTCAAAGGCATCTCTTAATCATACAGACTGTCTGTCTACAGAGAGACATGCATGATAAGTGTGTACTACCCTACCATACTTGTCCTCTGACACACAAACACACATACACACACACACACACACACACACACACACACACACACACACACATAACCACATAGTCCTATCAGTCATATATATTTCTACTTGTTCATATGAATCTCTTGTTCTCTGACTGCTAAAACATACACATACACACACACCTTACCCAACCTTTCCCAAGAATCGACCTATTTACTTCCATTCAACAGGGAAACTGGTTAAACTCTTTGGTCTAGCCCCTTTCTGTTTATGAGGCATGAATAAAACATAAGATAAGCAAATAAGACAGACTATTGTTGCTCCTTTGAACATAGACTTCCTTTCTGCTGGGGTTGCAGGATTTGAAATAGGTCAGAGTATCTAAACTTGACTTCACTCATAATAGTGGTTGGGATAAATAAGATACTGTAGAGATAAATCTCCAATGTCTTCTCAAATCCACACTTATGGGATAACAACTGGTTTCTCTGTTTACATTAAGCATCCATTATCTGATATTACTTCATGTGCTGTAATAGCATGTTGGGCTGCTTAAAATTTAAAACATTAACTTTAGCATAAACAAACCATTCATATTTCATGACACACAGATCATTACAGCTCATTCCCATTTTAACAAATGTATTGTGTTTGTTTTAAGGATCTCTAGTTCGATAACATTCAGCATCAAAATACGCTGGGTAAAGCAAATCATATTAAATTCATATCAATGCCAGATAAACAATTGCCCTGATTAGCACAGCCGATCACAATCTCTGATTCTCCCAGGCGTTGATGTGGCTTTCCCGCCCCCCCAATCCCCCCCCCCCCCCCCCCCCCCCCCCCCGCCCCCCAAATCACTCTTGGGCTGAAGCCTGTGGCTCTTCCTGTGGCCACAGACCAGCGTCCGCAAATATAAAAGAAAGATGCAAACTAACATCGCTTAGGGGATTTACAACCGGCACATCAAAGCTCTGCATGACCGTGAAGATTCAGCAAGTTAGAGGAGTGCTGCCCCTTGGTTCCTTTCTCTTATGTGTGAGATCAGAAGGCCGGCGTGTTGATTAGAACCCCGCCCGCCCACCCTCCCAGAGAGACGGAAGGGAAACTACTTTGTTAATGAGTGAGTGACATGGACCAAACTCCGCTGACGGCCGTGTTTTGTATGTAAATGTACATCTTTTGGCGTTTGCTCTCCTCAATTCAAAAATTACAGAGTAATAGACACTGTACTATCAGATAACACAGTTATTGTAACCAGCAATAATGGTTGAAGTGATTTGCAAGGCAAGTGAAAAGCTGCCGAAAGGGTTTCTCCTCGTCAGCTACCTAGCCAGGATGGCCCCCGTTTAGGGCGAGTAGTGTCCATCGTTTCACACTGCATTTTTATCACCGTTTGCGTTGCGCCACCCGGGTACTTTCAGTGCCCTGAATTCTACTGGTTCTGTCAGTGTGAACGCTCTAAGTGCAAGTGCGCGGTAGTAGAGACAGCCTCTGTCTTTCATTCTAACTCACTGGCACAGATTCAAGCTATTTGACGGAGAGCAGTCACTAGAGTTGATTGACTGCCATACCGACGAGGTTGGCTCTTTGGCATTGCACTCAGGGGCAGGTTTGTAATCATGTAGACTGGCTGATGTAGTTGACATTTGAAACTGTGCTCACCATGGTCGGACAGGACGATCACATTCACACATTTATGAAGGTTTCTCATCTTCAGGCCTTCCATCAGCAGCCCAACAGTGCGATCCACCTTAATTAAAGCTTCAATGACCTGAGAGAGAGAGAGAGAAAGAGAGGGGGAGGGGGGGGGTTATACAGAGGAACAGACAGACTCTTAAGAAATATGGCCTATGTCACTCTGTATCTTCAGTTGAGTATTACATAACAGGTGAGTTAAAAGTTCCATATATTTTTTACTGTGTGGTTTAATGATTGGGCGTCAGGTCTCACCTGACTGCTCTGTGGTCCATACATATGCCCAGCATGATCTGGCTCCTCCAAATAAAGAGTGTAGAAGTCTGGCCTGAGGGGACAGTTAGGCAGAGTTAGTTCAGTGCCAAAGTACAGCATGTCACCATAACTAAGCTAAGGAAGCGAACACGCAATCGTTTCTGTTTTCAAATCAGAACATACAAGGCTACAGGATGAATAGGCAATATCCCTGTTCAGCATACCCTCATGACCTGCAATGAGACTTCAGAATGCAACACACGCTATTCTCTGGATCAGTCTGGGTTAAATAGGTCTACTGATCAACTTCCTGTCACTCAATAAAAACACTGGAGTCAGACATTTAGGTTATGAATCACAGCAAAGCTAACCATGACGACTTTTTGTCAAAATTCCTCTACATGTAAGAAAGCTTTATATTAATAGCCCCAACATACCTTTCTCCCTCAGGCATTCTTAACCAGTCTAAAATGGTGGCCACTCGCTTCTCGTGTGCGATTTTCCTGAGGAGAGAAAAAAAGGGCAAAATGGACGCAAGCATGTGGATGCTGTCTTCCAATCAGACCAACCGCACCGTACAATACATTTCTGGCTAGGTGGTGATGTTGTGCTGGGATTGACCCTTTTCAGCACAAAATCTGAATCTTATCTGAGGTTTATAACAGAGACTGACTTATCTCTGGTCCAAATATACTTCTGGTCCACACTAAATCCAAGTCTCTCCAACCGCAGTGTGTACTGACCCATCATACTCCTGGTAATAGGTTGGAAATTTCCCCTGAATGGACACATCCGCTCCAGGCCAGAAGAAGGTTCCGGCCTTGATATCATTCTTCATTGCACTGAGCCAGACCTGCAGAGAAACAGAGAGTTGGTGTTGGTCAGCTTCCTCCATGTATTTATGGTGACAAGAACAGAAATGTTAAAACAATCACTGATAGATACATTGATAGAACGACAGAGAGAGTACTCATATACAAGGTAGCCACTGAGATTAGCACTAGCCATAAATGCAACCATAATTTTGTTAAAATTTTGTTCATCATTTTGTTTTCGAATTGTCCATGGAATAACAGGGTACAAATTTTACTTTTTGGGTCAGTTAGCTTTCTTCAACTTCCTGATGACGGCAGACATGCACAATGGCATGACAAGAATGTGTACTCTTTATACCAAGTCCTTAAAAAGTAACAAAAAAGTATTGGGAGATGAAGAGAGTGAGGGGGAGTATGTGTTTCTGGGTCTCATATCATTTTAACTTTGGTAACCCATTGCACTCCTAAACAACAGCAAGCCACAGCCCTTGTAGGCTGTCATTTGCAGAACGCAAACTCCCTAATTATTCCATGAGGCACGTGATCAAGGCTGATGTGGGTTTGGCACTGCGCTCTAAAAAAAAGCAGATGGCTGCTGAAAACATGTCTAATTAGAAGCCTCATAACACAGCTAAGGGAGAATAGCCACTGTTTTTCTGCACAACTCCCTTTTAGCACCAGTATATAGAGGCAAGAGCATGCAGCTCTCTGTCACTTGACATCTATAAACACTCACCAGAATAATTCATCACTGTCACTTTTAGAACAAGCTCCCGTACCTTACATGCATCTAAAGGAATATAGTTTACTACTAACAGTACAGATCTGGAGAATGAAAGCTAACTGGGATGTAGTTTTATTCCCCTATAGGTTATCAAATTAGTCTCAAATAAAACAAGTGTAACTCTTACTTAATTACTAGAGCATGCAACATTACTTCCACTAACAAAGTGCCAAGTCATCTGAAGGGCGAATCAAAGAGGAAACTGGCCGCCAAGCAGTAAGAAATCAGCAAGGCACGGCACAATCCACACACACTGGTTATTCAAAACGCTTTACAAATGAGCCGATACAGAAACATAGATTTTAAAAACAGCCATGTGCTTTAAAACAGAAAAAGACAAGAAGAAATAGGACAGCTAAATGGGTCTGAGCACTTGTGGGATGATTGTGTTCGACAGTACTCACAGGTTCTCCAAGGTACCATTTGGGGTTGAACTTCTCCTTCGATCTCAGGACAAACTCTGCATTTCTGTTCACATCATACATCTTGTTGTCAACAATGCCATGGGACTCCGGGTACAGGCCCTATGGCACACACACACACACACACCACACACAGACACAGACACAGACACAGACACAGACACAGACACAGACACAGACACAGACACAGACAGACACACACACACACACACACACACACAAACACACACACTTCTTAAATGAATACAAGCATCTCAAATTAAACATGTCAAATAACAGAAAAATACAAAGCCCTCCGCTAGGCGGCTTCCTGTAGTGTTGCTTTCAAAACACATTACACCAGATGCTGATAGCTTTGGAGAAGATTACCATAAATAACCAAGGCCTTAAGTACTGAACCGCAAAACACACAGATATCTCTTCAAGCTAAACCACTTTCATGGATATTTCTTCAGCGACCACAGGCAATCCCACCCTGGGTTGCAAGACTTGGAGGTTGGTAATTAGGAGTTGTAGTCTGAGGTTATCTTCCTTGTACACAACTCGTGTTTACGTCAGGCAGTGTACTGCTTTATGCTTCTTTGTGCTACAAAAGGCCATGGCATATGCCTAGGTCTATGTCATAACCAGCATACAGACAATTGGTGGCTTCTGGGATTGGTCTGAGGGTTGGGAATTCATTAAGCATGAACTCACGGTGACGATGGTGTAGTGGTTGGGGAACGTCTTTGTGGGATAGACCGGCCTCATGTATGAAGTGGAGGTGCCACATTTTTCTGGGGGAAAGGAAAGGCAAAAAGCTGTAAAACCCCTTGCACAAATGCGGGACTCATAAATCAGCTGAAAATGAGAATGGAACAATGTGATGTGTGTGAATAAAATTCTGCTTTAAATAATAAATTAATGAGTGAAAGGATGAATGAATGCTAATGGGATTATTGGAGACAATACACTAATGGGAGACATCTGCATGTTTAGAAAACACAAATTCAATGTGCAAACAATACACTCTCTTCTCTCTCTCTCTCTCATATATATATGTATGTGTGTGTGTGTGTGTGTGTGTGTGTGTGTGTGTGTGTGAGACTTACTCAGTTTGGAGAGCACAGGCAAAAGACGCTCATAGGAGTTCATGTAGCTGGCCCTGAAACCATCTAAAGACACCAGGATCAGCGGGGGCCTTGAGAACCTAGGACAACACCAGAGCAGAGCTTTCAGTGTGAATTCATGACCTACCATGACAGCACAGAAATAGAGCTTTTCCATGTCATCTGTCGCCCTGACTCATCCTATTGACACACTTGGAGTGACTGAGGTAATTTCATACTTCCTTCAAACCGCACTGGTTAACGTCTCCATGAGAACGCCTGTCATTGACTAACTGTTATTTTCCCCCACAGACTCAAATGGGCCTGCAAGCTGGAATGCTTTGGTTTGAAGGCATTCGCTGATGGCACAGTGACAGACAGACAGTCACTGGTGGCTTGCTGGATGAATGACCAGTGGCACAGCTGGTGCCTTTCACACGTCCTGAAGATGGTGGTGAGTGTGTGAGTGTGTGTGTGTGAGTGTGTGTGTGGGGTTATAACTATCACACTTCACAGAACAGTCAGACGGAAGAGCCCGGCAGAGAGAGGCTAGAGGAGGGGAAGTGAGGGGGTGTTGCTGAGTAAGAGTCATGCCGATGGTAAGAGGTCTCCATTGCCACGCAGCTTCTGTCTTTAACTCTCTCTCAATCTCTCTCTCCCACACGCCATCTGGCAGAAACTACCACACCTCAGCAGGCCCCACAACTTCACCCTTCCCTTTTCCATTACACTGTGACGTCAACAAATGTCCAAAAACACCCACAAAAGTGGAATAGAATAAATCCTCCTACCACAGAGACTGCATTAGTACCCCATGATCACCCAGCACAGGTTCCTAACCACAGGGACTGCATTAGCACCCCATGATCACCCAGCACAGGTTCCTACCACAGAGACTGCATTAGCACCCCATGATCACCCAGCACAGGTTCCTACCACAGAGACTGCATTAGCACCCCATGATCACCCAGCACAGGTTCCTGCCACAGAGACTGCATTAGCACCCCATGATCATCCAGCACAGGTTCCTACCAGAGACTGCATTAGCACCCCATGATCACCCAGCACAGGTTCCTACCACAGAGACTGCATTAGCACCCCATGATCACCCAACACAGGTTCCTGCCAGAAATTATTTCACTGGGTCCCCAAACAGTCATACCAGCTGTATGTTTTTTTTATTGGTTTTTTTTTCATACATAAATGGGTCCATTTTCAAAAGCATCTTAAAGTGCCATTCAGTGACTTATAAATTGCAATTAGTGAAGAAAGTAGAGTGCTGTGGGACTGATGTTACACGGAAATCGGAGTTGGTATGATGTGACAGCATCATGGGAAATGACAGCCAGACATGGGGGGGCTCCATTTAAGTAAAAACCAAGGCACTGTGAAGCAATGAAAAAAATGGAAAATATACACATTTTGGTAAACAAACAACAGTTATAGGGGAGTATGCACCAATAATTCCAAAGATTGCAATGGACTGGCATACAGTGGGGAAAATAAGTATTTGAACCCCTGCCGATTTTGCAAGTTTGGCCACTCGCAAAGAAATGTGTGATCTAGAATTGTACTGGTAGGTGTATTTTAACAGTGAGAAACAGAATATTTATGACTTTATTTGCATTTGATGCAAAAAATAAGTATTTGAACCCCTAGCAAAACATGACTTAGTACTTGGTAGAATAACCCTTGTTAACAAGCACAGACGTCAGACATTTCTTGTAGTTGGTCACCAGGTTTACACACATCTCAGGAGGGATTTTGGTCCACTCCTCTTTGCAGATCCGCTCCAAATCCTTAAGGTTGCGTTTCAATGGGTGGGAATGAGGGAATGAGGTTCAAGCCTTAATATTCCACGTTACATGGCCCCATCCATAGTCCCCTCGATGCGGTGGAGTCGTCCTGTACCCTTGGCAGAGAAACAGCCCAAGAAATAATGTTTCCACCACCATGCTTGACGGTGGGGATGGTGTCATATTCAGCATTCTTCCCCCTCCAAACGCGGCAAGTCTAGTTGATGCCAAAGAGCTTGATTTTGGTCTCATCTGAACACATCCTGTCTCCCAATCCTCCTTAGAATCATTCAAGTGTTCATTGGCAAACTTCAGATGGCCCTGTACATGGAACTTCAGATGGCCCTGTACATGGGCTTCCTTGAGCAGGGGGACCTTGCGAATGCTGCAGTACTTCAAAGAATTACGGCGTAGTGTGTTGCCAATGGTTTTCTTGGTGACTGTGGTCCCAGCTGCCTTGAGATCATTCACAAGCTCCCCCTGTGTAGTTCTGGGGTTATTCTGCACCTTTTGGATGATCACACCGATACCGCATGAGGGGATATCTTGCATGGAGCCCCAGACCTAGAGCGGGTGACAGTTGTTTGGTGTTGCTTCCATTTATGAATAATCGCACCAATAGTTATCTGCTTCTCACCAAGCCGCTTGCCAATGGTTTTGTAGCCCATTCCAGCCTTGTGCAGGTCTACAATCTTATCTCTGACGTCCTTGGACAACTCTTTGGTCTTGCCCATGGTGGTGAGGTTGAAGGTGTGAAGTATGATTCTTTGGACAGGTTTCTTTTATACAGATCACCAGTTGAGATCAGGTATACCTTGTTAGACCTAATGAGGACTAATCTGTGTGCTTCTTGGGCACATAACTGGCCATTGGGAGCCAGAATTCTTGATGTTTGCTTGGGGGTTCAAATACTTATTTTTTGCATCAAATGCAAATAAAGTCATAATTCTTATAAAATGCAGTTTTCTGGATTTTTTTGTTGATATTCTGTTTCTCACTGTTAAAATACACCTACCATTACAATTCTAGATTACACATTTCTTTGCAAGTGGCCAAACTTGCAAAATCGGCAGGGGTTCTAATACTTATTTTCTCCACTGTACCTCCCTTTTAAAGGCACAGCATCCAACATTTTCGTGATTTTCTTGTCCCTTTTTTTTTTTTTTTTTTACAAACAAATGAGGGCTTATGGAATCTTATAACCATCACCGATCTCCCCTCTCTGACGAACAACAACCTCAATAAAACAGTGACTCTAAAGAGGCCGACCACTGTGGGCGCTCACCCAAACTCCCAGAGACAGAAATAAAATAACGCAGACTGCTCGCATCAAAGCCTTGAGGGCAGACTGAGGAGAAAATTACTTTCAGGAGGAAAAACAGCTCCTCTTTTCCATGTAGTAATGAGACTAGAGTCACACCCTACAGCAGTGAAGATAAACACACGCATTTACATAAACACACTCACAGAATTAAAGTCTCTCTTATGTCTAGTACACTTACCACATTTTGTAGCTGACCTTAAATGACAACACCACGCACATGTGTAGTAGTTGTTCTCTTATGACACACACACACACACACATCCACACGTAGCTGTTCTCTTACCATGAAGAAACAAAAGTGCAGTACTTAAAATACACACATACAGCAACATGCAGAAGTTGGGGCACCAATGGTCAAAATGATTGCTAATGAGAATAGCTAAGCAAGTAAAGGATTGATTTTGACATAAAAGTGAAGGTGACACATTTCTTAAATATTTTAAGCAAGATTACTTTTTCAGTTCAATCCTTTACATTTTCAAATACCAAAGAAGGAACAGGGTCTGAAGCAAACGTTTGGGCACCCTGCATGTTCCGAACTTATTAACACCCCCTTTGGCAAGTGTCACAGTTTGTAAAATGCTGTTTGTCGCCAGCTAAGGAGCTTTCAATTCTTGTTTGGGGCAGTTTCACCCTTTCTCCCTTGTAAAAGGCTTCTAGTTCTTGGGTCGTCTTTCTTGCATTGCTCTTTTGAGGTCTATCCACAGATTTCTCGAGGATATTTCGGTTGGGGGACTGAGAGGGCCATGGAAAAACCTTCAACTTCTGCCTCTTAATCCATTGTGGGTGTTGAGGTGTGTTTAAGATCATACCTTTCAGAATTTGCTGATATCTAACTTATTTCATTCTTAACTTTACCAGTGAAATATTTCTCATGAAACTGGCTGCAACACGAACCCAAAGCATAATCTATCCACCCCTGTGCTTAACAGTTGGAGAGGTGTTCTTTTCATGAAATTCTGCACCCTTTTTTCTCCAAACATACCTTTACATTACACATACACACAGACAAACAAAAACATGTTTGTACACATATCCAGCTTGACTTTCCTTAGACAGTTGCAACAGTCCAACATATCTGAGACCTGCCAAAGTTAGTCATGATGGAACATGCATAGATACTCCATAGGGATGGGTGGAAAAATCGATTCAGTTCCAAATAGCGATTCTTGTGTGTGACGATTTTTTTAATCGCCACGCTGCCTCAAAAATCGATTAAAAAAAAAAAGTCAGTCTCAGCCCACTTTCACCAAAGTAACTATCTCAGTTGTAACACCATTATCAATGAGGACCTAAGGTTAAGACCTGAAGTCAGAGGAATGGAGTGGTTTACGTGAGTGAGAGGATCCAAAGATTTTGTGCTCAACACTTCAGTAACACATCCTTGAGTGGTCAACGTTTTTTTTTGTCTAGCCTGCTTTTAATTATTGTATATAAGGCGGGTAGAAATGTTGCCGCTTATAATCCTACATATTGCGCAATGCCCTTATTCGTGAGTTCCTTACAGCTAGAAGCTCAGCTTCACACATAGTAACTAGGTACACACACACACACACACACACACACAACTACTGTCTGTGACTTAACGCAGCAACTACAGTAAAGCAGATTTACAGTAGTCTAGGAGGCGGAATCCACTCATACTGTATATTACATGTGACCCCTTTGAACTAATCTCACCTCTTCCACCTAATATTTACATCTATCCATTTTTGAAGGCACGTTTATCTTAAGTGACGTGCACATTTTATCTGTACGTGCGCTCCTCTGGTATTGAACTACTGACCCTGACATTTCAAGCCTTTTTCCACATGACACACAGGAAGTGGTTTATGGCTGTGGTTTGTCTTGTAGCATCAACACATTGATTCATAATACATCTCATGCGTAATGATGGCTGAGAAATGATGTGAGATGACGGTGATAACTGACTGCCTTTACACATAACCAAAATAATAAAAGTGAATGTTCACACACACACACACCTGCAAACTGTGCAAACAAAATCTGTGTGAAAGACTGTTGGACAGAGGTCAGCCTGGTTGGATACGGAGCTTGCTCTAGACACCTCCAGTGCGCATGTTAAATCAAATAGCACTGAACAAACAAAGTAAGGGATGTGGGGGGAAGCGGGTTTTGTTTTCGGTTTACGACAAAGGAATGAAAACAGTGGTCGAGCTTTTCGCTTACCCTGCAGGACACTGTGGCTCCTTGATGTCCTCGCATTCCTCCTCTTGCCATGAAGTCTTTCCTAGAAATGAGTGTAACCGTCAGTTAAAGTTATACAATATAGAGGGAACTCTCAAACTGCACAGACACTCGTTGTTATCTGGGTATGGATGAAAGCTAAATGCAAGTTTTAACCTTTACTTCATCTTATCTGCATAAATGGGCCATACAAGTTAAATCAATCATAATTTATGGCTCATGCACCCTGAAACAACATAAAAGCCATGGAAATTGCTTGATTGTGGCGGTGTGGAATCATATAGGCCTTTTACTGTTTCATTATGTGTTGCTGCAACATTATATTACATATGAAATATTATGAGGGTCAATGGAGCAATCAAATGTAATGGTCTTATGGTGAATTACAGATAATAGATGGGGCTATTTCTAGCTAAGTACTGGGTAATGCAATGGCACACAGCTAGCTATGGCATGTCTCTATGACAACAAGATAAAATAGAGTTGGGAGTCTCAGACTGGGGGAAGGGGGTTGATCAACAGCCACACTGAGGAGGCTAAGAGGGAAAGAGGGAGAAAAGAGATGATCATCAATCAGGAAATCTGGCCTCATCCTAAAAGGTTTGTTTAGAACACAGAAACATTCCTGACCAAAACAAGTGAAAGTGGACTTTTTAGCTGGGCCTCACACCAAATATGTATTATGCAATGAAAGTAAGTGCATTTCTTATCCTAAAAAGGATGTTTAGATTACAACTACAGGGAGTGACGATAGAAAAATCAAGCCATTAATTAATGGCTTAAACCATTAAGCTACATAACAGGCTTGCTGAGGACTAACCAAAAGGGGGACCTCCAAACTAACATCACATATTACCTCAGAACGTAATTGAACCTCTTGTTGAGACTTCATACAAAAATTGAGGAGATGTACAGTACAGAGAGAGGGAGTTATGGGGAGCATAACATAACAGTGGCAGGCCTTACCTGAGCATGTGCTGATGTAGTTGGCACAGCAGTTGCCGCGCTTCACACACTCGGCAGAGCAGGAGCAGAGGCTCTGGGCCAACGGTTTCTCACCGCAGCGGAATTTCGTACATGTCCAGAGGTGAACTAGAGAGAGACAGAGAGAGAGAGAGAGAGAGCGAGAGAGAGAAAAGGGGTGGAGAGTGAGGGGAAAATGGTGGTTTTGTCTGAGCACTCAGAAACAGACAGCATGGAAAAGGTGAATAAACAAGAGGTCGGAGAGGACAAACAATAAGAGAGAGGAGGATGCAAATGTTGAGAGAGAGAGAGAGAGAGAGAGAGAGAGAGAGCGAGAGCGAGAGAGAGAGAGACTGACTCCAGTCACCCAAGGACAAAATCTCCCACTCCACTTATCCAACATCTCAGTGGTTAGCATCACGCCACCCAAAACAAACATTGTAAATACCTGTTTTATGTTTCTGTTAATCCTGGGCTAATGGATGGTTCTCAGTCCATGCCATATAAAAAGGGAAACAGACTTTCAGCTTCTCCCAGACATCATTTCCCATGGACTCTGCTGCCTGGCATCAAGCCCATTTAAAAGCCTCACTTTGAAAGCTGCACTGTTCAGTGGCTTTACTGCCCAAACAATGAGCGTTTTTGCTCACAATGACGATACTGTCCCCTCGTCCCCTTCATGCCTTAGGAGTCTGTTCCAATAATAGGCTCCATGACTGGACATCGTCTCTGAACATATTAGGTTGGGTCTGTGGCCGGGTGAGCTGGATCCAAATCTTCCATTAAATGCATGGGAGAATGTGATCTCATTCACTCACGTCTTTGATTCGGGACCGTTCACAAAGCCGCTCTTTCTTGTGAACTGGAGCAAGAGGAGGGCCACGTCCGACCCACCCAGGGCGATCTGTGGATCCGGCCGCCTCGGTCTGGAGCGCACGAGCTCTCGGCCAGAGAAACGTAAACAAACCGTCAAGCCTGTGCCAGGTTTCCCCAGATGCGTCCGTGTACACTGCACACCTCAGAACAACAACCCACATGGCTGGTCTTGACCAAATATTATGGAACCAATGCCAGGGTGTTAGAGACGACCACAAACGTTTTTTTTTTTTTCAGAAAATGCCCAAAAATACTAGAGGAAACTTATTTTAGTGACTTTCACAACTGTTCAGACTCCTCCAGTTTGTGTGTGGGGATGAGTAATGTCTGCTAGCCTCCGTTTGTGAGTAATTAATCAGACATCTGTGTCTCTCACCCTGTGTGTCCCTATGGCCTGGCACTGTGTGCCAGCAGGCAGGAGCCAGTTACTGATGCTCTGGATCACAGCGACAAACCACTCTGAGTCAGTCTCCGCTGCACCGCAGAATGTGCACGAGTTTAAGTGGGCATGTGCCCGTACGTGTGTGTGTGTGTGTGTGTGTGTGTGTGTGTGAGAGAGAGCGTGTGGGTGCCCATGGCAATTTTACATCTCCAGCACAATTTGCCAACTCTGCAGAAAAGCTGACCCCTCTGCTCCTCCGTGTTTGTGTACATCTGTGCTCTTGCGTGTGACTGAGAGAAAGCTTGGTTTCTCAGAATATGCTCGATTGCTTTAGCTCCAAGTTGAGAGCAGACAGGAAAAGGGTTAGTTTAAGGGGCCTTCTGCTTACAGAAACCCTGAAAATAATTCCCTAACCCCACCCAGAATGTATTCTTGACTTTAATGTCAACACACATGCATCATACCCACATATCAAAGTGCACAAATGCACTCAAACAGGTACAGAAACAAATCAGGCATACACACAAAAGTACAAACACATAGTTTCAATACCTCTCCACAAATCCATTAGTGTACGTAACTCAACCACACACACACACACACACACACACGTTACACAACCAAACCGCACATGCAATCCCTCCGAATGGGGCACCACACCCGTTCCGAGCCATTGCCCTGGGTAACCAACGGGGCCTCAGTGGGCAGGGGAATTTTCTCCCAGTGGGTTTGGAAATGGAGAGCTGTGATGGCCGCAGCAGGGCCTGCCAATCCTGCCAGCCCACCCTTGCACGTCATGGTCACACACAGGACTCTCCCTAATCATTATGCACCTCAAACAAAGGTTCCTATAAGAGCACAATCAAAACAAGTTGATATAAATACGTACTATGTACTCACACACGTTAATGTAGGTTTACAGGATATATGCCGCCCGCTCAGTGGAAAAACACTTTTTTTTTTCTCACTCACACTCACACTCACACTCACACACACATATGCTGTCCCTCCGTCTCACCCTCTGGCATAGTCATACACACACACTGCGAACCACACAGACACATGATCCCCATGATGCGGCAGCAGCAGCGTGCCAACACCCACATACGGCATCATGGGTAACTCTGGTGTAGTGTTGCAGGCGGGGTCACTCACGGGGCTCCTCACACACTTCTTTGTAGTCTAAGCAGCAGCTGCCTTCCTTTTCACACTGCTGGTCACAGCGGCACGACCCAGACCCAGACGGACCATCCCCACACCGATTCTTACAGCTGTTATCTGTGAGGGGAGGGGGGAGGGCAGAGGTGATACAGCGAGTGTCATGCCAAGCACCGCTGAAGGAAGCCACATACTGCCTTTACACTGAGACTTCACTGATCTGAATGTAACATGGACACTGTACAGGATTTAAAGACATTTAAAATTGTATACAAGTTACATCATTTTAATTTACAGGGTGTGTTTAGTCAGCGCTTACTCTGTGGAGTGAAAGACAGACCAACATGACCACACAGTCAAACAATGAAACTATGCCAATACATAGCACATATGCTAAAATGGCATAATGTCATCTGGGAGAGTGGAAACATTGTGGGACTGTCACTGAACCAAACACTTCTGTTATATGAACAGCTGGAAAGTGAACACAAGTTGGAGGAGGAGCACTGTGCTGACACTTACGGTTTTTACAGCAGGCAGACGACTTCAAGGCAAAAACAATTGCAGTTGCAAGGATGATGGTCAGTAGCAGGAGCAGGATCGCCTGCAAAGGGAGGGTGATGAGGGACAATGACAGACAGGGAGTGAGAAAGCGAGAGTGAGAGAAACAGAGAAAAAGAGAGGTTGGGGGGGGGTGGGTGGTATGGAAAGACAGAAAGGACAAAAATAGATATCAGCATCAAATAGAAACAGTTCAGAAGTATCATCCAGCTGGCTTGGTTGGTTGTAGTTCCCCTTTTGTCTAGTCAAGTGCAATTCCCTTCTAAATCTCTGGAACTCTCCTGGAACCGATTTTATAGTCTGATTTTAGACACATTTCACATGAAGATCAACAATGCTGAGGTTCATAACGAGGTTTGTAGAGGAGAAATCAGTTGCTTTTAATGTGGGCAAGTGACATTTGATGGAGTCATCTACACAGTTAGAGAGGCCCTGGGTCTGTGATGATGTCACCATGCTCAGTGACATCAGGCCTCCCTTTACTGACCAGACAAAGGGAGGTTCAAGCAGAGGACAGAGGCTCGCTGCGTCTAACAGACAGTAGGCTGGTGTGTGTATGATTTCTGGCTGGACGTGGCCAATCAGTTTCTCTTTTCGGCTTTGACGACAGGAAGATAAAAACATAAGCAAGGGGAAATGAAGACCAGATGGCATGAGGTATGCTGACCAAAACAAATAGGAGTAAATTAGCGAATGACCCTTCGTGTGAGGGCTCTTGGTAGAACATTAAAAGGTGTGTTTGCTGAGTCGAATGAGAATCCTTAAAGGGGTCCTAGAGCACTGGTGTTCAGTGGTTGATTTAGCACCACAGGTGAGTGGAAACTGTTGGTGAAAGGAAAATAGTGATAAAGGGTTATAGTGTTATGAAGGGTTATAGTGTTATGAAGGGTTATAGGATGTTGAGTTATCAGTGCAGTGAGACATAGAGGCACACCAGACCATTGGTCTGAGCATGCTGTGGCAGTGGTGAATGATTTGTGGGGAAAAAGTACTGTGGTCAGAAATGATTTCCCACTTTGGCTCCTCCTGAATCCCAAACCAAAACATGGTGTGCTTTTCCATACCATTGTCTGGGGCTAAATCGGGTTGCGTTGTCGTTATAGCTACAAGCTTGGCTTGTAATGGAAGGCACATGTTTTCTGATTGCTCATTAGCCAAAGTAGTTGCATACGGCTGGGCATTTCTCTGACAAAGCCCACAAACAGAGACACAGAGAAAAGATTGTGATGGTGATGTTTCCAGGCTCCAAAAAGTCATCTTTAGTAATGCGATTACCTGCAAAAACATCCCGATCAAAGCAGCAGCCAGCAGCTAATGTAAACTATTGCTCTCTAGTACACCTTGCTTCAGACAGAGATGGGCAGTATTTCAATTACTTGTATTTGAAATACTAGTTAATTTACTTTTGAGTAGTTTGTAATTTGTATTTGATAGGGCCGATAAAAATCGAATGTAATTTGTAACAAAATACTTTAGAGTGGAGTAATTTTGTATTTAAAATACTTAATATATTTTCTCCACTGTTTAGACAGAAGGAGATTTTTTTCTGTCGGATTCTACCACTAGACATCTGATCTGCCTCTGAATGTCCTTGTCGAATCAGGCATCAGTCAATTTGCCAAAAGTGGTGCTTCTTATGGCCCGCCCCTTTTTGGGGCGAAAAGGAAATCACCCCAGATCTGTCTCATTGACATGTTAAATCCATTTTTTCACAAAACAGGGCTCAGGTCGAAAACTTAGATAGCTGTCATGATCCTTGTCAATTTATCTTCATTAGTACACCGACTAAAAGGAGGTTCTTTCAAAGAGCGAATCGAGTTGTTGTACTGAAGGTAAGCCATCTTGACAGAATGTGACTTGATCAAAGCCGTATGATGTCCTTATACGCAATTACGTATGACGAAAGCATGGTGGGGGTAGCCCTCCCTGAAGTCATAGAGATTGCATTGAGAGCCCTGTTTTGTGAAAACATGAAAGTCACACAGCTGCTGCCTGCAAAAATATATACGTATATACAAAATCAATCAAGTTGTTGTCTTTTAATAGCTTTGCTTAGTTACACTGGCATTCTGTGACTGTTCTTACTTTTTTACTGGGTTCACCAGAGCTTTGTGTACATTATATAGCCCCGTAGCCAGGGCCCATAGACATATTTATGTCAATCTGAATAGTCTGAATAGCCCAGTCACATTGCCAAAAGTACTGATGTATACCTATATTCATCAAAAAAATTACACTGACAGGTGTAATAGGCGGAATATGTGTGCGGGGGCAGGGGCGTGGTGGCAGCGGTTACAAACATGAAAAAAAGGATACAGGACTTAAATGTTTGGGAACCACTGCCTTACAACACTGACAAGGGCCGTCATAATAGCCTGCACCTGGGCCCGTGATAACTACGTTACGCCACTGAATAGCCCAAACCTGAATGTTCTGCTATACCAAATTGAGAGAAAACTGAAGATTCAGAAAAAGTATTTCCTGTATTTTAAAAATACAAAATACATGTATTGTAATTTGTTACATTTTCTGGCAACAGTATTTTGTATTTTATTTTGATACATTTATTTGATGGGTATTTTGTATTTTGTATCAAAATACATATTGATGTATTTTTTCCCATCTCTGCCTTCAGATACAGTACCAGTCAAAAGTTTGGACACACCTTTCATTTTGTTTGTTCGTGTTTTCTTTACTTTTATTATATTCTACATTGTAGATTAATACTTAATACATTTTAACTACGAAAGAACACATATGGAATGATGACAAAAAAGTCATACAATGTAGAAAATAAAAAGGGAAGATAAAACTTCTCGAAAAATGAGAAGGTGTGTCCAAACTTTTGACTGGTACTGTATCTGTCCAGGGCTGAGACAGAGCACTGCAGCACCTGTGGCCTGTGTTGGGGGAAAAGAAAACTGCAGTTCTGCAAAGAGCATTGAGTAGAGACAAAGACAAGAACAGAACTAACAAGAAATAAGTATAGTTTGTTTAAATCAGAGATAAACAGAAGGATTTACACCGAACCCATCTACACACTTCTGAGAAGTAAGCAGTTACTGAATAAGCAACAAGGACCACCTGTGCAGTGTAACTGGATACACAGCCATCCGGCCCTCCCCTCACATCTGCTGATTGGTGTTTGCCTGCTTGTCTCTTCTTCCCGCTTAAGGTACTGCATGTTCTCTCAAGTGAGAGTCTTTTGAAGTATAGTACACCAGGGGCCTCTGTTGTGATCATCCATCAGGATCGCCTGCATGGAGTTCTGATGATCGCTCGGCTCACTCATTCAGCAGCTATACCCACACATCTCATCCAGCAGCTACACCCACACATCATAGTCATATACAGTATCACAATGACGAAATCCCTGATCTCCTGCATAGAAGATGCTATGTGTGTGTGTGTGTGTGTGTGTGTGTGTGTGTGTGTGTGTGTGTGTGTGTGTGTGTGTGTGTATGTGTGTGTGAGTGAGAGTGTGTGTGAGAGAGAGATTATTGTCAATGTCTTATTTAAATGTTTGTGTGTGTGTGTGTGTGTGAGTGAGAGAGAGATTTTGTCAATGTCTTATTTAAATGTTTTAAACTGCACATTGGAGACTGGTCAAACGCAATTTCAAACTTCTGTGCTAACCCTGTTACATAGATTTTTGACAATAAAGTACACTTGACTTGACTTGACTTGAGAAGAGCTGTTTTATTCCACCGCGCCCTCAAATAGAAAGTTCAACCCAATACTTACGAAACGTTACTGAAGTTAAACTAAGAAAAAAAACTGCAGATCATCCCCAAGCGTGGTGGAGAGTAGCTACTTCCTAAATAAATGTTTAGCTTGAGAACATTTCTATGAGCCTTTTGTGCTTGATTTTGTTCCTACGGCATTGAGATAGCTGTACTACAGAGTGTTTACAACTCAGTCCTCTCTCTTGACAGCACCACTCTTCCTCCCTCCGCTAATCGCCTTTGACCTTTGGCTACAGTTGCAGTAGATTTTCCCAAAAGAGCCGCCAACTCTGAAGCCCGCCTCTGGTCTACTGTCATATGTTCACCCGTAGGCTCTCTCCCCTCCCTCTTCTCACTCCTCCTCCACTGCACCCGGAACTCTAGGTGTTCCCCAGATCTGACTGCTGTTACTTTTAAAACACATGGAGCCTGTCAGGGGTTCTTCAATACATCAGACTTGGAAGCTTATGGAGTTCCTCTGGGATCCATTTAATTTATTTTCAATCAGAGCTAAAAACACACTCTTACAATCAACACTCATTGTGACCTCTCTCCATTTACCCCTCTGCAGTCATCTATCGGTATTCATACTGATCTGCTTACTGCAAAACTCCCACACAGACAAAATATCTATCGTATGTGCTGCTAAAGGCACGATAACAGTTTCACCCACTAATGATAAATATGCATAGTGTGCATGTCATAGTGTGCTTTGCAAATCCTTGCTCCATCATGTTATTTGCCTCAAACGATTTTCTAACATATGTGTTCTTCTGGTCAAAATATACTGTGAGCAGTCTTAGGTGAGACACGTGCCACTGTGTATACACTGTATACAATTATGGCTGTGATAATACATTGTGAATTGTGTATAGTGGGCTGCACCCTGATTGTGTATACAAAACCTACATGACCACATGTTTGAATATCACATTAAAACGCATTGACTAAAATCAAGTGCGTTTGAAACAATGACAAACTGTAAAGACAGTTTCACCCATCCAATGGCATCACTGTGAGGTGTTTTTTTTCTCTCCAGAACTAACATTCACAGGCAGTTGTGGACTTAATTTAGCCATCTTATTACTATGACTAAGGTTAGGTAAGGGGAACAGTCCCAAGAAAATAACACTTGCACTAATCTCTCCCCGCTCTGGCACCACGGCTATCTACCCACTGAGCATGGACTCCCAAGCTGCCATCCAGAGCACCAGGGCTGTAGGCACGTTTGTTCACCCAGGGAAGGACACGCAATATAGGATGAGGGTTTGTAATTAGCCTGGGAGGTTCAAAGGTGGAGGATCATGGGTCTTAGGGGATAAATCTGCACATGGAAGAGGTGACAGGGCAGGGTTATGTGTGAGAGGGGACATATGTGTGAGAGGGGACATATGTGTGTGTGTGTGTGTGTGTGTGTGTGTGTGTGTGTGTGTGTGTGTGTGTGTGTGTGTGTGTGTATGTGTGTGTGTGTGTGTGTGTGTGTGTGTATCTCTGTGTATCTCTGTGTATCTTGAGCTTCTAAGCCTCAAAGAGGGAGAGTGTGTACATACTCTCTTTCTTTCTCTCTCTCTGCAGATTTGTGTGTGTGTGTGTGTGTGTGTGTGTGTGTGTGTGTGTGTGTGTGTGTGTGTGTATGTGTGTGTAAATTCTGCCCTAACAGAACTCGGTGAGATCTCTTTAATTGCTGAGAAAGATAAGTGTGATGAGTTTTTTTTAAAGCCAGAGGCAGAGGTTTGATGTTGATGCGGAGGAAAGCCTCTTGTTTGGGAGACATGATGTATAGATGCTTCAGGAGCACTGAGAATCTGAGAGGATAAAGAGCTGCTTAGGAATAGGCTTTCATTTCCCAGACTTCCTGCGCTGCAGATATACATTGGAAAACAGGCACTGGCATAGACTGGAGGGAAAAACATGTTTTTCATCATCTCAGCGCCTGTGTGCGTGTATGCGCGTGTGCGCGCGCGCGCGTGTGTGTGTGTATATGTAAAGAAGAAAAAAAACAGAGCTTTTCCCAAAACATTCCAAAAAGCTGTGTTTGTCTGAGACAGAGATTATGTTTATGAGTGCTTTGTAAATTAGTCTCTCTCTCTCTTTCTCTCTCTCCCCCCTCTCTCTCTGTCTGTGTTTGAGAGAGTGAGAAAGAGAGAGAGAGTGTGAGAGAGAGGGAGTGAGAGGAAGTGAGTGTGTGTGTCTCCTTCCACTGTAAACTGAGTCACCCGAGGACCAACACAATATATTGTCAACTGAGTGAAGTACCAAAGTGGTTAATCTCTCACATGTGTGTGGGCATAAAGTCAACAGTTGTCTGAGATGTCCTGATTCATCACACATCACTTAGCAGTTATGCGTAAAAGGAATTCTCCATTGTGATTATGGGGGGAAAAAATGGAACTCCATTAATGGCAGTTTCATCAACAGCTGTGATTATGTTTCATTAAACTCAAATTGAAAGATGAACATGCAACAGTAAAGGCGAACAACAGACCAATAAGGCAATGTCCTCTCTTATATTACACTTTGCAGTTCAACAGTGGCCCCAAACAAGGCTTCTTAACTTATCTGAACCAGCTGAACTTCACTCGCACAGAGACTGAACCTATATCCTCTAATGATTCACCCAGCAATTACAGGATGACTTAGGCCATTCATTATCTGGATTTCCCTAACCAAAGCCACATGCGTTATATCTCAAAATAGTCAATCATCAACATTGGTGCCGCTGACATATGCCATACATCTGTGCTTTACAGTACAAGAATACCTACTTCTCATCATATTGCACATATGGACAGGCACACATGTGGAAAGAGCTTTGCTCTACATTGCCTCTAAGGGAGAGGTCCACTTTTTAAGTTTTTTTTTGGCCAAGTGGCCTTTCAGTTTTTGGAACTCTGTGGCGAGGTTTGGCCTTTCATTGTCTCATCTACTATGAAATGAAAAAAGATGTTTGGTATTCTTCACTGCGGGCATGGACCCTCTTAAATGGGTATCTCAAGATAGTCTTCAATGCATAAACCATAGATACCATAGATAGCTTGACAGACCATGGTCCTAACGAAGGTTACCCCATACTGTCACATTCCAACCACAACAGTGACTCTGCGGGGTGTTGCCCAGTGTCAGTTATATACATATGTATGTTATGAAATTATGTAATATAGGTCTTTGCACCTGCAAAAACAGCCTTATTGGTATGGCAACACTGTATGGAGAAAAGTGGTAGACAGCACAGAACAACTTTAGACCTGAAATATGATCAGTTAAGATGCATCGTCCAAAATCATTCCCTGTCCTCCAATTGTGTCAGCTCAGATAAGACACTTTCTAAAAACGTGTGCAAACAAGTCTGAATACTTATACTGAACTTCTCAAATGTTTTTTTCCAGGTAGTTTAAGATGTATTTGGCACAGACAGTCTGGCATTTTACTACCCACTACAGATTTCTCAAGGGCGCATTGCAACAGTGTGTATGCGTGCATGTGTCTGTTATAAAATGATGCAGTCTTCTTTCCTGCAAAAGCAACTTAATGCATGGTGTGTCTACACTGTATGGAGTAATGCAAGGAATGAAGTGCTGACTGCAATGCAGATGGTTTAAATGTATCCTCATTGCACAATAATTCTGTATCCTGTGTATTGTGAAATATGTGCAGTGACTATCATACAGTGACTTCAAACAATATACGTAACATCTGTAAGTCATTTGGGAACTAAAACAGCAACATAATGATATCTAAAAACAGATAAACACTGCACCTCTATTCAAAAAGTCTAATGGCTGACAGCCGTCTAACGATTTCTTCTGTCAATTATACTCCGTATTCTACTCCAAACAGAAACAAAAAAGTTGTCCAATTTGGGCCGGTACGGACTTTTATAGCGCATCTTCACTCTGTCTGTTTACCTTTCTATTACTGTAACGTTTTTATAGTGGCTGAGTATGTTTTTGTACCGTTAATGAAACTATAACGCTAATACCCTTTCTTTGAACGTGCATAAATGATACATTATCATTATTGTTAGGATGTGAATTGTTCTTCATTTTTTACAGTTTTACTTTTACAATTTATTTTACCAAGAGTACTTTAGGTGGTCTGTAAGTACCCTATAACATACATCACCGCTTATCAAGATTCGGTATCTGCAGTGACGTTAATAGGTAAACACTACCCAGAATGGTCGAACCAACCAACGAATTCGCCACTTTGAACCTCTTCTCTAACCCTTTGGACTCATCTGTAATCATCTCACTTGTCAGAGAACAACAAACAAATAACGCACATTAAATGGAAATCTGTTCAAAAGTCAAAGGTCACTCACCACAAAGATTAGGATATTGCGTTTGTTTGTCAGGGTCTTTTGGGCACTGTCAGCACGTTTGCATTGGTTGTCGCCCTCTGCCCCGAGTAAGTTGGCAGCATGTTGAGGGGGCTCCTCGTTTTTTTGAAGTTCCATAGTTCCGCGCGAACCGGCATGAGAGTTATCCAAACTTCTACGATATACCATAGACTATGTAGGTCTCTACTAAGGACCGCCTCTCTCTCTCGTTGACGTTTCCACTCAAGATCCGCACTGAAGTGTAACGACGGCAATCTTCTGTATGAAGTGCCTGTGTGCCAATGCGAACGGCCCGGTACTGAAAGCGAGGCTTTCGGTGATCATTGCGTGTATTCCTTTTTGGGCTCACTGTGACGCTGTATTCCTCAGCCGTCATCTAGTCTATGTACTTATTGTTGTACTAATAGTGTACTTCATCTTGTGGCAATATTCTCAAGTTTGAACTAGTTAGACTGGTTTCTGGTTAATGGATTTTAATTAGAATGTTGTGTGTTGTGGTACAGTTTGGCTCGGTATAAACTGTGGTTTTCAGAGATGTTTCGTAAAAACAGGACAATTAAAGTGTTGCCATTGCATTTGGTTTAGAGCACCGGCACAGGTTGGTGTGTTGGAAGTGGATCTATTTCTCTCCACTAGTGCACAGTGTAGTTCTAGCGCCACTCGCTGGTGGCAGGATTTCATTAATCATTAGTCTGCAGTGGGTCAGGTAATTTGCTTGTACCTTTGTCTGCCTAGTCTTAACCAAGGGCGTGGGTTTGCATAGGGTTGATAGGGACTAGTCACGACCAAAGTTTGGGAAAGACAAAAAAGTCCCTACCAATATTTTGTTAATTTGAGAAAAAATATTTTGCACAATATATTTGCAAACTCATTCGTATTATTATCAATACAATGTTCGTCGCTCAGAAGACTTATAAATACATTTCTAAGTTTTCCAATGCGCCCTCGAGCCTGTGAGACAAGATGCTGTAATTTAATTGGCTGAAGTTGCAGAGTCAGAAACACTACGTGAATCTAAAGGTTATACTGAATAACCCCTGTTCTCTGATTCATTGAGTGGAGAGATCCACCTATGGGAGGGACATCCGTACCCGACCTCTGCAGAAGCAACCAATTGCACCAAGTCTGGCTTTGACAGACAGCAGCGCGAATCGGATGACACGGGTAGCTCCGCCCCGCTACCGTGGTATAAATGATGAGGTAGCGCTGCACTTCTTCAGTAGACAATTCGCTTCTCGTGAAGCAAGCGGGCCTACTCGGTGGATCTCTCCACTCAATGAATCAGAGAACAGGGGTTATTCAGTATAACCTTTAGTTCTCTTTCATCATCTCGTGTTCGAGATCCACCTATGGGAGAGATCTGGACAGCTCCCCGATTGCCCTTTGCCTACCAAGCATGCACGGCAGCAGGATTTTTTCTCTCCCGGTGCTAAGGGGGGGCTTGACCGATACGTGGGGTAGCTAAGAAAATAATTTATTTTCATGACGTCACTTACTTTATTAAGAGGTTCTTGTTTTTTTTCTCAATAAAAGCAGCTATGATACACAGCACGAGAATGTAATACAAGCGGCAATGGCGGAAATGTTTCACGTGCGTGCAAAGGTGACATTCATACAGCGACCATGCGCCTGCCCATAACCAGACAATACATCCAAAATGCAACAAGTATTTATTCCATATGCATAATAAATGAAAACAAACAACTATGCATTGACAATATTGTCTCGGATCACAACATCATAACTTACATTACATTAATAGTAAAACTCATAACATAGGCTACAAAGTGCAGCCGCAACGAGAAGTGCGAACAGCTTGTTTGAATGATTAAAAAAAAAAAAAAAACTCACCAGAGTTGTTTTACAGTAGGACGATGCGTCTATTGCTGTGGTTAAGTGCAAATTAGTCCATGATCTTTTGGATCTTTTGGACATCCAGAATGGCACGGCTCCCGGGCAAAATCTTATTACGCTCTGAAGACTCTAGTTAAACAAAGACGACAATCGACTATCGACAATCGACTGGAATTTCAGCGACAAACTTTTTTTTGGTAGGTTAGCAGGACTCGTTCTTTTTTATGAGCTTAAGATTGTGTAGATGCCAGACAGTGGAACGGGTTGAAACGAAAACAGTGTTCACCTTACGGCCTACTCCCCCCTCTTGTCCCAGTTGTCCCCTCTCTCTCTCACACACACACAGCACAGGGTAAACGGGGAACAGGCGCAGTACAAACATGCAAGCGTGGATTGTATTGGAACAGAATGCATACGTATGAACCTTTACAGTTTTTCTCAGTCGCTTTGGTACATTTCTCAAATCATCCTCGACATTTGCAAAACAGTGCTTAAATGCTAGAGGGGCTTAACTGGGGCTACACATTTTTTTGCCGGGGCTATAGCACCCCTTAGCCCCGGTGTAGCGCCGTCGCTGCTACCAAGACACTGTCAGCCTCAGATGGTCTCCACGCCGAGGCATCCCCTCGGCGCAGTGGTGCCAGACACATCCAAAGTGATAAGCACAATCACAATACTGTCCCAGCAGATAAGGGGATGTTGTTTATGACAATAATATTGTTTATGTCAGTGGGGGAAATGCAGTAGCGTAACGAACGTGGGGATGCGACTCAAGCCGATCCCACGCTCAGAACAGAATGAGAAACCGGCGTTCTTGTAACATCCAGCCGGTAAAATCTGACAAAGGTATCCGGACTAGTCCAGCTAGCTGCGGAACACACCTGTTGCACGGAAATCCCCTGAAACACAGCCCATGAAGCAGCCAGCCCTCGCGTAGAGTGAGCTCTCAAGCCTGCAGGAGGTTGTAGCCCCTTTGAATCGTACGCACTCGTTATGGCTTCGACAAGCCAGTGATACAGGCGCTGCTTAGAAATGGGCATCCCTTTCCGCGGCGGGGCCCAGGAGACAAAGAGCTGGTCGCTCTGCCTAAAACTCCTGGTTCTGTCCATGTACGTTCTTAAGGCACGAACGGGGCATAAGTTGTTCAACCTTCGCTCTTCCGCCGATGCAAAAGGGGGCGGGTGAAAGGCTATGAGCTCTATCACCTCGCAAGAGAACGTAGGGAAGCATTTCGGTACAAATGCCGGGTTAGGCTTAAGAAAAACCTTATCCCCATTGGGCGAGAACTGAGTGCATGAGGTGTGCACCGAAAATGCGTGCAAGTCACTAACACGTTTGGCCGAGGCCAGTGCTAGCAATAGGGCCTCCTTGAGTGACAGCAATTTCAAGCTAATATCCCCAATAGGCTCAAATGGCTGTCGTGACAGCGCATCCAGAACCAAAGGGAGATCCCATGACGGGACGAGCATTTTCGAGATTGGCAACGAGCGTCGCACACCCTTCATGTACCTGCGTACTAATGGGTGCTGACCTACCGTGTCATTATTGAAACCAAAGTGACACGCAGATATAGCCGCCAAATACACCTTAATGGTGGAGAAAGATTTCCCTTCCTCCTTAAGGTCTTGTAGAAAGCTGAGAATATCAGAGACAGAGCACTGATATGACACCAAATGTCGCACGTCACACCACTTTTCAAAGACTCGCCACTTAGTTGCACAGAGACCTAGTGGAGAAAGCCCTTGCGCTCTGAATGGTGGCTACTACGTTGGGCGGTAATCCCAACGCGGACAGGTTTAGCCTTTCACGGGCCAGGCCCAGAGCGCCACCCGGTGTGGTGAATTTCCCCTTTCGCCTGCGATAGCAG
The DNA here is from genome assembly GCF_963457725.1 of Sprattus sprattus. Classification (NCBI taxonomy): domain Eukaryota; kingdom Metazoa; phylum Chordata; class Actinopteri; order Clupeiformes; family Clupeidae; genus Sprattus; species Sprattus sprattus. The sequence continues at coordinate 24,183,872 of NC_137921.1, forward strand.
GTTCGAACGTATCGGGAGCGCCATCGGGTGCGCATACAGCAGGGGTACTATCTCCGCCATCCATGGGGCTTTGTGCCGACTGGGTGCTACCAGAATTAACATTAGTCCCTTTTCCCTCACTCGGGCGAGAGTGGGAAGAATCAGACACAGAGGGGGGAAGGCATAGAGGAGCACTTTGGGCCACTGGTGAGCTAGTGCGTCTACACCGAGGGGCGCGTCCTTGTCCTGAAGCAAGAAGTACATAGGACAATGGGCGTTTTCGCGCGAGGCAAAGAGATCTACGGCTGCTCTGCCGTATCTCACCCAAATCAGTTCCACTATCTGAGGGTGGAGGCGCCACTCTCCGAACAGTGGGTTCCCCCTCGATAGCAGATCTGCCCCGGTGTTCATTATCCCTGGGACGTGTGTTGCGCGTAACGACAGAAAGTGCGGACTGCTCCACAGCAGCAGGTCGCGTGCCAGGCAGTGTAGAGCAGAGGAGTGCATTCCTCCTTGTCGATTGATATAGGCCTCCGCAGTGGTATTGTCGCAGCGGATCAATACATGGTGGCCCGGTAGGCGGGGCAGAAAATGTTTGAGAGCTAACCAAACAGTCAGGAGTTCCAGGTAATTTATGTGATACGAGTTTAACCAGTCCGGCCAAACACCGTTCACCGTCCTGCCCTCCTGGGTTGCACCCCAGCCCGTCAGGGAGGCGTCTGTCGTCATGACTTTCCTCACGGTCCCTGCCCCCATGGGAGTGCCGTGGGAATAAAACTCCGCGGATTTCCAGTGGTGCAGGGATGCAGTGCATTTGTGCGACACCTTCACATCGCGAAGGAGATCGCGCATTGGGTCGAGGCGGAGAAATGCAATCCATTTCATGAATTCCCTCATTCTCAATAGCCCCAATGGCAGGACCTGTATAGCGGAAGCCATCAGGCCCTGTAGTCACAGGCATGTGCGGAACTTCACCTTTGTTCCCTCTCTGAACAGTGTGAGACAGTTCATGAGAGAACGAATGCGTTCTTGTGGCATAGCCACCGAATTCAGCTCCAGCACTATGAATGTGACCATCTGGGAGGGAGTGAAGTTGCTCTTGGCATAGTTCAACATGAAGCCTAAGGAGTCTAGGTGTGTCCGACCTGTTGTGTGTCCCGTAACACCTGGTCTCTGGAGCTGGCTAGTATGAGCCAGTCGTCCAAATACGTCAATATTCTTATCCCCGCAAGATGTAGGGGGGCTAGCCCCGCTTCCACACACAGACAGAATGTTCTGGGGCTGAGGGCAAGCCCGAAAGGAAGAACCGTATATTCGTAGCATTTGCCTTGGTAAGCAAAGCGTAGAAACTTTCTGTGGGGGGGATAGACGCCAATGTGGTGAAAGGCGTCTGTCAAATCGATCGATGTAAACCAATCGTTTTGTTGTATTGAGCGTGATAGAGTGTTGAACATTAACATCTTGAAATTATATCGTCTCAAATGTTTGTTTAACACCCTCAGGTCCAGAATAGGACGGAGTGAACCGTCTTTCTTCGGAATCAAAAAGTAACAGGAAAAGAAACCATGATTCGCTTCGCTTAGGGGAACCTCCCGAATTGCTCCTTTTAATAAAAGGGAGTTGATTTCCTCCTCTAGGAAGTGGCCTGAGCCCTCTTCCGTCTGAGAGAAAATTATACCGTTGAAAAGTGGGGGTCTTTTGCAAAACTGTAGGCGGTAGCCTTTCTCTATCGTTCTGACAACCCACTCGGGGGCGGCCGTGGCTTTCCACGCGGTGACGTGTAGTGAAAGCCTGCCCGCCGACTCTGTCGGCACCTGAGCGTGAGGAGTGAGCACTCTCATGTGCGCTGCAATGTCGCCAGCTGATGGCTGAGTCATTGACAGCATTGGCTTTGGCCTCATAGTGCCTGGTTTCTGAAACATTTTGTTCAAACACAAGGCCGTAGCCTTTATTGGGAATGTGAACGTGATGTAGTGCAAACGGTGTGGTAACCCTTTCAAAGCACTGGACATTCCCACGTCCCCCTTTTCTAACGCGCTCTGGCGTGGGGATAACGGGCTCTCTCCTCTCAGCACGGGGAACGGTGCTGGAAATTTCGTGAACACTGGGGAGGTGGAATTCTCCCCACCCGCTTCGAGTCTTCTCCTCTTCAGCGGGGAAACACTTAAGTCCAATGGGCTGGCAGCCCAAGAACCTGGACAGAGCCCCGAGAGTAGACGGTCAGGTAAACCGCTTTCTCTTGGGATCGTTAGGGGTGGGTGGCTTCTTAGCCGCGGCTGCAGCAAAAGACGCCTTGCCCCACGGCTTAGCCTGCTGCTGCTGCTGCTGCTGCTGGGGCTGTTGTGGTCCCGGGCGAGGACCGCCACCGCGAGGTCTGTGGCCCCTATTGGGACCTTGTTGCAGGCGGTTAAATGGCTGGGGTCGGGGAGGTGGCGGTGGGCGAGGGGCTATTTTCCTCGGCAAGCAAAGTTTAAACGCCTCGTCCTCCTTCTTCTTGTCGTCGCAGCGTTGCTGCATGAGAGCGACTGCTGGACCAAAAAGCGCCTGGCCTGGCTCCACGGCAGCCCCTGCAATGCACCTCTTCTCGTTGTCGGGTAGACCAGAGAGGTTGAGCCATAACGCCCGTTCACCCACGACGGACAGGGCCATGTGTAACGGAGTTGAATAATCCGTTTGTATATATATATGAGTTTCGCCATAATTACTTTTATAAATAGTGTTGGTGTTTTGGAGCCACCTTTGGAGCTAAGGTGTACTGCAGGCTTGCAGTATATATGTTTGTACAGTAACCGTTACGAGTCAGAAAGAGTTTGCCTGACAACGGTAGGTCCACTGTCCAAAAGTACTCCCACGATTTGTACATATTAAGATTGATTATTGTAATAATAAATAATAAATGTCGACCACTTCGACATATAACATGTATTTTATTTGATTAGTATGTATTGTGTTGTTCATAGAATAGTTTTGTCCATCTACTGAAAGTGTAATCATATTGTACCTACCACGAGGTTCGCTAGCTAGTTCGCTGGGAATTTCCCATTCCTGGTGCTCCGTGAGCTAGCTGTCTGTACAGCAGTACTGATTGTATTTTGTTTGATTTTATTGGTGCAGGTGCTGTGTTGTTATATGATTGAAACAGGTATGTTGCTGTTTCGATAGTGTATTGTTTGTATGAATTGCGTGCATTGTCCGTTTGATAATTTGTGCAGTGTCTTAAAATGTGTTGTTAACAAGAAAGAGTTTGCCTGACAACGGTGCTGTGTTGTTATATGATTGAAACAGAAATAAAGAAAGATTTTGAAGAGTTCGTCAGGTCCTCAATTTGACCACCGTCACACTGGTGCCGTGACCTTGCGATTCAAGATCAGCTTGATGCAGATCGCCTGACCGAGGGTGCAGCGTGATTTGGAGGAATTCCGTGTTGGAACGTTGGAATTTCTGCTGGAGCTTGATTATGGTCAGGTACTGGGGACTGACAAAGCATCACTGACAGGATAAGATTTTGGTTACTTTCACCCTGTTTGTATTCACACTGAAATTTGTAACTGAGTTTTAATATATTTGTCTTTTATTTTCTATTTTCTTTATTTTCTATATTTCTTTCCTGCCTAGAGGTAAAATGGCTAGCAAATTTCCATGTGATGAGTCTGAACTTAGTCTCTTCTCTTTCGGGAGGGGTAGAGGTGTAATGGGGATAAATGTACAGCCCAGTAGGTCTGTTGGGAGGGATGTGGGTGCTTCGCCTGTGTTGCCGGCTGGAGATAGGGACTTAGGATCGAGTCAGGATCTAGGTGAGTCACCTATGGGGCAGGGGCTGCAGGGTGGGCCACACCACTCAACACCTAGTGGTGAAAATACGACATTACACCAGTTCAGTGATATGCTTTACCAGATGGGCTCGCAAATAGGTGAAACAATTGTAGCCTCACTCCTGTCTAGTGGTGCTATTAGTGGCGCTAACCACAGTAGTACTAATTTACACAACGCAGAGAACCAGAACACTCATACTGGCAATATGAATACAATGAATGACAATTCACACGTTAAAGTCGTTGTGAAATCCGATAAGGAACCTGTTATTTTCAGGGGAGATAAGACTGACAAATACACGGTGACTGAATGGGTTGAGTTGATGAAATCGTACCTCAACAAACAGAACTATGGTGTCCAGTCACAGACAGATGTGGTAATGGGGAGGCTGATGGGGAAAGCCAGATATGTAGTCAAGATAGGCCTCAGGAGTGATCCCTTGCTTGAGACTTCTTGTACCCCAGATGTTATATATAACATACTGAAGCAGTATTTCAGTGACACATCTTCATGCCTGCCCTTACAAGACTTCTACTCAACCATGCCAACTCAGAGAGAGAATCCAATTGATTACTGGATACGCCTCAATAAAGCTGCAGACTTAGCTGAGGAGGGTTTAAAACGTCAGGGCAGACAAGCAGAGAACATGGGGGGAGAAATTGCGAAGATGTTTGTGAAGCACTGCCTCGATCCAGAGCTTGCGTCTGTGTTTAAGTACAAACAGATTCATGAGTGGACTTCAAAGGAAATACAGCAGAGGATAGATGAATATCATCGAGAGCGTGTGTCTTCTGTGTGCACAACCCAGACACGTGCGGCGGCACTGCTTTGTCAGGAAATGCATACAGAGCCTTACAGTGTAGACAACATAGAGACATTCAGTGGCAACTCTCTGTCTTACCCAGCTCTCTCTCTTGGGGTTATGCCGTCTTTCTCTTCTCCACTTGTCTTGTCCCAGGCCCAGCAGCAGCCCTTCTCTCCAGGTCACCAGGGCCAACAGCCTTATTCCTCTTCTCTGCCGCAGTACCAGAGACAGCCTCCATCTTCCGTGCCACAGGGCCAGTTGCCTCCAAGTCAACAGCAAGGCAGTGATGCTATTCTCGGAGAGATGATGTCTATGCTCAGGGAGCTCCTGACTAAAGTGCAGGTTGGAGAGGGAAGACCCACCTGGCGGCGTGGTGGTCAGCAAGCCCGCAGCCGAACCCACTTTAACCGTGAAACCAACTGTCAGGTCTGTAACGAAAGAGACCACACTACGGAGGCCCACTGCCGCGCTAACCGTCTCTGTTTTGCATGCTTTAAGCCTGGTCATTCAAGGCATTCATGTCCCAGTGGTGCATCAGGCCACGATGCTGGGCAGGGAAACTGAATGACCTGTACTATAAGGGAGGCTGTACAGGTCCTGAAGACATCTCCCACATACATGATGCTGCAGCGCTATATGATAATGTTAAGGATTTGGATAAGTCAGAGACTGTTATCATTCAAAACACACAGAAACTTAGGAGCAGTGACAGTCTATTTTACACTCCTGTTAAAATTGGAAAAGTGATTCTTGGCGCTATGTTAGATAGTGGTTCAATGGCTTGCTCTTTAAGTGCAGAAGCGCAGCAGAAGCTTAATGAAGCTGGTGTTGTCTCTCTTAGCAGTCAAGAGGTGACTAGTGTGGTTTTTGTTGGATGTGGTGGCATTCGTGTGAGGCCTAAATCAGTGGTGAATCTAGAGATGGAAGTCTATGGATGTAAAGTGTCAGTGCCTACCTTTGTTGTGGAGAATCAACGTGATGAATTAATCATAGGCTCCAATGTCATCAGGTATATAGTCAGCAAGCTAAAGGGAGATCCAAGCTACTGGGAAGCTGTGTCGACATCAGGCTCCGGTAACCACGAACTTGAACAGTTCCTTTCTCTACTAGCTGGGCTGGAGCGCTGGTCTGATGATGTGGTCCCAGACAAAGTAGGCACAGTCAGATGCAACAGAGCTGTTACCCTGACAGCTGGCAGTGAGCACCTTGTGTGGGGGACCCTTCCTAAAGACGTGAAGATATCTCCTGGTAGCACTGTCATGACCGAACCGACCTCTTCTCACTCTGCACCAAGGGGCATTATGGTTGCCAGAGTAGTGACACCTCTCTGGGGTGACAGATGGGTTCCACTCAAGATCCTGAACCTCTCAGACAACCCAGTCACGTTGCGTAAGAACGCCAAGCTTGCAGATGTCTACACACATGTCTTGCGCTGGAGGATATGGAGGTTCCAGAGCTCAGGAGTTCTCTTCAGGCTACCTCTGTTGAGCCTGCTAAAACATCAACTCCATCAGATGTCGAGGCCGTGCAGGAGAGACTGGGACGTGTCGGCCTAGGAGGCCTGGACCTTGGATCTTGTGATGTGTCAGCGGACTGGCAGGCAAAGTTGGCTGATTTTGTGCTTAAATATGAAGATGTCTTCTCTCGCCATAACCTTGACTGTGGTGAAGCCAAGGAGTTTGTGCATCGGATTCGTCTGACAGACGAGAGGCCATTCCGTCTGCCCTACCGACGTGTTCCACCTGCCGAATACCAGAAGCTCCGCCAGGTCCTGACTGAGATGGAAGAGAAAGATATCATCAGGAAGTCAGCCAGTGAGTTTGCTTCACCTCTCGTTCTTGTGTGGAAGAAGAATGGTGACTTGCGAGTGTGCACAGACTTCCGCTGGCTCAACAAAAGGACACTGAAGGATGCCCATCCTTTGCCACACCAAGCTGATTGCTTAGCTGCCCTGGGTGGGAATGCGTTCTTCAGTACGATGGATCTGACATCTGGCTTCTATAATATGCCACTCCATGAAGATGACCGCAAGTATTCTGCATTCACAACGCCCATGGGCTTGTATGAGTACAACCGGCTTCCCCAGGGCTTGTGTAACAGTCCAGGCAGCTTCATGAGGATGATGACCTCCATATTCGGTGACCAGAACTTTCTCAACCTCTTATGCTATCTTGATGATCTGTTGGTCTTTGCCCCAACTGAGGAGTTAGCTTTGGAACGGCTAGAGCTGGTTTTCAGTCGCCTTCGCCTGCACAACCTGAAATTAGCTCAGAAGAAGTGTTGGCTGCTCAGGAGGTCTGTGAAGTTCCTTGGGCACATCATTGATGGATCTGGTGTGTCCGCAGATGCCGCGAAGGTTGAGGCTGTCAGCAAAATGACCACAGCAGATCTAATGGAGCCTGATGGACTCACGCCGTCTCAAAAGCGTGTCAGATCATTTCTGGGAATGGTGAACTATTATCAGCACTTTGTGCCTAATTACTCCGCCATTGCAAAGCCTCTCTTTGAACTCCTGGCTGGCCAGAAGCAGAAGCGCAAGGGAAGACCGCGCATTACACGCACTCCTCAGTCACGGAGGTTAACGCCCGCTGACTGGACAGCCGACCACCAACAGGCATTTGAGGGTCTGAAGGCAGCTTTGGTGACCTCAGTTGTGTTGGCTCACCCAGACTTCACTCGTCCATTTGTGCTGTGCACTGATGCCTCCTTGGATGGATTGGGAGCAGTTCTCTCACAGGTTCAGGAGGGTGACACCGTGGCGCGGCCTGTGGCTTTCGCCAGTAAATCCCTTTCACGGGCTCAGAAGAAGTACCCTGCTCACCGCCTTGAGTTCCTTGCGTTGAAGTGGTCTGTGTGTGACAAGTTTAGTCACTGGCTTAAGACATTGCACTCTGGTTTATTTCATGTGGGTGGGGTGTTGCATGAGCAGAAAGGGGGTGAGTATTGTGATAATAGCCTTGTACTGACAGATGTGTGCATTCTATTCTATTCTATTCTGTTCTGTTCTGTTCGACACTAAATGTTCTCTAAATAATTAGGCAGTTCTCCATATTAACATTTTGATTCATGTTTAGCCTTTGCATTCATTCTATTGAACTTGCAGTAGAAGAAAGCATGGGCAAGTTTAAGGAGTTAAGTGTATCTGGCTTTCTTGCAGAGGATGTACTTCCTGCGGCAGCTGAAGAAATTCAACCTGCCAAAGGCAATGATGTTGAACTTTTACACCTCCATCATTGAGTCCATCCTCACCTCCTCCATCACCATATGGTACGCGGCTGCCACTGCTAAGGACAAAAGCAGACTGCAGCGTGTCATTCGTTCAGCAGAGAAGGTGATTGGCTGCAGTGGCGGCGCCAGAGATTTTTTTCTGGTGGTGCTATGGGGGTGCTCTGCGTTTTACTGAGGGTGCTATGAAATTAGGGTGATAGCATATGAGTCTCATTTTTCTCTACTACAACACCTCCCCACCATATCGTCACACATGTATACACGTTTGATCTCTAACGCGTCTTTGGGGTACATAAAAGGCGCCATTCAAATCGATCGTATTATTATTATCATTAGGCTACTTCTGACGGACGCACACAAAGCCACGTTCATCTCCGAAGGTCAAAATGGATGCAACATGTTATAGATAACGTAATCCCAAATACTTCACTTACTTTAGTGTGTGGATTAAAGTTTGCGCCAGATGACTACCAGGTCACCACTACCATGTGCGACAAATTAAACTAAACATACCAAGTTCAATACACTTCTAACTAAAGACGGCAGTTTAGAATATCAGATAGAATTAACTTAAACGGGCAAAGAGTCAGAAATGCTTTCAAAAAGTGTATATTATTTTAGGTCACAAATCAATAAAAACATGAATGAAACCAAACAGTGGGCACTCAAAACTGTAATGTTTATGATTTATAACATGTGGTGTTATGTTAGGTTATAGGTTTTCCACATGTCAATGTTTCATTCAATCCAGAAGGGGGCGCTTTCAGTATTGGTTCGTAACGTTAATATTAGAGAAAAAGCAAGGGATTCAGAAAGCAAATGGAGTACGTGAACGGAACATGTAAATGATTGCAACACGTTTATAAAGAGTCCACAATTACTTTATTGTGTCAGACATTCATTCAAGAACTTTACACTGGCGACGAGGATTTAACTGTATTTCCCCCCCCTCTTCGAACATGGCAACTGCTGCACTACCGTCTTTCCCGGCTTTTGATGTCGGTGAGGATCAAAACTCATCCGCTGGAAGAAGTGGTTAAAGCGCTTTGAAAATTTCATAGTTGCTCTGGATATAAAGGATGAAACAAGGCAACGTGCAATGCTTTTGCATTATGCTGGGGATGGTGTACAAGACATCTTTGACACACTTACTGACACCGGAGAAGCAAAGGATTATAAACGCGCAAAGGACAAACTAAGTGAGTACTTTTCTCCTAAGATCAATATCGCCTATGAGACTTTCAAATTCAGACAAGCTAACCAACTAGCCGGGGAAACACTTGACTCCTATCACGTAAGACTACGGCACTTAGCATCTACTTGTGATTTTCCAGATGTTGAAAGAGAGATTAAAACCATGATCATCCAAACATGCAAGTGCAATAAATTGCGGCGTCAAGCATTACAGAAACCGGAGTTAACGTTGACGGAACTCCTGTCACTCGGTAGAGCCATAGCACTCGCTGAGATTCAAGCCTCAGGAATAGAACGAACACAACAACGTCCAGCACAAGAACATTCGCGTGAAGACGTTATGGCTGTAGAGATGGCAAGAGGGGAGGGAAAGAAAAAATGCTACAACTGCTCTGGTACTTTTCCCCACCGTGAGGGAATGGTATGTCCAGCACGAGAGAAAACATGCAACGCATGTGGAAAACAAGGACATTTTGCTAAATGTTGTCGCTCCAAACGGCCACAGCACAGCATCAGAGGCAGACATGACGTGCACTATGTACACACTGGTGGAAGTAGCAGCACTACACCTCAAGCAGCAGGTACTGTAGACACAGAGTCTTCTGAGGAATATGTGTGTACACAGTTACCCAACGAAATGCAAATCTCCCACATGCAAAAATAAAGGTCAGTGACTGTAATATACAAGTGATGCTTGATTCTGGTGCAACTGTGAACATCATTGATGAAGCAACCTATCAGAGACTGAGACATAGGCCCTCACTCACGAAATGTACAGTTCCCATTTTTCCATATGGTTCAAACACCCCACTGCCCACCCTGGGAAAATTCACCTCACTGGTGGAATCCAAATCACGATTCACAAATGCAACTTTCCAAGTGCTTCAAGGCAGTAACGGCAGTTTACTTGGCTATGACACTGCCAGTCAATTAGGACTAATCAAAGTTGCTAATACACTCCACACAGCTCTGGAGCAGCCAGTGCAGCATACAACCTCAAACCAGACTGAGATTAATGCAATAGGTGATCTCCTCACTGAGTATGCTGACCTTTTTCATGGGATGGGAAAATTAAAAGACCTTCAAGTCAAGCTGCACATAAGAAAAGACGTTTCTCCAGTCACGCAACCTCACAGAAGAGTACCGTTTCACATCAGGAAGCGAATTGAAGCTGAATTACAATGTTTAGAGACACTTGACATCATTGAGAAGGTGGATGGGCCCACTCCATGGGTTTCTCCAATTGTCCCTGTTCCAAAGCCAAAAGACCCAGAAGCAGTGCGCATTTGTGTAGACATGAGGGTACCAAACCAAGCTATTGAACGAGAAAGACACCTCACACCTACAGTAGATGACGTAATACAAGCGGTCAATGGAGCCAGATTCTTCTCAAAACTAGATTTAAACAGTGGGTATCATCAGCTGGAACTGGAGCCATCATCACGATACATCACAACATTCTCCACTCATGTTGGACTGCGACGCTACAAAAGACTGAGTTTTGGAGTTTCCTCGGCAGCAGAGGTATTTCAAAACGCCATTCAGCAAGCCCTGGATGGTATCCCAGGAGTCATCAACCTGAGTGATGACATTCTTGTGTTTGGCAAAACGAAGGCTGGCCATGATCAAGCTCTAAGGGCAACATTTCAGCGACTCAAAGAGAAAAACCTGACTCTTAATAAGGCTAAATGCTCCTACGCACAAACCACTCTGGATTTCTTCGGCTACACATTTTCAGATGGTGGTTTCTCTCCTGATCCCAAGAAGGTCCAAGCGCTACATGATTCTGCTGCCCCAACCAATTCTAGCGAAGTCCGCAGTCTTCTCGGCATGGCAAATTACAGTGCCCGCTTCATCAAAGATTTTGCCACTATAACCCAACCTTTGAGAGAACTTACAAAAAAAAATGTTCGCTGGACGTGGACCACCAGAAGTCCCTTGATAAAATGAAGCAAAGTCTAACAAGTGACGCGGTCATGACCTACTTCGACCCATGCAAGCTAACTGAACTGGTGGTTGATGCGAGTCCTGTGGGTCTTGGGGCCGTCTTGGCACAGAGAAGTAGCCCACATGAACCAGCCAGAGTGATAAGCTATGCAAGCAGAGCCCTGTCACCCATTGTAAGTGGCACTCTGTCTTAGTTCCATATGCCACTAATGGAGCAGGCTTCTAGCAACCAGTGTGAACGCGACAAAAAATCCAAACTTCCAAAAATCTTACTTTTAAACGTTTACTGACAAAAACGAGACATACAAACAAAACATGAATTCTTTAGTTCTTAATAAAAGGTTAATCTATACATTTATGTTGTCGGTCAGAAAAACTGTGTTGCTCCTTAACCTGACCATCTCAAACTGAACAAGCACAAGTTGGTCACATGACCACCGTTCTCTCCGGATTCCATTCCACTACTTTTAACCAGTAAATGTACTTTACACCTATGAATCAACTAACATTTCTCTATACATGAAATTATGAAATTACAAATTTAAATAAACAATATTCTGAATAATATTTTTATACAATTAAACTTTTCTTCCAAATTGGCTCTTACATTTCCGGCCCCTAATTGTTATGCAGGTGGGCAGAACAATTACCAAATTTCTTTATTTAAACAAGAGCCTAAACAATGTAATCCTACAATATGCTCATGCCTTATACATAGAATAACTCAAATCTTTACTAATACTCAAAACTATACAAATCAAGAATCAAGTCCTAGAGCCATTTTCATCCTGACTTGTATCAAGCAAAGCTTGCTGACCGGTCTATCCAGCTTGTTGGTCTTCGTCTGCACAATAGCTCTCCTTACCACACCTTTGCCGTCTGGTAAAGTCTTACTGATCCTTCCCATTACCCAGGAATTCCGCGGGGCAGCATCATCTGCAATCAAGACGACATCTCCTTCTTGAAGATTCCTTCTTGGTCTTGACCATTTCTGTCGATTCTGAAGTGATGGTAGGTACTCTCTGAGCCATCTGGTCCAAAACAGATCTGCAATATACTGAACCTGCCGCCATCATCTTCGAGCATATTGGTCATCCTTGGAGAAAATTCCAGGAGGGATGCTTGGTTGTGCCTTCAAAAGCAACAGGTGATTGGGTGTCAATACGTCCAGATCGTTGGGATTGTCTGACGCCAGTGTGAGAGGCCTGTTATTAATGATGGACTCCACCTCACACATGACTGTTAACAGTCCTTCGTCATCCAGAGACTGCTGTTGGACGATTGATCTCAAGATCTTTCTGACTGTACGAATCTGTCTTTCCCATACACCGCCGTGATGAGAAGCTGCAGGCGCATTGAAGATCCATTTGACCCCTTTCTCCATCATTGCATCTGCAATCCTTTTCTGGGTCAGATCTTGAAGTGCCTCGCGTATCTCTCTCTCAGCAGCAACGAAATTAGTCCCATTGTCTGAGCGCATGATCTTGACCTGACCTCGTCTGCATGTAAAGCGGCGGAGTGCATTAACGCAGGAGTCTGTGTCCAGACTGTGGGCAATCTCAATGTGGACAGCTCTTGTGGTGAGACAAGTAAAGAGTACTCCGTACCTTTTAACATGGCTGCGCCCTCTCTTGACCTCGAAAGGCCCAAAAAAGTCCACTCCTACATTTGTGAAAGGAGGCTGATCCGGGATGATACGATCCAATGGCAGATCAGCCATCTTTTGTTCTCCAGTCCTACTGGTCAGCCGTCTGCAGACTGTGCATCTTGAAATGATGCCTCTGATCAATGAGCTGGCTTGTGGTATCCAATATTTTGTGCGCAACTTAGATAACATATAGTTGCGCCCACAATGTCCAATTTGTTTATGGATATGTTGCAGGATAAGAGCAGCCACTGGTGACCCTTTGGAAAGAATTGCAGGGTGCTTTGTTTCTTCTGGCAATGACAACCTGGAGAGTCGTCCACCCACTCTTACGATTCCATCCTTCAGCAAGGGATCCAACTTGTAGATTGGGCTGTTCTTCCTCACATATCCCTTTGTTTGAAGAGCCATGATCTCCTCTGGGTAGGTCTGAATCTGGCAAACACGTACGAGTTGATTTTCAGCCTCTTCCAAGTCTTCTATTTCAAGCACAGCTGGGTTAAGCGTCCATCTGAACTTCCTCATGTGTGCTGTAGCCAGCATATCTCGCTTGTTTGGACAGATTTCTGACAGTTTGACTGTATCCATGAAAGCTTTTCTCTCCTCTCTCAGCACTAACAGTCTTCTTCTCAGTTTTAAAAACCAAGCGACTGCTCTTCTGATGCATGCCCAATCTGAGTAGTGTGATATGAGCTTGTTCAGAGGTGAGGCCTGTTGTTGGGGAGCATCTTCTTCAACTCCTACTGCACAGGACTTGACCTCAGGGTCATCTACGGATATGTCCATCATGCTAGGCAATTCCGGCCAATCATCTTGAGATTTTAAAAGGAAACCTGGACCTTGCAACCAAGTCTTGCCTTCTACAAAGTCCTTCACTCTCATTCCCCTTGAAGCTTGGTCTGCCGGATTTTCCGCTGACCTCACATAATGCCATTGTGAGGGATGGGAATTTTCCCTGATCATTGTGACTCTGTTTGCAACAAAAGTCTTGAAACGACTGTGCTGGTTTCTTATGTATCTCAGAACTGTGGTGCTGTCAGTCCAAAAGATGGAGTCTTGGAGTGGCAGCTGCAGCTCACGTCGCAGCATCTGATCCATTCTCACAGCCACCACTGCGGCAGTCAACTCTAGCCGTGGAATTGTCACACATTTCAAAGGTGCTACCCTTGCTTTTCCCATCAAAAGAGTGCAACATCTTTCACCTTCTTTGTTTTCCAACAGCAGGTAAGTGGCAGTACCATAACCAATCTCTGATGCGTCAGCGAAGTGGTGTAGTTGTGCTGACTGCAAAGATCCAAATGTCAATGGCTTCACACACCTGCTTACTGTGAATCCTTCCAGCATTTTCAACTCTGACAACCATTCTTGCCATCTCTGTGCATGTGGTTCCATGATTTCCTGGTCCCAGCAACACTTTTCACAGAGCGCCCTCAAGATCAGCTTTGCTGGCAGAATGGCTGGTGCTAGGAATCCAAGTGGATCATACATCGCACTTACAACAGACAGGATCCCACGTCTTGTCATAGGCTTTTCAGGTATCTTCATATGGAATTTGAAACTATCTGAGTTTGTGCACCACTGGACACCCAGGGCACGCTCCATGGGAAGAATGTTGTGGCTTAGGCCTAAGTCTTTGATCTCAGTGGCTCGGTCTTCTTCAGGAATGGTCAATAGGACAGTCTTACTGGAGCTGATCCACTTAGTCAGTTGAAAGCCTCCCTTGGCACACAATGCTCTCAATTCTCCCACAAGTTCAACTGCCTGAGCCTCAGTAGGAACTGACTTCAGACAGTCGTCCACATAAAAATTGTGGAGAACTGTGTCAACTGCTGTTTGGCTAGCTGTTCCCCTGTTGTCTTCGGCTGTTTTCCTCAAGGCATAAGATGCACAACTCGGTGAAGAGGTAGCACCAAAAAGGTGAACCGTCATTCTGAACTCTTCCATCTCTTCGCTCAGGTTGCCATCTGGCCACCACAAGAAACGAAGGAGATCTGCATCTTTCTCAGGGACCTTTACCTGATAAAACATAGCCTTGACATCTGCCATCAACGCCACTGTTTCCTGCCGGAACCTGATCAGAACACCAACAAGCATGTTGGTAAGATTTGGACCCTGCAGTAACTGTTCATTCAGAGAGACTCCTCTGTATGATGCTGTGCAGTCAAAGACTACGCGAATCCATCATCACGCAACAGTTGTTCCTTGGGGACCTTGACTGCATAGCCATTCTCAATGACTTCCTTCATGAATGCCTTATAGTCCTCATGGAAGCTCTCATGTCTTTTCAATTTCCTTTTCAGGCTGATGGCACGCTGCTCTGCTATGCAACGATTGTTTGGCATTTTCCTTGTCTCATCTTTCAGTGGCAAACTTATGCAGTAATGCCCATCTTCCAGTGTAGATGAACTCTCCACCAGAGTCATGAACTTGTGGTCCTCTTGTGACAATTCTTCTTTTTCTTCACAGTCTCGCTCAGGGAAGTCTGCATTATACTGTTGTCGTAGCAACTCTTCAATTTCCACAACTGAAACACAATTGGCTGTGTGGCTCTCCTGGGTGTCACTCTTCATCTGTAAACCTCTTATTGGTCCATTTACCACCCAACCTAGGGCCGTTCGGACTGCATAGGGACCTTCTCCTTCACTGTGTATAACCTGCCATGGCTCCATCGCCTTTGGTACATTGGTGCCAATGAGCAGACCTACTTCAGCGTCAATATGAGGTAGTGACACATCTTTCAGGTAAGACCACTTTGCAATGTCTTCCTGTTTGGGAATGTTTTCCTTCTGAACTGGAATGAAGCTATGGGTGAATACCTTGGGCAGATCTATGTAAGTATCCTCTTCCACACCGCACATCTCTAAGTCTGTTATGACAAGTGTCTTCAAAGTCTTACCATCATCTGCTTTGCTACAGCCCATGGTGTTAAGCAGAATCTGTGTTTGTCTACCCCTGAGATTCAGCTTTCTTCTGAGGTCTTCTGTGCAGAAGCTTGCTGTGCTGCCAGGATCCATAAACGCATATGTTTCCACATATCTATCACCTTTCTTTGACTTCACCTTAACAGGCAAAACAGCTAATGCACATTTTCCTCCGGCCCCAGTGTAGGCACACGCTTCTTTACTCAGAGAGATGCATGCATTGGTGATTTCCTTGCTCTCAGAGCCATCCTCTTCTTGCTTATCAGCAGACACACTGTCATCTTTCTTTACAATATGCAACAAGTCTGGATGTCTTTGTGAGCATGTTTGACACTTTGCTCTCTTTTTGCAGTCTTTGCTGAGGTGTCCCGGGGACAGACATCCAAAGCACAAGCCTTTGGATCTTAAGAAATACAATCTTCCCTTGAATGGTGAATCCTTTAATTTTCTACACTCTGCAAGAATGTGGTTGTTGTGACAGTAAGCACAGGGTTTCTGTGAAGCGACAGTAGCAGCCTTTTTAATTGTCACCTGTAGTTCCTTTTCTTCTTGTGGAGCTACAACTCCTGTTGCTAAGCTGCTGTTTCCCTTGTGAACACTTTTCTTGAACATCTGATCTTTTCTATCTCTCTCTTCCTTCATTCCATGAGATCCAGACAAGCTTCCAAATAGAGGGTCAATGGCAATTTTCGCCTGGCGGTCAATGAATTTGACCAGTTCTGAGAATCTTGCACGTCCTCTCCCCTTCTCTTGAATTTCAAAAGCTGTCATTCTCCACTTCTCACGCAATTTATAGGGAAGCTTAGACAGAACAGTCCTCATGTTAGTTGGATTGTCCATCTCCTCCATGAACTCCAAATCATCCATTGTGTTCTTGCAGCCAGTCAGGAACAGCGCATAAGCATTGAGAGCTTTGCCATCTTCCACCCTGATGACCTGCCAATTCAACGCCTTCTCTATGTAGGCATTAGCGATTTTAAGCTCATTGCCATAATGTTTCTGTAGTAGCCTCCTTGCTTCTTTATAGCCCCTTTCAGAAGACATATGCTCACAGCCTCGGATTAATTCCTGTGGTTCACCACTGGTGTATTGTTCCAGATAGTAGAACTTATCTTGGTAGGTATCAGCCTTGCTCTCCACAACATGTTCAAATGCTCTAATGAACGACTTGTAGGTGAGAGGATCACCTTTAAACACTGGTACCTCTTTGCTGGCAAACTTGATAAGTTATGCTGTTTAACAAGCATTTCTGTGATGTCACTTTGTTTTTGTAACACCTGATGGAGTTCTCTATCATCACTGTGCTTTTGTTTTGCAGGTTGTTTCTGCATGTTCATTGTTGACTGGTATGTCACTGGTCTGGAACGCTGAGAAGCCTTCTCTGGTGGTGACTGCAGGCAATCATCTTTTTCATCCTCCAACTTCACTCTACATTTAGAAATGTAACTGCTCATGCCATCTTCATATGACTCTAACACCTTTAGTTTTGCAGTAGACTCGGCAAGTGCTGCATCAACTTCCATCTTCTCTCTTTTAGCTTTGAGCTTAGCTTTGAGCGTAGCTTCCTCTAAATCAAGAACTTGTTTTTGTTCTAATCCTAATGCTCGTGCTTTGAGTGCTGCACGTTCTGCCTCCTCCCTGACACGTATTGTAGACAATGAGCTACGTGAGGATCTTCTTGATACAGTGGAAACAACTGATCCATATCTACTTTTAGGTCTGCAATCTTTTAAATTTACTTGGGACACGCTATCATCCGCTTGTACCTCATCTGGTTCTGGTGGGACTTCTGACAGTGCTCTTAGAGCCTTTTCTTTTCTTTTAATCTCCCCACAGACCCAATTCAGTGAGGTTTCCATATATTCTTTAACTGATGTCAATTTTTTATTAAACCATTTTTGATCTTCAATTATTTCTTCTTCATCCATCAAAGATATTATGGATTCATTGAGCTCTAAGAGTTCTGTATGCAAGTTGCACAAATCACTTTGCAAAAGATCTTGTACAGTATACAGATCATCTTCATTTCCCTTAAGCTCATCAATTTGTTTCGTTTTAGCAGTGATCTGGCCGAATTTCCCTTTCCTTGTGCCCATAAGCTTACGCAGCTTCTCTAAGGTAGCCTTTTCCGTAGGCTTTGGCGCCCTCTTCTGGCTAACATCATCGGGTGTAGGTTCACTTCCAGAAAGTTCTGCCATCTTCATTAATCAATGCAAATTCACTAACAAATGTCTCCAAAGTAGTCTTCCGACAGCAAATGTTAATGTCTCAATGGTTTCTTCAAATCACAATGATTATCAAGCATTAGATGATTCCTAACTTCAGTATGTCAGCACTTTCAATAGCAATCTGTTAGCTAGCACAGAATAGCAATAACCGCTAATGCTAACGTTAGCACAGGATAACTTCAGCTTTAGCTCACCTTTTCCAACTTGTGTTCAAACTTCGAAGCTGATTTCCACTTTCACTCTTCGAGCTGTCTTATTCTTGCTTCAGATCTGGGTTTTCTGTTTGTCCTTTTCAAGTGAAGCAAGTTTTTCTGACTTTATGTAAGTGGCACTCTGTCTTAGTTCCATATGCCACTAATGGAGCAGGCTTCTAGCAACCAGTGTGAACGCGACAAAAAATCCAAACTTCCAAAAATCTTACTTTTAAACGTTTACTGACAAAAACGAGACATACAAACAAAACATGAATTCTTTAGTTCTTAATAAAAGGTTAATCTATACATTTGTGTTGTCGGTCAGAAAAACTGTGTTGCTCCTTAACCTGACCATCTCAAACTGAACAAGCACAAGTTGGTCACATGACCACCGTTCTCTCCGGATTCCATTCCACTACTTTTAACCAGTAAATGTACTTTACACCTATGAATCAACTAACATTTCTCTATACATTAAATTATGAAATTACAAATTTAAATAAACAATATTCTGAATAATATTTTTATACAATTAAACTTTTCTTCCAAATTGGCTCTTACACCCATTGAACAAAAATATTCCCAAACAGAACGTGAGGCTCTCGCCATTGTGTGGGGCTGTGAACATTTTCACATATATCTTTATGGGGGACCATTTACCCTAGTCAGTGACCACAAACCTTTGGAATGGATTTTCAACAACCCTAAATCCAAGCCACCTGCTCGTATAGAACGCTGGAGTTTACGCCTTCAGCCTTACAATTATACAGTCCGCTACATGTCTGGCAAGGATAACCCAGCGGATTACATGTCACGTCAACCCGCACATGTTTCACATGTCTTTCAGGAAGTTTCGAACGCCGAACAACAAGTAGAAGAATATGTGAACTTTGTTACTGCAAACGCTGTCCCTAAGGTAATGACGCTAACAGAAATTCAGAATGCAACCATAGCTGACCCCACTCTATGCAAAGTCATCCAATTCATCAAAGGAAGCTCATGGGGGTCGCTGTCAGAAAAAACAGGATTTTGCTGATGGTGTGGATGTCCCTGCACTAACATCATTCCATAAAATCAAAGATGAACTGACAGTGACTGCTACTGATGACACAGTACTACGGGGCACAAAGATTGTTATACCTCATTCTTTACAAATCAGGGCCATATCACTAGCACACGAAGGCCATCAGGGTCTGGTCAAAACAAAGAAACTGATCAGGGAGAAAGTCTGGTTCCCTGGCATTGATAGACAGGTAGAATCCATGATAGCTGGCTGCATCCCATGTCAGGCTGTTGTGCCCAATCACACACAAGAACCTCTCCGCATGTCTGAGCTGCCGTCATCACCTTGGGAAAAAGTTGGCGTAGATTTCTGTGGCCCATTCCCCTCGGGTGACTACCTTTTAGTGGTGATGGATGAATACTCAAGGTATCCAGAGGTAGGTATCAGCCAGAGCCACCATTCCGAAACTTGACAAGATATTCTCGACACTGGGAATTCCGCTGGTGGTAAAAACAGATAATGGCCCACCATTCCAAAGCTCAGAGTTTGCAAACTTCGCAACATATCTGGGTTTCAAACATAGAAAGATTACTCCACTCTGGCCTCAGGCCAATGCAGAGGCTGAACGTTTTATGCGTACCCTTGAAAAGGCTATACGTGCTGCACATGTGGAAGGCCTCCCATGGAAACAGACACTGTACGCGTTCCTCCGCAATTACCGTGCCACGCCTCACTGCTCGACTGGAATGGCTCCTGCTGATGTGCTGTTTGGGAGGCCGCTTCGGATCAAACTACCTGGATCTCCTCTTTCCTTCCAGTCTCCGACTGATGCTCCACTGCGACTGGCAGATGCCCTAGCAAAGACCAAGATGAAACAACATGCTGACCGGATGCATCGGGTTGCTCCTCCCTAGGGAAGCTATGTCCTCCCTACAACCCCCACCCATACAAGGTTATCGCTGTCAAAGGTTCCATGATAACAGCCAAATGCAACAACCATGTCATCACCAGAAACTCATCCCACTTCAAGATTCTACCAGCATATGCAAATCACCCTTCTCAGTCATGTGGTTTGAAAGTCATGAGTGGTGGACAAGATGTCATGGACTGGACTGAAACTCTTCCTGAACAAACCCCAGAACCCCTAGCCCCTGACCCCCCTGGGCCACAGTCGCCTGTTCGCAGATACCCAGTCAGGATGAATAGAGGACCCCCATCACACCTCACTGACTTTGAATAGACAGTTATTAAAAGAAAAAAAAAGTCTAAGGAAAGGAGGGTTGTAATGTTTATGATTTATAACATGTGGTGTTATGTTAGGTTATAGGTTTTCCACATGTCAATGTTTCATTTAATCCACAAGGGGGCGCTTTCAGTATTGGTTCGTAACGTTAATATTAGAGAAGAAGCAAGGGATTCAGAAAGCAAATGGAGTACATGAACGGAACATGTAAATGATTGCAACAAGTTTATAAAGAGTCCACAATTACTTTATTGTGTCAGACATTCATTCAAGAACTTTACAAAAACCACAATAATAAGAGATCAAAAAGTGTATCAAAAAGTGCACACAAAACTATGCTTAAAACATCCCTTAATTGTTTCCTAATCATTTCTGCCATTACATTGATGATCTCATTCTGCACGTCATGGTGCACATACTTTGCATTTGACGGGTTGTTATCTAACTTTTTCTGAACGGTTTTATCAAATTTTCCAATTACAGATAGCAACTCGCGGAAATTACCCCTGTTTGCTGAATCCTCATCTTCAATGTGGCCTCGCTGTGAGATCCCCTGACAAGCAGTGTAGCGCAAGCTTTCCACAACATTTTTGTAATATTGGTCTTTTCGGACCATCCTGGGCGTTCATGCTTAAGTCACCCAGGGTGCTAGAAGCATGGCTAGCAGCGCCCTCAGTAGAGGTGAAGGGTTGACTTGGACCAGGACGTTCCTCTTCTTCTACATCAGAAACAGAATCCAATACCTCTTGCATGTTTTCTTCCTCTTGAACATCTTCTTCAACTCGAGGAAATTTGCGGATCAAATACCGATCCATTTTCGTGATTTTGTAAACGCTTGACTTGACCGATCGCGAGGATTACTGTTACTTAGCCTACTACTCATTAAACAATCACGTTCACGCGCAACGTGTCTGTGTCGTGCTACGTGAACAATCTGTTTATTAGTGTGCTTGCCCGAAGGGAAGCACACTATTGTTCTTCGTTTTTTACTATTTTTTTTATTCTAGTAGTTTTTCTTGCAGCGAACTACTCCTCGCCCGATTGAGATAGAGACGCCGTTCAAACACCAAAACGTCCGGCCCGATCCGGTGCAAGCTGCTATGACTTTTCGTGGCGGTACTCCTTGCCACTCCTTTTTTATTCCTCTTTTTCCATCACCTTTTTTCTTCATAGACTTGCATGGCAGAACTTTGAGGCATTATGACATCATAATAGGCTCATTAAACTGGCTTGCACCTGTGATTCACTGACAACTCTCACTGACACCTGCGCACGGTTCCTCTTCTCTCTCTGTCCCTCTCCATTCAACTGTATAACTAGGAATATTAAGAGACACCTTCCATACCAGGGCTCTACTGACTCATGCATACTCACTCATGTTTACTCACTCGTGCATACTCACTCATGCATACTCACTCGTGCATACTCACTCATGCATACTTACTCATGCATACTCACTCATGTTTACTCACTCATGTTTACTCACTCATGCGTACTCACTCATGTTTACTCACTCATGCATACTCACTCATGTTTACTCACTCATGCATACTCACTCATGTTTACTCACTCATGCATACTCACTCATGTTTACTCACTCATGCATACCCACTCATGTTTACTCACTCATGCATACTCACTCATGCATACTCACTCATGTTTACTCACTCGTGCATACTCACTCATGTTTACTCACTCATGCATACTCACTCATGCATTCTCACTCATGCATACTCACTCATGTTTACTCACTCATGCATACTCACTCATGCATACTCACTCGTGCATACTCACTCATGCATACTCACTCATGCATACTCACTCATGTTTACTCACTCATGCATACTCATTCATGCATACTCATTTGTGCATACTCATTTGTGCATGCTCATCCAGCAGGGAGAGCTGGAGAGCTGACACCTGCCCCAATTCCAAGGCACTTGTTCTCTCGGTCATGGCCGCAACAGAGCAAGCACACTCTCGCAGTTCGTTCACGAAACGCATTCTAGTTTCAATCTGTTATTTTCTTTTTTTAATTAAAATATTATTATCACACAATACATTTTATTAAGAACTCAGAATGAAATTAAATAACAATAATAGGCCTAAATAAACCATTATTTTCTTGGGGGTGCTATGGGGGTGCTATGGCCAATCTAGGGGGTGCTCTAGCACCCCCTAGCCCCCCCCTGGCGCCGCCACTGATTGGCTGCAATCTGCCATCTCTCCAGGACCTGTATGGATCCAGGACCCTGAGGCGTGCTGGGAAGATTATGGCCGACCCCTCCCACCCTGGTCACAAACTCTTTGTGACCCTTCCCTCCGGCAGAAGGCTACGGTCCATCAGGACCAAAACCTCGCGCCACCAGAGCAGCTTCTTCCCGTCTGTGGCTGGCCTCATCAACAAGGCCCGGCCCCAGCCCCCCAACACGGACTCTAATCCTGAACTCTAAATTGCACACTTATATTTAGTTTTTTCCCATGTTTAATAACTTAATATGTATATAATAACTTAATATGTGTATTGTTTATTGTTTACTGTGTATGTTTATTGTTTGCACCAACGAACCACAAAAAATTCCT
This sequence comes from Sprattus sprattus, assembly GCF_963457725.1. NCBI lineage: Eukaryota > Metazoa > Chordata > Actinopteri > Clupeiformes > Clupeidae > Sprattus > Sprattus sprattus. Next base: position 24,206,655 of record NC_137921.1, read on the forward strand.
GGTAGGTGAAAACCTACTTGGCAGTAAAAACTTTTTCTGATTCTGATTCTGATTCTGATTGACACAAAGGCTCAACCTAAATATCAGAGGGCCTGTCTTGAGGGGCAGAGCCGGCGGTCCGCTGGCCTTTTGCTCATCTGTTTTTGGGGGGTCCACTGGTGAGTTACAAACGGCCCACCATTTTGCCATTTGCTCTAAAAACATTGTTTTCTTTATACCTGTATATACCTATTCACTAATTTTCACCAACTCTTTACATTTTAAAGATGTCACCAGTGCGTAACAGATTTTGAATTGACCATGTCATTTTTCATCTTCAGAGCTTTCTAGCAAGACTACTTTTTGAAAGTTGACCGATATTTCAAACAGATTATATTTTATATTATAGATTTTATAACATTATTTGGAGAGAACTTATCATCTTCTGTCTCATTTTGTACACCCACACCATGTTAAATGAGGCTGATGGTGGTCCGAGGGGGAACCAGAGACTTCAGTGGTGTGCTGACAACCTTTTACCTGTGAATGGAGAGGCCGCTTTGCTGTCTAGGCCGCTTTGAAAAGCATATGTTAAATGGGAAATTAGTCAGGCTTACGTGCGCACACACTCATTTTACAGGCTTAGGGTAGACAAAGATGCTAAAACATCAGGAAAATCATCAAAACATCAGCTAACATTGCCTTATCAGCTGTGCAGAGTTATTAAATGATGATTGTCGCCTTACATAGGGAGAGTGGTGGGGACTGATCGGGGTCACTATAAATCTGGGGGGGACATGTCCCCAGTGCTATCTGCGCCCCTGCCTGTGAATTTATATACACATATAGCCTAAATTACTTACCATAGTTTCCTGCTTGATGTACCTTTTCTGGCAATATACAAGCTTGTGTTTATTGTTATGAGGTGGTTTTTGACCCCTTAGAGAGGAGGTTACTAATAGTGATCACAAGATGGCAGAGTAGTGTCACAATAAGATAGGAAATTCTGTTTGCAGATCTCAGAACTGTATTTGTAGACCACAGGATGTCAAACAGAACCAAGTGAACTATCTGCACTGATAAGAAGAATAAATAATGGCAAGGTTTAAAGATGTTTAATGTGCGGTGATGTGGTAGTTTGTTTGTCTCCAGTGTGAGATGGGGTTGTGTGAACTGCCATGTTGCCAGTTGATGTGTATTTAAAGATATTCCCATATACTGTGTTTTCTGTAGGCTATTTGTTGGTAAAACTTTGGACTTGGTCACTTTGGAACTTTGGAAGACGTTGGTGAACTAATATGCAAGTATATCTACCTGTGAACCAAAAGTAAAATCAACCCACCATATACCTTTACTTTTCTGTGATGTTTCCTTTAAAAAGTCTAATTTCAAAAGAAATCAATGTGTGTGTGTGTGCTACTTGCTCTTGTTTCCGGAGTCATTGGCAAAACCATTTTTGCCCGTGTTCTCTGATAACAACCCAAGCACACACTCATATCCACTATCATTGGAACAGATTTCCAACTGTTTTGGCCAAATCCACCATGCATTATGAGCAAACTCAACATTAAAAAGAATAACATATTTCTACATCAGGAAGTAGAACAACTTCTAATCCAGTCAGCTTAACTTGTGGGTGTCTCAGCCAATCATAGCTAATGACTTTGGACATGTCATAATGGCAGTCACATGGGGCAGTGCCGAGGCTGAACTCGACTCGGTGGGAACCATTACAGACCCAGCGTGGTGCCCATTGCTCATCATACTCTTAACAGTCCTTTCGTTTAGAGACTGAGAAAGAGAACGAGGAAGGGAGGGAGGGAAAGAGAGAGATAGAGATAGAGGGAGACAGGGTGTGGGATGGAAAAATGGCAATAGAGACAGCTGGGAGAAGGGGGGGGGGTGATAGAGTTGTGAGAGATGGGGGTATGAGTGTGGAAAAGAGCTGGAAGGACCGAGGCAGAAAGCAAGCTGGAGGGAGTAAGTGAATGTGTGTTTGGGTCTGTTTGTGTACATTTGTGCATGTGTTGGTGTGTTTCTGTATGTGTGGTTGTTTTGTGTGTGTATGTTGTATTTGTGCTATGTGTGGGCTATTATGTTCATGTGATTGCATGCATTTATGGATTTGTCATGCCCTTGCTGTGTGTGCACATGTGTGTGCCACCTTACAAAAGTGTGTGTTTTCTCATTGTGTACATTTGTGTGTGTGTGTGTGTGTGTGTGTTGGTGACCCATGGTGACACACAATGCTTGCAGACTGAGCAGTCTGTTCCCAACACACTGCTGAGCTCACAGCAGTCAGCCTGCAGCTGTTCTAGAACCAACTGACCATTACAGCCTGACCTCAGATCAGTCGCACATGTCACACTGCTCAGAAAGTTCAAGACTTACCCCCAACACAATCAACATTCAATACAACATTCTGTTCACAATATTCAGGAGAGACTAACACAATCACGCTGCCCCCAACATTCAACACACACTTACACAGTAACATTTATCAGTCTGATGGCTCTAATCTACGCTAATGTAGTCTCAACATTCAAACCTCATTAACTCAAAGACTCGACTTAGTGCACATGGCTTCACGGGTCAGCCTTCTCAGACCTGGAGTTACTCCACTCTACCCCCTCACACTACACACAGCAACCACCTCACAGCACACATAAACAACACACCTCACCCACTCACTCTACACACCCCCAAACCACTCTGCTCATAGACACTAGGAACCTGCTCCCAGCAATCACGTGCAAACTGTAATGCACACAAACATGGTCAGACAAACTCTCACCTCCAGTCTGAATGTCAAGCCACTGCCTCAAAGATTGATTTACCATTTGTGTGTGTGCTCAGTGGCACTCTGTTCCCTTGATCGCCAGAAATCACTTTGATCCCATGACAGCATCTTTCAAGGGTCAGGGGACAAATTGGACAATAAAAAACACTTTACACACCTCATTTGAACTCTGCTGCCTGTGCTCCTCCGAGTGTGTGAGGATGTGTGTGTGTGAATGTGGGAAAGAGATGAGGGATAAATACATAGAATGACAGCTAAAGTGAAAGTGGTGAGGCTAATGAGAGTGGTGTGTGTGGGTGTGGGGTCTGTGAGTACATTTACATTACACAGACCACCGACTCAAAATCCTGCATGCTAAAATTATATAAAAAAAGAAGTAACAACTGCTCATGTTAATTTGAATGCTTCTGGGTTCAGCTCTCTTCTCTCTGTGCTCTGTGTGGGGCTGTTTGAATGATGCAGTCACTCAGCACTTACCGACGAGAAGCCAAAAGCCAGAGTACTTCTGAGAGTCATGACTCATTACATAACATCGCTGCCAACTGTCATGACAACTACTCTGTTTCTAAATAAATAAATAAACAAACATACAGTATACTATGCATTCTACCTCCACTTCCATTATGTTTAATGCTTACCATGCTGTGTAGTTTGAGGTTTTATTTCACTGGTCACTCATCTGTTTCCTTTGCTCTTTGTCTTTAAGTGTTTAAAATGTCCCCGCCATTGCATCTTTGGTTTTTCTTCTTGAAAATGAGATGTGTTTATTTTTAGACGAGCTGAGGAGGGTGGCGGTAGTCTCTGCTTGGGGAGGATGGACGGCAGCGGCATCATGGCATTCCCAGCGGAGCCTCTGACCAAGGCAAGTGTAACATTCATGGTGTGGGTTATTGCCAATCACTACGGCCAACAAAATATATACATGTGCACACTCAAATTTCACCCATACAGCTATAAAACAATACATTGACTTGATTTATCCACATATTTAAAACATGAAATGGCCCTTTCATCACAGTACATTTAAGTGACATCCCTTCCAGTAACATGATCTACTCTGTTTATGTATAGGCATTCCGTAGATATTTGTATACAGGAAAAGTTTTGCCTTGAAGGTGCAGATAAATACTATAACACCTTCATGTTAATTACGTTTGAAGACAGGGTTTAATTCTCTCTTGGTGTACCACTGTATTGTTTTTTGTTTATGAGTCCACCTGATTGTTCTTACCTGTTCTCTTTTAAAACCTGATGATTTTATGACTGTTCTATTTTGGTGCCTCTGTGAAGCCCTTTGTCACGTGGAATTTTTTGCTCTACGAATAAAGATTGTTATTATTATCAGCAGTAGCAATACTACTTTCACCTTAGCCAAAGGTGTCAGTAGGTGTCATGGTGCATTTTAAAGCTAACTGCATTCATTGCGGCATCGGACTCTGGACCTAGAGAGGTGATCCGTAGGCAGAGCATGGGTTTACAGCAGTTAATGTAAGTAACCTTGTTTCTGGAGTGAAGGATATGGGCCAGAAGCAACTGTCAAACATAGACATCTGCTGAAGGTTAAATGTATATGTGTGTGCTTAAGTTTCTGAGTGTGTGGGTGTGTGTTAGAGGTTTGCAGATGTGTTCACTCAAGACATATTGGCTCTCTTGAGTAATATGTAAACACCAAAGATTAGAGTAACTGATAATAGCGTACATTGTACAATGAGCAACTTAATATCTTGGCATCTTTTTTAAATAAGTTTGACATATTGTTTTTAAATAACACTTTTACACAACTATGGGGATATTATAGCAATCTGAGGACAGCAGACAAAATAAAGGTTACCAGCTGTATCACCCCTAACTTTCCAAGGTTATACTCAGTCTTCGAAACAGAATCAAACTATGATTTAGGTTAAAAGGTCAGTGAAACACTAGCACAATCCAATAGCTTTGTTTAGTGAGACATACTCAATTTATGCTTTACACAACTGTTACGACCCCCTGCGCACCCCCTGTCCATGTACTGGCCATACAGAGGCTACAGGCTGTGGGCCTACAGCGGGGAAGCTGATTAGTGGTGATTACCCACACCTGGCACCGGTGTGAGGATAAAAGCATCTTAAGGTCTTCTTGTGGGAGCTTCCGCTCCACTCCCCTTCTCTTTCAGCGCACACACACATTTTTTGCAAACACTCCTACTCACTAACATATGCTACACACACCCATTCATCTTTGAATCCCCCTAGACTTTTTCTTTAAATCTACTTTTGGCTTAATAAATTAATTTTCTTAAAAAATCCTCTCTTTGTCTGTTTTTATATTGCGGTTTTATGAGCCGATCGTAACAACAACCAGAATATACATACTGTATATACTCTACTGATATGGTATGATGCAATATGCACAAATTGAAAAAAAAGGTTCAGTTTGAAACAGGATACTCAAATCTAAATGTTTCATGGTAAAACTGTAGGCTATACTGGCATTAGATCTGAGTTAACAGTTGTTGGAAAAAGGCACTGTGAGACTTATTGGGATATGTTTTGTACATTGTATTCAGAATGGATCTAGAATAATTTAAACCTACACCATTATCACTGTGGCTTAACACGTTTTAAATAATAGCTATTTATCAGAAAGCATGTTTGAGCAGCTGTTGATTCTCTCCGGCTCTCCAGAATAAACATGGCAGGCTCTGAAATATACGCTCTTGATATTTGGCTTCAGACCGAAGTCAGTTTGAAAATGTGTCTTTCACCTCTTGCTCACTTTCATTGTGTAGACATTTCTTCTCTGCTGAGGCATCTTTTAAGCATCTTTTTATGACTAATGAATCAGCACAACAGACTTCTCACCCCATTGGCTAAATCCCCTTGGTATACTGGATCAACAGTTCACCTTTGCAGCGAGCACCTTTCCCTGTGTCATGGGGTCCATGCTCATTGGATTTTAGTGGTGTAAGAAGAGACCCTAAGGTCTGAATGCTAAGTGGATGGCCTGTCTTACTCTCATTTGTATAAGCACTCAAAAAGATATACGGTTGTTTTTATTTTTTTTCTATCTCTTTGTTCCTTCTTCTCTCTCTATACCTGCTTCCTTCATGTTTGGTCTCAATATCTTTGTTCTCCCTGCCTTTGTTTCCATTTTTACATTCTGATTCTGCCGTGGTCCTACTTAAGGTAAGCGATGGTGATACCAGCTGTTCAGCCATCTCTTGAAAAAATAACACCAGAGAGCAAGCGAGAGGCATTTAAAAAGACCTATCCATGAGACAGACTCAACACTGAGAGGTTTGTGACAGCAATCATCTGAGATTGAAATCTATTTACTCAGTTTGTATGACAAGTGAAGAGAGCTGTAAAAATGCTGCTCAGCCTTCAGAATCATCGAGAAGATTGGAAGAGAAGGAGGAGAGACCAGAATTAGCAAATATTATGCATGAGTTCAAAATATATTGATAAGCTGTTGAGCATTCACCAGTCCTTAAAAAAGCAATGTATTACTCATTATCCCTCTTCTTGAAGATCCGTTTAAATCCAAAACACACCCATTGGCCCATTACCTTGCAGTAATGATAGGGTTAACAGCTAACCACACGTTTCTGAGCTTATGTTCAAATTTGAGACATTGAAACAAATGCGACTTAACAAGAATAAGAATAAGATATTTTGATCTATGGCCTGATGCTATTAATGTGGCCTTGTTGAAAACAGCACTACAACATTCTCTCACACACACACACACACACACACACACACACACACACACACACACACACACACACCACACATGCACACACACACACACAAAGTAGGCAGTAACAGAAATAAGCCTAATGAAAAAAATATATTAGGTACCAATATATAAGATAATAATAACAATGATAATAATATAAATGGGCATTTAAATGGGCAGGTGCCAATCCAGTTGCTGTCATATAAGCCAGAGAGGGATTTAAATGTAATTCTAGCAGCTCCAGGGACCAAGTGAAGGGTGACCAGCAGATGAGTTACATGTGTCCTCTTTGGTTGATCGAAGACCGAACATGCCGCAGCATTCGGAATCCTCTGCAATGGTCTCACTACACATGCAGGCAGGCTTTTTTAAATTGCATTGCAATAGTCTAAAATTGCAATAGTCTAGTTTAGACATAACCAAGGCCTGCTCAATACATTATGTAGCATATTGTGTAAGATAGGTAGCCTGGCCGTTACCAGCCAGTGACTCCATTTAATTCCGTCTTTCAGTCTGGGCCAACCCAATGCATTTTGGTTTCCGAGATGGGCGGGTGCTTATCTTGAGGTTTAAAATCATTGGAGTTCCCTTAACCAATCAGCAACGTTTAGTAAGCATTCGGTAGATTAAACTCTTCCCAAAGCCAGTTGGGAGAAGAGCTACGACGTCCTTTCCAATCATAAAACTTACAAGAAAATACTCTTGTTCTCCTTTTAATTTTCTGATGTTCACGAGAGTTGAGACAACTTTTCCGATAGCTTTTCATGTCTTTTCCTCCAAGGCGAGTTTTGCGTCACAGCTCTGAACTGTTCGCTGATTGGTCCTGCAAGATTTTGAGTTCTGGAGACGATTGTCAATGGGGTTGGGCCAGACTGAGTATGAGCTTGAAATCAATTCAGGCGGAAATACGTACGCTGGTGTCACCAGGCTATAAGATAGGGTCTGATGTTCCGAATAGTATAAAGTGTGAATTGACAAGACCCGGAGACAGAAGATACATGCTCAGGGAAATTAAGTTAGTCATCAAATATAACTCCCAAGTTTCGAGTATATTAAGTTGGGGTCTTCCTGTTTATCAGGGGGAAAAAAACCTTTTGATGGTTCCATGGCACTCATCTGTAACTCTAAATCATTTTCTTGAGTCTTTTTCAGCCTTCAGAATGCTTGACTAGTCAGTTGATTGTGTTCTATGGGCAACCTTTTTGTCTGTGCAGAACCCATGCATTTTGGAAAAGCTTTGTTGTTGCTTCATATAATTGAGTTAAAGCCAAATCCTGTCGATAAGGGCAAAATCAGCACTGTCCACATTGCCTCAGTCTGGTAATAAAACCATGACTGACAACCCTTGGTGCATATAAATAGACTGCTATAAATAGGAAACTCTGTTAACTGACTGTGTGCAATAAACACTGTCAATACAGATGATGCATTGCGCTGATCCAAGAGGCCAACTAATGCAATAAAAACATTAAAAAACATTGTAGTGATGAGGTTACATCTCCTGTTGATTTGATCTGTGTTATCCTCTTTATGATCCTCTGTGTTTTACACGTGTTTCTTTGTTTATGGGTTTGTGTGTGTGTGTGTGTGTGTGTGTGTGTGTTCATTAGGAGGGATGATGTTGAGATGACAGAGATAACAGTGGGTGTTCTTCCACCAGAGGAAGAAGATGCTGATAAATATTTGTGTGACTGTGTTTTAGTGTCTATGTGTGTGTGTGCGCGTGTGTAAGAGACAGAGTGTGTGTGTGGGGGGTCCTACTGTGTATGAGTGTGTGTGAATGAGGTTGTGTATGTATGTGTATGTGAAAAACAGAGTATGTATGTGTCTGCCTATGTGTTTGTGCAGCCGTGTGTGTGTGTGTAGGGCTGGATACTGCTGGTGAATAAGCAGGCCTAATTGAGCCCTGCAGGGGTCCTGAGGCAGGCGAGAGCATCATGCAACTGAGCACAGGCAGGGGAGGGGGCTGCCCATTGCCCATTGCCCTCACCCTCATCCCCCACTCTGACACCCTCTCAGCTGGTGGGAAGATTAGGGGCAGGGGTGGCAGAGGGGCTGCGTAAACGATGACGATAATTGGCATCAGGACTGGCACTGCCACCAGTGTGCCACTCACACTCTCTGTTTCTGCCGGTCTCTCTGTATCAAGCTCTCTTTTTAAATTCCTATTTCCATTACCATTTCTCAAATATTTCTTTCATTTCTCTCTCCATTGACCCTGTCCCTTCTCTCTTTTCTCTCTCATTTCTTTCTCTCTCCATTGACCTCTACTCTTCTTGTTTCGCATTCTCTCTCAGGTCTCTCCTTCTCTCTCTCAGTCTTCCTCGATCTATCCCTGACTGCAACACTGATTTGGTTTTCAAGCAGAGCTGTTATGTAATCGGGCTCTTTCCATTCGTTAAACTTTCACCCCAAACCACTGCATCAGCAGGGCTTCTCAAGCCTGACTCCCTTAACAAAAGCATAGTGTATGTGAGTGTTTGTCCTCATAAGAATATCCCTGCTGTTCTTTTTAGCCCAATGGTTAATTAATAATACTGGTCTGTTATATTTGTTCTGAAATGATCGTAAGTACTTGGCAGCAGTGGATCAGCAGCCACAGCACTGATTGCATATTACTATTTTGACAACACCAGGCTTAACATAGGAGCTTGGGGGAAACTAGATTGCATAGTCTGTTCATCTAATCATTGCTATACCATACAAATACACATTCACACACACACACACACACACACCCACACACACACACACACACACACACACACACACAGAGACACACACACACACACACACACACACACACACACACACACACACACACACACACACACACACACACAAACACACGCACAAACATACATACACTCGCACTCGCACTCGCACACACACACACACACACACACACACACACACACACACACACACACACACACACACACACACACACACACACACACACACACACACACACACACACACACACACACAATATCTCATCTGATCATAATTGCATCTCCAGTACTCAGTGCCACATCCCCTGTCATAAGGACATGACCATGTGAGGCCCCTTTAAAATTCACCATTTTATGATATTAATGAAATGTCGAAGCGGTGTTAATTCAACACAAGAACATTTAATCACTGATTACCCTGGAAACACATTCCCCTGAGAGACACCCACCCAAATCCTCTCACACAGACACAGGCAGGCACACACATATGCACACACACTATCTCTCTCTCTCTCTCTCTCTCTCTCTCTGTCCCTCTTTCTCTAAGTCCTTCCCCTGAATAAGGCCTACTAAACCTGTCTGGTTCTGTAACAACAACAATCTGTAAAAAGTGTTGTCAATCTATGTTTAAGCATGCTTTACCCATAGTAGAACAATCTGTGTCCCAGATATGGGCTATCATGGCTCCAGCACTCTTAAAGGCCTGTGGCCATTTTCTGTGGCCAAAGCATGTGGGGTGAATGTGTATGTGTTGGGGGGGAGGGGTATTTATTTCTCTCCTCTGAAATATGTCCTGGGATATCTGTAACAGTCCCAGAATGTACCAGCCTGTTTGTGTGTGTGTGTATGTGTGTGTATGTGTGTGTGTGTGTGTGTGTGTGTGTGTGTGTGTGTGTGTGTGTGTGTGTGTGAGTGTCTGCGCACAATACTTAATTTCACGAGTAAGCCAGGCAGGGCTTTGAACCAGAATTTTTTCCCAATTGGATCGTTCCGATCAGAAACAGTATTTTAACGTTTCCGGTTTTCGTTCCAACCCTGAAATTGACGTTCCTGAACGGTTAGAACAAAAAAATAAAGTTCCTGAACCGGTTAATAGCGTTCCATGTCAGCTGCGGGACATACAAATAAGTAGACTGATCATTAGGACTTTAAAATAATCTTATATGTCTCTATCCTGTCATTAAACATTAAAAAAGCACTATAGGCTACATTATGTAAGCGGCAACTGTAATTCTGACATTTTGTAAGTATTATACATGAGTTAAGACAAGGAAAATGTATGCTATGTTGTTTATTGGGCAAACAAAACATAACAGCATTTGGCCAAACCTGGTCAGGGCCCAATCAGTGCATTTTTGTCAACAGAGACAATACAAATATTACAAAACTACAATGGTATCTACATACATCCCTCAATGTTGTATTTGGATTTGTTAGTCGCGGGGTCAAATGAATAATGCTGCCGCATAGGATTCTCGCAATGTCTTCCCATCTGAACAAAAAGTTAAAATTCCAAATATGAGAACTACCGTATTAGCCCACGTTTTAAATAAAGACTTAACAAACTAGGGTCGGTTATGCTGGGCAATAGCAAGGTAGTCTACTGCCAATGCTAAATGTCCAATTTAGCTATAATTTCATTAACTTGACCCTGCAGATTTTTACAACAATGCATTGGGAATTCGTAGCCTATCTTATAGAATTCCTATTTAAAACAAACATGTGTGAGATACTTGGAACAATATTTACCTCTTCTTAAGATTGAGTTTGAGAGACTGGTGGCTACAGCTTGTGCATAGATTTGATCCGATAAGGCTACCAGCTGGCGGCGCGGCACGGTTCTCTAGTATCTAAGTTAACGACCGGAAGAGAACATCACCAATCATATTGCATTTAGGAATCTTGTGAAAGAGCGAAAAAATAACGTTATTAACCGGTTACCATTATTTTAGGTAAACGACTCTGATCCGGAACATATTTTTTTTGAAAGTTTCTGGTTTCGTTTCTGTTCCTAGCAAAACATCAAAAGTTTCTGGTTTTCGTTTTCGTTCCGTGAACCAGTTCAAAGCCTTGAAGCCAGGGTGAAATATGAAATAAAACTTTTCAAAGATCTACAAAGTTTCTCCATGATTTGATTGGCTGGTGTTAACTTTTGCTCCTTTGATTGCTGTTATCACACAGATGGATGACTGTCTGATTTCAGAGCAATTCTCTCGAATTCTGGGAGTTTTTCATCTTCTTTTTTCTCTCAGTCTTTGTGCCTGGAGTGCTCAGATGAATTGATCTCACTTTGCAAAAGAGAACATATTAGAACTAGATCTTATCTCTAAAAGTTAGTTTTGACCTGGCATTTTGTGGAGTAGTGGGAAATTGAATCCTAAAAACATTTCAGCTCTTTCTGTCGTCAAGCATCATCATTATAAACATGTCCTATCAGGTGCCATAACAGAGTTTCTGTGTATTGTTTATGTCTAGTCTTAAAATGTCTCAGTCTTCATTCTGTTGTTGTTGTTGTTTTTTATCAGGCCACCTCCAGCCACCCCTGGCACGCGGCATAGCTCCACTGAGTGTGGCTCCTCTGCCAAGTCATGGTCTTTCAGCTGACTGACTCCCCCTCACATCTTTGCTCCCAAATTGCTGTAATGACGCTGACACTGCAAATCCCGACCCCCCTTCTACCGAGCCCCCTGTCCTGGTCCAAAGGTGCTATGATCACATGCCGTGAAGTGACAGTGGTAGCAGCTGGGAGGTGGCATTATACATGGCAGAGGTAACATGACGCCACAGAACTAGTAAGTGTGGCTCTCTCACACTTTAAATAGTGTCGCTCTCTCATACTCTAAATAGTGTGGCTCTCTCAAACTCTAAATAGAGTGGCTCTCTCACACTCTAAATAGTGTGGCTCTCTCACACTCTAAATAGTGTGGCTCTCTCACACTCTAAATAGGGTGGCTCTCTCACACTCTATATAGTCCGGTGGCTTAATGCACAATTTAGGGTCGATCGTGACCGGGGTGATAAAAGCATGAAATTTGGCACACAGTTAGCTTTTACCCTACCAAATGATATTAGAAGGGGTGCCCAAGTGAAACTGGTCGTTTTTTCGTTTTATGGAGATTTTTAGTTTTGACCGATATCAAGATATGCGTTACCTGCGGTACAATTTTCAAAACTGTTTTTTTGCCTATAAATGCTCACCAAATAAGTAATAAAACGGTTATTCATGCATGTTTGTGTTTTCTAGTTTGTTTTTTATATGTATTGATATAGACTTAGTAGCAAAATTAAAATAAACAGACAAAAATACCATGCGCGAGCTCATCCTAGATTGCGGAATGACGTTCCTGTGGTACACTTTTTAAAACAGTTATTTTACCACCATTAAAAAAGAAAAAAATCCATTTGGTCTTGTATATGTATACATATTTTGATAATGTATAACAGATTTGCATCAACATCATTTAAATACTCCAAAGGCACATTATGCTATAGTTGGACTAGAAAAGCGGTAAAAATGGCCGCAGAATAAGCCCGTCTTTTCGTACATTAAAACATCATATGAGAAATGTGCTGCTATAAATTGCTCCACGATTTGCTCTTTGGTCAACTGCATGTAGGCTACACAATGATATTAGAAGGGGTGCCCAAGTGGAACTGCTTGTTTTTTCCGTTTTAAGGAGATATTTCGTTTTTGACAGAAATCAAGATATGCGTTACCTATGGTAGCCTACGATTGTCAAACAGTAATATTTTATTAAAGATTTGTATTAAAATCTCATCAAAACTGATCATATGAGCTCTATGTTTTGCTCTCTGGACAATTACATTTGCACAATGGCGTGCATTTCAATTTTTCTTTCACACATTTGCAACGTGAACAGCGTTGTGTGCAGGTGCACTTGATGAGCTCTCTGCACACAGTGGAGACTTTGGGGATAGTCATCCACACCGGTTCCCAGTGGTTGCTCTCTCCTTGGACCCATGAAAACTCTGTGGGAGAAGGAACATTCTGCATTGCCTGTTCCGATGACGTCCAAAGGCCTGCCTGGTACACTGCCCTCCGACAATGTTGCAGAAGTGCATCCTGAAATTGTGTAAAAAGTAAGCTATACAGTTATAGCTATTGAGAACAATCGGTATCGATAATGAAGTGTTACATTCTTTCCAGTCTTTTATAAATTAAAATTCTTGGTTAACTTTAACGATCAACTACCGTTAACACTGTGTTTTACCTGCGTCGGAGGAATATGGTCCAAGTCTCTGTTGCGCTTTGAGAACAGCATCATGCGTGCCTCATTAACAGAGATCAGGGGACTTGACTGGTCATATATTATCACCGTGAATCTCTCCAGCATCTGAAATATCTCGGAGGAGACACTCAGATGCTGAAAGGGGTTTGCTGCAATGTGCTCCAAGGCAGGTGTAACTTTACTTAAATTCCATGCTCGCCATGCAGTCGTTTTCCCGATGCCACAGAACTGCGAAGTACAGTCACACCCAGTGAATGCGTGGAATACTGGAAGGGCTCGTGACTTTGACTCTCCAAGAGTAAAACAGATGGTGTTAATGTCGATTACTGAATAGTGGCGTCCCATGCCAAACGCCACCCATATTTTGGCACGTCGGTTGTAGGCTAGAAGATCGTAAAGCTTTCCAACCAAGATCACCACAACATCGGTGTCAACCGTCCTGACAAGAATGGATTCTGCACCCCCCTCCAGACTGTGGCGTACGTGGACAATGATGCGGGTGTCGGCCTCTTCATGGTTACACTGACCCATAACCTGTTCAGACCCTATGGATACCACAGACATTCCTGGAAAACAATTAAATCACGAAGCATTACAGCTTAAAACAGTTTATCATATATCGAATAAATGAAATAGGCTACAACGCAGACCTCTTACTAACCGCATGTGATGTATAACCTTTTGTCAAGGGGCCATTGGAACTTCCTTGCCTTGGACGTCAGAAAAGCAAACAGTTCTGATTTATTGTCAGGGTCTCGTAGAAACGTCATCCAATTCTTTGGAAGCTTAGTTTGACCTGCCACTTTCCTTCTGATCCCTTGGCCTCTTTTCTCTCTTGTCGCGTCCTTTAGGCTGTTAGAGACGTATGAGTCCCACACTACATCCACACGTTTGCAATGATGGAGCTGCTGTTGGAGATGGGGTATGAAAACCTTCTCTGCGTACTCATCAAAGGTCAGAGCTTCGACAGTTGGCAGACTGTGAACAATTACTGCGCCATCCAAGACTTTGCAGTCAAACTGAGTAGGTAACTCAACATGAGTATAACCATTTGGCTGCAGACACTTCAGCAGATCAGACTTGGCACTTGGGAGGCGTATGTTACCAAACTCGGACAGCGCGGGTGGAAACGATTGCACTTCATGACTGAAGAACTCTCTCATATCCCCATCGCGACTTTGTAGTGCCACGTACAATTGAGCAAACAGGTTTAAATTGCTTTTGAGAACGGCGATCTTTTTACCTTGATTTGAAGTCACCTTTTTGGAATTCTTTCTGAAGAGGGGGAGATTATTTTTCTTTATCGGATTTTGGATGGAACTTGAGCGATTGAAGATCACATCTGTCACGTACTTTTGGTATTGCTCTTGGCCAAGTTTGTCAAGTGTCTTTATAGATTCCACTACACTGATGTCCGCACAGTCCCTGCTATCGAGAGTGAGTAGTTCGGGGAATTTGTCAAGAAAAGGGTTTCCACTTCGCCTCACCACATCACACAGGTTTTTCACTTGCCGGTGGAAGGTTTTCTGAGCTGCTCTGCCTGCTTCATGATTTTGAAAGTTCTTGTCTGCGTCCTGACTCGAGAGGAAGTGATCTTCAAACTGGTGGATTAGTCTTGCGAGCTCTGAACCAGACAGCATCCATCGTCTGTAAACAGTAGTTGGTATACATTACAATAACATATAACATGAGCAAATATCTCTGACTGTTAGATTGTATATGTTTTGTACCTACCTGAAGGCTACAGGATTCTCGGTTAGACCAACTGCACCACCAGAACCTTTGACCATCTTATTTTCCTGTTCATGTGCTTGATCTAGCGGCATTGAAGAGAACGTCTTTCCAGTCTTCGAAAGAACCCAGTGATGATGCTCCTGGAATTCAAGTCTGACCGATTCAGGGAGATATTTCATATCCCTGATGTGGATGGGAACCCAGCGCGCATAGTTTGTGTGGTCAAGAGCAAAGAATAACGGCACTATTTGCTCCAACACCTCAACAAACAGAGAGAAATCGCGTTCCCTGTGCGCACGGACGAATATTAGAATCAGAGTCTCGTACTTCATAATCAATTCCCAAAAAAGAAAGGTCGGACTATTCTGCCTCACGGCATTCTCCCACTCTGCAAACGAAGCTCCGTCACAGGCGGAGGCCAAGAATGCTTCCTGCTTCATAGTGTGTAGCGCCAACAAGGTAACTTGGTGAGCATGTCTGAAGTGAAATACAATTACATTATTATATAATTATAATTGCAACACCATCAAGTGCAACAATAATGATTATTGAAATAGTACTAATAGGCCTACATATAACTGTCGCAGTTACCTGGTTCTCGTAAGATGAGATGCATTCAGTAAACCTTGCGCTATGCCAGAAGAAGCCACCTCTGCTTCTGTAAGAATGGTGGTCCAGCCACTACCGTCAAGGAGATCGCCAACGGTGTTCCACATAGCCATCTCCAAATGTAGTCCACCGAACATGACTATGAACTTATCTTCTCCATATCCAATAGGCCATTTCCACTGAATAGCTTTTGCCAGCGCAAACAATGGCTGATCCAATGTAATGACTGGTACCTGTCCCGGATTAAGAAACGATGTTGCTTTTCTAATCACATCCATACCATGTTTTATCATTGCAGGGGTATCTGCCTTTTCGTAAAACAGAGGGAGGAGTGCTGTTATAGCAGACGGATCGTTCGTTTTCTGCTGATTGCGAGAGTGATAAGCAGCCCATGTAACACAATCTTCAGCACTTGTGTCATCATTGCTGAGTTTAGATAAAGCGTGGTTCAGCCAGCGACTTTCATGCTGTTTTGCGTCGTCACCGCTAACATTGCCGTGAAGCGGTGTTAATTTGCAGGCTGGGACTGAAACTGAACTTGTGCTTAGAGCAACTGCAGGGACCGTTACGTAGCTCTCTGGTAATCCTTGGTGCTCTGTTCCAGATGGCAGAACTAGTGGGGGTCTCTTTTCGCCAGGCAAACTTTTTGTTGGGAACTGAAATATGCTGATACCAGTTCCGTGAAATGAGGACACTGATGTAGTGGAACTCGGATTATGATCTATATTATCGAGTGCACCTACAGAAAATATGCCCTTTCTTAAACAAGCGGGTGCTACGCACCCATCTGCCTTGTAGCGCTCGCAAAGAGACGTCGCTATCCAGTCTTCTATTTCGATGATGCGGTCATAGGAGACAGAAAGGCCCATTGCGTACATCTTTTCGATCAAGCTCTTGCTTCTGGTGGAGCTATGTATATTTAGACCAACATATAGTGGTAGGGGTGGCTCACGAGATGCTGAATGGCGAGTTTGGCCCGTTTTGGTCATGTAGGACCTCTTTTTGCTGTTGAAGACCAATGTCTCACAGATTGTCAAACATGCCTGGCTTTCAGACTTGTCTTGATCCTCTATGTTGAGACCATTCAGAATCATTGAAATGAGAGACTTTAAGCTGGATGGTAAAAATTTTGATTGGCAATCCATTGGAAAGGACCCAGAGAAATGAAACCCTTTATGTGCAAAAATATCTTTCCTTATAATTGTCGCAGCCCTTGATAGAATGTCGGCATCTTCTGAAAAGTTACGCTGTTTTAAAGCGTCCTTTAATAGTCTGCTGATTGCATCCCGGAAAACTAAAATAGTGTTTATCCCATCTGTTTGCTCTTGGAGAGTGTCTTTGTAATATTCTAGCAATGTATTCTTTAATCTGGTTTTATTGATGGTTTTATGAATTCCTATATCTACAAGTCTCTGGGTGTATAAAGACGCCAGCTCAGCCAATTTAAACATATGAGTTCCCTGTTCTATCGATTGTTGTATATACTCGATAAGCTCAACAAATGCTATGGACTTGTCCATCTTCTCATCGTCACATGTGTCACTTAAACCTTGCGCTTTCTGTGCACAGAGTGATCTATGCCGATTTTTTAAAGCGATCAGGCATTTCAGGTGGTATTTTGCTTCAATGGCAATTAAGTCTCCCTCTGATATACGACCTAATAGTTCAAAGTCTTTAAGCTCAAGGGCCATTCTACGGATACTTGTATCCGTTTCTATCACCGAGAAACAGTGTAACTTATCGCTGTGGTCTCCTACTTTACAGAAGATACATTTTAATCTCTCTTCAGAGACAGACTGGCGTTTCCTGCTTTTCAGTGTGGGCCTTTCCTCCTCATCTGACCTACTGCCTTCGCCTCGTTTTCGGTCGGCTCGCTCTTTTGCTTTATTCAGCTTTGACCGACTGAACTTTAGGTGACAGGACTTGTGCCAACAACCGCGATTGAGACAAAGGCATTCTACATCAACATCATTACCAAATTTAAGTGCGATGGGTAAAGCGTTTGCTTCCCGAAAACTGTTAACGTTTTGAAGGAAAGCCAAATACGTTTGATGGGTATCTTCTGGTGATCCATGGCTGTTTAGGGGACACTTCAGTGCTTCTGTCGTACACTCCTGACAAATGACACACTTAAGGCCGAATTATGCTCTGTTTTAGACGTAACGCGTAAGCACGTAAGATACATAACCCCCCCTTGCGGGGTAAAATATCCCCCCTTACGTGCTTAAGTGCGTCGCCCAAAATTCCTGACTATGCGACTAAAACACTACGGCCCTACACAGCTCGCAAAGGCTGTGATTGGCCGGCTACCACAACGTTTCACAGAGTCTCACGTTTCCGGGTTAATAGCATACTACAGCCTTTTTTAGACCCAGACATTTTTTTAAATCATGAATACCCTGCAGACCGTCTCACAAGCCTTTTCTTATGGATTAGGAACAAACATAACAGAAGAGGTCCAAAGACATGAACTCCTTTACAAATCCTCTTTAAACACTTATAGAATGCTTAAATTACCGCGAATTTATGGAGAGAATATCCCATTCTCACCCGCGATTGTTTGGAGAGAATGTGGTCATTCACGAACAAATAGGTACTTTCATATTCATTTTCCGCCACTTGTGAGTCATGGTGATATCTTTCATTGAGTTCATATTGACGTGAATCATCAATTGCACCAGCGAGATTGATAGAATGAGCCCGGTCTGCTCATATACAAAAGTTAACAGTAACCTGCCGTTACCTTAGAGAATATCCCATTCTCACCCGCGATTGTTAGGAGAAAATGTGCTAATTCACGAACAAATACTTTCATATTCATTTTCCACCACTTGTGAGTCATGGTGGTATCATTCATTGAGTTCATATTGACGTGAATCAATCAATTGCACCCGCGATTTTGATAGAATGAGCCCGGTCTGCTCATATACAAAAGTTACATAACGTGGGCTTAACTGATGGCCAGCACCATTGTAGTTACAAGCATTGACAACATGATGAGATTCTCTCACTGTTTACCACCTCATCTTAAATAATGTAACTCATAAACACATCGTTTTAAAGCCTGTCGCAGTCATTAAAAGATGTCAATAAACGAACTTTTGCGTCATGTCTTTTTCGCCACTGGTACTGAATTGCCAACATTTGTATTTTGTGTAACACATGTATTCATAACATCAAGCCTTTCGCCCACTACACTTTCATGCTCCGGTAAGTTTTTTTCCTTTGTCCTGCTGCAATAAATAGGCTTACTTAACTCAAAATAAATCTACAGTTCTGGCGTCAATTTGCTTTGCAACACGCAACACAAGCCTTGCAACACGCTCTGCGTCTAAAACGAACCTTAAATCAAAACTTGTCTAAAACAAGTTCCTTGTGTAAATTACGTGCTTAGGCGTTACGTCTAAAACAGAGCATAATTCGGCCTTTAGTCCAATCGAGTGACATTGCCGTTAAACTGAAAATTCAAGCTAACACTCACTGTATGGCGTAGCTATTAGGCATCAAAATGAATGCTCTCTATATTCCAATATCAATCAATCAATCAATCAATGCTGTAAAAAAAAAAATGAATGAATGAATGAATGAAACAGTATAGGCTAAAGAAAAACAAAGATGATTGATGATGAATGAAACATTTCTTTCATGAAGTAGGCTTCTAAGGGTAGGCTACGCTACACAGCTCACTTATTTTTACATGAATGGAATCGCAAAACTGAACATTACGATACTGTCACTTAAACTAGGCATATCAAACCATTATATTATATAGCCTACACATTTATATTATTGTGTAGTTCCTAAAAATAGTTTCAACATATCAATCAGTTTTTTTTGTTAAATAATCTTTCACATTTTCATTAGATACTTACAGATTTAGCAGAATGAATGAATGAAGAATTCAAATTTACCGCCATGAGCTCGCGCAGGGCACGCGAGTGTTTTTGTCTGTTTATTTTCATTTAAAGGGACATTTGTCTATACCAATACATATAAAAAACAAACTAGAAAACACAAACATGCATGAATAACCGTTTTATTACTTATTTGGTGAGCATTTATAGGCAAAAAAACAGTTTTGAAAATTGTACCGCAGGTAACGCATATCTTGATATCGGTCAAAACTAAAAATCTCCATAAAACGAAAAAACGACCAGTTTCACTTGGGCACCCCTTCTAATATCATTTGGTAGGGTAAAAGCTAACTGTGTGCCAAATTTCATGCTTTTATCACCCCGGTCACGATCGGGTTGTTAAGCCACCTGACTAATATAGCGTGGCTCTCTCACACTCTCAACAGTGTGACTCTCTCGCTCTATAAATATTGTGGCTCTCTTTCAAATTAGGGTCCTTCCCATTCCCTCCTGAACCTGAGCCTGAGGGAACACTGTATTTCAATTTACAGTGTCAAAAATGTTATTTTTAATTTATCTTAGATTGCTTTTGTGCACACAATTCACACTTGTGCGCTGTGGGCTTAGAAAAACAGAGGCCTAATATATTCACTTGTCAAACGTATTTAAATCTTCGAGCAGTTATAGATTGCATCTCAGAGCAACACATCCTATTTTTATTGATTTGGTCTATTTTTAGCTCTGCTTTGCAAATTCACTTGTAAGGCAGCATGAAGATTTAACCGATCCATCAAATGATTTATTGATCAATTCGGTCCTTCTACAAGCACTGCAATTTATGCCTATTGACTTCATAAAGGAATCAGCTGACCTTTTCTTTAACGAAATAAGATTGTTCAGGCACACCAAGGAACTTGGTCGTTTCAAAGTGCATGCTCAATGTAGATGGATCCCAGTATTGACTTGGGGCAATACAATATATTGTGCATATTTTGTGTGTTGTTGTTGACAGCCAAACATTAAATAATAAATATGCTGTGATTAAAGTGACTTGAAGATTAACTTAAACCGTTATATTTTATGATGGAAAATATGTATTTTATAAAGTGTGAGAGACCTGTTTTTGCCAACAAGGATGTAACTCAGTTCTGTGTGCTGTCAGCAAGGAACAGCAGTTACTCACAATTAGGAAGAACAGGAAATAATAACAACAGCTGATAGTGATCACTCCGCCTGTTTGGTTGATCCATTTCTTGTGTCATTAGAGATCATCCTCTGTCCTTATCCTGAGCCTCTGGGAGGCTTTGTCATTGAAATGAGGAAAATACTATTTTTGTGCTACTTAATTCTCTCCCTTGCCACAAAAATTAGCTTTAAATAAATTGATAATTACCTTGTATGGCTAGCAATCAATTGAATGATTTATGGTTAATTAATAAAAAAGCAGATAGGCCTGTTATTTCTGCTATACTTTCTACAATACTTTGTACAAACATGAGCATCAAGTGCAACTACCAAGTGTATATGATTTGCCAAGAAGGGGCTAATAAAATGGTCCACCAATACTGCCTGAAGATTTAACAAATTGACAAACTTAATATAATCTCAATAATATAAATAGATTAATTATTGTCATTGCACAGAGTACAAGTACTGAGACAACCAAATGCAGTGTGTGTGTGTGTGTGTGTCGTGCGTGCGTGCGTGCGTGCGTGCGTGCGTGCGTGCGTGTGTGTGTGAGAGAGAGAGAGTGACTGTCAACACAAAAGTGCCTTGGCAGAATTTTAGTCCCTTCCGGATTATGTCTAAACTCAGCTGGGGGGATCCAGCCTCCAACTCATTAGCTCTTAGCTTTCCTCAAAACGTTCTAGTGAGGCCAGCATTACAGTTATAGATGGAATGTGACATGTTCCAGAAGGGAGGCCTTCTCCACATTTGACATTCATCAATGCGCTTGGCTTAGACAGGCTCTAATTACAGTGATTGCGTCCTGAGTAGTGACTGAATGCCACCTGGGGACAAAACTGGATGCCGCCTGGGGATAATGCTGCATTCTGGCGATGGACAATCTTATAAAAGATATTATCAAAGACAATATTTAAATCTTTAAATGTTACAATAATAACGTCGTTTTACATATCAGGGAAAAAAAATAAGCTTAATGTTGTCAGATAAATACACAATGCTGTTGTTAATTGTACTATACAGTTCCAGTCAAAAGTTTGGACACACCTTCTCATTCAATTAGCCTACTTTTCTTAATTTTGTATTATTTTATACATTGTAGATTAATACTGAAGACATAAAAACTATGAAAGAACACATATGGAACTATGTAGTAAACAAAAAAGTGTTAAACAATCCAGAATATGTTTTATAATTTAGGGCCTCGTTTCCCGATAACGACGTATCTTAACGTTCTGCGTGGATTTTGGCGACATAGTAGACTCAGTAACACTTTCTATTTACGAGCGTTTCCCGAACATCATCTTAAAGTCAGGTGCACGAGCGCCACGTGCACGAGTTCTTAAGTATCTCTTAGGGTGGAGGTCGCCTGTTCATCGATGTCAGACGAGTCGATTTTCTTACTTGTGTATACATGGGTTTCTCGGCTACGTCATCACTGGTTGCGTGCGCAATCTCGCTGCAGAAAGAAGCAAGAGAACGTTGAAGTGGATGAGAAAGCTGTGGAGGAAGGCAACATGACAGGGAGTTGTTGTGTGGTGAACTGCTCTAACAGAGCTGGTAAGATGTTCAGTATACCTAGGAGGAAGCATCCGTTTGCCAGGAAAAATAAAATATCAAATCAAATCAAATATAGAAAAAGGCTCAACAATGTACAAGGTTATGGGAATATGTTGAGGGTGTGTGCAAGCATTCATGGCAACAGAATAGGGAACGGTAGGCTAAATAAGTAATAAACAATACATTTAAACTGGGCTTTCTGTATTCATTTGTATTAGGGTAGATGGCTTTCTGCCGCGGATTTGCTCTCGCAGCCTTCAATGTTTGTATACAAGAAACCCATGTATAGGCTCATGAATGAAGTTCCAATATAACAAGTGTCGACATAAGAACAATACCTCAATAAATATATATAGGCTAGCGGGTGCCACCCTCTTGATGTCAATTTCCTAATATTGCAGCCTTACTACACAGTCAGAAAAACCATCTCCTTAGTTCAATAACATATTATTTTGTATAATCTTTATTTTCAAATACTCAATATTCTTTATTTCTATTTTGATGGGAATAGGCAGGTGAAACAATGACATTCTCATGATGTACACAGAAACATCCTTTGGATTTCGTCTATAGGCCGAACGACGCCCCTGGTGGATTGCATCGCTAAGTGTGAAGTTACTACTGGATTGCATCGCTAAGTGTGAAGTTACAACTGGTCCTGACCACACGTAGAATTCTTCTCAACGAAAGATAAATTTAAGCTAAGTGCCGCGTCGGGAAACCGCTCTGGGCCTCGTTTCCCGATAACGATGTATCTTAACGTTCTACGTGGATTTTCGCGACATCGTTGACGGCCGAACTCTTTCTACTTACGAGGGTTTCCCAACCATCAACTTAAAGTCAGGTGCACGAGCGCGACGTGCACGAGTTCTTAAGTAGCTCTTAGGAGCTGTTTACGCCACGTTAACCTGTTAACGTTAATTGCTGTGAAATTAGCTAGCCTATGCGTGCATCGAACGTACACTGCGCACTGAATTCGGGGCGGGGATAGTAACGCCATTTCCAGCAGAGTTAAACTGTGTTCCCATTGTAAGGACATTTATTACATCTGTCTGAGAGTGGGCTGTCAAAGCTACCATCATCGAAGTCATACAGTACAGTAGGCTACATACATTCAATAAAATTAACCTACATTTGAGTCCAACTGCATGCCCATTCTTACCCTACACTTACCCTTACAATAAAGAAGTGATCCTATTTCAACCATAACTTCATTTTAAATTATTTCTTTCTTTCTTCATGACATTTAGTTTATAGTTTAGACAGCAACGTTGACATCTATATTCAACTGCATCCACTACATAATCTCAAACTTTATTTGTTGGTAACAAATTCAAAAAGGCTACCATTAACACATTTCTTAATGAAAAGGAAACATGCATCACAATAATACTTCAGTGTAACCTGTACCTATGTGGAGTGCAAATATGTCTTGCCATTACACTACCCAACAGCTCTACGTCTGCTTACACTACAGAATGCATAATTCCTACGGGCACTGCACTAGTTTTGTATAGCCTAATCTTTATTTTCAAATACTCAATATTCTTTTTTTCTATTTTGATGGGAATAGGCAGGTGAAACAATGACATTCTCATGATGTGCTATACACAGAAACATCGTTGCAAAATATACATCGTGCAAATATATATGTATACAACTGTGTAGGGCACGAAACAACCACCTAGCTATAAAGCTACCATATAAGCCAATGGAGTGGTGGCATAAGCGCTAAATGTGCCATCAAACTACTGTTTGAAAGCTTCAGTAAAGACCTGCATACTCTGCATTGGTCGCGTAGCACATTTCCGATCAAACCGAGTCATTATAAACATATAAAAAGTTGTGTAGATAGCTTTATTAATGTAAAATATTCCTCGCTTCAAGTAGCCATGTTTTTTTTTTTTAATTCCCCTTTCTTCCGAACGACGGTCGAACGACGCCCCTGGTGGATTAAATCGCTAAGTGTGAAGTTACTACTGGTCCTGACCACACGTAGAATTCCTCTCAACGAAAGATACACTTAAGCTAAGTGTGGCGTTGGGAAACCCGTCTGCAACGTAGGAATCCTCTTACGAGCGATTTCAAGTGCTTTTTAGGCTAAGTGCGCGTTCGGGAAACTGGGCCCTGCAACGTAGGATCCCTCTTAAGACCGATTTCAAGTCCTTTTTAGGCTAAGTGCGCGTTCGGGAAACGAGGCCTAGATTCTTAAAAGTAGCCACCTTTTGTTTTGATTACAGCTTTGCACACGCTTGGCATTCTCTCATTTATCCCAGCATGCAGGGTCCGATCTATAAAGATTTGCAGCGGCAACAACAGGTGAGGTTGGATTGGCTGTTCCACGGATAACGTTAATTCCTGAGATGTTGGTGATTGGTCTATGCCATAGCTAATCCCGTGCCAAACTGTGAGCCTTTGTTAAGTATATGAAGACGTTTCGGCATTTTTAAAGACGCTGTCCAGTACAACCAAATTGAATTTATGAACTTGGCCACATCTACCCAATCACATAATTTGTTTAAACGTTTCTTATGGGCCAATAAGGATCAAGATTTTTTTTTCTGGCCCATACGGGACCTTTATACACTTGGTGGCCCTCCGCTGCTGCCTAGGCCAGCCTGTGCATTAATCCGCGCTTGCGGATGAGGTTCCTTTGGGAGCAAGATAGAAACTAAAAAAAAAATGTTTATAAGAAACTGACAAGAAGACCCTTTTAGCACTTTCTATGTTACCTTCCCTTAGGGATATTGACATATTTCATGTTTCACTTCAGAAATAAAACTAATATTACATTGAAAGTCTGAAAACATTGTAAGTAATCAAAAATGTTACATAACTTATATTAATGTAAGAAAATATGTACCCCTCCCCTGCCCCCCTTCCCCAAGTTAGACCCCCCGCCCAATGTACTTGAGACAATGATTAAAAAAAAGTGTCGTCGTGTGCAGGCTAAGTCTATCCTTCACAAGCATGCGCACACGGGTTAGGGTAAGATAAGGGGAGGGGAAAGGTAACGATAGGAAGAGGAATAGGGTGTTTGAGTGTATAAGTGAGCGAGAGGAAGGGAGAGGGATAGAGATAGAGAGAGCAGCGTGCGAAAATAGGGGGTGGTGCTGAACGAACAGCTCCGAGAAAACGAACGCTTCGGCGATAAAGTCATCATCGGAACTGGCCGTCCACCGGCGCACCCCCGGTCCTCTCTGACCAGACCAAGCGGAGCCATGAACCAGCCCAGCTCGCCGTCCTCAAGATCCACCGTCAAACTTCTGGAGCCCACCAACTCACCCTGACCATGAAGAGGCAAAACGTGAGGACCCTCGCGCTGATCATCTGCACGTTTACCTACCTGCTGGTCGGAGCGGCTGTTTTCGATGCCTTGGAGTCTAAGAAGGAGACTACACAGAAGAGGAAGCTGGACGCGAGGAAACGGGAGCTGATGGAGAAATACAACTTGTCCAAAGTCAACTTCGATGAACTGGAAGGGGTGGTATTGCAGCTGAAGCCGCACAAGGCAGGAGTTCAGTGGAAATTCGCAGGTTCTTTTTACTTCGCCATCACTGTGATCACGACAATAGGTAAGACGAGCTGAGAGCCTTCAAAAGTTAACGTTTTGCATGGTCACACACAACAAAACAGTGATCATTCATGAATTACACACTACGAGGAAGCGTCGTTATCTGCCACTAAACTAAAGTTAGGCTTGTTGTAAAGGAAATCATCAGAGTATCATTCCACTGCTCAGAACCCCCCCCCCCCGGTGTTAGAACTGCCTCATCTATAGTCCACATATTGTATAATCAAGTAGTAAACGTATGCTTGATGCAGTTGCCAATTCTAATCAAATATGGAGATAACGACAGTAAGTGGTTTATTTATGGGAACCCGCGGGAGTAGTTGATCACATCACTTACGGGGATGAACTGTCCACTTGGTTCCATCATGCGTAAAGGGCACTCAGAGATCGTTCTTTCCACTTGCTCCTGACTTGTTGAATGACCATTTCCAGACTGTCCACACGGAAGCGATTTTACAATATTTCATCCCCCGGGGAGAAAATAAATCACATGTTGACCTTGCAATATTTACCTTTTCAGGTAAACAAACACGGCTTACATTTTTCTCATGGAGGAAACCAACCTTACACAAACGAGTAAACGGGCTGCTATAGACAAGCAGACGTAAATGGTTCAGTCCAGAAAAACCTACAAGAAAAACCTAAAATATATGTATACTGTCAAGGAAAACTGTATGTGTAGGCTACTGGCACTGAATCAGTGTTATTACAAGCGTCACCTCCGAAACTCCGAAGCGAGTCGTTTGAGTGGAAAAGCGGGTAGTCCGTAATGTTTACGTAAATGTACCTGCATTTAGCACTTAAAAAAACTGACTTATTGCGGAAATCAATTTCTTGCCAATTCAGAACGACTATTTGGACACTTGGTTTCGTTGATACAGCCTGGTTCAGACATCCAGTTGGCTGAGTCGGAGCACAGGTGGCAGAAACCTCTGGTACAACGTGAACCTGCTTGCACATGTTTTACACTTTAAAGACCTACAGTCCATATTCAACATTGTCCTTATTAACAGAGTGGTTACTCGGTTCAAAACTGCATGGAGGATTTCATCTATGGAGTACTCCTGTGGCTAGAAAGCAAGGGCGTATGCATAGGGTTGGTAGGGACTAGTCACGACCAAAGTTTGGGAAAGACAAAAAAGTCCCTACCAATATTTTGTTAATTTGAGAAAATTATTTTGCACAATATATTTGCAAACTCATTCGTATTATTATCAATACAATGTTCGTCGCCCAGAAGAGTTAGAAATACATTTCTAAGTTTTCCAATGCGCCTGTGAGACAAGATGCCGTCATTTAATTGGCTGAAGTGGCAGTCAGAAACACTACGTGAATCCTGAAAGAGTGCTGCTAGTAGGTACGGTAAGCTACTAAATTCGCCAGGAAATAATAACGCCTCATATCAGTATTTCGTTTGGTCTCAGCATTGATATTTTGACCCTTTTGTGATCTGAAAAGCCACCTAAAAAGAAAAGAGATGCCAGAAGTTTTTTTTCCACCCATAGAGCTATCAAAAAGCCCAGATCACTGTTAGTTAGCTAGTCGGAAAACTACCCACATTACGAAGCTGCTAACCCTAAATCGCCACCCATTGTACAATGGAAAGATGTTTTGAAAGTTGTTAGTGTGTAGGGCATGAAACTTTAGCTTGCATTACATCTCGTCTTGTTGAAGCCAGAAGGATAAGCTACCCTACCCTGTTTAGACAATTTTACCCATGAATGTAATCAATCATACTGGCTATTTTGAGAATACATGTTATTGAAGGTAGTAAAAAGGTGCAATAAATTGGGATGCCCAAATGTATGTAGCATATAATTCATGACTACATTATTTCATTGCACTGCAATCCAGATGATGTAGGTTTAGTACAGCTCCATAAAACCTTAACCATTTACCCACATATTACAAAATACAAATTAATTTCAGAACAAACAAATGCACTGCATGTACTTATCATTAGGTCATTTTGTTCATTAAGGCAATATTTTGAAATGCATTCAGGAAACTAAGAAATCCAGTGCAGGTTGAGGAAGAAGCAGCTGGACCATCAGGGCTTGAGATGAGGTCTTACTCATGTTTGGGATATCCAAAAAGGACAACAAAAACATGTGATGTCAAGAAATGTGGAGAACGTTTAGTTTTTTATTTAAACTAAGGGTTTATTATTCTTATTATGTTTAAATCAGTTCCAAGTTCCACAAGTTAGTACACAAATGTTAATATATTCTAATAAAGTTTGCCTGTTAAATATAACATCAACTACATTTTTCAATTTATGGTGGGGGTGGGGGGGTCTGCCGGGCAGTGTCCCTACCAATGCTGAGACCAAACCTACGCCCTTGCTAGAAAGAGACAGCTGTCTATTAAAGTCTGTGGTTACATCTACATCTAACAGTCTCACTTGCTTTGAACAACTGATAAGCCTAGGACCAGTGGCCAGACCTACTGGACTGAGAAAGTATTCTTCTCATGTCTGTGAGATATTTTTCTCATGTTCATACATGAAATAGTGTTAAATGCAGCAGTCTGTTCACAACAAAACTGAAGCATCTGAAATAAAAAATACAGGAAAAATTGATGGAAATCTCAAAAGCATTATGTAGACCTTTTTGTATTTGTATACATTTGTCATACTATACGTATATACATATAGACATACAGTATGTGCATGCTTTACTCTTCAGGTGGGGAAAGAAGCAACGTTATCCATTCTGCACATGCAGATTAAAATGACTACTTTATGAAGTTTTATGTTGGGACGTTGAACTTTAGTGTACATAAGCCTTCTTGGACTTGAATAGAGCTTTACTTTGACTGCAGGAAATATTTATATTCATTCAATATCATACCGCAAGTGTTAATTACCCTTCTGTGGGCATATCCTGTCACTTCACCTGACCTTGTCCCTTGTGGTTGATAACATCTCCACCCCAAGTGTTTCCCCTTTGTAAAACCCAACAGCCGCCAGGCAGTTATTCACAGCGACCTGGGTTGTAACCCTAGCACGTTGCTAGCGCTAATTGCACACCAACCTGATCCGTCCAGCTGAAACCGCATGCTGTAATTGTGAGTGTGGGCCGGCTACAAGGCAGGCGTAGGGACAGAGCTTTTCACTGTGCCATCAAGTATTGATGAGAACAATACCTCCTCTACCCCTGTCCTCACTCTACCACCAGCCTTGCCCAACCACTGAGTTTCTTGGGATAGCCACCCTGCCTCATGTTTTCCCCAGACACTCCTACATCCCAAACCCTTTCAGCCATTAAGTGGCAAGGAGGACCGCACTTTATTTTGCAGGCACACATTGTATTCATCTGGCTGCAATTAGCGGGCTGATATGTTTGGTGAGGTAGTTTTCAGGAATCATTAATCATTCATAACATTTTCATACATTTAGTTCTTAGCATTTTCATAAGCAATACAAGGTATTTCATCGGTCTGTTGTAGGTGAGGAACTTGAGTGCTTTAATCAACACTTTATCATGTGATATGGATCTCACTGGCCAGTTATATGTCTCCTGCAATTGCCTGAAACAACTGTCAACTTGGAACCTGATGTCTGATACATGTCTGACACAGTCCATCTCAGGGTTGTTGATGTTGCTGGGCCATGTGGTGGGAAAACTGGCAGGGGTCTCATGACAAAAGATCTCCGTGCAATTGAGACAGTGGCTGACTCTCAAGGGATCAGCAAATGGCTGACATGAAATAAGAGGAGGGGAAGAAAGCACACAAGAGGGGTAAGGAGCACATTAAAACTTTAGCCTCATAAAATGAAATGTTTTCTTGAGCAGAAGGGCAAGTTTGAGGGGGGAAGAGGGTTCAGGGTTGGGGGAGTTATGAAAACAAAGAAGAGATAGGGAGGGTTTAGAAGCAAATAGAGAGAGAGAGGGGGGGGAGGGAGAGGGAGAGGGAGAGAGAGAGATCTGAGAGTGTTATGAGCTTTAAAGCCCACGTGAGAATAACACACAAGCGGAGCCTGCTAACAGCTTGCCCGGAGAGGGTGTTTGGGATGATTTGACCTCTCGTTGCTTTTGCACGTGCATAAACACATCCTGGAGTTTTAGTCAGGGGGAGGGGGGTGTCTTTTGGGGGTTGGTGAGAACAGGCAGTGCACAGTACAGTGGAAATCAACACAACCAGAGAGCAGGTGGGAGGTCCTTCTTTACCCTCCTCCCCCTCGACCAAACCCCCTCCTCTCCCCAAAAATCGGCCTTCTTTGCCTCCTCCTGGGAAAGAGGCTGTGACATGGAAGGAATGTGGGATCACAAAGAGTAAATAAAGCCCTGGACCTGGAGAGCTGACATTCCGATATCCCTGGCACAGCCAAAGAGAGAGAAAAAGTGAGGCGATGTGGGTCTTGGCACCAGAAGGTTTTTTTTTGGCAACTTCTGCTGGGACCTTCAGCAGAGACCGTCTTTGACTTTGGGTAAAGGCCCTGGCAGTGCCACCCTCCCTGGCCCATTCTCACGTCCCCGGGGCGCAGGGCACTGATAGCCCCCAAGGCCGGGCATGCTTATGGATGGCACAGCTGGGAATGGGCAGAGAGTTTCAGCAGTGGCTTACTTTCAGGCGTTTAGTAGGTTGTTGCGGATTGCAGAAGTAGCAGGCAGGAATAGACCTTTCTCCCTCTGGCCGGAGCGAAGCCACTCGCCACTCAGCATCGATGCCTCTCTAATGCCACACTCTCAGCTCAAGCCGCTTGTTTGTTCTCTTCTCTTGGCCGAAGCTTTGTAGTTTCAGCAAGTGGCAGTTGAAGCACACAAAGACATTTGTGCCATGGAATCGTCTCTGAAACAACAAA
Organism: Sprattus sprattus; assembly: GCF_963457725.1. Taxonomy (NCBI): domain Eukaryota; kingdom Metazoa; phylum Chordata; class Actinopteri; order Clupeiformes; family Clupeidae; genus Sprattus; species Sprattus sprattus. The sequence continues at coordinate 24,237,465 of NC_137921.1, forward strand.
AGGCATTACTTTGCCCTGAGTATATGGGCACCCTGTCCTTCCCTAAAGGAATGTTATGTTAACATTACAAAAGTCTTTAAATGCTCACTGAATCATAATTATGAGTAACTTGCACTAGCACCCATCTATAGGGGCTGGTGCAAGCTTTTAGAATTACATCAATAAATGGCAGTCAGAATGATATATATATATATATATATATATATATATATATATGTGACCAGCCGTGGCTAAACCAGCCACAAGTCTCCCCAGAGACATTTTGAGTTATTCACATATTCTGAAAGTGTAGGTTTAAAGCTATCCAATGATGTCTCACTCATGTAGATCTGATGATATTTTTTTTATAAGTTGTGATCATTTGAATGTATACCCCTCAGAAAAGCTTTTCCTGAGAAAAAGGACCTCTAATTTTTCCAAATTGCCACCTCACCTGGGACAAAGGGAAGACAGTTGTGCTCATTTGCATCTCAGTGAGATTAGCCCTCCTCTACAGATGTCACACTGACATCTGGTATCTGTAGCCCTTCCCCCTACAGGTGTCACCGAAGACTCGAATCGAATGTGATGATGTAGTACGGTACGCAGCGTCTTAACTGAAGCTCAACTCAACTATTAGTTAACTTGCCGCTAACACTAACTGAAACACATTGGAACACATAGTGGCTAGGTAGCTAGCTGCTAATAAGTAACATATAAGTAACACATCAGCAGTAATGAATCAAGTGTACTGATATTAAATGTACTACTAAATGTACTAATAACATGCCATTCTCAAATTAAAGCCAGTGACATGATGGTTAACGATTAACGAGTTAACGATGGATACCGACAGTTAGCATACCTAGCTAGGTAGCATTACCATTGGATTTGAATGGCAGTTATGCTAGCTCTGGCTATCCAGACAAAGGAGCCTGTTTCAGGACACGTTTCACTTGACGAGCGGGGGCAATACAGTCATCTGGAAAGTTTAAAATTATACTAAACGAAGGGAAATCTACTGTATGGAGATATTTCTGCTAAGTAGACAATGCAGATTCTAATTAGGCTGGTGGATATGTCCAATGTAAGAAGTGTGAAGTTTTAATGAAATATGATTGATGCAACTCTCGTTCTCCACAACAACATGGATAAACCTCGCTGGTTGGATGTAGATAGTTTTCAGAACGAATGTCGTCGTGCAAAAAGATCCTCAATGGTAAGACTTGTCTGTTGAGCCTCTGTTGGTGTCTCATAAAACGTGAGGTTTATTAAAGCATAGCGTGTGTAATGTGTAGCTATTTCATTCCGTTTGTTAACATTTCCTGCTGTCTGTCTCTGAACGTAGAGATTGCAGGGGAGTAAAATGCTCCGCTGCCGAAGTAGATTACATGTTTTTAACTTCGGGGTTAATAACCTTTCCTTTGCGTCTGCTGCTGGCTTTTTTGGTGGATGTAGTCATCTCCGAAGTAACTACTGAACGTCTGTTTGCCTCAAGATGTCCAATGTTTCGCATGTCCTGCCACTCTCTCTCGGCTGCTAGAGAATCACTCTGTATGTTGTACTAAAGCTCTGGAGAAAGTTTGTTGCTACACGAATGTCTCCCGAGGAGAGAGTTCTCCTTTCTTCTTGCGTTGCATTTGCAGTCAAAGTTACCGTAGAGATAGCGTCTTATATGTCATGCTCCAGCTCCTCTGCTGCGAGGCCGAAAGATTCTTCCTCGTCGGCTAAGGTCAGCTGTAGACTAGGGATGTTCTCCAGTTTGATGAAATTGCGTTCATCATCTGTGCACTCATCTTCAGATTCAGAAGTCAGATTGCCATCTGGATAAGACTAGTGGAGTATGATGCTGTTTAAGTAGCCATGTGTATCGCTTGTAACGTGCAGCTGATTGGTCGAAAAAAAATAACAAACGCGATTCAGCAGTTCATATGGAAATTAGGTAACACCCCCCCAAGCGCCACGAGAGCGAAGCTGAATTTAACCAAACTGTACCCACTTCATCGACAAAAGGTATACTTTTAAGGTTACCAATACTGGTAGCCTATCTGAAACATGGAGTGGCTTCTTCATGACTTCAACTTGCACATTCTGCAAAAAAACGAAAATCACTAATTTTGAAAAAAAAAACTTCAATTGTGTTTACTCGAAATCGTCTCGGCCGACTTGTTCCCCCTTTTCGCGTACCGGGTCACACATATATATGTATATATATATATATATACGTATATATTACATGTTTTCAGATATGAATATTGAAAAAGACTGACAGAAAACAGCTTTTGCAATGATACTTGGGCTTTGTGGAGACACTCTCTCCTACTTCAGCCTACTTAGGTAATCTGACCTGCTTTTAAACTGGTTGGATCAGCCCTGGTCATAAAGCCTTTGATAAATGGCTCTGAATAGAGGCTCAAACAGGGGGTACTGAGCACACATGATCCATGAACAAGCAGCAGTCTTGTGTGTAACACAGCCCTTAGCGTGCATGTGTGTGAGACACACACACAAACACACAAACACACACAGGATCTTACACACACACACTCAAACATACACGCACACGCACACACAGTTATGCACACACACTGATCTGATGCAAACACGATGTTTCAATGTAAGCAGGTCAGTGACAGCACTGTTTGTGTGTGTGTAATGCATGAGTTTGTATGTGTCTCTGTGTGTGTATGTGTAGACTGTGTTGATCTGTGTTGGTATACACCAGTATCAGTAATGCACGTGAAAACACCCTAGACACATGAACACACACCCCTCTCTGACCACAGTCCTGCACACACAGCTGTATATGTATGGGGCAGCGAGCCTGAGCAGAGCTAAATGACCTGAGCGTATCCTGAATGAGTGTCGGGTCATAGCAACTCTGAGAAGTGATGCAGTGATGGCCCTTCAGAGCCAATCATTACATCAGGAAAGAGAGAAGCAGCTCGCCCCCTCTGTCTGCAGATGAAAGGGGATTGCCTTACAGAATGACAACAATCATCTTTTACCAGCTCATTCTGTCTTACACTCTCTTTCTCTCTATCTGTTTTTCTCTGTCTCTCTCTCCTGATCCATTCTTCTTCATCTGTTTAGGTGTTGCATCAGCTTCCTCTCTTGGCAATGTTTTCTCTATTCTGTACCTGTTTTGTCTTTTCTCTATTTATGTATATGTATTTTATTTGACTGCCCATATTTTTCCAGTTGTTAGCTAGATCTTTCAAACAATTGTGATCAACCGATCGTTAAGAGTATTTCAAAGCATTTATGTTTACTTCCTTTAAGGTAGTAAAACTGTGTATACCTTTTGCCATGCGAGAAAATATTTGCCCTGAAATCAATGATAAAATGGAAACTGAGCTGATATCAGGTTGAAGACTCTGTTCAGTTTGTTTGTCATGGACTCCTTTTTATTGACTTATTACAGTGAATGGTCCCGTAATAAAAATGGAGGTGATCATGACAGAAGCCAACCGTATTGTTCCAAGATGAATCGTAAACCATGAGAGTATATTTGTGGATACAAAAAAGAGAAAGGGACAATTATGACAGTAAGATAAACAGTATTAACAGCAATCCAAAGGTAGTAGTACCGTATAAATCCTAATGGTTATAGTTACTGATGCAGACCTTTGCCATTAAAAATGTTTGCCATCTCAACTGTCAACTTAAATTAAAAAAACATCCTGTAGAATATAGTAACCAGCAGCGCCAGAGACCATGGTTTCAATTGGTTTGCATCACAAAACATTACATTAACATCCTACCTTAACCTTACTGCAAGCCCATACAGAGGGTATCGTTAAAGCGTCTCTGTGTTTGCGAGACTCATCTCATCTCTGACTCATCCAATAGGCAACCTTTTCCCGCTGCGCTTGACCTTACAGGACTCACCTTGTCCGTTCTAAGAGCTGTCCTTGAGCGGGAGCGTGGTCTTATCCAAAAGGGAGGGGGGGATGAGAGATCACCTTCCGTAACCCTGTGTCACACCATGCACCACCGGGCTGCCTGCTCTGGTCACGATCAAAACGCAGTCGCACGACAAGTGACAACGTGCTACCCATCGCTCGCTCCGGCCCTCAGCCACCCGCACCGCTGAGCAGCAGGGTGCAGGGCTGCGACTCAACGTGGTCAGTGGGTGCACATTCACAAAAGCACACTCATGCATTTACACAGGAAAAGGGGATTCAGTCATACATGTCCACACACACTCACAAGTCCAATCACATATGTTCACATTCACACATCCATATAGTATGTCTGCAGTTACATTCACAGATGTAGACACAGAGGTAATCATATACAAAAATGCACTCTGGCATACACACACAAACACACACTCTCTCTCTCACACACACACACAGAAAGACACACATACCTAATACATACACACACAAACACACACATGCTTTTGTCAAGCAAGCACAAAGAGTGTAATATCTGCCACCCCCTTAGGTTGTGTGACTTTTTAGAAACACCAAATGGATTTCCAGTCAGACATAAAGCTACCTTTAGGACATGAAAGCCCCATCAGATTACGTTGCGGGAGAAAGAGCAGGTATGAGGGATTGATAATGAGAGCGATGAAACAAAGAGATCAGTGTGGTGTGGGAGACTGAGGCATGTCAGTGGGGAGGTCTTGTGTGAATGCCAAGTGTGTATGTTCACGCCCCGTACCATGTCTCGGCACCTCTGTGTTATTAATGGGAAAATGAGTCAGTGGGCTTGCCCTCCTCTCCCTCCCTTTCTCTACCTCCCTGCTCTCCCCCCTTCTCTACCTCCCTGCTCTCCCCCCTTCTCTCTACCTCCCTGCTCTCCATTCATCATTCACTCTCTGTCTGTCATCATCTCTTCCTCTCTCTTTTTCTCAGAATCTGCTATTCTACTATGGCGACAAAACCTCTGGACCCTTTAATCCAGGCGTACCGGCAGGAGTGTGGAAAAAAGGGAGGGAAAAAAAGATGACAGAAATATTGCTTAAATCTCTAACGCAGCTCAGACAAATCCCCCTTCCCTCCTCCCCCACACTCTTCCATTCCGTAAGGAGTTGCCGTGGAGATAAATAAATTATGACTTTTTTAGAGACTCAGAAATGAAATGAAGGCCCTCACACAGATCGCCTGTACACTTTCAGTTCGCCTTTTAAGCTGATGTCAGGACTTCATGGTGATGTTTTTCCCCCTCTCAATGTAATGATAGGCATAGCCACATGGCTGCAGCTTATCAAATCATATGGATTGCCCAGAGACTGGAGCTGCCTCTGTGATTTGATTGGTGGTTTAATGGCCTCAGTTAGAGAACTGAGATTAGAGAATCAGTGCCACAAAGCATACCAGGCCCAGAGCTCAAACCCAGATATGACAGGAACAAAACTTTTTTTTTACGGTAACCTCTGTAAATATCTTGGTTTAAAGGCACAATACGTAGATTGGGTTGTTTAAATGGACAGATTTGGCTTGACTAACGGTTCTCAAAGTTTGAGGCAGGCTGCTCAGTGTGGGGTGTGAAAAAACTGAACAAGTAACCTAAACAACCAACTACAGGTGCAATTTTGAATGGCAGTGCTCTTACAGTAAAGTAGCCTATAATTAACCTATATAGCGATGGGTTTATATCAAGTTCGAGTTTGTTTATATCAAGTTCGTAATCTTTGCAGTGGTGGGTGGTGGTGGTTGTCAAAGGGGGGTATACCATGAAATGTTTGGGAGCCACTGGTTCAGTCAAAAAGACACCTCCTAGGATTCCTGGGCACGCTTTTTGTTTTCCAGAATTGTCATGCATTTATTTACATTGTCATGTCACATTACAATGCCTAGAATAACAAACTCAGACAGACAGATACATACACAAACACAGGCCGACAGATACATACACAGGCATGCATGTCTGCATAAAGGCCTACTGAAGCCAATACATCAATTATGTAGATTAAAACCGAGTGACAGATAGATTGATCTGAGGATGGAAAGAGACGAGTACAGAAACATAACAAACGCCTGTAACATTACACTGGCCTTGTGTGTCTGATGGGTGTTAATTGTTGAGGTAACCTAACGACCATCTCCAGGGTAAAGTTAAGGGCTAGTGTCTAGAATTACCTTTTCCGAAGAGATATGCCGTGGCCCCACAGCAGATATTCCAGTTTCCAGTCTCAGCAGAGATGCAAATCTCTTACAGTACAAATGTACACCAGGGCAGATCAAGAGTGAACTTCTCATAAGCTTTTTGAATCTTTTACCCTCCAGGGACTCTTTAAACATAGATGTGTGTGGTTCCCCTTCCCCTTCACGCAGAGAGGTTTCGGGAACTGATTGGGCTGGGGGGGAAGTGTCAGCAGAAGAGTGATTATAATAAAGTTGGCCACAAGGTGACCGCACGTCACAGGATGTGTGTTCTAGCTTTGCTCAGAAACAGTTATATTAAAGGTGCAGTCCTCGATCCAGCCAAACAAATACACTTCTTAAGCAACATTGTTGATTGACTGGAATAGTGTAGTAGTTGTCAGAGACACTTTGGGCCCTATCTTGCCGATCAGAAACGCAAGTAGGACGGCGCCAAGCGCAAGTAGCTGTGTGGGCGGCTCTATGGCGCAGTTGCTATTTTAACGGCGGAAAAAACACACTTGCGTCCAGCGCAAGTGTCAAAAGGGTTGGTCCAAAGGAGGTTACTCAGCCATAGGTGTGGTTTGGGCGTAATATGCAATAAACCAATCCGAGCGTCATTTCACATTCCCTTTAAGAGCGAGAAGCGCATAGTCCATAGCGGCTTGTTATTTTGATGGCGGAATTACCTGGGCTCTGTTCCATTTTCCCTACCTACCGTACCTACCGTACCTATACTTATACACAGTACACAGTACACACTCACTAGGTACGCAGATTCTCAGCAGGTGAGTGCTGCTCCAAATCTAATATTCCGTGGTGCACTTACCGGAAATTACGATCGTGACAAGCCCCGCGTTTGTCTTTTTCGAGCTGAGCGGCTCTGCCTGGGTCCGCCTCTTCCGCTACGTTGACAAGATGGCGGCCGTTGAGAATGGACAGTGTACCCTGCTTCCACACTCAGCGTTTTGACCGTTATGAGTACAGATACGGGTCCTTTGGGTATACTTCTTTTCGACGCGGAAATGGGAAATCGGAAAACGGAACACCCTACATACTCACACTAAGGATGGTAGGTACGGTAGGTAGGGAAAACGGAACAGAGGGCTGGTGGAAGACCGGAGAAGTTCACAGCCGAGGAGACCGACGTGAGATTTACACACATTTTTTGGCCATATATAATTACAAGGAAAATAAAGTATTTACCACTTGAGGAAATCATTGTGAAATCCATATCCAAGATATTTTAAAAATAAGCATACATGTAGCCTACACATTGACCCAAATGATTCAGGTTAATTGAAGCTGCGTGACATTTGATTTATTGTATGGCTTTGTAAAAAGCCGGGAGATAGATATATATGGGGATGCGAGAAACCCTTCAAAAGTAAGCAAAGTCAAGCAAGCATGTCAAGATATTGCCGTGATTGTTTCTGCAACGGGGCACCCGAAAACGTTGCCGAAAACGCTATAATGACGTCCGGAGACGTGGGACATCCAAGCTGGAAGGTAACACACGTTCTCGTGCCTTCACGGGAGGTGGATCTGCCTCGACCCAGGATCTGACGGCAGCAGAGGACATCGCCACGTCTACCCTCACGCCTGAGAGCGTGCAGGGATTTGGGGGCATGGAAATCGGCACCCAAGCCAGTGCACCAGCTGACCAAACCCAAGGTACATAAATAAAGTCCACATACACAGAGATGAGTTTACAAGATTTATAATAATACTGGCATTAAATAAATGCAACAAAGCCATACAATAAATCAAATGTCACGCAGCTTCAATTAACCTGAATCATTTGGGTCAATTGTGTACGCTAGATGTATGCCTAGTTTTTAAATGTCTTGGATACGGATATCACAATGATTTCCTCATGTGGTAAATACTTTATTTTCCTTGTAATTATATATGGCTTGCCAAACAATTGGTGTAAATCTCTCGTGAAGACGACAGAAGTAAAGTGTAGCCTACAGGTCCTATACTGTGCGGGCAAGCACATGCGCCCTTAAAATAGCGTTCTGAATACGCGTTACAGACTTTAGACATTGCGCCTCACATTAGACCAGATTTTTTTTGGTCAATGGCGCACGGCGCACGGCGTTGTTTTGAAACTGCAAAATACCACTTGCGCCAGAGAAACGCCTTCTCTGTTCCGCCCCCGCCCATGTCGACGCAAGTTCATTTCGAAGCGCGCCTCTGGAGGGAAAATCGCGCTGTGCGCCGGGTGCAAGATAGGAATGATACATGCGTCGGTGACAATGTCAATTGCGCTGGGTGCAAGATAGGGCCCTTTGTATGTTTCCCATTTATAGAGCGAGGACTCTGACACGGATAGCTAGAGGAAAGTGAGGAGAAATTAGCTGAACATGACAAAAAGTGTAGTGGATTAGAATGAAGGACCACACCTTTAAGTTGTTCTGTTGACACTAGGGGCCCTATCTTGCCGATCAGAAACGCAAGTAGGATGGCGCCAAACGCAATAGCTGTGTGGGCGGCTCTATGGCGCAGTTGCTATTTTAATGGCGGAAAAAACACACTTGCGCCCAGCGCAATTGTCAAAAGGGTTGGTCCAAAGGAGGTTACTTAGCCATAAGTGTGGTTTGGGCGTAATATGCAATAAACCAATCAGAGCGTCATCTCACATTCCCTTTAAGAGCGAGGAGCGCATATTGCAAAGCAGCTTGTTATCGTGATGGCGGAATTACCGGGAGGAAGACCGTGAGGCCACCAGAACGTGTGTTACCAGAAACAATCACGGCAATATTTTCCCATGCTTGTTTGGAGAAATGGTTCTACTTTTCATTTCTCGTTTGTATTTTTTCAGTTACTAGCATTCGTTTTTTGGTGGCAACATATTTGAAATAAAAGTCACAAAAACATACTTTCCGATGTTTTGGGTTCATGCCTCACTGAATCACTATGTATGCATGGTAATAATATTGCACCCATCGGCACATGCAGTTCAACCTCACGTCTTCTAAAGTCCTCTTATCTATCCTCATTTATGTCATTGACACATCCATGATTCATGGCAATGTTGTGTAAAACACTGGGGGGGCACGTCTGTGAATATGGGTACAGTCTATAGCGCCAAGGACGCCAGGGATCCCATACTTCTGTACCCGATTCAGCACCCTCGCTTGATCGGAAAGGAAACCGGTTCGCCTAAACAAATGCAGGGAAAAATACTATACTACGATTTCATTATTTGTGAAAGAGATGGAAGAGAAGAACACAAGTGATTACAGTCTTTAGAACTGCTCTAAAGAGTACAAACAACCGATGTTTTTCTTCCAAAATCCTCGGATAATAGCGAACGCAAAATAACACCTTTTTGTTCTGTGGAAATATATAGCCTACCCCAGCCATGACTACAAAATGAATTAAGTTAATTTTCCTTTGAGCAAGTTGAATGTATTTGACACGGCGTTTCACTAGACTACATATCGAGGGGGTGCATCTGCTGAATCGGGTACAACACTGCCATTACAATTAACCTGAATCATTTAGGTCAATGTGTACGCTAGATGTATGCCTATTTTTAAAATATCTTGGATATGGATATCACAATGATTTCCTCATGTGGTAAATACTTTATTTTCCTTGTAATTATATATGGCTTGCCAAAAAATTGGTATAAATCTCTGGTGTACACGACAGAAGTAAAGTGTAGCCTATAGGTCCTATACTGTGCGGGCAAGGACATGCGCCCTTAAAATAGCGTTCTGAATACGCGTTACAGACTTTAGACATTGCGCCTCTGTCATTAGACCAGCTTTTTTGTGGTCAATGGCGCACGGCGCACGGCGTTGTTTTGAAACTGCAAAATACCACTTGCGCCAGAGATACGCCTTCTCTGTTCCGCCCCCGCCCATGTCGACGCAAGTTCATTTCGAAGCGCGCCTCTGGAGGGAAAATCGCGCTGTGCGCCGGGTGCAAGATAGGAATGATACATGCGTCGGTGACAATGTCACTTGCGCTGGGTGCAAGATAGGGCCCCAGGGGTGTAAATCTGTCATGACAAAAATGATTCGATTAGTATCTCGATACATGGGCACGATACGATACAAGAAAAGATGCATGTTGATAAAAACCGATTCAGTACGATGCGATGCGATGCGATACCGTTCAATTATTGAAAATGCTAAGTCAGACATCCCAACCAATCCCAACCATCCCAATCCCGCCCCTAGGCCTACGTATTTCTGTTGTGGTCCCTAAAAGTTATAAAAGCATAATATCTTTCTACAGGCTATAGCCCTATGCAATTCTTTGTTAATTATGTTTAAATATGTAGATTACTTTTACTATTTATTATATGCTGCTAATACTATCCTATTTATGTTAACTGCATTTATTTGTATTCCATTGCAACTTTAAACAAGTCTAAGGAGCTTGTTGATTCATGTAGCCCTGGCAACTAGCCGGCATGAATAATATGCACATGAAATGAAACTTGTTGAACTCACCTCAACATGTCTTTTACAGTCATTAAACCCATCATGGGCAATGCTGAAATCACTGTTACAGATAGTACAGCGTGCAAGACTGTCATTGTGATTTACTTTTATAAGACAGGGGTACACACTGTAAAACGTAACAACTGTCCTTACTGAAAACATACAATTAATTGGACTCAGTTTTTGTTTTTTGTTGAGTTTACTTGTCTAAACTGAGTGTTATTCAATTTTTTGGTAAAAAAGTTAACAAACTCACTGCAATCTAGTAAACTACACTTAAACAGCTTAAGTTTGCTTAAGTTTGTGGTACAAGCTTAAGCTACAAGTTAAAATAACCATTACAATAAAGTAAACTGCACTTAAACTGCTTAACCCTGTGCTACAAGCTCTGCCATTATATATATGAACCTGCATATTGAGTAAAATTAACTCACATTTTATTTCTTGTCCTCCTAACTTGTCTGAACTAAGTAGCCTATTGAATTTTAGATAAAGCCTACTTTAATCAACCAATTCAAGTAAACTGTAAGCCTAGCCAATGCTACTTGATTTGCATAAGTTTGTGCTATACTGAATAAATAGGCTGCTATTATTGTGCCTATTTTTGAGATCAAAAAGGCTATCTTGAAGACTTGCAATATTGTCTTTACACTGACCAGTTTGTCTTAACCTTACAGGACCGAAAAAATACTTGACTATATGCAAGAGTCTATTATTACATGCAGCCAAACAAAATACAAAGCAAGAGGTCACTTTATAAAAGCCCATAGCCTAGAAAGCACAATGCATACAGGGGTCCAGGGCCCAAAGAATCACAAGAAAACTCAAGTGAGCTCATGTAAGTATTAAATTCCCCAATAAAAGATAAAAACAATGGTTTCCTTTCCAGGGATTAGCATAGATTAGCATTCTCTTGAAAGGCGCCCTATAAATAAAATGTAGCCTATTATTATTATTATTATTATTATTATTATTATTATTATTATAGTGAATGTAGAATTTCCAGATGAAACGAAGTAGCCTAAGTAAGGCTAATTATGAAGTCCTTTTTAGTGACATCATTGTCCTTAGGAAATCCTAAGCAAACCTTATTTAGCGTTTAGATAAACTCTCTAAAAATGCTCCTCCTAACAAAGTTGGGAAAGTACAGTGTACAGTGTGCATTCCCAGAGCAGTCGGGGCTTTTACGTCTGTTGGTGACGTCAGCCCAGAAGATAGGCATTACTGGTGCATTCTTGCGACGAACGTTAGATCGACGAAGCAAGCCACAAAACAGAGCATCTCTGGCATTTCGGTTATTGGAGTAGAACGGCGACTCGGACGGTGCACTCATTTACAACTTCTGCTGGTAAGTAACATGCTCCTTAATATAATAGATGTAGAGCTGACATTTCAATGTTTGTCCCCTCAAATGCTAGTTTATTGCTTGATACGGACCAGCTAGCCTGCTAGCTTCGATTTCAGGGCTGGTTCCTTCAGTTGCCGCGCATTTGCAAATTTGTACTAAACCAATTGTTCGATTAATAATGTTTTTCTAACCAGCAACTTGCATCTATATGCTATACACATAAATACACTGTATTGCTAAACTGTGTCTAGGTAAAATGGGTTATATTAACTCAAGTGTCAATGATTTTCGAATTTGAACGGTTAGCTATCTAGCTAGCTTAGATAGCTTTTCTCAAGGCAGATAGCAGGCTTAATCATAATAAGTTCCTCTGTAACTTTACAGAGGGAAGACTAAGACGCTATAGATAAGCTGCTCTTTTATACAAATGCAGATTTTGGCTACATGCGGGCATTTTACTTGATGTCAGCCTAGTTTTACTAGTTAAGTAATTTTGCTGAAATGGTCGGCATGTCATGAAGTCACCTTTGCCTCCATGTTGTGTTGAAAAAAAAATCACTGTTGAAGCCTAATCATAGTGCTGTATCCTAATGAGTCATTCTGTCTTTCTTTTGTTGCCGAATCAGATGGAAGAGAGGAATGCATTGGCCTTGTAAGTCCTGCACATTTGTGTGTGTGTGTGTGTGTGTGTGTGTGTGTGTGTGTGTGTGTGTGTGTGTGTGTGTGCGCGCGCGCGCATGTGTTCAAGTGTGTGCGTGTGTGTGTAAGTAAAAGAGAGAGAACAGCACCCCACCACCCCCCATCAAACAACACACACAGTCCCCCCGAAACACACAAAGACAGAAGGAGCAGGTTGGCTTTTAGTTTGTTCTGTGTTGCCAGTGATGGTCCTGTACCCGATCATCAGTCAAAAGTGTCCCGACAAGAAGTAATATTGGAGAGCATGTATGAGATCAATGGGGATTTATGTACTGTTCTTATGCCGTTTTATAACATTACAACACACTGTTGTTTTGAAGGTGTTGTTTTATAACTGAGTTGAATTCATTGTTAAAAGACATGTGGAAAAAAATGTGTAATGCTTTGGTTTTCTTTTGTCTGATCAGACCAATACATTTATCAGATGTGAAAAACCATAGTTTACAATCGTACAATCAGAGTCTTTTGGCTTCCAGTTCTATTCAGAGGAAATAGGAATATTCAGTGTTTGGAGTATATAGTTAACATCAGTACTCAGTACATTCTTAAATACAAGACCTGTGTAACACCTTATCCTGTGTATTTAGGAATGAAGTTCTGTTGTTTACTATATTTTCATAGGGAGCATAGAACTGGAAGCCAAAAGACTCCAATTGTAAGATTGTAAACTATGGTTTTTAGTATATAGTAAACATTTCAGTGATGTCATAAGGTCAATGGATTAGTCTGATCAGAGATTATTATTTATTATTATTATGTTTTTAAGTCAAGTTAAATTTTGGACAATTTTTTTCCATTCCATACAGTGGAAACAAGATGTTTCTGTTTTTTATTGAGAATATAGTGTTTGTGATGCTTTTCCACAAGAGTATTTTCCATTTGTGTGCCTGCTGCTTACTCTTCAGAAGTTCAATAAACTTACGTATTTCCAGGTAATCGGTTTCCTCATTTTATCCAAGTTCACAGAACTTACAATTGCAGGGTTTTTGAGTTCAATTTACTTAAAATAATGTAGTATTGCTGATTGCTTTTTACTCATGTACTTGAGTTATGAGAACTTAGTTTCTTTGGTAAATGACTTTATTTGTGTCAAGTTCACTTTACTTCAGTGTGCCAAGTACACTAAACTTAGTTTTCTCTTATTTTCACAACTGAAGTGAACTGAGTATTGCCTACTCACCGTGTGCTAGTTTATTTTAAGTGAACAAAACACTCAGTTTAACTTAAAAAAACAAGTTCTTTTACTCAATTTTTTCAAGGTAATCGGTTTCCACAATTTTTTTAAGTAAAGTTAACTTATCAGGTTTTACAGTGCACCTTTGTATAGTCTGTTGTAAAATGACTTATATTTTCTTTTTTGGGGGCACTCTCCCTGTGACATGGTGCCCCTGTTCCTAGATACACTGAACTGGTTAATTCGGTTCGGGAGAAGAGATAAAAGCCCGCCCACACTGAAAATTGATTGGTTGACTTACCGAAACAGGCCAATCAGGATTATACAGAGGTACAACGAACACTGCCTCACACACGCACAGTCTCTACGTCCCTCTCCATCTCTGTCGTGCGCGTGCTACACAGATGCTAACGCGGTTTGGAGCACGTCTGTCTCGTGTGCGCGGTCTTGCATGCTCGCTCTAGATTCCGGGACATTTTAAGTGATTTGCGGGCATCAGGGAGTCTCGGAATCATGACTATAGTGTTAAACATAATTGTTAATGATACAAATATTCTCCTATTTATTATTTTATAATTATTTAAATCCGAGGATGTCTGTAGAAACACGCAATCAAAAACAATGTATTTTCCTTGGCTGAAGTAGCTAGCATAGCATTGGTCGTTCAAATAAATGAGAATTGTCATTCTCTGACTATTCTAATGACAATTCTCATTTATTTGAACGGCCAATGCTATGCTAGCTACGCTATTCATTGTCAATGGCCAATGCTATGCTAGCTACTTCAGCCAAGGAAAATACATTGTTGTTGATTGCGTGTTTCTAGAGACATCCTCGGATTTAAATAATTATAAAATAATAAATAGGAGAATATTTGTATCATTAACAATTATGTTTAACATTATAGTCATAGTCTTGGCGTTAATACTGAGAATACAGCCTGATTGGTTATGCGGGCTTTGGCCAATGACAGGCTGTCGACTGCATGAAATGTGGGATTTACGACAGTCTTCGACCCTGTGTATTGCCGTAGAAGCCCACATTGGTAATTAAATTCCTTGTCGTTTTCAACCAATGGCTGCAGCAGGGTGTGTGTGGCTAGACTGCTGACTGTCAATATGCTAATAAGAACATTTCGCACATCTGTCAGCGGGAGGTAAGAATGCTAAACACATCGCCACCCCTCCCCTCGCAGGTTCCTTCCCGGGAAATTTCGTTCGTATGCGGCAGACGGATATTTCGGGGGAATGTCCGCGATCAACCAGTAATGGTGATCATTCGCGGCTGTATCACAGCGTGTACGGGCCCGATAATCTTGGTTTTCGTGCAGTGGTCATTGTTCTGACTGAGATCAAATGCAACAGTCCAGCGAGTGTTTTGAGTTTAAAATAGGGTGCCCAGATTTCCCGGACCTAAAACTGGGACACTTTGCGCGTGACCATAAGGCTCGTGCACACACATGCTTTTTTATCCTGAACATGTGCCAGGAACATAGATTTGGCCAACAACAGGTGCGTTTCTAGGTATCAAAGAAATGACCGTGTTTCTCCAAGGGGAGAGGCATGTTTGCGCGCACAGCCCATTAGAAATACATCTTAATTATCAAATGATAAATACTGTATAATGGGCTGAAATGGAAGGCACCCAATGCATTCACTATAATCATATCAAATTAGGATTCACTAGCATTAACTGATTATAAACAACAACATTCTATAGGGACTGATATTATTGTTTCGAAATACTAGAGAGATATGTTAATGCAAAGAAAAGAGATATGTCGAAAGTTATTTCTTGTTTTTCGAATCCGCTCATTCACACTTGCTCACTGGAGACAAAATAGCTAGCTAGCTTAGTGTTAACATAGCCCACTGCAATATTCCCTTTCATTTACCTTAAGTAAACCTAAATTTGAGCAGGTAACAGTCGTTAACAACTACAGATAACAACTGCAGCCATATTCTGTAACTACCTGTACTTACAATTTCACTCCCTGCATCATTTACTTTGAGCTAAACTCCATGGCTATAATCCTGGCTGTCGTTGAAGAGACGTTACTAGGCAAAACAAATACATTGTAACGCTGGTTGCACAGGTTATGCAGACGCAGACCGCTACGATTGACTGACACACAAACACACATTGTTCAAATCATACGCTGGAC
Organism: Sprattus sprattus; assembly: GCF_963457725.1. Lineage (NCBI taxonomy): Eukaryota > Metazoa > Chordata > Actinopteri > Clupeiformes > Clupeidae > Sprattus > Sprattus sprattus. Next base: position 24,253,390 of record NC_137921.1, read on the forward strand.
GCTTTATTAGTATTTCTGCATGGGTTTAGTTAATGATCAGGCTATAATAAGATCACATTGGCTATGTAATCGCTGACAAACGGGACAATTCACAGTGGTTGGTGTAAACCGGGTCATTTTAGAGTCCCGACAGGTTTTTTCAGGGACTCGGGACGTGCAACTCAAAATCGGGACGGTCCCAGTAAAACGTCTGGTCACACTAGTTTAAAAAGACGGAGGGACAAGCGCTTGTGAACCGATTCATAACTTTTAAATCGGGCAAAGACCGGTTCATGAAATTTTAAAACCGATACGGGACTTCACGCCTCGATGTAGTCTTATCTTACACGCTAAAAACGGATATCAATACGTATCGGTTATTTTTTACACCCCTAGTTGACACCCATCATAGCATTCCTGCAAATGTACCACCAAGCTTATTCTACCTACTGTAGATAGAAGAATGTGGTGCTGGCAATGTTTGGGTCAGTATGTCCCCTGTTTTACTCACTTGATTTGCTGTCTCCCTATTAACTTGTCAGCACGTTAATACCCCCAAACTGTCTATTATTGAACAGATATCTGTACAATAATATGTTAAAATTGCTCTTTTTGTGGTAACAGATTTGCAACAGATGGTTTGTTTATAATCTGAGAATCTGTAGATAGTCTGTTGACAGGGGACTATCCAAATAAAGCAAATAATTTACTGACACCATATCGGGCAGTTGGTGTTCCTCATTGTTTTCCAGTAATCCTTGCTAATTTTAACCTCAAGTACCATGTGGGCACCATTCTGCCGATGGAACCAGATTAATAATAAAGAACTGAGCTGACTCACTCACTGTATGTCTGGAGACCGGACCTCACAGTGAAAGTGAAAGTGAAAAGTGAAAGTGAAAGTCCTCTCTATGGCAGAGGTGGTGTAGACACACACACGTAAGGGATAACGGCCGACGAGCTGTGCAGTTCTACGAAGTTAATGGACGCTGCGGGGCAAAGAACACCACGACGCGGAACTGCACAGCTCGGAGGCCGTTATCCCGCTTATCTCCCGTTTACAACATCCAAAAATGTTTTTATTATTAGTATTATTATTATTTAGAATTTCCTTTATCTTTAGGAAATTTAATATGCATAATAACCTGATGAATTCTTGATTTGAAGCCTAGTGCTCCCGTTAGAGAAAGTAGTGCCTGGAACCGGCTGTTTTTCCAAAAAAAAAACGTTACGTTGGTTGTCAATGGTAACGATTCAAGAGCATTGATATGGAACGGCGATTTAACTTTTCTACTGGGACTACGTCCAAGGTGTGCGGTTCCACGAACTTAATGTACACCCCATTAGCCAATCAGAAAACAGTATTTCGTTCCAGAGGGAGATAATCTGAAATTAACCTCTGCATTTAACCCATCCAGGGAAGTGACACACACACACACACAGAGAAGCTCTGCGTTAAACTTCGGCCTTGTCATGTCACGTCATGTCCCAATCGGTTACTAGCTTCTGCTCCCTGACACACCCTTGTTTGATAAAAGGCTGACGCCAAAATCCCCGATCCAGTCAATTCCCTCAAGACCCCTCTGTATGATTACTGTGTCAGCCCTCGTCTGGTGGGTCAGGTGAGCCGGGGAAAAGGTCCATTGATCTGATTGATAAATGTTTTCTGACATCACCTGCACACTATGTCACTGCAACATAACTGTACCTTCTCAAGAGAAGACTGGCAGCTTAAGTGTATTATGTGGCTTTACAGACATATATGACCTTTTCAAGTTGTTACAACAAAGTGCAAATGAGGCAACACCATTTGTCCACCATCTGTGCACATTACCTCCACCAAGGAGATAATGTTTTTGGTGCAGTTTGTTTGTTTGTTTGTCTATCTGTTTGTCAGTAGGATCATGCAAAAACTACTGGTCCCTGATGGTAGGAGGCAAAACTCGGTGTGTAGTGGGTGAGTGATGTTAGCCAAAATGGCCATTGCCCTCTGTGTGGCTCTGGCCTCATTCACATGCCCAATGCTGTTGAGGTCAATGGCAATTATTTTCTGACATATCTTGACAGTCTTACCCAGCCTATTTTTGTTGGTTACCCTCAGATGGCCAAACCAATAGATCATAGCAAAGGTTAAAATTGACTCAATAAAAGATAGATCAAAAGTTTTTAGAAGTGAGCTGTTAACATTGAACACTTTCAACTTTCTTAAAAAGAACAGTCTCTGATTGGCCTTTTTACATATGTAGTCTGTGTTGGTATCAAAATTCAGTTTATCATCCAGAATGGTGCCCAAGTACTTATATTGGCCTACCACCTCCAACGCTGTGCCATTAATCAGAGTTGGAATGATGGTGGGGGGATTACGGCGAAAGTCTATACACTTCTCTTTGGTTTTAGAGATGTTGAGAGGTAAATAAGAGTCCTTGCACTATGAAATAAAATTGTCCAAAACTGGGCCATGGCCGGCCTCTTGGTCTTGCAGAAGGCTAATAATCACAGAATCATCAGCATATTTGATAATGTGCCTTGATTCAAACATACTCTGACAGTCATTGGTGTAGAGCACAAACAGAAGTGGTGACAAAACGCATCCCTGAGGTGACCCTGTAGAACACATGAGGAAACACACTGCAGTTACACCAAACGGAAGTGTTTCCAGAAGACACTTGAATAGATGAGCACGTCTAAATGGCAAAACACTTTATGTTACCTGGCTGCTACGTTAATAGTTAATTTCACTTTGATTATTTTTTTTAATCAGTTAGCAAAAAATTCTTCCCTTATGTGAACGCATGATGGTTGAACAAGTTTGAGTTGGTGGTCAGCTGGACCTGCTGCAGGAAAGGAGAATTCACATGGGTGAGTATTAAAAGACGTTTTGATATGATAATGTTACACACTGGAGATTTTTTACATTAGTTTTACTCATCAGTTATCTGTCTATAAAACTTTAAACACTTGTTTTTAGTTTTTTGTTTGATTGAACATGATTCCATAATTATCTCACTCCCTCTCTTTCCAGCTGTTCACACGGTTCTCAGCTGCTCACATTGTTTGGGGTTTTGGGTCTTCCTCCAGCTTCTCAGGTATGGAAACAACATGGATTTTGCATCACTTTGGTTTGCCTTATAATCAAATGCAGTTAGTCCATGTAAAGACATAGTATCCAATGAGAGTGAAATGTGCACTTTCTACTAATGCAGACCCCCACACTGTTTTCTGCTTTGGTACATGTTGCTCCTCACCAGTTTAACAGTGGATCTGCATACGGTAGGCTATGACAGTGCAACATTCATATCATGTGAACATTGATTCAAGTCATTGGCTCCCACAACAAAAGGCCAGTTCCAATGCAGTTTTAGTGGAAAGAAAAGTGACTGTGGCACTAAAACTCCACCTGAATAGTTTTGACGTGTTTATTAGTTGTTTTTCACACAAATAATCTATTAACAGAGCAATGTGAATTATACATTATAAGGTGCATCAGGTTTACACACTTTAAAAGGTAATGATGTCTCAACTTGACCCAATTCAAAGATATTTTCTGGTTCCTTTAAAGTTCTTGATTTCCTTACCATGACTGTCTAGTCACACAGTCGGCTCATCCTGGCCCAGGGCCTCAGCTACTTTGGACGTCATACTGTGCACAGAGGACTCGAACTCTAAGAACCTGACGGTCACAGTTTTCCTTGTTTGGATTTACCATTAACCACCTTATTAAAACATTCCGGAGTATAAATATAAACAAAACAATTGGGCCTATTTATAATGCCCAATACGCCATGTTCCAAACTAGAAATTGAGAAATTGTAAACAATTAAACCCAAAATGTAACACGCAACTTTCAATGATTTTTCAGTGGCTCAGTGGCCATCATTTTTGGTCTATTAGCTCCGGGAGCAGGCTGAGACAATGGGGGCACTGGGTGGGCAGTGAAATGTGAAGCACACAGGGTTTTGACCTAGACCTAGACCACCGCTGTAAATAAATGGTCAAAGCTATCTGTTCTTCCTGAGAAGCCTGAGATCCTTCGACATCTGCAGACCTCTGCTGTGCTCCTTTGATCAGACTTCTGTGCTGTGTTCTTTTCTGTTTTTTTATTTTATTTTATGTCTGCTTTAACCATTTACTATATAATTTGCTGCTCTGCTCAAATTGCACACTTAGAATAGACTTTTGCACACCTGGATTATTCCTAGGTTTGTTGTCTGATACATCCTAGACATATCACCATGTCACAGGGCTGTTACTATCTTTTTCTTTGTCGCTCTCTCTCTCTCTCTCTCTCTCTCAGACACACACACACACACACACACACACACACACACACACACACACACACACACACACACACACACACACACACACACACACACACACACACACACACACACACACACACACACACACACACACACAGGACAAGTGGTTAAATAAATGAATGTGCTAGGATGGATATCTAGGTATACCACATGTAAAAAATATACAGAAAATTCTTAGCAAATAAAAGACATTATATTATTTTCACAAGTAACCGCTAAGTGGTTAGCTGATCAACGGGCAGCAATACTACTGTGGTTTTAATGTACAATCTCTATACAAAATACCTTTCTTGAATTGTTTTGTCAGTGGTAAAGTGCTCTGCTCTTAAACTTACCATTTAGAAAACAGTCTTTTGTTTTCCAGTTTTTCCGTTCTGGTTTAAAAAATCAAGAAAAGAAAGAAAACAACGCTGTTTTTTAGTGGTTTGTTTTTATTTGGTTTTGAAACAGAAAATTTAAAGAACAAACTATATATGGATTAACAATGCTTCCTTATTATGCAGCTTTACAAGAAACAGCTACAAACCTTATGTCCAGTGATGAGAAGAAAAGGTGGTCATCATGAAACCAACCTGATGGAGGCCTACAAATCCACAAGTGGGGGATGTCAACTAGCAGCAGAGAAAGCACCATACTCAACAAGAATGATCATGGTGTGGATGATTTAAAGCTGTCCTCCATCCCTGCAAAAGATGATGTACGCTTTTATACACTGCACTTTTATAAAAAAGGATTATGAGAAGTGGTGTCAATGGAAAATAAAAACCAATGAGAATGTGTACAAAATGGTATTTTGTCTCGTTTTATAATGCTACAGTAACATTTACTGATTGACTCGTTTTGTCTGATCACCAGTTTTTAAGATTTTCAGACTTGTTAATGGTCTTTATATTGAAATTGAGCATCAAACATTTAACTTTGACTTGTAAATATTCACTTCTGAAAAAAGTCTGAAAGATATAAGTCAAACCTGAAAAGTAGATTGCAAGGATCAGATAAGGAAAGTCTGATAGATAGGTTTCAGGGAGTAGACACACTCATCCAATATGTCCCTTTTACATAGACCAGTTATGCTCCATAATCAGTTTCCATAAACAGAGATGTTTTGGACTACATACGTCTGGCATGACAGATGACCTATACAGGGAAATATTCAGAGCCCATATTTTACGCAATACAGGGAAATATTCAGAGCCTATATTTTACGCAATATGTTCCCATCCCAGGGTCTGTACACGGTCCATATATGACAGCTGACATACATCTGGAGCGTGTCCACCCATGTGCCCATAAACAAGTCATACCAGAGGATATACGAGTTCAAACATCTCCAGAAACAGAGTCTTTTTGCCCCGTGAAATTCAAAGATTTAATTTTGTTAGACGTGTTAGAAAAAACTACCGATAGTTTAACTTGCTCCTAATCCTTCATTGCTCCTAATACGGGTTCTGAAAGTAACTATTAAGGTAACAGCCAGATAAAATTGCGTGTTTGTATTGTATTAATGTGCTGTCAGTTACAGGTTGCAGTGCATTGAGCGCTCAGGGCCAGCGTTCTTATGGATCTTATAGTGGTTTATAGCTTCAGGTATATGATGAAATTGATGGATGGTGTATTGTGAGTTGTGGGTTTATGACTTACCCTCATCTAATTACACACCGCACCATCTTCCCTGTCAAGAGATTTTCCTCCATATCTCCCTCTGAGAGGGTTAAGTGAGACTTACAAAGTTCCTGCTGTGATTAGTGTACGTTGGAATGTCATTTCCACTGTAATTCACAGCACTTCATCTTGTTTCGCTTGGTTGTGTAATCCGCTCGTATCTGTCTCAGGAACGTCTCACTGGGCAAAGCATGGTGCCTCTTACAGTGGAGCTATAGCAGTATGAGGTGAGCGAGTGTTTACCCTCCAGGGCGAGGAGGAATGCCAGCTAGCTGATGAGATGGGATCATGGGTGGGAGTGCTTTTGTAGTTTACTTTCTCTTTTTTTGTTTGGTGTACTTCCCCTATAAAACTTACAGAGTCTTCAGACAAACCGAGTTTCTGTGTTTCACCATAACTAGTCTTGACAAGGGAAGATAGAGAGAGAAGACAAAGCCAAAGAGAGGGTTGCCGTGTTGGAGAGATGGAGAGAGCGCCTAAAAAGAAAAAGAGTGATAAGACGATGACACATCAGCGCCTTAAAAGCCTGTCGTTCCCTGTCTATTATTTATTTATAACTCGTTTTTTAGAGGAGAGTCAGAGTGTTTGTCTCAGGGGCTGGTGGAGAGGGAGCTTGTCTTCCTAATCTAGGACAAGGATGCAGTTCAGACGCAGGTACCTCAGACCTGCAGGCCCCCCTCCTCTTCTCTCTCCTCTCTCTCTCTCTCTCTTTCTCTCTCTCTCGGCCCTGCTCTCTTTCACCCACTCATCTCAGGGCGGCATATGGCCGGCCCGTGGCCATTCTCTCTTTACTCAGGTGAGAAGAAGGCTTTGTGTTTCTTTTTTGCCCACAGCGCTGTCCTTCCCTCACTGTATCCCAGGCATCTAAACCAGATCAAGTACCTGAAGACAGGCCACTCTACTGCTGTTCACCTTGTTGTGAACTCTTATTCTGAAGCTGAGAAAAGGAACACAGGATTCAAAGGTGTCAGTTTGCCTGAAATGGCATCTCTACTTTTGTCCTTTTCTCGGTCTGCTTTGAGTCTATTTGGTCAGGTTGTCCAACAAAAGAGCAGGCGACCCCGCATTTTGCACCAGTTCACTTGCCTTGGTCACCTCGCTGATATTTTGGTCCATTACGAAAGATTGTTACAAGGGGCAGACATATGCTGGTCATCTGGTGGCCTTCATGCTCGATCGGAGGAGAATCTCATCATGTTAGTGTTTGTATGAGTTATTGCATAATGATAAGCTGAATCCAATGGTTGGATAATTCAATTAAGTAATCTTCTGAAGATTAAAACAGGAGTCATGCCAAATGCGAGCATGAATGTTGCCTAAAGCAGTACACCAGTAGCAAGCTGCTTCTCTGAACTTTTAACAGCCATTGTGTATCACAAGCCTGCAAAGCCACACCAGGTTAGACAATAATAGTCTCTAACCCAGAGTGAGAGACAATGAGGTCTTGGCTTACAATTTTTTCTATGGGTCAGCTCTGTTACCTGTTTTAATGGCGGTCACAAAGCATTATGTTCTATGCAGCTATGGGATATAGCTGTGATGGGTGATATAGGCTTACAGCCTTGGCATCATGCCCATCCATGCACCATGGTGTCATGAAGCGTCAGGTAACCTCTCTCTGCCGGCTATGGAGACTGACAATAAATGTCCAACGCTTTCCCCACCTGTCCCTCCTTGTGGTTCTTCCTCAGCTGTAAATGTCCCTGAAGTGCATCAAGATGGCTGTCATGTATGGGAGAAAACAACATGATAGGAGATTATAGTGATGATGATGGTGATGTTGTTGTTGTTAATGATAATCATGATGATGGTGATGATGATGTTGTTGTTGATGATAATAATGATGATAGTGGTTATGATGGTGATCATAATGGGGCTGCTTCTGATGATGATGAGGGAGACATGGTAGAAACTTCATGAAACTGTATCTTGGTTCCCTCTGTCTTCCTCTCCTCTCCTTTCTCCTGTCTTAGTTTTTTTCATGGTTGGCAGACTGAGGAAGTAAAATGATCCATGCATTGGCCCTCGTGCCAGCTTTCCTATCTCTCTCTCCCTCTTTCTTTTTCTATCACTCTCTTTATTTCCCTCTATCTCCCTGCCCCATCAGTGCCCTGGCAGATGTCTGTTGCATCTGCCTGCTGTGGAGCATGGCACCCTGCATAGCCTGTGTCGCTGTGTGCCCATGTGTGCCGTCTATCTGTGTGCCCATGTGTGCCTGTCTGCATGGCATTCATTAGCTAAGAACTGAGGGCCAGTGAAAGGAGTCGGGTGGCAGAGCTGGATGAGTCCTCTCGTTTCACTGGAGCTGAATGAGTGAGGGAGAATCAGACAGGCAGACACAGGGAGGAAGATCTCTTGAAGGACATGAAAAGAGAGAAGGAGAGCGATAGGAAGAGGGAGAGCTAGAGCTTTTACCGAGTAATAGGGAGAAAGAAGAAAGAAGGGGAGAAAAAAAGATTGATCGTTCCAGTTATGGCAAGTTATGGCAATATAGAGGAGACAGAAATGGAGAGTGGAATTAAAAACTTGAGTGTGAAATATAAGGAGAGAGATTCAGGCAGAGTGAAAGAGATATAGAAAATTGAAGTGTGAGGGGGCTGGCTTGGAATAGAAGGAATTGGCTATTTTTAAATGAAAGCATTCATCTAATTAAATATTCACTGGCTAAACTTGAGAATTAGCACCAATCAGCAGAGTTGAATCAAAATCAGACTTCAAAACACAACCACCATCCACAGAGTAGTTTAGGAAGCCTCTGCTATGTTTAAAGCATGGAAATAACACAAACAAAAAGTGTGTGTGTGTGTGTGTGTGTGTGTGTGTGTGTGTGTGTGTGTGTGTGTGTGTTGTGTGTGTGTGTGTGTGTGTGTGTGTGTGTGTGTGTGTGTGTGTGTGTGTGTGTGTGTGTGTGTGTGTGTGTGTGTGTGTGTGTGTGTGTGTGTGTGTTTGAGTGTGTGGAAAAAAAAATATGCCAGCCATGGAACCTTTCACTGGCTTTCTATGTCTATTCTATTTCTATTTCTATGCCCAATATCTACTACAGGTTCCAGAGAGGTCCCATTCTGATTCCTCCTCCTTCTTTATGGGTCAGTTATGCACATCAATAGACCAAGAGTACCAAGACCATTTCTGTAGTTAAAACAGTCCTGTGCTGTTCATAATGTAGGATTGTGAGAAGGTCAATTCTCCCCCTCCTCACCATGGCAAAAAGGGATGGTGCCCTTTAAGACTTTTGGACTCAACCCCCATAATGATTGTGGCTGGGCTCACCTGCTTCCAATGTTGGAGCCAATTAAGCCAACGTGGCTGTGCCCTATTTTAAAGGGTGCCTCATTTCTAAACGGGAGACTGGCTGAGAAAGACTGAGAACGAGGACTTGTATTGAGGCATAAGGTAAAACCCTTCCCTGATGTGAGGAGAAGTGTTTTGTAACTAGTTGTGTGGTTACTGTTGGCCTTGTTTTGTGTCTGTTGTGCCTCTGTTCTGCGTTTGGTCTATTTGCCTTGTCTGTGTGCCTAGTGTATGTGTTTGTTTTCTGTAAGGCCTGTGTATGTACTTAGCTTCAGGCTAAGTCACTGTGCATGTTTTGGGGCCTGGCTTTGGTCGAGGAGGTTCCTGCGATTAGGTCTCCATTAGGACAAGCAGGTACCCAAGTGCAGGTGATTTTAAAAGCCTTTGTGTACGGCATGTATGTTTCTTTTGTATGTTTCATTTCTTGGGCACATACTGTATGTTGGGGAATATATTTCCTCTGTTAATAAATAGATATATTTTGTATACAAAAGCCACCATCTCCTGTGCAGTGTTTTTTCCCAACCCCTTCACCCATTCCAGTCGCCACATCCCAAAAACAACGTGGGGTGACCGTCCGGTCCTTCACAAGGATAAATTCATAGAATCCAAACTAACACAAAAATACGAATGTGTGTTCGCACACACAAACACACAGAGACACACACACAGGATGGCGCCAACACCGTTCCCGTAACGGAAATGCCAGTGTAATTTAAACCTGTTTGTAAATAAGCAATGACAACAAAGTTAAGCCTTTCTCTTCATTTGATTAAGTACCACAAGAAATAGCACAAATGCACACTGCCAAAATTCCCATTGTTAGAGATAGTTTCGTAAGTAAATCTATTTCTCTTTAAGTATATATATTTCTACGTATTAGGTATTATAGAAAATAAAAGTTGCGCAGTAATGTTGTCCATGTTAAGCAGAAATCTGTGTAAACACATCGGTTGCTTTCTGAGAGAGGCACTTCTTACATCAAATACATGGGAAAACCACAATCTCTCAAAAACTATCATACGCTTAGTAAACTGAAAACCATTCAAAATTTTGGACCATATTAACCAATCCTATATCATGTATTGTCACATCAGCATATATTGATCGCCAATTTCATTTTCCAGCCTCATTTCATTTACTTCCCAAGAGGCAGTTTAGCAAGTGCAATTTTGGACGTAGTATCTGACTGCTCACCAATTTTGAAGGACACTTGACCTCTGTGTCTCAGGACACCTGACCTCTGTGTCTCCTAAGCTGCGCAAATACGGCCATAAACCCAACTCTCCCCCTCGTCAATATCTTGACAGTTCTCTCTCACATTCTGTGACCTTATGTAGTTGTTTCACTAAACACCCTATAACGGCTAAGCACTAAAAATCCCTGTCGATATCCACTGTCGATATTGTGAATATTCATAACACTCCCTGTCCCTGTCGGCCCCACAAATATGGCATCTCATTTGTGAAGTGCATTTCGATAGATTTTGGCATCAGGGGCCTGTCCGTGTTTTACTGCTGCCAACTGTGAGCTGTCGATTGCAAGCAGGCAGTTCTGTGAGATACAGCCTGCTATCTTAACTCGCTAACTCTGACCCCCTGGCTGTTCTGCATATGCACATAGCCTGTGCTCCACAAACGTGAGTCTAAATAAAGCGCTGCCCACATAAACATGAAGGAAAAGTGTGTGCCCAGGAGGCAATGGTATGAGGCTGCCCTTTTGGAGGTGTGTGGGAGGAAGTCCATGTGTGTGTATAAATGCTGCACAACGTTGGGTGAGAGTGTGGGTGAGTGTGTGTTTTGAGTGTGAAATTGTTTCTGTTCATACATGTGCGCAGAATGGGTAGCTATGTATCTCGTTTAGGTGTACATGTGTCTATGGTACAGAAATTCAATGAGCACACAAATGATCCATGAGCTATTTTTACAGGCACTGTTATCAAACATGGCTACTTTATACACGTGTTAGCATTGTTATGTCTATATATGTTAACGGATACAGTGTGTGATTTGTGTGTGTGTGTGTGTGTGTGTGTGTGTGTGTGTGTGTGTGTGTGTGTGCGTGCGCGTGTGTGTGTGTGTGTCTGTGTGTGTGTGTGTGTGTGTGTGTGTGTGTGTTGTGTGTGTGTGTGTGTGTGTGTGTGTGAGTGTGTGTGTGCGTGTGTGTGCGTGTGTGTGTGTGTGTGTGTGTGTGTTCATGTATGTATGTGTGTCCATGTGCATAAAAGCCTCTTGTGAGCAGATGCTGTGCCTGAAGGCTCCCTCTGTCTCTTGTTTTTTCTGTGTGTACTGATTGAAACACTTTTAAGCGGCTAATGGCACCTCTAAAAGGTCTGACTGAGGAGCTTTTAAAGTCATCCCACAAGCTCAGTATGATATTGTGAGGCATTACGTAAGCATATGATAATACCAGACTCCTCCAAAGCTACTTCAAATCTTCTTTAAATGCAGCACAGCGACTGGCTAGTCCTTCAGCTCTGTCTCTCTCTCTCTCTCTCTGTTTATTATTCATATGCCTTCATTACTGTAATACTGTGTTTTCCACTGTAACTGAAGAAGCAGATAACAATTTCTGTGTGCGTGCGTGTGCCTTCAAGTGCACCTGTGTGTGTGCGTGTGTGTGTGTGTGTTTGTGTGGGTGAAAGCTAGTGTCTTATTCGGTTAGCGTTTTTTCTCAAGGCAGTGGGGCAATTGATAAGGAAGCAGTGCAGAACAATCAACAACAACAACAACTAAAACTCTCCATAAATCCGAGTTAAGGGGTGCCCACTGTTTGTGAGTGTCTCATTTTTAAGTACAGTTGTCACATGCAGTTGTACACAAGGTTTACACTATTAGGTTGTTCTGTTCTGTGGTGGTAATACAAAGTAGGGATGCACGATAATATCGGCAAGACATCGGTATCGGCAGATATCGGCTTCAAAACTTAATTATCGGTATCTGCAGATATGAAACATTTCTGCCGATATACCTGGCCGATAAGGTGACGTGTAAATTATGCGCACACGAAGCAAATGTTTATGAGCGTCGGCTGTGTGGCAGTAGCCTACTTCACAGTATCAGAGGATGATGACAAAATGCCTATTTGTCAGAAAACTTTTCAGGAGAAGGATGAGGAGATGCAGCTTGGCCATAACGTAGGTTGCATGCATAGATGCAGACCACCCGCGTGCCACGCTTTACAACATTACCTGTCGCGCTAATAGACGTTAATAAGTTACGGAGTAACACTAGCTTGTTAGCTTGCATGCTAATTGACACCAGAGAAGTTGATGATACCTCATTTCACGGGATGTGAAACGTTATGTCACAAGCCCACGCTATCTGTACATGGCTCACTTTTGCATTTATGGAATTTATACAGCTAACTTGGCAATAACGTTACATAGATTAGTCTAGAAATCCTAGAAGGGACGCTATTAAACTGTAAGTCAGTTAACCAACGTTAGCTTGCCAAGTAAGCCAAGCTGCATTTCCAGAGTGTAGTTGTTCAAGTTCAAGGAGGTACTGTTCAAGTATGAAAAATGTGACGTGAAAATATAAATAAATCTGCCATATTTTAAACCATTTCAGTTTCATGAGTGAATGTCTATTTCTAAAATGATACAAATCAAGTCTGTAATGTCCTGTATTTACAGCAATACCCTAGCATAATAACAGATTCATTCTAGTACAGGAGAGACTTTTCAATAATTAAAAAGCTGAGGTGTATATATATCGGTATCGGCATCGGCAATCGGCCAAAATGAGCTAGTAAATATCGGCATATCGGATATCGGCTAAAATTCAATATCGTGCATCCCTAATACAAAGACAAAAGCACCTGCTCCATGCCCCATGGTCTTAATATGGCATCGCCAAAAGCTTAGTGTGGATGCATTTCAGGTCACTTCACTCCAGTGTCTGGCACAGACAAGGGCATAGAAAAACACTGAGCTCAGTTTTATTTTACAAAAGGATGGCCACATTTTTGTAGATGTACAAAATTTTGTTTTTATGTCAATATTGTATTTTCGAAAAACATAGATGTTACATGGTCAAATTGACACATATCCACCTGTTATGGATAACAGAGTACAACAAATAGTTATCTCTTGTTGTTTTTTTAGGAAGATATATTGGAAGTGGAGGATGGTGGTGTTTCAATACCATGTGTGGGTCTGGTCACTGTCTGTGGTTGTACAGTGACACACTAGCATAAACCCACAAAGACAAACTGAGATGGAAAATGCTTTCAAAGTGTTGTAACGCACGAAACAACAGCGGAATTACATTTTGAACAATGTTCTGTCACTTTCCGTTGAAGCTGGCCAACTATAGTTTGTACCATGACCAACCTTGAAAAAGCTCTAACTTAATCCCTGCCCTGACCCCACACAGTCAGATGTGGCTTTGATAGTTCAAGTATGGTGATGTTTAGGGATTGAAATGTCTATGTGTCTATGGGACCACTTTCCCCTGTAAGACCTCTCATCACACAGTGGGCCCCTCTGGGCCTGTGAAGGCTCCTGCACTACATCAGACACTCCCGGTAAAATAAACAAGCGTCAAAAAAGTCCTCAAATAGCCAGATTTCCCAGAAACCTACAGTAACTTGGCCTCAGACACCAGTGAGAAACAGCTGTACACAGCAGTGGATCGAGGGTCAGGAGGTACACAAGCTTACAAAGCAAAGTGTATCTGTGTGTGTGTGTGTGTGTGTGTGTGTGGGTGGGTGGGTGGGTGGGTGGGTGGGTGTGTGTGTGTGTGTGCGTGCGTGCGTGTGCCTTCAAGTGCATCTCTCCGCCATTTGAGCCACAGAAGCAAGGGTCCTTATATGTGTGGACATGCCCATTTGTGTGTATGCATGGGAACGTGTGCATTTCTAAAAACATGTGCGTACTGTTCATCTATGTGTGTCTATATGTGTATATGTGCATGCATGCGCACATGGTTGACTGAGCCCAGAGTTCATGCAAAAGTTAATACATAAACTGTCAGAGGAGCTGAGGGCCAGGATGAGGTGTCGATAAGAGATTGATGGCCTCCCCATGATGTGTGACCACCATGAATCACAGGGGCTGCTGGGAAACAGGAGGACGTGTGTCCACTCAAGTGGAACAAGTCAGCCAGGCAACGCATTGGGCCGCTAGTAATGTGTTTGGGGGGGTTACACAAGTACACAGGGAGGGGTGGGGGAGTGTTCAAGGGTTAGGACGAAGGAGCGTGTAAGAGCCAAAAAGGGACAGAGCAACCAAGAGTAGGGCGGGGAGAGAGAGGAGAAAGACAAAGGGTAGAAGAAGGAGTGTGGAAGAGAGACACTGAGAAAGAGAAGGGGTGGAGGGACAGAAAAAGAGAAAGTAAAAGAAAGAGGAGGTAAAGGGAGAGGTCTGAAGTAAATAAGGATGAGAGCTCCAAGAGGGGGCATGGACTCCACACATCATAAAGACAAGGAGGAAGTCTTCAGAGAGCGATAAGGTTACCAGGCAAGAAGGATGGCAGTGACGTTTGCACACACACACACACACACACACACACACACACTAGTGATGTGTCGTTCGTGAACGATTCGTTCATTTTGAACGAATCCTTACAACGACTCGAGAGTTACGAGTCCTCTCAAAAAAAGATTCGTTCTTTTTCTCGTTCATGACCGCGCATCGGGACAACTGGGACTGTTGCATTGGCTAAGCCAAGGAAACAGAAATGATTTGTTGAATGCAGGTCACGTAAAAATGATCCAAAGACCCGTATCCAAGAGACCCAGTCGGAAAAAGAACGAATCATTTCTGTTTCCTCTAGCTGACTGTACTGAGCCTATGCAGGTCACGTGGAAAAGGATCCATATCCGGCAGATGAACGAATCATAGATCCAAAGACACGGTTGTCAAAAGAATGAATCATTGAACGAAAGACTGATAGAACGAATCATTGAACGAAATACCCATATCCGGCAGATGAACGAATCATAGATCCAAAGACACGGTTGGCGAAAGAACGAATCATTGAACGAAAGACTGATATCCGGCAAAAGAACGAATCATTGAACGATATCCGGCAGATGAACGAAACGTTGATCCAAAGACGGTCGGGAGGTGAACGATTAGGTCATCTGCCGGATACAAGTATTTGGATCATTTTTCACGTGATCTGCATAGGCTCAGCATGGGAAGCTAGAGAAAACCGAAATGTTTCGTTCATTTTGACTGGGCTCTGGATATTTTTTCACGTAACCTGCATAGGCTCAGAAGAGGAAACAGAAAGGACTTATTAACCTAGTTCACTTCCGAGTGTCTATGGTTAGTAAGACGTGAATGATATTCGTTCACAAGAAATAATTACAGGTTTAGTTATTTTAACTTTTTAAAACTTTACTTACAGTTCAGTGCAGCGTAATTGTTTGCCGTGATCATTAAATGCTTATGTGATAATAAATGACCATTTCATCCAAACTTTCATATAATATTATTTGAATGCAGGAATTAGTATCTGCTGGTTTACATGTAGTAACCTCCATGAAAATATGATACGTATTTGTAGTGGACGTATTTACGCCAGTGAATTGGCTATAAAATTTAAAAATGTTGAGTAGCACCCCCCCCCCCCCCCCCCCCCCCCCCCCCGTTAAAATGAACGAGTGACTCGAAAAAAGATTCGTTCATTTTACTGAACGAGATTCAAAGATTCGAGTCGGTAAAATGATCCGAACTTCCCATCACTAACACACACACACATACACATACACATACACACACATACACATACACATACACACAAATTCTGTGGGAGGATAAATGTCCTTTGAGCCTCGATAGATTTTGGCGGCTGCTGGTCTTTTAAAGAGGGTGGCCAACAGTAAATTTTCTTTGTCACAGCACTTCCAGTCAGCCAGCTAACTTTGTCATACCAGGAGAGCTGAAAAGACCTGTTACTTTTTGTACCAAATCAATCTTAGGTGTTGATCTGCCCTGCTGTTTAATTCTTAGTTTCTCCTCGTAAGGAAGACTATCAAATGGCTTCACCAAAATCAGGTCGACGATATTAGCATCGTCTTCCATCGTGTGCACCTTACCAGTTGGCTAGTTCACTCCGACCTAGCCAACAGTATGAATGAACGAACAAACGAAACGATATTAAACTCGAACAAGGAAATGTGGAAAGTATGTTAAACTGAAACAAGGAAATACGATGAATGTTTTATTTACAGTGTAAGAAATGAATAATGGAAGCAATTTCGCCAAGCAAATATCAAGAAATGGGTTTCAGTTTTTGTCGTAAGACTTCACCTGCAAAATCCGCGATGGGATGCGATGGATCCTAGATGTTCAAGTGACTGTGTATATCTCAAAATAGCTGTCAATCAAAAGGTGATTCAGCCTTTCGACGGCTCCTCCAATCATCACGCGGAAGCCCAGCGTCCAGGCTAGCCCAGGCCAGCCCACTGCTCCGGCCAGCCCACTGCTCCATCCACCCCCAGAGACGCTGAGCGTCCGGGGGCGGGACAAATCTTGGCATTTATCCAATGACCGTCGAGTTTCGAGGCAATGAAAAAAACTGTTTCATGCAGTCTCATTCAAGTGAATGGACGCTCGGCTTCTACGGTCAAATGCATTGACATTACGGGAATGTATGAGAAGTTAACAAAATCGAGTCAGTCTTGGATAAGATTCTGATCGAACTCGTACATATTTGACAATTTAATTTTCGACATTTTAGGGGAAACTGAGCTTCCCTTGCAGTCTTAGAGAAATCGCCCCTGCGATAGAATCACCATATTGAGGGCAAGGCTTACGTCCGCGAGCCGTACGTTCCCCACCCCTGGCTTAGAGCCTTACAAGGCAAAAACTGCCCTGGCAGCAGCAGAGGGCCGAAGTAAGATGAGGAGATCCTTCAGAAAGCCCCTGAGCATGAGGACCTCAGGTTTTTAGAGAGATTGAGAGGATGCAAGTTTTTGTTATGGGGGTTATCCTTTTTGTGATGTTTCTAAAATGCCATGCAAATTAAATACCTTGGAAATCCTTCATTTGGACATGACACTTTAGCATTCCATTTTGTGATTTGTTACAAAAGATGAGCCTTTATAAATTTTGCACCTCCCTCTCTCGTCCACTTTTTCTTTGTATATTTAGCCATCATAATCTCTCGCTCTCTCTTTCTCCCTTGACCTGCATCTCGCCTTGTGTTCTTTTCATCTTTCTGCTCCATTCCTGCTTCTGAAGGCGTTAAGCATCCAGTCCTCTCCTGGCCCCGGGGGTGCAGACGTCTAAGAACATTTTGGCTTGAGCCGTGGCCAGGATTTCTAACCCCTCCGGGGGCATTTCAGTTGCCACTGCCCTCCCCAACTCCCTCTTCATCTCTTATTCCCTGTGGTACTTCCACAGTCGCTCCCAATCAGGATGGTTTCACCGTCCACAAAATATCTCTGCGTGCTCAGAAAGCATCCAGACACTTTGCCAAGGCAAGAAGCTGGTTGTAATGGGATGCCTGAGGCTAGTCTGCTTTCACATGCTGCAGAGGCCCCTCCTCGCCTCCGTCTTTAATCTTTTTTTTTTTTCTGGGTGTTTTTTTCTAGGCAATTTACACCACCACTCCTCATAACCTTACAATTTGGCAAAGAAGAGATATGCAAGATGCAATGACATAAGAAACAATTATGATAGCACTTGTGGACCGAGGGAAAAAAGCATTTTCTATCAAATAGGTTTTTTTCTTATTGTATTATTTCTCATTGTCCCACCTTTCCTCCGATATTATATTTTCAATCTATTTGAAGTTATTCAGAAAAGATTAATTTTCTCTGACCCGTCAAAAATTAATTAATTCTGTCATTAATGAGCCAATGAAGAACAGAGGGCATTTACTTTGACATATGACATATGATACACCGTATCAGCAGACACATTGAGGCAACACTGGAACCGCTTTAGCCTAAATCTGACTTTGAACTGAACTACATGTGGGTAAACTTTTGCTTCCATTGATAGTACTGACTAGTAAATCTAGTACATTTTGCCAAATGCTGGGGGGCACTGTGGCCAAGGAGTAGCCCCAACCATATACTGGCTTGAACGCCCACAGGGACACAGGTTCGAATCCGACCCGCTGTAATTTCCCAATCCCACTCCCCAACTCTTCTCTCCATCTCATTTCCTGTCAAAACCTTCACTGTCCTATCTCATTAAAGGCAAAAAGCCCCAAAACAAATCTTAAAAAAAAAAAAAAGCCAAATGCTATAATTTACGACGATGATGCTACTCCATCAAACAAGTGATCAGAAGTAACAGAAGTGTACTTGTGGGGGGGGGGGGGATAAACCTTAACATTGGGAATAATACATGAGCAGCCGTTTTCCTAGTGACAGGAGCAGGTGGATTACCCTCTCAGACATGTGCATTCACATCAGTACAAATTGAATAGACACAACAAGGACAAGGATACTCACCAGTACCGAGACTACAGACCTTTGATGTCTGTTTCTGAGTAGTTGTTTATTTAATCTTCAAAAGAGCCCTTCTCCTCTACCACCTTTATCAAGTCAGTCCAATTAGGAACCATGCGTTTGTGTGTGCTGGAGGTTTGGATATATGTGTGTGTTTGTGATCAGATTTGTACAGTAGTAGCATCGAGTGGTGTTTTGAAAGAACGCCACACACACTCCCCTTACCACTCTCAGATAAACTGAGAAGCTTTAAAACACACACACACACACACACACACGCACAGACACACACACACACACACACACACACACAAGCTTGTGAAACGTGAATGACTAGAGCTATGAGGAATTTAATATCTAAAATCCTTGTGAAGGTTAATGTGGCTGCAAAGCTGTGAGCAGCCCAGTGGAAATGAATGGAGGGATTAAATAATAATACAAAAATAAAAAACCTTGGCCACGGAGTGAAATCATTCACGAAGAAAGATTTGATGACAATAAAAGGAGAGGAGAGAGAGAGTAGAGATGAAAGAGAGGTATAAGAGAGGGGAAAACATCATCATTTCTTATGGGGGCTTCATAGAGGGCACGTCAAGAGCTAAAACAGAACAGAACAAACAACTTGCCAACGCTTTTGAAGTAATTCTGACAGCACATCATATTTTCGTTG